>NC_052084.1:27915903-28583760 GCF_015852505.1 Tachyglossus aculeatus | reverse complement strand
CACATTTAATAGCTGTTCAGTTGGAAAAGAACATACTGTATCTTCAGTATACCATAACATATGAACTATTTGCTCTGTCCTAGGACAATCTGGATAGTGATACCAAGCTGGAGAAGATATAGAGAAGGAGAGCCAAGATGATCAGGAATTTGGAGAGCACTTGTAAACCAATAGACTAGAGATTAGGTTTCATCACTATGTCAAGATGGAGATTGAGGGGACATGATTGAAATCTATAAAATCATCAAGAGAGTGGACTGGGTGAATATAGAGTTATCATCCACAAAAGCTCACACAACTATGGCAAGGGGCATGCAATGAAGTTTTAAGGCTGTAGGTTCAAGCGAAACAGAACATGTCTTCCAACTGCAGATTATACCATTATGAAATTTGTTACCCTTCTCCAGGCTATAAGAGGGGAAAAGAGGGATGATAGATTGTCTATTCTTGTCAAAAGAATGAATGTCTAAGAGAAGAACCATTGAACAACCTGTGGGCACAGAATGTGTCTACCAACTCTTGGATAGTACACTCCTATAGTACGATAGCATTCCATTGTACTACTGATTATAATATCAAATGATTGATTGCACAATAGCATTAGTATTAATACTATGACAACTACTACTACTAGACTGTAACTGTAGAATGTAAGCTCACTGTGGGCAGGGAATGTGTCTGTTATATGGTACTCTCCCAAGCACTTAGTACAGTGCTCTACACACAGTGATTGACCGACTACTTCTCTCTAAAATAAAACACAGTGCACTGCAGAAATAGACAGCTCTCAGCGCTGACATTTTCATTCAGGAGAGTTGTCAAGAGTCCTGAAATGTGTGAATCAAGTCCAGGAAGAAAAGACCATGATCCTGTGATTGCTTCTTCTGCAAGTTCACCCGATACTCTGGGACTTGTTTTTCCTGCAAGCCAAGAGCTGCCATTTCACTCCAGTGTCATATGTAATCTTCATCATGGATGTCTTGATGCAGTTGGATTTAGCTCTGGTTTGGAAGAGTAGAGCCCAGGCTGAGAGCTACCTTAGCCCCTCTCCACCCAAGGCCATGTTGTTCGTTATTCTACAACCTGGCCCTCTGCTTCCACTTCAGCAGAAAAACATCCATTTGCCTAGCTCTTTTCTTTTCAACATTTTCAGAAAAAAAAAAAGGTTTAAATTTTCAAAAAAACACCCAAGTTTAAGAAAATACCTAGCTGCAAAACCACAGCTGTGTACAGGCAGATTGAATTTTGAAAAGACATCTTGTTAGGTTCCTTAGGAACTGCCAAAAATATCATGGAAGGAGAAATAAACATGGTACAACCTGAAACAGGACCAAAGCATTGCGATTGTCAAAGAAGGGATTTCTCAAGGGCTATTTCCAGCTCTGGGCCCAGCTCCTTCACCTTTTACTGAAGAGGAAGGAATATGCTCCGCATGGAACGTCTGTGGTCATTTTGTGACACCGCTTTCCCTAATGTCCTCTTTGAGTGGGGTTTTCGGAAGTCCCGAGTTGGGTTTTCGGCTTAGTGGACGGCTCATTTGCCGGCCTTGCCTGAGGTTGAAATTCCATATAAGTTCAAATTCCATCCTCAAAGACCCACTGGCAATGATACAGTAATGAACAGTTGGAGGGATGAATGAAGAAAGTTCTGAGCATCAACATAAAGTCTCCTTTCACCAAAGAGCATGGTGGTCGACAGCCATGTGGAGAGACAGTGTGAAATAACCATGTAAACAAGACGCAGCAGGGGGAAAAGTATCTTATTCTCCAACAGGAAAGAAAACCAAAGAAAACTGACAGTGAAGGCAAAGAACAAACGTTGAACCCAGGATGCTTTCTTACAGTTGATACTTAGTTTTGATCAATGTAACATGTTTCTCAACAGGGAACTGTTGTTCTTCCAGTGATGAGCGTCAACTGGTAAATCCATCCATTTTATTTTTATTGGCAAATTTATGAAGCACTTACTATGTGCTAGGCACTATACTAAACCCTAGTGTAGATACAGGCTTAACAGTTGGACATGGTCCATGTCCCATATGGTGCTTCAAGTCTTAATCCCCATTTTGCAGATAAGGTAATTGAGCTCCAGAGAAATAAAGTGACTTGCCCAAGGTCACGCAGCAGACAAGTGGTGGAGGCAGGATTAAAACCCAGGTCCTTCTGACACCCAGGCCCATATCCCTTCAACTAGGCTATGTTTTTTCTCACTTGCTTGCTGCGTGATCTTGGGCATGCCACTTCACTTCTCTGGGCCTCAGTTTCCTCAACTGCAAATTGATGATTCAATAAATAATAATAATAATAATAACAATAATAATAACGGCATTTATTAAGAGCTTACTATGTGCAAAGCACTGTTCTAAGCACTGGGGATGTTACAAGGTGATCAGGTTGTCCCATGTGGGGCTCACAGTCTTAATCCCCATTTTACACATGAGGTAACTGTGGCCCAGAGAAGTGAAGTGACTTGCCCAAAGACACACAGCTGACAATTGGCGGAGCCAGGATTTGAACCTATGATCAAAGCCCGTGCTCTTTCCACATAGCCACACTGCTTGTCACTCCTACCTCTGAGCCCCATGTGGAACAGGGGCACTATCCAATCTGATTAACTTGTCTCCATTCCAGCTCTTGGAATACTAATTATTATTATTATTATGGTATTTGTTAAGCATTTACTATGTGCCAGGCACTGTCCTAAGTGCTGGGGTGGATACAAGCAAATTGGGTTGGACACAGTCCCTATCCCGCATAGGGCTCACAGACTTATTCCCCATTTTACAGATGAGATAACTGAGGCACAGAGAGTGAAGTGACTTGCCCAAGGTCACACAGCAGATCACACAGCAGACAAGAGATTAGAACCCATGCCTTACGACTCCCAGGTCCATGAGCAATCCACTCTATCATGCTGCTTCCACATAGTAAGCACTGCAATACCATGATAATTATCCTTGACCCCTCTCTCCCGTACAACTCCCATATGCAGTCACTAATCAAATCATATTGGTTTTTTCCTTACAGCGTCTCCAGAATCCACCCTTTTCCAACCAAATTGCTACCCTGCTGGTCCAAACACTTACCACAAAGTGACTCGATTACTTCATCAGCCTCTTTGCAGGCCTCCTTGCCTCCAGCCTTCTCCTCTTCAATCCATACTGCACTCACTGCCTGATCATTTAAACACGATTCCAGCCACATCTCCCTACTCCTTCAATGGATGGCCATCCATCAAGCAGAAACTCCTGACAGTTCACGCTGACTCCCTATCATCTCTCTTCTCCTGCTTATTATCATTCCTTTTCCACAACACCTCAGCTTTCATGCTTTGCTCCTCTCAGGTTAAGCTTCTCACTTTGTCTTGTTCTCATCTCTCTCACTCTCCAACCTCTTGCTCACACGCACCCTTTGCCTAAAACTCTCTTTCCCTTCCCATCCAGCGGGCAACTGCTTTCCCCTTTTTCAAAGTTGTTTTGTAGTCACATCTCCTCTGGGAGGCCTTTTCTGATTATTCTCTAATCAGCCCACTCTATTTTCCCCTCTACTGTGGCTTCAGTACTTCTGCACTGGACACTGTCCCTCTTGTTGCACTTCTTACATATCTTCAAACTCTGTAGCTTCCCCTACTTGTATCTCATTCAAGTGCCAGCCCCCTCTACCAGATTATAAGATCTCTGAGGGCAGACATTGTGTCTACTAATTTTGTCGCAGTCTGGATTTCACTCTGTGCTCTGCCCAGAGAAATCACTCAATAAATTCTATTGATTGATAGACCGATTGTTTACTGTTTTCTACAGCCCACACAACCAAAATCTCTCCTGAAGAGGCAGACCAGGGGAACTCACCAACCTGTGAAAATGAAGATTTAGGGGACCTATTTTTTGCTTGAAAGTGTTAGAATCTGGAAGTGAGGAACCCACCTTATTTTGTTCATGTTCTGGTTTCTCACAAGTTAGTTGGGTTTTAGTTAGGTGGGGTTTTTTTGTTGCTATATAAGATACTTTCTGTTGTAACATATAAGATAGTAATCATAAACTCAAGAACTCTTGGACCACACTTTTTATCATGACATATAAACATGGCATATACTGCTGTTTAACTAGCTGTTTAAGTTAATAGTTTGAACATCTGAGCTGACCTGGAAGGAATTAATCTAAAACACTTGTGTGCATTTCAGATCTCTCCCTTCACTTGTTACTGAAAAACCTCTTTTCAACTGGAAAAATACAAATGTATCTGACCTTTCTTCATGCAAATGATTCTACTGATAATAGGATTCTACCCATGTTGTAGGAGTAGTCATATTTATTAAGTACTTACTACGTGCAGAGCACTGCACTAAGCACTGGGAAAGAACATATGGGTGAAAATTGTGCACAGTCCCTGGTCTTCAAGAGGAGGTTCACATTCTAAGAATAAGGGGACCGTGAATATTGCTGAACATGTAATGAGGAAAAAACCCCAATAAAAACACAAAATCAATATTAAAGGGGTCAGAAATAAATACAAATTAAAATTAAAACTGGTTAGCTGTGGCTAGGAGAGCAGTGTGGCTTAATAGAAAGAACATGGGTCTAGAAGTCTGAGGGCCTGGATTCTAATCCCAGCTCTGCTACTTACCTGCTGGATGACCTTGGGCAAGTCATTTTACTTCTTTATGGCTCCATCTCCTCATCTGTAAAATGAGGATTCAATATCTTCCTCCTCACCCTTGGATTGTGAGCTGCATGAGGGAAGGGGGCTGTTTTTGACTTGGTTATCTTGTATCTGTCCCAGGACTTACTACTGTGTTCAGCACATAGTAAGCACTTAGCAAATACCACACATTCTTATTAAGAGAAGAGTTTCAGGGTTCTAGCAACTCGGAGTCCAATAGCAAGAGTGACCACCATCGCAGCTGTGGTCTTTACAAAGTTCTCTATTTTATGGAGGTAGACAGCTAGCGCCCTTCTTGTCCCTTCCACAGAGATGAAGGTTGGGAAGGAAGTCCCAGAATGTCCCAGTGGGAGGCTATGTGCTGGGCACTGTACAAAGCACTGGGGTAGATCAGATTGGACACAGTCCACGACCCACAGTGTGTTCACAGTTTTAATCCCTATCTTACAGACGAGGTAACAGGCATGGAGAAGTGAACTGACTTTCCCCTCTAGACTGTGAGCTCGCTGTGGGCAAGGAATCTGTCTTTGCTGTTGTATTGCACTCTCCCAAGCCCTTAAAATAGTGGTTTGCACACCGTGAATGTTCAATACGAACGAATGAACAAATTTTCCCAAGGTCACACAGCAGACAAGTAGTACCCAGCTCCTCTGACTCCCAAGTCCATGCTCTATCTACTAGGCCATACTTCCTCTTCATGGACCACACTGAATGACCCTTATCATTACAGGAATCAAACTTACTTCTGATACATGCTGCATCAGTACTGTTTTAACTCCGTCCTGCTTTCTGACCTGAATTTTCAACCTCATCCAACACTAGTCTGCTTTCAGAACCCAGCCTCAGAGCTTTTTAATGCCAGCCAGCTTCCTGACATAGCTAGAGCCATCTCTTTACCAACTGGCCTATCTTTAACTTTATACTATCCATCACAGTCATTTTTGCATACACTAAGTAGCTGACTGTCCAAAGCAAGAATTTTTCCCCTAATAGGAAGTCTAATTCTCACCCAAATCCTTTCAGTGTTTCCTTTTTATTATTCCTCTTCTAAATTTTATCCAAATAATATTTTGAAGTTGTATACTTTGGCCTTTCATGAAGCTAAATGTATTTCAGGTACTTCACTCTAACTCCCAAAGCAAGACTCTGACAACAATAAGAGACAGTTTTATCCTGTTTTAGTCCCAAACTGGCTCGTACAGGAAAGGATTCCCAGAATACCGTTCTTTACAGATCCGGTGTTCTGTTTTTTGTTGGGTTTTTTTGTAAGAAAACATGGAAGAGCCAGGAAATTTTGCCCACCATTTCCATGAAGAAGAAAGGTGGAATTTGGTGCTTTCTGCTTCATCATTAAAAGTCCAAGAGAGAGCGAATAGATTGTCAGAGATAATCAAGCTAGATAATGGCAGAGTGAGCAAGAGAAGGCAAGTTTCTCTAATTCTAATCCAGTGAACTTCCCACTAGCACCAGAAAATGTCTTCCATGTGCTCTGCCTGGAATTCACTTTTGGCTTCTGTAAATTTCAACTGTTGGGTTTGATTCTCAGACTTAAATCAAGGGAATTTTTGGTCAGAGCAAAGCCTGATCCAATAATGAGAGAATGTGAGTGAAATGTCTTTTCCAGATGGAGTTTCACAATGTAGTGCAAGGGAGAAGCATCAGTGGATTAATTAAGTAGCCCTGACTTGTTCCCTGCCTACGATAAACTTCTAGTTAAACCACAAAGTAGTAATGGGCCATTTATAAAAAATAAATGGACATTTACCATGCAATGTAATACAGTCATTATGCCCAGAGGTTGAGTGTTATTTGTTTAGGTTACAGGGAATGGAATTCTGCTGGCCCTGGGTGAGAATAGGGATAGGGAGGGAGGAAAGAAGGAAGAGAGAGATCAGGTAGGGAGGAAAGGGGAGAAGAGAAGGATGAAAAGGGAAAGGGAAGAGAGGGAGAGAGGAAAAGAGAATGGGAAGTGGGACTTGTGAGGCAACCCAAGATCTTCTGGTGAGCCTTTGAGGAATCATCAGCAAAGCACCCCACCAATCCATCACAAAGGGCAGTCAAATTTTTTGAGGAGAAAATAAATATCTGATTGCATTGCAACATGCAGGCAAACAGAACAGTTATGAAAGTGAAGAATCAGCCAATCAGAAGGCTGGAAGAGACTATGAGAAATCATTCAATCCAGATAGACAAATGATTAAAGAATCCAGGAAACTTCCAGATGGAATAATCTTCCTCCTCTATATGTTTTAGTCTCTCCATTGTTCAGGAAAATCCTCTGACATTCCCTTATAGCATCTCCCTTCCTGCCCACAATACTCAATGAGCTCATCATCATGATTTTTTCCATCCAAAAAAAGTGTTACTGCCTATTGGGAGTTTAATTCTATTTAGGCTATGCATTAAAAATCAGCGAGACATCAGGCTTGAAGAAAAGAATAGAAAATGCCCTTCCTGTCTCATTTATTTTTATTCACCTGTTTTTTTCAGCATATGGATGCTTATTTGTATCTGAGCTGCGGCAAGAGAAGTCCTACCATCTGCTAATGTGCCGCTCTAGAGATGTTTAAACAAAACCACACAGACATCTCAAGAAGCTTCTCGCCAGGAATGCAGTTATGTACACAGTCTCTCCACAGACTCTGGAGAAAACAAAGGCATTCTCCAAAGGCATCTGAAAACAAAGCGTGGGAGGACCTAGGAAGGAGGCTGGAGAAAGATTCCCAAACCCAAATTTGCTCCCTAAGGAGGAAGGAAACAGACTACCCCACTGACAAACCTACTACGGCTCTTTCTGACAGGAACAGACTCTTACTCTGAAAGTGCTAATGTTCCTTTCAGGCTACTGATAACAGTAACAATGCTAATAATAGTATTTGTTGTGTTTACTATGTGCTAGGCACTGTACTAAATGCTGGAGTGGAATGAAGTAAATCAGACTGTATATAGTCCCTGTCCCAAATAGACTTTAGCGTCTTAATCGCCATTTTACAGATGAGGTAACAGACACAGCGAATTAAAGTGATTTGCCCAAGGTCACACAGCAGACAAGCGGAAGAGCTGGATTAGAACTCAGGTCCTTTTGACTTCCAGGCCCGGGCTGTATCCACTAGGACACGCTGCTTCTCCCTTCTTTGAAATTATTGGTTTCTTCAAGAGCACTCTGAAGTCTGCACTCCCCTCGAAGCTCGGCTTGAGCTTCTGTCTTCCAGTCCCAGCTTTTCTCAACAAAAGCTAAGAAGAAATAAATACTCTGGCCTTTAACGTGAATGATAAATCAGTCAAATTGTTGGACGTCTCTAAAGTTCTGTGGAATTCAAATCAGTTGCTTCCAGACCCACTAGATGTCACTGTGTGTAGGCTTGAAACTGGACAACACGAAATATCGCTGTCCTGTGGGCTTTAAGATGAGGCTACTGATTGTGCGGTTTTCCTCAGTGCGTGTTGATATGGGCGTTAAGATGGAGGTCTGATCGACAATCCTTTCGACATTATGTAACTGTTTAGATTACCCCTTCCTACACTTCCTTATTTGTTTCCCTTCCTTCCTAATACTGTTTCACTTCTCAATCTTGGGTTCCGATCTTTCCAAAGCCTTTGCTTCCAATGGCAGCATGCCAAACTGCCCTGTCTTTCTTTCAGTAGACTACTTTTCCACACCACTGGAAGTTTCGCTGTGCTGTTTCTTTGAACTATTTCTTCTGATCATCTTTTTTATGGTTCCCCCAGTTCATCTCTCTGTAGAGCAGTTGTTTGGGTATCCTGTTGTCCTTCTGCATCACCTTCCACTGACCTCTTGGCTCTCCTCTTCTCTCATCCACCCATCATTTTACCACCGAGATTTTTTCTTTTTTCCCAGCAAACCTACTAACTGTGCCTCATTCTTAATCCCACCCATCTCTGACCTCTTCCTCCCTGGAACAACCTTCCTCTTCACATCTGGCAGACCACTGCTCTCCTCATCTTCAAAGCCTTAGGAATTCATATATCTTTCAAGAGGCCTTCCCTAATCAATCTCTCATCTCCCCACCTTGAATCTCCACAACTGTCACATCAGCATTTCTATATCGCCTATACATTCTCATGCTTCCTTTGAGACACTTTATCATTTCCTTTTATCTGGAATTTATTTTAGTGCCTATCTCTAGACTGTCGGGGTGATTGCCAGGGATTTTGGTTTATTGTTATATTGCATTCTCCCAAGCTCTTAGTACATGCTTTGCATACAGTAAGTGGTCAATAAACACAGTTGAATGAATGATAATAATAATAATGATAAGTATGATACTTGTTAAGTGCCTACTATGTACCAAGTACTGCTCTAAGCACTGGGGTAGACAAGTTAATCAGGTTGGACATAGTCCTTGTCCCTTGAGGCTCACATTCTTAAACTCCATTTTACAGATGAGGTAATTGAAGCCCAGAGAAGTGAAATGACTTGCCCAAGGTCACAGCAGACAAGTGGAAGGGCCAGGTTTAGAACCCAGGTCCTTCTGACTCCCAGACGTGTGCTCTAACCACTAAGCCATACTGCTTCTCAAACACAAAATCACTAGGACCCCGGAACTACCACGGGCTGTCCAGTCTCAAAAAGGGATTGGGAATGTCACACGTTTGTACTGATGCATCCAAAGTTTCTCACGGATTTCCCCGAAGACCACCAAGATGCTTTGTGCGGCTCTGGTCTAAAGGTGAAATGACAACACAGAGTTTAGAGAACTGCATACAGTGAAAGAGAATCAAGATTCTCTTGATCCATTCGAAAGAGAATCAATTTGCATTCTGCAAATTGAGGACTTAACTTCGGTCATTCTGTCTAGGCAACAAAGCTAACTTTGCTCACTCGGAATGAATTATTGGTAAACATTTTCCAACAGTGACTTCTAAGTCTTCCCAAGAATCTCCTGTTACTTTTTCCACATCTTAGCTCACCGTAAAGAGTTCCAGAGGCCTGTGAAATGCTTGGACAACTGATGATTTATTTATTGTTTTGTAGATGAGTACATTCTTGCCTTAAATCAGTCAGAGAGTGATTCAAAATGCTGAGTTATTATGGGCTAATTCAGGTCTCATATTTTAAGAGTGTTGTGTTGGCTCCCCATATGCAGTCTTGTACACACTCGTTTTTGAAATCGAAAACAAAGGTGACTTCTCACATTCTAATCTCCTGGCCTTGGGGAATATATTAAATGAATATTACATTTAAAATGAGACATCAAATCTAAACCCTCTTGTCTCATTGTAGAAAATAAAGCAGCAAATCATGCCTTGACCCAGCCTCGGGACTCACAGTACCACTGCAAACAGTATTTAGATGAGAACAGAGTCTCAGTATTTATCCAGCATGCAGTGGTAAATCTCAGCCTTCATTTTCCTTCAACTTTCCTCTTCTCTCGATATTACGAATCAGAGATTGAGCCGTGGGGACAGAAACAAGTAACTGCCTTCGACCCAAGTCCTGAAAGTCTCCAAATGCCCCCATTTTAAGAGAAGGAACTCTAGATGGGGTATCCAGGCCTTGTGCTTTGGTTGAATTCCTCTATACTATGAGCTCATTGTGGGCAGGGAATGCATCTGTTATATTGCTGTGTTGTCCTCTCCCGGGCACTTAATGTAGTGCCCTGCACATAGTAAGTGCTCAATAAATAAAATTGAAATACGATTGGTTGTTTGGCCCTATAACTGGGGCCAGAAGTAGCAGTAGTAATGAAATATATTAAGCACCTACTAAACCCTGGGCTAAGCAAGAGGGACAAATACCTAGGCAGTGATTCAGACGTGGCCCTGTCTACACAGGATGCACAATCTAAGGGACAAGGGGACAGATGCACAAGGAAAGGATGTAAAATTCAACCAACAAAATGAGGAATGATTAGCAAGATCAATGACAATGATAATACCAATCCAATATCTGCTGGGCAGGAATAGTCCTGACTCTCCTCCACATATATACAGCCAACCAACCTGAGGAGAGCAGGTCTTGTCCCAGCGGTGTCAATGTGGAATGAGCACTGGCTTGGAAGTCAGATGACCTGACTTCTAATCCTAGCTCCACAATTTACCTGCTGTGTGACCGTAAGCAAGTCACTTCACTTCTCTGTGCCTCAGTTCCCTCATCTGCAAAATGGGGATTCAATATCTGCTCTCCCTCCTACTTAGAATATTATCCCCTTGTGGGACCTGATTATCTTGTACCTACCCCACTGCTTAGTGGAGTGTTTGGCACGTAGTAAGCACAAATACCACAATTATTATTATTTGTAGTAGTAGTAGTAGTAGTAGTATATATACCTAAGTGCTGTGAGGATGAGAGTGGGGAGAAATTCTCCATAGGGTTTTAAAGGGGTTGTGCTATAAATGCTTAGTAGAGCACTCTGCACATAGTAAGTGCTCAACAAATATGCTTGATTGATTGACTAAACAGGTGGATGAAAACCTGGAGAGAGGATCAAGTTAAAGTAAGTTTTCCACTCCTTCAGCCCACCTCCCACCAGAAGCCAGGAAATGAGCTCAGAGTTCTTTCTTCCTAAAAAATCAGAGCTCAAACTTGGGGAAATTTAAGGATTGGAACCTACCAATCCCTATTCCAAAAAAGTTATCGACATCGCCGATCTACCCTCTGAATCAAGGCAGAGACCAGGAACAAAACAACAGCCTTCAGCACTTCATCATATTATGAACTTGTTTCCCTGCTGAGTTTCAGGTTTATTTGTTTTTTGACTCTTCTGAAGAATGAAGATATTCTTAAAACATAATAAAATGCCACGAGATCACGAACTTTTGAGAAAACTATTTACAGATGCTTATAACATCAGATCAGTTAGTTTTCAAACTGGAAATGGAAAAAAAATCCCTACATAGAAACCAAAAGGAAGCCATGAAACTTGAAATGGCCTGCCACCACATCTCATCATCAAATAAGACATAAAATTGTAATTTTAGTTTTCTGCTTGTCCTTTGTCATCATTACCAACATAGTGAGATTTTCCACAGGGTCATTTTATTTTTCCCTTCATTGTTTGACTTGAATTCATAATATTGAAGCTCTGATGGCTAGACCATCCCCAAATGACTTCATTTCATTGGATAAACTGAAAAACATCAATCCGCTCCGCAGTGGAAAAGTTCCCTGAGCAAATGCTTAGCAAAAATCAAGATGCTCAAAAGCAACTTTGAAAACAGAATTAGGCACTCCTCTAGACTGTAGGCTTGTTGTGGGCAGGGAAATGTCTGCCAACTCTGTTGTATTTTCCCAGGCACTTAGTGCAGTGTTCCGCACATAGTACAGAGAAGCAGCATGGCTCAGTGGAAAGAGCACTGGCTTTGGAGTCAGAGGTCATGGGTTCAAATCCAGGCTCCAACAGTTGTCAGCTGTGTAACTTTGGGCAAGTCATAACTTCTCTGGGCCTCAGTTCCCTCATCTGTAAAATTGGGATTAAGACTGTGAGTCCCCGTGGGACAACCTGATCACCTTGTAACCTCCCCAGTGCTTAGAACAGTGCTTTGCACGTAGTAAGTGCTTAATAAATGCCATCATCATTATTATTATTATAGTAAGTATGTAGCAAATACCATTGATGATGTATGAGACTAAGAAAGAGGCAGAACTGCTGGCTGGAAGCCAAGGCTGATGAGTTCTGACTCTTTCTTAGTTCGATCTCATCATGATTAGTGCTTCCGAAGATGTTCTTCTATTGTGATCCTGAAGAATAAATTCCTAATGACTCTTTCCTTAGAAATAGTAATTTCTTGGAAGTCCTTAACATTTTCAGAACTCTCTAATGAATAAGGAAATGGCTATACCTTGCAACGTTTCCTATTACCGGCTGGGCCAAAGATATGCAGGTACTTTCCATTGGTCAGTAGGTCAAGTTGTTACATAAAGGAATGGGGGAAAATGCAGAAGAATTTGGAATGGAATGGAGGAGCGGGGTGCAAGATAAGATGATAATGTCATTTTTCCTCTTCAGTGTTTTACAGATCTACCTCATTCTCTCCATCCTAATAGCCTGATACAGGTGCTCATCCCATCACAGCTAGAATACTGTTATCAGGCTCCTCATTGGTTTCTCTGCCTCCATCCTCTCCCCACTCCAGTTTGCCCCTCATTTTGCTTTCCAGATCATCTTCATCTTCTCCCCATTCCTCCCAAACCTTCCCTCTCCATGTCAAGTAAAAACTCTTGAACACTGGCTTTAAGTAACTATCAGCTCTTTCCCTCTTACCTATCCACTCACATTTCCTACTATTTGCCTGTTCTCACCTTGTTTCTCTCAAACAGACCACCTTATGGGGCGCCCCTTTTTATCTGAACCACCTCTAATACCTGGTTCCCTCCCCGTTTAAGTCTGCCAGAGGTTAGCACTACTTATCTTCAAAGCCCCTCCAAATCCCACCTCCTCAATGACCCTTGTTCCGTTTGATTTTCCTTTTACCCAGGATATATCCTCCCAACTACCAATCCAGCACTTTTGTATTTCCTTAGCACTTCTTCACTCTCAAACTTCCAGAGCACTTTTGTACACACTCTTTGATGTGCTTTACTGTTTAAGCACTTCTTCATCCTATGTAAATTATTTTGTGTCTGTCTCTCCCCACTAGATTGTCAGCTCCTGTGGTATTCCTTCATTTATTTTAGGGTATTTGTTAAGCACTTACTATGTGTCAAACACTGTTCTAAGCACAGGGGCAGGTACAAATTAATTGGGGAGATCCCACATGGGGATCACAGTCTAAGAGGGAGAACACTTCAATCTCCATTTTCTAGATTTGAAAACAGAGGCACAAAGAAGTTAAGTGACCTGCTCAAGGTCACAAAAGCAAGCATTTGGTAGAGCAGGTATTAGAACCCAGGTCCTTCAACTCCCTACCCAGTGGTCTTTCCCCTAGACCACACTGCTTCTAAAGAGTACAACAAACCAAGTATTCATAATCCCTGACCTTAAGGAGTTTACAATCTAATAGAGGACCTTAAAATTTAGTGGGGCAGACCTCTGAGGTAAGAGGACTTCAGTCTCTCTTGTCCTTTGCTAAGTGCTCTGCACAAACTAGTACTCAATAAATACTACTGAGTGATTGACTGATTGATGGACTGCTGGCAAACGTAAATGTCCCTCAGCTGCAGTCTTTGGGCTTCCCTACTGGAAAACACAATCTTAACTCTCCCCTAAAACAAAATGTGTTACCCAGTCATCCCATGAAGAGAGTCATAGATCAAAAATGTTCTCTCCAGGTTAGTTTCAGACAAGACTGTAACCTCCATCTTCAGCCTCCTATAATAGGGCAGATAGATTTGTCTAATAAATGAACTTCAAGCCTTGACTGAGTGCATTCTCTCCATTTTGCTCTCTGCTGACAATTTCCAGAAAGGAAGCTAGGAAATTATTCTGCAGTGAGACCACAGGTATGCTGAATAGATAGAAAGATCATGGAAACCAGTTCTGTGGTTTTCTGTACGTTGCCATGTGTGGAAAAAATGGATAATATTTCTGCTGAGTGAATGCCCAGAGTGGTTACCTATATAATTATTTTTAAAATTAAAACGTACTGTTGAAAACATGACATATGGAGACAAGGCCATAGGATATGGGCAAGCTTCTTTACCAACATAAATATGTATATAATATGTACCATGAATAATATAGACCGACAACCGGACTTTTTCAGTAAAAAGTAAAATTGCAAGAAGACTCCTAGCAGAATGTTTACAAATGTCCTAAACTACCAAAACAATACTGTTGAGCATTTGTTATGTGTCAGCAACTTATTTTTAGAGTTTGAGGAATACTTTAATTAGCAATAACTCATAGGAAACAAATGCTTCGGGGGTTTTTTCCCATTCAAACCACACAACAGTTTCACAAAATATTTCACTGGTTCATTTGAATTTAGACAGTCTGAATTGAATTTCAGAAGCCAAATATATTTTTTAATTTGAAATTAGAAGACTTAAGGTTTAGTCTCAATTCTGCCACCCCATCAATAGGTCTACACTCTACCTCCAATTCTCCACTTGTGAAACTGAAAAAACAGCACCTCACAGGATACATTGTTGGAGGTCAGCTAAACGTTTCAGAGAAACACAAAGTAAGTTCCAATTTATAAAATCTGCTCAACATTTTACTGCTATCAAAATATGGCAGAGCATGATGGAGCAGGCTTTTCTCCATTTCTCTTTTCAGATCACGCCTTTTATTGTCAAAATTCAGAAGAGTTCTCGGGCTCAACTCCTCAGTTTCAGACAGGTCTTTGTTCAAGTTGGACAGTGCCTTATTGTTCTCTTTTAAGACTTCTCTCTGCCAAGGCAGAATTTTTCCCTTCGGTGAGTTTGGATTTGATTATTTTTCAGTCTTGGGTTACTACCTCCCATCTTGACCAGTTATAAAGCCTCTTCAGAATAAGCTGGATTTTTCCATTTCACCCACAGGAAATGGGAACAATTTCCCTCAGTTTAAATTGCTCCAGTTATTCCTACTGAGACAGTATTTCTCCACGAGCCATGTCCCTCAAGAATACATGGACAGCAAAGATACATAATCCAGTGGGAGCTTCCCCGGCCTTATCTAGGGAGAGAAGAGAGTCATCTAAGAACACTGAGCATGGATACAAAACAGCATCCTATCCAGGGATCTTATCTGACTCCACTGGAAAGCCATTAAAGGTTTCACCTACGTGCACCTATCTTCAATCCAATTATGAACTAAGCAAAACAATATCTTCTCCAGATTCACCATTAGGGAAACATTAAATTTATTAAGAGCTTACTGTGTGCAGAGCACTTGGGAGAGTACAATATAACAATATAATAGAGTTGGTACACAAAGTTCCCTGACCACAAGCTTACAGTCTGGAGGGAGAAGAAGAATGAGGAGGAGGAGGAAGGGGAAGAAGAGTAGCAGGAGGAGAAAGAGGGGGTGAAGAAGAAAGAAAAAGAGCAAGAGTGAGTGCAAGGAACTGGGGGTAATAAATAAAGTAGTACAAGGTATAATCTTTACATACACATAATCCTGAAGGGATAGTCAACAATGCACTGTCATACCTACATATCAATTAAAATCACGCTATCCAGAGTGTCATCTTTGAACTCAAAGAACAGTTCTCTACATATAGCATCTTAGTATAGCCAGAGGATTTGTGACGTATAGTCTCATTTTCTTTCTCTAAATTATATGTGATATTTTACTTTTTATCAATTATTATTCTTGTCTACCACTGTTATATCACATCCCCATTTAAATATTACAATTATTAAAAATGTTAAAATATTTTTGAATGCTATTACAACCCACTTGCAGGTAAAATGCATGCACTCTTGAAATTCTTGACTTCCCTCCACAATCCTCATCTCTCTCTAATTACCCATTATAGACCTCTCTTCCGAATGCCTACTGAACTTGCTGCTATTTTCGGCCTGCCCAGCTTCCTGTGGTAATAAATTCCATATGCTTGCTACCTATTGGTAAAAGAGAGTTCCTTTTGGTTTGTTTTAAATATATCACCATCAAGTTTCAGTGGCTCTTATCCTGGTATTGTGGGAATTGCTAAACAATTCCTTCTTCATCCATACTGCACTGTGTGGGTTTTTTTTAAATAAAAACTCCAAGTATGTTTTCTTTCAGCATTCATCTGTAAGATTGAAGAATCCCTTCTCAATCTATCCTCCTTCAGAAGACATCCACTCCCTCTCCCTGATTTTCTTGGTTACTTTTCACTATACCTTCATTCATTCTATTATGTCTTTTCAAAGAGCTAGCACAGAGATCTGGAATAGTATTGCCAGGATGGGAATACCACACTTTCACATGGTGACAAAGCCCTATCTTTGGTTTTATTTCATTCATTCTCTGATCAGAGGCAGTTTTCACCATTCAGTCCAACCCTTCTTCCACCCATGCTTCTGCCCCTCTCCAAAGCTTAACACTACGACAGACTCATACCCCATTCTCACTCTGATCCTGAAACAGCACATTCTCAGTACCTTGTGGGCCCCATAATCTAAAGTGGTGGGAGAACAGATATTTCACCCCCATTTTACAGATGAGAAAACCATAGCAGAGAGGAATCAGGCCCCAGGTAACACAGCAGACAAGTGGCAGAGCTGGGATTAGAACTTGTGTTTCCTGACTCGGAGGCCTAGGCTTTTTCCACTAGGGCACACCGCTTCTTATTTTGCTTTGACAACAGTACTGACATCCTCAGATGTTGGAGCTAAAGTCACACCTTCACATTTTTGACTGGATCTCTATTCTTCATCATCCTTGACAGGATATCACTGAAGACTTATTTCCCCTTTTGGAGGACTCTCTTGTCAGTAAGAAAGGTGGAGACAGTACTATTTGGGGACACACTGATACGTGTAATGAACCATTTACTCATGAATAAACGTCCTTGCCTTGGTGGTGGCTAAGCAGAGTACTGGATCTTTCAATCATCGGCATCCCACTATTATACATGTTCCTTAAGTCCACATTCTCTGGGACCATGGAGAATCCATATGGTGTTTCAATGGCCACTAATATTCCCATCCATTTCATAAATCAGCATACCACCATGATCTCCTTGCAGAAAAAAAATATCAGTAACAGTTACATTACTGTATAACATATATCACCCCAAAGATAAACCAAATGAAATGAGTGCAAATGCAAAAAATTAACAAATGCTGTATTTTTCTCCCTCAACAGTGATGTCGGCCTGTTGTCTCTGAGCTTCCTCTATCAGCTCTTCTCCTCCTGGCCCCCTCCTAATAGATCCTGATATTTCCCCATGCCTTTTTAGGCCACGCTCTCCTTTGCTGCTACTGCCCTCATCACTTCTTCCACATCTGTGGCCTGTAGGCCCTAGGAGAGCTGATAAGGGGTCATCAAGCCATTATTTCCCAGTGTTCCCTTCCCTTGGACTCATTTCAGACATCTTCTACAGGCTTTTCCTCCCAGAGGAACCTGAAGGGCCAAAGTAGAAGAGACCATTATTTAGGCCTCTGGATTGGCCAACAGAAAAGAGCTGTGACAATTTACAGTTCTCAATCACCCCCTCCAAATGGATTTTCCCCAAATCCCCTGAGACTCATTTAAAAGCAGTTCCACTGTGTTATTGGACAAAAGCCCAGTGAAGTATACTAGTTCCATTATGGTGCAGATAAAGTGTTTGGTTACACTGAGTGATGAATCATCAATTTAAAAATGGGCAGGAATATGGTTTGAGCCTGGTCATTTGTTCTTTCTAGGAAACACTGGCTTTTCTTACATATTTCATCATTTTTATTATAATGATCTCAGAAAAATGGGCATATTTCAAAGAGTTAAGTTTGAGGATAGAAAAACAAAAGTCCCTTGTACAGAACAAGAGGAGATACTTTCATAGGTGAGAAATGAAAAATTAAGAGTTAGCTTCAGAATGGAGGTTTTTGATGCCATACGCAGGCAGATTCTGAAAAGTCACCGAGAGTTCCCAATGCTTTGCTGGTCACATAGTTCAAATGCCACATTTAATCAATAGGGAAAGAACTATGCCTGTAGAATTTGTTACCAGAGAAAATTAAGCAGGAAGAACATTTCAATAGACAGAGGTAGAGTTTAGAGAATGTCATGATGATAAACCAGGGATGAGTGAATAAAGACAGAAACAGGGATGTTAGAAAAACTAGAGATGTTAGAAACATCTAAAAGGTTTTTAGAAAGACATAGATCAATCACCACCATTGATTGACCATCACCATCACCATCTATGACTCCTTAAAATGGTATTTATTGAAAACTTATGTGCAGAACACCGCACTAAGCACTTTGGAAGGTCCCATAGAATTGCTACAGATGAGAGGTCATTGGTAAGACAGTAAGTGATGTTATTAGGAAAATTTCTAACCCTGTGGGTAAATGTCAAAGATAGCACCCATCATGTACCTTTTCCCAGCATCCTTGGGTTTTATTGTTGGATAGTTTATTGGGATTAATGACAAAGGATGGTAGTGTGACATCCATCCTAGAAGAGTTTTTCATGGCATGACCTTGAACTAATGTGGGTTGACACTGTAGAGCTGCTACTACAAAAAGGCTGTAATTCGCTGGGTTTGTCAAGGGAAGAATTACAGGCAAAACTCATGTAACAATTCAGGTATAATGGGAGGCAGGGTGAACGACCACAGGCCTAGGAGTCAGAAGACCTGGGTTCTTCCACTTGACTGATGTATGTCCTTGGGCAAGTCACTTAACTTCTTGGTGTTTCAATTTCATCTATTAAATGGGGATGAAATACCTGTTCTTCTTCCTTCTTGGACTGTGAACCTATGTAGGACAAGGACTTTGACCCAAATATTTTGTAACTATCCTAATGCTTGGTGCCTTGTAAGTGCATAACAAATATCATTATTATTACTATTCGCCTCTACAGCAGCATGGCTCAGTGGAAAGAGCACGGGCTTTGGAGTCAGAGGTCGTGGATTCAAACCCCAGCTCCACCACTCAGCTTTGTGACTTTGGGCAAGTCACTTAACTTCTCTGTGCCTCAGTTACTTCATCTGTAAAATGGGGATTAAGACTGTGAGCCCCCCATGGGACAACCAGATCACCTTGTCACCTCCCCAGTGCTTAGAACAGTGCTTTGCACATAGTAAGCACTTAATAAATGTCATTATTATTATTATTACAATCTGTACTGATACAACTCTTCTTAGACTACTCACTTCAATTTTAATAACCATAAAAGATTGAGATTGTAGGTGGGCTTAGAAGAGGGACAAAATGGTTAAAGTTTTCAAAAACAGGTTCTCAATCAATGGTATTTATTGCGTACTTGCTATGTGCAGAGCACAGTTCTAATCGCTTGGGAGAGTATGATACAGTATAGTCAGCAGACATCATAATCCCTGCCCACAGTGAGTTTACAGTCTAGAGGGGGAGGTTCTACAAGGAAAAGTTGAAGAAATTGGAATTGTAGTCCAGAAAGAAAAAGAGGCCAAGTCCAAGAAGGGATTTTAGGAAGAGGAACAGTTTTTCTCTGTGTTCACTGAATTTAAAGGGGATCGGTTTAAATTTAAGTGAGAGAGATTGTTAATTTGTTTATGTTACTTAAGCACTTACTTTGTGCCAAACGCTGAACTAAGTGCTGGAGTTATGAGATAATCAGGTAGGGCACAGTCCAGATGCAATATAGAGCTCACAGTCTAAGCAGGAGGGAATTGGATTTAAGCTGCAATTTACAGATGAGGAAACTGAGGCACAGAAAAAAAATTAAGTGACACATTCTAAGTCACACATTAGGCGAGTGGCAGTGCTTGGCAGGCATAAGGGTGATAAAACCCTGAATGGACCTCAAGGGAGGTTGTGGAGGTTTCCTCCCAGGAGATTTTTAAGGGGAGAACAGACAGCCAACTGTACTGGATGGTTTTGTCATTCACCTATCTGGAGTCAGGGGACTGGAACAGATGACCAGCGTGGAGAGAAGCAGCATGGCTTAGTGGATAGAGCAAGAGCCTGGAAGTCAGAAGAACATGGGTTCTAATCCTGGCTCTGCCACTTGTCTGCTGTGTGACCTTGGGCAAGTCATTTAACTTCTCTGTGCCTCCATTACTTGATCGGTAAAATGAAGATTAAGACTTTGAGCCCTGTGTGGGACAGGGACTGTGTTCAATCTGAATAGCTTGTATCTATCCCAGTGCTTGACACATAGCACTTAATATCATCATCATCATTATTATTATGACCTCTCCAATCCCTTCAATATTAGCCAGTCTGCCACTGGGTCCTTAACATGAACAGTAGAAGTGATTTATGAATCTTCAGGCTTATTAATTTCTTAGTTCAAAATGGTTAGAATATGAGAAAAAGGGTCATTTGCCAAACACACAAACTAGGGGGAATGTCTGATTCTAATGAATTCATTACCCTAATAGCAAAAGAATAATATATAGTCTATCTTGGTTCTGAAGGAATTCTTCAATGTGTTACCACTGAACGCTCTCACAGGTTGCCTCTACTTCATTTCAGTAGAGGGGTGGGGGTCAGGAGGGGGAGAAAAGTCACTTTCTAACTTGTTGATAATGAACACATGGTTCTGGTTAAATCCCTAATAATTTGTTTATTTGCAATTTGGATTCCTGATGTGGCCTCTGAGTCAGAATTTGAAAGGTTTCCATTTCCCAAAAAGGTATTTTAATAACTGTCAGTCCCTGCAGCCTGAATTTGTACATGCAACATTCTCACGTTTCTTCAAGCAATCTCATGGGGCCAAGCCGGACACCGAGTACTTTTAGCTGGGAAACCTCACTTCACAGCCACCTCCAAACTAAAGAAAATTGACTGCTCAATTTAAACATACTGGTTGAGAATGAGACAAAGGTAAGTGCTAAACCTGACAACTTCTGGAGGCAGGTAGTGAACAACAACAATGGTAAAATGTAATTCTTTTTAATCCCACTACTGTAACTTTTCCTCATAAAACCTGTGGGAAGCAGCATGGCCTGTGGGTTCTGCACACAGTAAGCACTCAGTAAATACCACTGACTGATCTCATCCAATCTTCCTGATTTGTATCCATATTCTTAGCATTTTCATATATGATAAAGGCTCAAGAAATCTCTGGCTTTTCCCAGCCATATTTCTGAAACCCTATTATTATAATTATCTCCTTCCCACAGGTTGTCAAACCCACGGTCTTCATTTATTAGACTGAAGATCATCTGTCCTTTTCACCAGAAGATTCCATCATCATCCATTCATTGGTTGAGAAATCCCACCAATCTACAGAGGAAATTAAATTACCAGTATGAAAAAAAAAGAATATCAGCTTGGTTTTCTGGTCCCAATTTAATGATGGACAGACTAGCATTGCTACTGAGTGAAATTCCAATGAAAACTCCAATGGCTTTATTTCTTTTCAGTCTTTCCAGAACCAGTCTCAGGAAAGTGTCTGGGAGACCCTGAAACTATAAGGTTTTTATGAGTAATTGCTTGTTTTTCAGTCAACACAGTTACAGTCCACCCAATTTGTCAATCACTAGTACCAGACTGACACTGGAGTAGATGTCATAAAATCTTAGGTCTTTGAGCTTGTTTTAATTTTTCAGGAACAAGTAGCTGTAGCCGCACTCCAGAGAAGAGAAAATGAAAAATGCAGGTTTGGCTGGATGGGAGGAAGGAATTCAGTACCGTTTTTAAACATTATTCTTTTAAAGCCATGGCCAACACTAACCATAATTTCTGCCTGGTACTATAATTTACAAGTCTTGGAAATAGAGTGGTAAGCATTCAAACGGCATGGTATTTCCTTTGAAATGCTCAGTGCGGGACTTAATGAGGGAGAGAGAAAAGTAGGGAACGCAAATCAGAATATTACCTTACCAAAGGAATTGGACAATCCAGTGGGAAGCGGAGAAATAGCACGGGGAAAGTCGTTTCTAAATACCAATGACTTTGACCTGAAATTCCCCATTCCCCTGTGTTGTTTTTCAGGAGAAGGTTATAAACTAGTCAGTAATTATTCCAAGTTTGTTCTCAACTAGAGCTATCTATATATTTGCTGAAAGGAAAACCCTACTCAGAAGAGCCCTGTGAAGTGAAACTATTCAAAAGCTAGCTTGAACTTGAAGAAAGCAAATGGGCTTGAATAATGCAAGTAATAATAATTGTTAATCACTTGCCATGTGTCAAGCACTCTAAGTGCTGAGGAAAATAAAAGATAACCAGGTCAGACATAGTCCCTTTCCCACTTGGGGTGCAAGTCTAAACAGGAGTGAAAACAGGTATTGAACCCCCATCTTACAGATGAGGTGAATGAAGCATAGAGAGGTTAAGTGACTTGCCCACGGTCACACGGCAGGCATGCGGTGCTGCCAAAATTAGAACCCACATCCTCTGACCCCCAGGCCCTCGCTTTTCCTCACTATATCACGAGACAAGAGTATCCAAAGTTCCAACATTTGCGCTCTTTGATGGCATTAGAAGGCATTTTCCTCCATGGGCATGCAGCAACTTGGAAGACGAGAAGTTGATTCTGGCCCAAAGCTCTGATTAAAATGCGGGAAAACTCCGAATGACATTCCTATCGGAGTGAGGTGGAGCGGGAGCCTAGGGGAAGAGTGAAGTAGCAAATGGGTGTCACCATAATCACAATCGCATGATTCAAACTTAGCCAAAGAGTTTCGTTGGAGTAGTCCAAGGTTACTTCAGTGGAAGCAAAACAGCTGGGAAAACAATACACTCGGGATAAGAAATTCTAGAGCAAAATGAAAAACAAAAATAAGCATGAACTGAAGCAAAATTAGAGAGGTCAGAAGCTTGCAATCCCAAGACAGTATCACTTGACAGTAATCACTTTGTACTGCTCAAGCAATCATGGGAGGAAAAAGTGTAGGGAGCACTTAGTACAGTGTTCTGCTCACAGTGAGTGCTCAATAAATATGATTGAATGAAATACAGTTGAATGAGTCAGGAGACTAAGATCCTAGTCCCAGTTCTGCTTTTGTCTGCTAATTAACTTGGACAAATTACTTAACGAGAGAAGCAGCATGGCTCAGTAGATAGAGCCCAGGCTTGGAAGTCAGAAGTCATGGGTTCAAATGCCGGCTCTGCCACTTGACTGCTGCGTGACTTTGGGCAAGTCACTTAACTTCTCCATGCCCCAGTTACCTTATCTGTAAAATGGGGATTAAGACTGTGAGCCCCAAGTGGGACAACCTGATTACCTTGTATCTACCCCAGTGCTTGGCACATAGTAAGTGCTTAACAAATACCAACATCGTTATTATTATTATTATTAGTGTGCCTTGGCTTCCTCAACTGTAAAACGGGGATAATAGCACAAGCCCCCTAGGAAAAATAAAACAATGTGGGAGAGTTTCAGATGACTAAAAGCTATACAGATTCAAGGTACTCAAGGCCCTAGATTCTAATCCCAGCTCTGCCACTTGTCTGCTGTGAGACCTTGAGCATGTCACTTCACTTCTCTGGGCCTCAGTTACCTCATCTGTAAAATAGGGATTAAGACTGTGAGCCCCATGAGGGACAGGGACTGTGTCCAACCTTATTAATTTGTATTTGTTGCAATGCTTAGTACAGTGCCCAGCACATAGTAAGCACTTAAATACCATAATAACAATTTTCTGCTTTCTAATGATCGCTACTTAAGAGCCAGGGATCAAATTAAAGGTTGAATCTGTTTGCGTGTTGCTGCCATTCTTGAAACTAGGGACAATTTCAGGTATTCGAGAAACTTACACAATCACTAGAGTTTCTTATAAAAGTACCATCTGCTGACCCTTCCTCATAGATCTTCATAACTGGAACAGGAATCAATTATCCTCATCTCCCACACAGTGCCGCCCAGCCAAGTTCCTCATCTTGTATCTTTCCTTCTCAGCCTTCCCTCTTCTGTTCCCTTTTACAAGTTAACGCTTAAGGCTCAACTCCTCCAGGAAGCTTTCCCTGAATTCCCCACCCTTTCTCCAACTTGCAAGTCAAGGCTTTTTTCTTTGAAAATGTGGATGTGTTGTGGGGAAGGTCTTCTTAGTCTCACAGCAACACAGTTCCATTGGGTGGGACAAAGGAGAATATGTAACAAGATATGCAAGTAACTCAGGAGGAAAAGACAGGGGTCACTCGCAGCTGACAAGGGCTGAAAATATATTTTAAAGGCAGGGTGAAGTACAATCTCAAATATTGTGACCATATAGTAGGAGATCGTTGGAGACATACAGACAAAACCTAGAGGGTAGAAAGTGGGACAGCAGCAGTGTGGCCTTGTGGAAAGAAAAGGGCCTGGGAATCAGAGAGTGTGGGTTCTAACTCCAGCACTGCCACACAGCTGCTGGGTGACCCTGGGCAAGTTGCTTAACTTCTCTGTGCCTCAGTGAAGGCTTGTTAGGGAAGATGGGATTTTAGGAGGTTTTTGAAGCTGGGAGAAATGTGACCTAGCATTTTGGGAGTGGGAGGGAGGCTGGGGGAATAATGATGATAATAAATAACAACAACAACATTTGTTAAGTCCTTACTATGTGCCAAGAACTGTACTAAGTGCTGGTGTAGATACGATAATTAGGTCCAACATGGGGCTCACTGTCTAAGCAGGGGGGAGAAAAAGTACTGAATCCCTATTTTACAGATGAGAGAACTGAGGTACGGAGAAGTTTAGTGACTTGTCCAAGATCACACAGCAAGTAAGGAGCAAAACCAGAATTAAAAACCAGGTCCTCTGAGTCCTAGGTTTGGGCTCTTTCCACTAGGCGACACTGCTTCTCAAGATAAACTCCTTGTGACAAGGGTCATTCATGTTCACCTACCTTTTTGTATAGAGAGTACCCTCCCAAGAGTTTACTACAGTGGTCTGTACATAATAAGTGCTCAGTAAATACCATCAATTAAAGAAGAGAAGAGCAAGCTACAGTTAAAGATGAGCTAGGGAAGAACAAAGGGGAAAGATGGAGGAAAAACAGGAAGACAGCGCCAGTATGCAACATGGGAAGAGTTGACGGAGAGCCTAGAAATCGATTAAGAATTGTTCTTGTTTGATATGGAAGGAAATGGAAAGCCCTGATATTTTACATCAGTTTCTGAATTATTAAAAAAAAATCAACAAGGTACTCACTGAACAGTCAGTACAGGGTGCAATGAACTCTTTGACATCTACCTCATCTACTTACACATTGAATAGCTTTCTCAGTTCAACAGCTTCTGCAGATATTTGCTATGGGGGTCTCTTCAGTGCCGAGAAATTCTGGCATAAGCTATAGGCAATGTTTCCTCCATGATGTATTCATTGCTCAGTCTAATCTCAGGGAGGACACAGAAGGGAAATGAGGAGGAATTTACTTTCCTGTTGTAGTTGATGGAAATATTGGTTCTTGGTCACATTTATGGGGCAAGGCAGAGACACATGGGAAATCCTTAGCGTTAGGATGGGGTAGGGGTGTCCTGAATTTTCAGGTAATTAACAGTGTTTGGTGAGCACTGTACTAAATTCTTGGGAGAGTACGCTAGTGTTAGGTAGACAATATCCCTGCTCTTAAGGAATTTACAATCCAGCAGGGGAAACAAAGTAAAATACATTACAGGAAGAGGCGAATGTGCAGTTTGTGGAGAATTTTTATTTCCCTGGTTTGATCTAATATAGCCTGAATCCCAACTGGGTAAATCAAGGGTGGGGAAGAAAGACACCAAAGACACCAAAATACCCCTCCTCAGACTTCATAAGCTAGGATTCTTCTGCAAATGCAGCAAAAAAACCAAACACACTACATCCAAAAGGACTGAAATATGCTTTCAATTGTATTTATTGAGCGCTTGTGTGCAAAGCACTGCACTAAGCACTTGGGAAAGTACAATATAACAATAAACAGACTCATTTAGTGCACTGTGCAAGTTAACCTGGTTGAGGAAAACTCTTCAGCACCCAAGTAGACTGAAACTGTTCGGACCTTTTAATCGGAAAGATGCAAGTTGAGAAGGGACCTGAATGAAGCTTATTCAGTCGTGGAGGGTGCAGACAAGGCAAAGCAGAATTTATTGTTCCCCAATTCCCATATCCCCAGGACTAGGGGGCACTCACTGAAGCTTGAAGAGAGTAGGGTCAAACCCAACAAAAGGAAAATCTTTTTTCTCATACTGGGTGGTAAACATATGGAGTCAATTTCCCAAGAAACTGCAGGCCAAAAATAGCAGCAGAAGAGTTAGTATCAATTCATGAATGAGGAAGCGTGTCCTAATGGAAAAAGCACAGGCTTGGGAATCAGGAGTCCGGTGTTCAAATCCTGGCTCCACCACTTGTCTGCTGGGTGACCTTAGCCAAGTCCCTTAACCTCAATTTCCACATCTGTAAAATGGGGATAAGATATTCATTCAATTGTATTTACTGAGCATTGACCCTATGTACAGCACTGTCTGAAGCACTTGAGAGAGTACAATAGAACAATAAACAGAAACATTCCCTGCCAACAAAAAGTTTATAGTCTACAGGGGGAGACAGACATTAATATAAATAAATTGCAGACACGTACGTAAGTGCTGTGTGTTTGGGAAAGGGGATGAATAAAGGGGTCAAGTCAGGGCAGGGCGGGCGGGGGTGGGGGGAGAGGAAAGGAAGGCTTAGTCAGGAAAGGCCTCTTGGAGATGTGCCTTCAATAAGACTTTGAAGTGGGGCAGGAGTAATTGTCGGATTTGAGGAGGGAGAGCATTCTAGACCTGAGGCAGGATGAGGGTGAGGTGTCTGTGGCAAGAGAGGTATATTGAGATTGAGGTATACTGAGAAGGTTGTGCATTAAAGGAGAAAAGTGTGTGGACTTGGATTGTAGTAGGAGAGTAACTTGGTGAAGTAAGAAGTGGCAAGGTGATAGAGGGCTTTAAAGCCAATGATGAGGGGTTTCTGTTTGACGTGGAGGTGGATGGGCAATAGAATGGGATAGATTGGGAGTTCTTTATGGGGCAGGGACCGTGTCGATTATGTTAACCTTGTATCTTTTTCCACATGCTTAAAACATGCCATAATAATCATGAGGAGGGCTAGGACAAGGTATTGACGAGAAAGGTTTTCAGGGCCAAAGCATACATCTGTTATTTAGAAGATGAATGTCTAAGATGGCAGCCATCACACTGTTCCTTCTAACATCCAGGATGGGGTTTCTTTTGTTCTCACATGCACTTACTTGTACCACTCTCGCACATATGGTTTGTTGATTTTTTTTTCCCCCATAACAAAGTGAAGATTTTGCTGACCTCTTACTGTCATCAGGGCTTGTATACTAGGGGATGACTTTCAATTCATCATCCCCACATGATGTCACCCAACCGCAGACAAAGTACCTCATCAGTCAAGGTTAGGTTTAGATGTCGGCCTCAGGCAGAGATTTTTCCCTACCTGGAAGAGTGGAGACATTTGGAAGCTGGTTTGTACTCTAGTGATAAACTTCACTAGGAAAGCAGCATGGTCTAGCAGAAAGAGATGAAGGACCTGCGTTCTAATCCCAGCTCCACCACTTCTTTGTGGTGTGACCTTGAGCAAGACACTTCTCTGTAGCTCAGTTTCCTCCTCTGTAAGATGGGGATTTAGTCCCCCTCCTTCCAACTTAGACACTGTCCCACACTGGGCTCACAGTCTATATCCAACCTACCTTGAATCTACCCCAGGGCTTAGGACAGTGCTTGACATATTAAGGACTTAAATGGACTTAAATACCACAATCATGAAGTATTTATATAAAGGGGTAGTGAAAGGAGGATTCAGACCAGCTGTTTTCTCTCTCCTCCAGGGTTGATGAGGTTGAAGTAACTCCTCCACTTATGTGCTGTGTGACCTTGAGCAAGTCACTTCACTGTACTTCAGTTACCCCATCTGTAAAATGGGAATGAAGATTGTGAACCCCATGAGACAGAGACTGTGTCTAACCTGCTCATATTGCATCTATCTCAGCATTTAGTACAGTGCCTGACACATAGTAACTCAAATACTGTAAAAAAAAAAATGGGCTCCTTTTTTTTGGCTAACATCAAGACAAAATGTACACTGTTTACCTGCTCCCTAGGGATGGCCTGTTGACAGATCAGGCATATTTCTGGGCAAGTTACAGTCCTTATTGATCTCCAGGTGAATAACCAATGGAAGTCTAAGGTAATTGCAAGTACTTTTACTTCCGTGGGAGGGAGAGGGCTGAATTCAAAGATGGGTTCATATAGACCCCAGGAACCCAGACCCAAAGTACACCAAAGGACAGGTCTTGAGGGGAAATAAATAATAATAATGGTATTTAAATGCTTACTATGTGCCAAGCACTGTTCTAACCACAGGGGCAGATACAAGATAATCAGGTTGTCCCACATGGGGCTCACAGTCTTAATCCCCATTTTACAGATGAAGAAACTGAGACACAGAGAAGTTAAGTGGCTTGCCCAAGGTCACACAACAGACAAGTGGTGGAGCTGGGATTAGAACCCACATCCTCTGACTCCCAAGCCCGTTCTTCTTCCACTAAGCCACGCTAATGATGGTATTTAAGTGCTTACTATGTCCTAGGTGATGTACTAAGCCCTGAGGTGGATACAAGTAAATCAAGTTGGACAGTCCTTGTCCCACGTGGGGCTCAGAGTCTCAAACCCCATTTTACAGATGAGGTGACAGGCACAGAGAAGTGAAGTAACTTGCCCAGGGTCACACAGCAGACAGGTGGCAGAGCCAGGTTTAGAATCCATGAACTTCTGACTCCCAAGCCCGTGCTCTCTATCCACTATGCCATGCTGGTAGCGTTCAATGTCACCTTTAGCCAGATTGGTCATAATGCTAACGTGCTGGAACCAGGTTCGACATCTCCAGCAGAAATCATCATGATTCAGTGTCAGACTCTCCAGAAGCAAATGTCAGCGTGCAAAAGGCCTTTCCCCCTTGGGGGTTTCCAGAAGAAAGAAATTATTGGAATTGGAAGGAGAGGACAGAGGAAGGGTGAGGAACGGGTGGAGGAACTCATTACTCAAAGGAATGGCTCTTTGCAAGTTGGCACTTCCCTCAGGCTAAGTCTACCTGCCAAGACCTTATTCGTGTCAGAAGTTATGTTTTTTTTTGTTTTTTTTTTTTTTAAGAGAGGCATCCACATGTGAAATGGAAATACCTGAGGTGTGAACACTTGGAGACAATCTGGAAACAGTGATTGTTCTCTCTTGATCAGAGGCCATGACTTCAACCCACAATTTCTAGCCTATAGTCTTGTCCAGAATGGAAGTCATCTTGGTCAAGACAGCTTTCCCTTATGCCTGGCTTTCACCATTTTGACTCCAACTGCCTGAGAGCTTAAAGCCCTCATCTTTCCTCCGGACCTGTGGGGTCTAATCCATGAGAAGGAGGCTGCAGTCAGCTAGAAGTGGATCACCATCTAATGCCTCCTCAGGCATTTATGGAATGCTACTGTAGAGTCCTGTACTCAAACATTTGTGAGAATATACAAAAAGCAAATGACACCATCCCCCCATCCTCAGGGTTTTACAATCAGGTTGAGGAGACAGGCAATGCCTTCTATCTATGATTTAAGGGAGCAGGAGGAGGAAGAAGGATACAGCAGGTATCAGGGTCAATTTCAGACCGTAAGCAAGGTAAGCCACCCCCTCAGCCACCTCCTCCTAGCACGAGAGAGCATGCCAGGGAGGAACGGCACATAACACAAAAGAGGCTTCACAGTCTTGAGATGTCTCTCTTCTTCCTTATCCAACAGACTAGTAGGCCTGGTTCTCCCCTACCCACGAGAGTCTGTCCTCCGGAGTTCCAAGGGGAAATGGCAAACATAGAACTTAGCCACTCAACCTTTGATCTGCTTTTGCTTGTATAATTTCCACACTGCTATAGAGGTGAGGGGGTCACCCACTGGTTATGACTTGTCAAGAATTTTGTAAGTACTTGAGTCAGATAGTGATGAGGACCTCTGTAAAGTCTGGATGGGCCCTTATGAGATATACTGAAACTCCAAATTCCACTGATTACATTAGCATGTGACTCAAAAGAAAATAAAATCTTCAATATAACCATTTACTCCAGGTTCTGTGTCTGTATTAAGCTTCCAAACCAATCTGTCAATCAAGGGGATTGAATGCTAGCTATGTGCAGAGCTCTGTGCTAAGCACTTGGGAAAGTGCAATCCAATAGAGTTGGAAGACCTGTTAGCTGTCTACATAGAGTTTATTCTGAACAGGGGGAGGCAGACATTTAAAAAAATTACCAGTAGGGGAAATAGCAAACCATAAATATATTTATATAAGTACTCTGAAGATGTCCAAAAAACTATCCCACAGAGTTGGGGACATTCAACTTTCCACAAAGTCTAGACTCTAGTCACAGTATAGTTGGGAGGATCAGACTTGGCTTAATGCTGGAAAACTGGCTTCCTTCTGCAATTATCCTTGTTGTTGGATCATGTTTTTGGACAAAATCCACTTAGCTAACAAGGAAGGTCATTCCATTCGTACCATAAGGATCATAAATAACAGTTCAAAGGTGTGGATGGCAAACAATGTTTCAGATAAAATGCAATCAATAGGATCATATGGTATCTAGTTACCTATTCCAGATCAGTTAATGCAATTTATTGAGTGCTTACTGTGTGCATAGTACTGTACGAAGAACTTGGGGGAGTGATGACCTGTTCTAGACTATAAACTCCTTATTAGAAGGGATCACATCTGCCAACTCTACTGTATTTTCCCAAGGGCTTAGTGCAGTGCTCTGCATATTTATTGAGCACTTACTGTGTACAGAGTACTGTCCTAAGTACTTCAGAGAAGACAGTATAGAGTTGGTAGCCCACACTGAGCTAACAACTCTAAATACTGCTGATTGAAACTATAGGAGGATGGCAAAGATGCTCCAATCTGAGGAAGTTTAAGGAAATATATCTCGAAAAAGACAATTTATAACTACAACTGCATTTCAACTACAGGATGGAGATCTTGCAATCATCCAAAGCCAGTCCCACAAATGAGTATCAGTCTCCTCTGTGAGAATGTAAACTCGTTGGTGGCGGGGAATGTGCCTCTTTTTTTTGTTATGCTTTTCCAAGTACTGAGTACAGATCCATGGGTGTGTCTCCAAATGTGTAGATGACAGAAAGGAGAGGGAGTAGTGGAAAGGAGGGTTTAATTGGGGAAGGCCTCTTGGGGGAGGACAAGGGGAAGGGATCGGTGGCAAGATAGATGGGATTGAGGGTAAGTGAGAGGGTTGGCTTTAGAGGACCCAAGTGTGCAGATTAAGTTATAGAAGGAAATCAGCAAGGTCACGTAGGAGGAGACAAGCTGATTGAAATTAAGGAAGCAGCATGGCCTAGTGGATAGATCATGGGCCTGGGAGTTGGAAGCATCTGGATTAATAATAATAATGGCATTTATTAAGTGCTTACTGTGTGCAAAGCACTGTTCTAAAAATAATAATAATGGTTTTTGTTAAGCGCTTACTATGTGCAAAACACAGTTCTAAGCGCTGGGGAGGTTACAAGGTAATCAGGTTGTCCCATGGGGAGCTCACAGTTTTAATCCCCATTTTACAGATGAAGTAACTGAGGCACAGAGAAGTTAAGTGACTTGCCCAAAGTCACACAGCTGACAGTGGAGCCGGGATTTGAACCCATGACCTCTGACTCCAAAGCCCGAGCTCTTTCCACTGAGCCATACTGCTTCTCACTGTTCTAATCCCCAGCTCCACCACTTGTCTACTGTGACACCTTGGGAAAGCCACTTCATTGTGTCTCAGTTACCGAGCAGCATGGCTCAATGGAAAGAGCACGGGCTTTGGAGTCAGAAGTCAGGGGTTCGAATCCCAGCTCCGCCAATTGTCAGCTGTGTGACTTTGGGCAAGTCACTTCACTCCTCTGTGTCTCAGTTATCTCATCTGTAAAATGCGGATGAACACTGTGAGCCCCCTGTGGGGCAACCTGATCAACTTGTAACCTCCCCAGTGCTTAGAACAGTGCTTTGCACATAGTAAGTGCTTAAATGTCATCATTATTATTACCATAGCTATAAAATGGAAATTAAGACTATGAGTCCCACATGGGACAGGGATTGTATCCAATCTGACTACCTTGTATCTACTCCAGGGCTTAGAACACTGCTTGACACATAGTAAACACTTAACAAATGTCATTATTATCATCATCAGATGGTGAACTAACATGCTCAGGAGGAGTAGACAGATTCTGTATGAGGAGTAAACTTAAATATATGGATGTGGACAGAACAAACAACATTCTTTTTCCATTAAAGACACAATAGCAGGATTGGTGGATGGCATGATTTACCCACTGAAGTTGAAAGATGGACACTTCCAGACAAACTAAAGGAGTTACTTTTTCCACAAAGTAGTGGTAAGCATATGGAATTCATTACCACAGGGAGCTGTAGTGGCAGAAACTATCAATAGGTTCCATGAGAGCTTACATTGATTCATGGCCACTAGAGCTATAAGGGGTCACTAGAGGGAAAGTTAGGGGTGTTAAATAATCCACTTTTAAACATGAGGTTGAATGTTAAATTGGAACATAGTGCTTAAATACCACACATCATAAAATAATGAAGGAAACAGAGAGATTTCTGTACATTTTTACTCTATTTTCCCTACCCTTACCTGGAGAAAATGGACACTAGACGACCTTCTTTTTTTTTTACGATATTTGTTAAGCACTTATCACATGCAGCCTGGATCGGTGAAAAGAGCACAGGCTTTGGAGTCAGGGGTCATGGGTTCATATCCCAGCTCCACCAATTGTCCGCTGTGTGACTTTGGGCAAGTCACTTAACTTCTCTGTGCCTCAGTTAGCTCATCTGTAAAATGGGGATTAAGACTGTGAGCCCCCCATGGGGCAACCTGATCACCTTGTAACCTCCCCAGCGCTTAGAACAGTGCTTTGCACATAGTAAATGCTTAATAAATGCTGTTATTATTATTATTACTGAGTGCTGAGGTAGATGTAAGATACAAACTAATCAGGATGGACACAGTCTCTATCCCACATGGAACTCACAGTCTTAATTCCCATTTTGTAGGTGGGGTAACTGGGCTACAGAAAAGTTAAGTGACTAGCCCAAAGTCACACAACAAAGTGGTGGCGTTGGAATTAAAGCCCAGATCCTTCTTACTGCCAAACTCCTGCTCTAGCCACTAGGCTATGCTGCTTCTTTACCCTGCATCCTCTGCTGAGGGGAGTTGAGCTGTGATCTCTTTCAATCTGATTGTTTCTTTCAGGGAAGAAATAGAAATAACAATAATAATAATAATGGTGGCATTTGCTAAGCGCTTACTATGTGCGAAGCACCATACTAAGCGCTGGAGAGGATACAAGGTGATCACGTTATCCCACGTGGGGCTCACAGTCAATCCCCATTTTACAGATGAGGTAACTGAGGCTCAGAGAAGTTAAGTGACTTGCCCAAGGTCACACAGCAGACATGTGGGGTAGTCCAGATTAGAAATCTGTGACCTCTGACTGCCAAGCCCGTGCTCTTTCCACTGAGCCATGCTACTTCTCTAATAATAATGATGGTATTTGTTAAGTTCTTACTATGTGCCAAGCACTGTTCGAAGTGCAGGGGTGGATAGAGGGTAATCAGGTTGTCCCACATGGGGCTCACACTTTTAATCCGCATTTTACAGATGAGTTAACTGAGGCGCAGAAAAGTGAAGCGACTTGCCCAAGGTCACACAGCCGACAAGTGGCGGAGCCGGGATTAGAACCCACATCCTCTGACTCCCAAGCCCGGGCTCTTTCCACTAAGCCACACTGCTTAATACCTTAGCAGACCCTACTCAATGCTGGAAGGAATTTATCAGAAGCATCCGAAGAGGATTTTCTTGGTCCCCCCCTTCACAAGCGATTAAAAATCAGAATTCAATTTTTTTGTCAGTGACTTTTCCTGATCAAGAGAGGAACTCAGCAAATGTTCATCTGAACATGAGAATTTGCCAGGTCACTTCTTCAACAGCCTTGGCCTGTGAACAGCCAGTCTAAATATATCAGTGACTAATGTTGCATCTGCAAACCAAATGTCATTGTTCTCCAGTGTCTTGGCAAAATGCCTTCTGGTGCAGGGAAGCGCTTTCCACCAATGGAACTGCATCTCCCATAAACATCAGCACCCTGAAAAGCTTATCCTGTTCATGAAAGCTTTGATCTTGTTGAGGAAGTTTACAATGTTGATCCAAAAACAACTCCAAGATACAAATTTAAGAAGGGAAAAGTCAAAGCATTTTATTGACTTCAAATTACCTCCCTTAGGTGCACTTACCAAAAAGTCTGGGTTGGGGGGTGAAATCAATCATATTTATAGAGCACTTGGTGTATGCAGAGCACTTGGGAGAAAATATACTAGAGTTGGCAGAAGTGTTCCCTGTCCACAAAAAACTTCCTGTGTAGATGAAGCTTTGCCTTGTGGATTCCACAAAGCAACTCTTGAAAAAAACTAGATTCCCAAAACATGATTTTCAATGCTTCCCTCGCAACTGAAAGCTGCTTCTCTCCTTGTTCCATTTATTAGAGTTCAGACATAGACGTTGGGCTCAACAGAGTCTCCTCTCCAAGGGGAGCAGGGGAGGGTAGTTATAGTGCAGCTGACTTTAGGATGGAGTAACCTGTCTGTGTCTCTCTAAAAACCCTAAGAGATGGCAACTGGCAGTGAGTCAGGGAAGAAAGCCACAGCAGCCTGCATGACAAGGTTGAAGTTGTGTGTGTGGGTGGCCAGCTATATAATAGGAGGATCAGATGCTACCACTTTCTGCAACTGAAAACCCAGGGTAGAGTCTGTTCCTTTCTAGTCATGCATTATGTTGTCTGACTTCATTTTTACTGAAGCAAGACCTGCTGGCTGAGCTGGAGGAGAAGCACTCGATAAATACGATAGAAAAATAATGATGGTATTTGTTAAATTCTTACTCTGTGCCAGGCACTGTAGAAATGAGAGAGAACAGGTACTTTCACCCTGTTTTACAGATGAGGTAACTGAGGCAGAGAGAAGTTAGGTGTCTTGCTCAAATAATGTAGCAGACAAGTGGTAGAGCCAGGATTAGCTCTATAGAGCTAATCTCTACTGAGCTCCCTTTTTCCTCTCCCCCTCCCCATCCCCCCCGCCCTACCTCCTTCCCCTCCCCACAGCACCTGTATATATGTTTGTACAGATTTATCGCTCTATTTTACTTGTGCATATTTACTACTCTTATTAATGATGTGTATATAGCCATAATTCTATTTATTCTGATGGTATTGACACCTGTCTAGTTGTTTTGTTGCCTGTCTCCCCCTTCTAGACTGTGAGCCAGTTGTTGGGTAGGGACCATCTCTATACGTTGCCAACTTGTACTTCCTAAGCGCTTAGTACAATGCTCTGCACACAGGAAGTGCTCAATAAATATGATTGAATGAATGAATTAGAACCCATATCTTCTGACTCCCAGGGCCCATGTTCTTTCAATTAAGGCGCACTACTGTGAAAAATAGTTTGGAAATGAGAGTCAAGAGGGAAGAAAAGTTACAAGACTTGAGGAGCAAAGGCTGAAATGGGGTATAATAGGAAGAGAAAGGTTAATGTCTTTCTCTCCCACCCCGTTCCCTCACCTAGACTATAAACTTCTTGTGGCGAAAAACATATCTACCACTTCTGTAATATTATACTATGCTAAGTGCCTAGTAATTAATAATAATAATGGCATTTATTAAGCGCTTACTATGTGCAAAGCACTATTCTAAGCACTGGGGAGTTTACAAGATGATCAGGTTGTCCCACGGGGGCTCACAGTCTTAATCCCCGTTTTACAGATGAGGTAACTGAGGCACAGAGAAGTGACTTGCCCAAAGTCACACAGCTGACAATTGGCAGAGCCAGGATTTGAATACATGACCTCTGACTCCAAAGCCCATGCTCTTTCCACTGAGCCATACTGCTTCTCACCGCTCTGCACACAGTAAACTCAGTAAATATGAGGATTTATTGTTTGAGATAAGAAAGTCAATTGAGTAATCCTTGTTTGAGATTATTGTTTGAGATAAGAAAGTCAATTGAGTAATCCTTCATAAACTCCTTTAGGGCTCACATAGAGTCTATCCATTCTATTGCTTTGGAACCACCCAAACACTGAGTATAGTGCAGTCCAAACAGTAAGTATTCAATAAATACCACTGATTGATCAATTGGCCCTACAGACTGTTTCCACTTTTCACTCCACTGCAGCCACTAATCTCCTTTCTGCCTTTACAGTCACCCTACTGGAGGCCAGAAACTACTGAAGCCAGTCTCTGAAAGTCAAACATCCCTACTGTGTTAACCTAGCAGATGATGCACAGAGTTGTTAGACTGATAGGCACCTGAAATCCCATGTTCATTCAGTCAGTCATCCTTACTGAGCTCTTACTGTGTACAAAGCACTATACTAAGCACTTGGGACAGTATGATACAACAATAAGCAGATACATTCCCTGCCCACAAGGAGCTCTGTGAACCAGTCAATCAAAAAACAATGTGATTATATTAAATTAGGCATGGGCAAATACTAAGTTAAAGAGTTACATTCCCCACCTATTAAAGACTTACAATGTACCATGACAGAGAACACGAGCCAACAAACCTGTTACAAGGCAGAAATCCAAAAACATGACATCTAGTATAAAACTTACCCGATACCAACTGAAAGGGTGCTGTCTGAATTAGTGAAGAATGTAGCTTTGTGACTGAATACTATTCAAAGCAGCATTCAGATGGCTTAGCATTTTGAAGTGGGGGGTGGGGTACAGAGAGAAGGAAGGAAGAAAGCTAGACCAGTGACAAGAGAAAGAAAAGCAGAAAGTCAGATGACTCTGGGCAAGCGGGAGAAAAAGGGAGGAGTTTTAATTACCCCTCTAACATCCACAGCTGGAGTTTGAGCCTGACTGAAAACTACAATCACATGCGCTATTCTAGCTTTCCTTCTTCTGGGGAAATGATTACTCTAGATTATGGCCACTGACATCATCCCAGCCCTTCCTAGGGCTAGTGATGCTGTTGGCCAGGTGACAAGATTTCACTGGGCCACAGGAATAGTAGCAAAAGCATTGCTGGGCAATCAGAGCATCATTTCTCCTGAGGACCCCAGTTAATGTGACTGGTGACTGTAGCAATGTCAGGGGATGGTTCTCCTTGGGTTCTGTCTACACCTCCAGACCCAGAGATTCATGACTGTCAAATTCAGGCCTACAGTCCTCATAAGGGACAGTCCTTGGAGCCAACAGTTATGGAAGCTGCCCATTCTCTTTTACCCTCAATCACTGGCATTCACTGAGCACTTAGTCTGTGCCAAACACTGTACTAAGAGCTTGGGAGAATAAGATAGTGTTAGGAGACACAATCTTCACCCTAAAGGAGCTTGCAGCTGAGTTTGTTTCCTCTTTCAAGGGCCTGTCTTCTTCTCTGCTTGCTGGTCATCTCTGTCTCAGAAATAATAACTGTCATTTTGTTAAGCACTTATCAGGTGCCAAGCACTATCTTTCCCAATAAGCCCTGGGGTAGCTATCATTCATTCATTCATTCATTCAATCATATTTATTGCGTGCTTACTGTGTGCAGAGCACTGTACTAAGTGCTTGGGAAGTACAAGTCGGCAACATATAGAGACGGACCCTACCCAACAATGGGGTAACAGTCTCAAATAATCTGTCCCTGTTCCACATGGAAATCAAAATATAAGTAAGAGAGAGAGAAGGCCTCAAATCCCCATTTTACAGATGAAGAAGCTGAGGTACAGAGATGTGCTTGAAAATAAATATTAAGAACTTGAATATATTTAAGAATATTTATATTTATATGCATCATTTATATTGAAATATTTATTAATAAACTTCAAGCACTTACTACAGTCTGTGCACTGGGTTCTACATAAGGTAATGAGATAGGTCATTGTCTCTGTCCCTCATGGGCTTTGCAATCTAATTGATTTCCATTTTACAGAAGAGGAAACTGTTCAAAGGCTTTTAAATGTCAAAATTTTCCAGATTTCAAATGGAGCAAAAAGTCCAGTTTTCCCTTTCAGTGGCTGGGCAGGTTGCAGTCTTCTCTCCTCCCATGAGCTGATGGAAAGGATTTGGGGAAGATATTGACCATGGAGAAGACAGAATGTTAGAGCTGATTATTTCCCTCAGCCAAATTCTGAAAACTCCAAGTATTAATTGGTAAGGTTTACTGAAAAAATATACATGTTTTGACAAACTATGGGACCTTTTAGTCTTGAATTTTTTCAATTTCAGGCCCTGGGAAGAAAAGATAGGAGTCTGCTAGTGAGAGTGAGAAAACTGGAGGGATTAACCCCTCATTTCCCCATCCCCACTCCCTTCTGCGTTATTCTTGCACTTGGATTTGTACACTTTATTCACCCCAGATCCAGCTCCACAACACTTTTATGTATATATCTGTAATTCATTTTAATGTCTGTCTCCTCCTATTAGACTGTAAACTTTTTGTGGACAAGGAATGTGTCTACCAACCCTGATGTATTGTACTCTCCCAAGTGCTTAGTGCAGTACTCTGCACCCAGTAAGTGCTCAATAAATACCATTGTTTGATCAACTGGATTATTAACAAGAGGGAGAGGCAGAAACATACCAGTCTTGAAGCCATGTGGCCTAGCAGAAAGAGCACAGGCCCGAGAGTCGGAGGACTTGGGTTTTAATCCCCACTCTGCCACTTGCCTCTGGGTGACCTTGGACAAGTCACTTAATTTTTCTATGTTTCTGTTTCTTCATTTGTAAAATGAGCAATAAATACCTGTTTTCCCCTTGCTGTCCTTAGACTGAGAGTCCTGGTTGGGGAAAAATCTGTATATGATGACTTAGCTCACAGTAAGCATTTAGCAAGTACCACAGTTATTATTGTGTTTGTATCTTTCTGAAAATATGTATGTGTCTGGGTGTGGCAATATTTCCCACGTTGGCACTTTTGTGCCAACAAAGCATTTCGTTATTCCCCGCCCTCATAGTAGGCATGTACATTTCTTAATACTCTATTTCATCTTTCTATCTGTAACTTAGTTTAGTGATTCCTGCCCACTGGACTATAAACTCAGTGACTTCTTAGGGAGGGCAGGAATCATGCCTACTATTGTACTCTCTGGAGTATTTGTACAGCATAAAAAAATATTGTAGTTTGATTTATCAATGTAAGTGTACGTTTAAAAGAATGTGTATATGGATATGAATCTGCAAATATGCTTTTAGAGCAGCATGGCTCAATGGAAAGAGCCTGGGCTTGAGTTCAAATCCCGGCTCCGCCACTTGTCAGCTGTGTTACTTTGGGCAAGTCACTTAACTTCTCTGTGTCTCAGTTATCTCATCTGTAAAATGGGGATTAAGACTGTGAGCCCCCCGTGGGACAACCTGATCACCTTGTATCCTCACCAGTGCTTAGAACAGTGCTTGAGTTCAAATCTCAGCTCTGCCACTTGTCAGCTGTGTGACTTTGGGCAAGTCACTTAACTTCTCTGGGCCTCAGTTACCTCATCTGTAAAATGGGGATTAACACTGTGAGCCCTCCATGGTACAACCTGATCACCTCGTATTCTCACCAGCGCTTAGAACAGTGCTTTGCACATAGTAAGCGCTTAACAAATGTCATCATTTATTATTTTATTTATTTTTAGGTACATTGTGTATGTGTCTATGTGGAGGTTTTATCTACACCTGTAGGAATGCAAATATTTAGGAATTTGTGTGCATATGAGTATGTGAGGGCTTGTGTCTTTGTGAAGGTATATGCTACAGTGAATTTGTGAATGCTGTGTACTGTTGAGGTCCATGAATATCTTATTCCCTTGCCCGGTTTTCTGCTTATGGTCAGAGATTATATGCCTTCCTGCTCATTTGCAGCCACAAATCGATCAATAAATGGTATTTATTGAGCACTTACTGGGTTCAGAGCACTGTACTAAGTGCTTGAGAGAGTACAATATAACAGATTTGGTAGACATGTTCCGTGCCCTCAAGGCATACTGTCTGGGTCAAGCAGAGAAACTGTCTCCATCCATTCCAAACTTCCTGATCCTGCAAGCCTGTGCCACCTCCCTTCCCTGAGAATACATTAATAGGGTGCCCAACACCCAGACCCCTCCAGAGAGAGCTCAGCCACTCAAAGAATGAGTGCTGAAGTTTGCCTGCAGGGTGTCAGACCGTGGGTGTGAGCCAGACTGTCAAACAGGCAGTGTGGCTCAGTGGAAAGAGCATGGGTTTTGGAGTCAGAGGTCTTGGGTTCAAATCCCGGCTCGGCCAATTGTAAGCTGTATGACTTTGGGCAAGTCACTTAACTTCTCTGCGCCTCAGTTACCTCATCTGGAAAATGAGGATGAAGACTGTGAGCCCCCTGTGGGACAACCTGATCACCTTGTAACCTCCCCAGTGCTTAGAACAGTGCTTTGCACATAGTAAGCACCTAATAAAATGCCATCATTATTATTATTATTATTATTATTATTTACCCCTTCTGTCATCAAGGCCTAGGACTTCTAGACTAGGGGATTGACATCCATCATCTGCATGTTTTGTTTGCTTTGGATCTTATGAAGACAAGATAAAGAGCATCCCAATACACCCGCTTCCCAATTTCCCAAAGTGGCAGGGCATGCAGGGGCACCTACAAGTATTTTCACACAATGTAGCTGGGGATTTTTACTGTTAGTATCATTTATTAAGCCCTTCAATGTACAAAACACCATCATTCCGACATTTACCTCTGCCCTTATAAACTTCGACCATTTTTAGTACTTATGTGTGTGGCCTAGTGGAAAGAACATGGGCCAAAGAGTCAGAGGACCTGGGTACTAATCCCAGTTCTGCCAATTTTGTGATCTCAGGCAAGGCATTTATCTTCTCTGTGCCACAGTTTCCTCAACTTGAAGAATGGGAATCTGATACCTGTTCTCCCTCCTGTTAAGACTAAGAGCCCTATGCAGGACAGCGACTGATTTTCTCGTATCTTTCCCAGCACTTAGAACAGTACTTGACACATAGTAAGCACTTAAATAGAGGGAGGAAAAGGAGGAGGAGGAGGAGGGGGAGAATGAAAAGGACCAGAAGGAAGAGGAGGAGAAGAAGGAGGAGGAGGATATGAAGGAAAAGGAGACATCAATGAGAAAATAAGGAAGATTGAACAGTGGAAGACAGATTTCCAGAGTGGTTTGGGATGGAGGAGTGTGGGGTGTTAGAGGATGGTACTGGAAGAATGTCATATTCCTAAAATTTTCGGCAGGAAGCCAAGGCCTTATTGATGTGTAGATGCTCTCATGGATTTCTGGCAGACTGGTAACGTTTTCTCACACAGGAAATTAATGATCCCAAATGATTTCTGCTGCATTACTGTCGGAGACAGGCGCTTAACTCCTTTCTGGAAAAAGAGAGTTCACACTGAAGCGGAAGAAGAACTGGTAACCTCTCAGGAGAAATGGGATGGGTTTGGAAAGCCAACCCATCTTTAGTGACTCTAGGAAAACGTGGTAATTAATTGAATGGTGGAGGAGAAAAATTCCTCTGAAGTCAGCCCCACACGTTTCCCCAAACTCCCCTAAGCATCCCATAGTTACCGCAAAAGGAAACACGTTAGTTTTGCACATTTTGGCAGCATCTTTCAGTTACTGAGCCAAACTTTCACTCAGAGCTGAGCCTGAAATTGGACCTTTTCTTCCTTTGGGACCCTTGCCTCAGCCTTGATCATGCTGGTGAGGTGGATTTTCTATTAGAAACACAAAGTTTCTGGGATGTCTGGGCTTAAGCAGATGATGTTTTTGTCAAACTATTTCCTCTTACTACTGCGTGTTGCTTCTTTGTCCATGCTCATGTTCTGAAGTTATTTCCCTTATTCTTCCTGGCTTCTTCACTACTACTCCATTACCAGCATCACCATCATTCTCATCATCGATATTTTCCAGGTCTCATTCTCAATCAGAGTCCTGTTGGGAAGAGACAAAACTATACCAGTCTCATAATAATAATAACAATGGCATTTGTTAAGCGTTTACTATGTGCAAAGCACTGTTCTAAGTGCTGGGAGGGGATACAAGGTGATCAGATTGTCCCACGGGGGGCTCACAGTCTTAATCCCCATTTTCCAGATGAGGTAACTGAGGCACAGAGAAGTTAAGTGACTTGCCCAAAGTCACACAGCTGACAAGCGCTTAGCGCTTAGTACAGTGCTCCGCACATAGTAAGTGCTCAATAAATACGATTGATGAAGTGGTGGAGCAGGGATTTGAACCCATGACCTCTGACACCAAAGCCCGTGCTCTTTCCACTGAGCCACGCTGCTCCGCCATCATCAGGGGATGGGGCATACACACCCAAAAATATAACCAGGAACAGCTAAAGAGTTCACTTGCCAGGGGTATAAAACTGAATCAACAGAAATGTAGATAAGCTCTAGAAAGCGAGACTAGAGGAAGTGCAAAGGGAATGTTTGATTAGAGGGCTATGATGGTGAATCAGGGAAGCCTTCTTGTACGAAGTGGGATTCTGGTCAATCCTTGAAGGTGAGGAAAGAGGTGGATTGGTGGAGAGGAACAAGGAAGGCTTCCAGGTAAAAGTAATGACGTAGGAGATGGATTAATGGTAAGAGTTAAGAATGCAGGTTGGCGTAGGTTGGTTGGAATGGAGATCAGCCTGGGGCAATTAGGGAAGGGGGTGCCAATCAATTAATCATATTTACAGAGTGCTTACTTTGGGTAGAGACAATAGATAGAGGCCCTCTAATCACCTAGTCAGCAGGTTGGATCTGATCCCAAAAGGTCCCAACAACCATTATAGCTCTGAGGAAGGCCAAGACATGAGTCCATCAAGAATTGAGCAAGATAATTCACCTCAAGAATAGACTGGAGTTGGAAGCACCTGGAAATGGGGAGAACAATAAAGAGGCTATGACTGTAATCTCATCAGGAGGTGATTAATGATGAAACTAGGGCTGTGGCTAAGGAATTTCCTCTCCTCCTACTCCTTTCCTTGTCACCTTTGCACATGGATTTGCATCCTTTATTCACCTCTCCCTTAGCCCCACAACACGTATATACATACTGATAATTTATTTATCTATATTAATGTCTGTCTATCCCTCTACACTGTAAGTTCCTTGTGGGTAGGGAACATCCCAGCTCCACCAATTCATTCATTCAATTGTATTTATTGAGCACTTACTGTGTGCAGAGCACTGTACTAAGCACTTGGGAAGTACAAGTCGGCAACATATAGAGACGGTCCCTACCCAACAGTGGGCTCAGTCTAGAAGCCAATTGTCAGCTATGTGACTTTGGGCAAGTCACTTCACTTCTCTGGGCCTCAGTTCCCTCTTCTGTAAAATGGGGATTAAGACTGTGAGCCCCACGTGGGACAACTTCATCACCTTGTATCCTCCCCAGTGCTTAGAACAGTGCTTTGCACATAGTAAGCGCTTAACAAATGCCATCATCATCATCATGTCTATCAACTCTCTTATACTGTACACAGTAGTGTGCTCTACACACAGTAAGCACTCAATAAATACAATTTATTGCGTGGAAAGAGTAGTTCTGTGAAGAAATGGCAGAGAAGCAGCGTGACCCAGAGGAAAAAGCACGTACCTGGGTGTCAGAGGATCTGGTTTATAATCCTGGCTCTGCCAACTACTTGCTGCGCGATCTTAAACAATCACTTAACTTTTCTGAACCTTGATTTCTTCAACCATAAAGTGGGGTTTGAAGATCTGTTCTCCCTCCTACTTAGACCATGGGCTCCATGCTGGACCAGGACTGAGTACACCTGATTAATTGCATCTACCAGAGAGTAGGTACACATAGTGTACACATGTTACACTATGTTACACATAGTTAGAGATTAATATCATAAAAAGAAAGTCTTGATAATGGACTCAATTTTGTTGGGTGATTGAAGGTGAGGAAACTGCTGCTATCAGTGATAGGAAAGCAAAGAAGGATGAGGAATTTCATTTTAGCTATGTCAAGTTTCTCAAATTAAGAAGGCCAGCATCCCTTGAGATTATCTTATTTCTTCAGAGAGTAGTACTAATGCTATAGATAAATCAATTAACAAATGGTATTTATTGAGCACTTACTGTGTGCCAAGCACTCTGTTATATAATCATACACAGGTCATGGCTTGTTTTGGGCAGGAATTTGTTTATTGTTATATTGTACCCTCCCAAGAACTTAGTACAGTGCTCTACACACAGTAAATGCTCAATAAATACGATTGATTAACTGAAGTGGCAAAATAGGAAGAGCTGGAATGAAATCAGTCTTCTAACATTGAGCTTATGCACATTTCCTCACAACTCAGCTTGTTGGGATATGTAAGGAAAATGAATGAAAGTGTGAAACCCAAAAACCTGATCCATGGGGAGCTTAAAATGGGTCAAACAAATGCCAGGGGGAGAGAAGAAACTGCTTTTAGGGTGAAATAAAGTGTATCTTCAGATTACTCAGCATCACCACTTGAATCAGTTCTTGATTTAGTGAGGCACTTGTGGCAGAGAAGTTCTTTTTTTAGTATAAAGGAGACAACCACGTGTGAATGTAGAGAGAAGCAGCCAGAAGAGAGGGAGTGGTCCAATATACCCATGAGAGAAGGGAAATGTGTGTAAGAACAAGGATTTTCTGAGATGGGAGGGGATCAAGTTGGACTCTGTCCCCTGATGGAAAGTTATGGATTAATCCTTTCCAGGTGTAAGGGTGGCCAGCTTTCTCCTACAAGGACAGGAAAATTCAGCAGTTTAGTCTAATTGCTCTCATCCGTTCTCTGTTCTCTAGCATCGGCTGTAGTTCCACTGATGTCCATTTAAATTCCCTTTGTTTTCCACTGGAAGGATAAAGAAACTTTTTTCAAGTTTTGTCCTCTCTTTTGGTGAATGCACACACTGGGGGGATGTAGGGAAAGGCATTGAGTGTCCGCCCATCACACAGAGCAGCCGTCTCTGAGGCGATGAAATGGAGCATTTGGAAATGCTCAAAATCCACAAAATCAACGATTGGCTTTTTCTACTTATCAAATAAATGCCCTAAGGAGACTGGCCTATGCTAAATTCGGGAAAGATGAGCCATTTGAAAGTGGGAAGGGGATAGATTTCTCAGGGATGTGTTTTCTGCCCCCTTTACCACAACACGGACTCCTTCCGAAAGGTCTCTGGAGATGCTGAATGGATGGAAACGTTTGGTGAACTTGAACCACACTGACTGAATTTTGTTTTTTTTTATTGTTGTTGTTGTTTTTCAGAAATCCCACTGTGTGGTTTCAATAACAGGGAAGATTTTACCATGTGTCCAAAATAACAGGCCTGTGCTACAGAGGGCAGAGAGAGAAACACATGACTGGCCAGGACGCACATTCATTCTCTGCGTGCCTAACATCACCCCATCAAGCCAGGAGAGGTTCTCTCCTGGAGAGTTGCCTTCTTGTCCGATGAGAATATCTGGTCCAGAAGCTGCTCCAAATTGAAATGTCAGGACAATTTAGGATGTGCCCATTCAACCAGGAGAATATTCCTCATTTGATTTCAAAAGGAAAAGCCTACAAAATTGCTGATCCTGGAGTCTGCATTTCATCGTTATTAACAACTGTAGTATTTGTTCAGCACATACTGGGGTAGATACAAGATAATCAGGTCAGAAGTAGTCCCTTTCCCACATGGGGCTCACAGTCTATGGGGGATGGAGAACAGGTATTAAATCCTTATTTTACAGAAAAGGAATCTGAGGCACAGAAAGGGTAAAAATGGTCAGACAGAAGACACGTGGTGAAGGTGGGATTAGAACTGCAGCCCTCTGCCTCCTCAGGTCTGTGTGCTTTCTGCTAGGCCATGCTGCTTCTCAACTGACAATGGACAGAGTATTGAGTCTGTTCTCTGCTCTCTTTGGTAAAGCCTTGGGATGCAGGGGTAGAGGGAAGGGAGATGCCTTCTGTATATTTACGCTGAAGAAGATGACCCACCTCCCCAGCAACTGAGAAGAGAGAGCTAACCCACCACCATGATTCCCCATGACAGGGGGAAGTCTGAGAAGTAGCGTGGCCTATTTCAGGGAGTGCAGGCCTGGGCGTCAGTGGACCTGGTTTTTAATCCCGGCTCTGCCATTTGACTCCTGGGTGACCTTGGGTAAGTCATTTAGCTTCTTCTGTGCCTTAGTGTCCTCATCTGAAAAATGGGGATCAAATACCTGTTATCCCTCTCTCTAATTATCTTTTATCTTATCCCCAGCACTGAGTACACTTCTGGTTCCATTTTAAGTGCTTAGGAAATACTACAATTGTTTTAAAAAACAAGAGAATAAAGTGGAATACTGGGCTCAAGAAGAAAAAAGCAATTTTAAATGTGCTCTAAATTAACCTCAGTGCATCTCCAAATTATCACATGACTCATTCCCTTGGGGATTTACTGCAATGCTGGAGTAGTCATTTTATGACATGATGAGGATTTTTATTTTTACTTTGTTTTTTAAATAGAGATTTAATTTGCTTTGGTAATTACCGATTTTGCCTTTTGCCTGGGACCCAGGGAAAAGTCATCCCCAACTTATTATCCAAGAAATCTTTGTTTCATCTTCTTATTTCCATACCTGCTTTTTCCATTAACTGTGGCCCTGGGTACCGTGTTTAACATTGGTCCATTTTGAATTTTCATAGCCACTCACATGGACAGCTGCCCAAGAAAGGTCAGGGGTAGCAGGCACGCTGCAACTGCTGCCATTTTAAAATATATTATTCCATAATAATAATTATTCTGGTATTTCTTAAGAGCTACTATGTGCCAAGCACCGTATTAGCTGCAAGATAATTAGGTTGGACGCAGTCCCTGTCCCACACAGTCTAAGTGGGAGGGAGTCGGATTTAATCCTCATTTTACAGTTGAGGCAGCTAAGGCACACAGAAATGACTTGCCCAAGATTACTAAGCAGACAAGTGACAGATCTGGGATTAGAACCCAGGTCCTCTGACTCCTGGCACTGTGCTCTTTCCAAAAAGCCAAGATCCTTCACATGTGATGCCTAGCTTCTCACTGTGAATTGTTCAGTTATTGAACAAGGGCCATCTGGGATTCACAACTAATTAAACAATCATATTTATTGATCACTTATAGCATGCAGAGCACTGACTAAGCTCTTGGGAAAGTATAATGCAACAGACTTGGTAGACACTTTCTCTGTCCACAATGAGTTGACAGTCTATAGAGGGAGACAGATATTAAAATAAATTATGGATATGAACATAAACGCTGTGGGGCTGAGGGTGGGGAGAAAATCAAGTGCTAAAAGCACACAGATCTAATCACCCTCAGTCACTGAATGCATTCCCTGTCATCAGCTTTGTCCTGCATTTCAATATTTTTCTTCCTATATTTGATAATTGATGTTCCTCCCTGTCCATTTCTTTGCCCTATGGTCTCCCTACTCCTCTCCATCGTTAGCCAAATATTTCCGCTTACCGGGAGATGACACACGCTTTGCTATTCTAGGCAGCAAGTCCAGGGAGGAAGTCCGAGTGATCTAGCGTGGGAATCACTAACTCTTCTGAGTCAGCCTCCTAAGAATTCTACCCCGTCACAAACGGAATACCCAAATTGGGCCATGTCTTGGGGCTCAAGACAAAACGGTCTTTCAGCGCCTTGTGTAGTTGATCTTAGCGGAACTCATCACTCTTCCTCAAAAAAAACAACTCGAGCATTCATCCTACTTGAGGCGAGATAACCTTGCCTGCCCTAAGCAGAAATTGTCCTCCAGGAGATGAGACCAGAGTAATGGCCACAGAGAAGTGCTATCTCAAGAGCCATATTTAGGAGCCCTCGGCTCCAACCCCTAAAGAGCAGTTCCCCTTAGCAAGCCCTGCCTCGGCAAACAAATCTCACCAGAGCACTGTAAGATGCATTTGAGGAACGATATTCTATAGAAATGTATAATAATGATAGAGTTTATTCAATTCTGCACTAGCCACTGGGGTGAATTCACGTTACTTTTCATTCATTCAATCGTATTTATTGAGTGCTTACAGAGCAGAGCACTGTACTAAGTGCTTGGGAAGAACAAATTGGCAACATATAGAGACAGTCCCTACCCAATAACGGGCTCAGCGCTTATTACAGTGCTTAGATCAGACCCTGTCCTTGACCGTCAATCTAAGAGGATGGCAGAACTGGTATTGAATCTCCATTTTACCCATGGGGAAACTGAGGCATGGAGAAGTTAAGTGACCTGCCCAAGATCACACAGCAGGCACAGAGGATCTGGGATTAGAGGTCATCTTTCCTGATGCCTGGAACTGTGCTTTTTTCCACTAGGCCCTACTGGTTCCTAGCCAACACACCATGGATCCATCAGGTCTGGAAAAATGAGGCCCAAAAAGTTAAGCTGCTTGCCCAAAGTCACACATCAGTCAGACCACTGGCTAACACCACGTTCAAATCCCTCCAAAAATCCCACTTCCTCCGACGTGGTTTCACTGATTCGTTGCCCAGCACTCTGAGCCAAATCATCCTTTCAGCCACCTCTAACCTATTTATCCCCTCCTTAGCCCTCATTGTCATGATTATTTTATTAGTTAAGTGCTTATTATGCTCAATGTATTTAGTTTGCTCTAGTGAGAAATATTTCATGCCCGTCTTCCCTGTGAGAGTGAAAGTCCTGGGCTGGAAATGCGTTACTTTGTCCTTTCCAAGAGCCTAGTACAGTGCACTGCATCCAGTGGGCAATGCATAGAGCACTGCACTGCTCAATAAATGCTACCACTTCAACAGCACACAACACACATACACACACAAAATACTACACATACTACTACACACACACACAAACACCACATTCCTTGCACACAACACAAGGTCACCCTGGCCACTAGTTGCTCAACCACTCCAGCCCGAAGAGCTTTGCTTCCTCTAAGCGCCACGAGGGCAGAGACCTCTCCTGCAATCTGGCTGGCATTTCTGCCCATGCCCCAGGAGCAGGCGAGAAGCAAGTCTGCTTCCGAGCTAGGAAGGAAGGAACAGCAAGTCTGTGCCCTCCCTTCCTCCTGTACCCACACCCCTTGGAAGAGAACCCGGGACCTCCTCCTTTCAGGCCCGCGGCTCTTCCACCGTACCACGCTGCCTCCCCATTTGTCTGCTGTGGGACCTTGAGCAAGTCACTTCACTTCTCTGCACCTTAATTTCCTCATATGTAAAATAGGCATTAAATCCTACTCCCTCCTATACAGACTATGAGCTCCAGGTAGGACAGGGGCTGTGTCCAGCCTGCTAAACATGTACCCACTCCAGCACTTTAAGCAGTGCTTGGCACATGTAAATATTTAACAGAAGCCGTCATTTCCTTTATTTTTTTTTTTAAGGAATGCCTAGGAGGTGAGGGATGCCAGGAGAATCCAGGAGGGCAAGGAACAGGAATCTCTTGGCTCTTTTTTTCCACAGAAACCATAAAATCAGCTGTGGAGAGAACAGCCTCGAACTCCACCTCCACCTCCAGCTGAGGGAGGGGATATCTATTCTATCTATTCTATTTATTTTATTTTGTTAGTATGTTTGTTTTTGTTCTCTGTCTCCCCCTTTTAGACTGTGAGCCCACTGTTGGGTAGGGACTGTCTCTATATGTTGCCAATTTGTACTTCCCAAGCGCTTAGTACAGTGCTCTGCACATAGTAAACGCTCAATAAATACGTTTGATGATGATGATGATGATGAGAGAATGGAGGGAGACAATGCCCTGGGCCTCTTGGATTTTGGAGAAGGGGTGACTGGGTAGAAACTCATCCCAAAAGCTCCATAACTGAATGAGCAGCTTTTAAAAAAATGGTATTTGTTAAGCATTTACTATGTGCCACGTGCTACTCACAAGCTAATCTGCTTGGACACTGCCCCTGTCCCACATGGCTCTCAAAGTCTTATTCCCCATTTTACAGATGAGGTAACTGAGGCACAGAGAAGTTGTGACCTCATCCAAGGTCACACAGCAGGCGAGTGGCAGAGCCAGGATTAGAACCCATGTCCTTGTGATTCTCAGGCCCATGCTCTTTCCACTAGGCCATGCTGCTTCTTCCGCTTGGACCATGGGGATCGGATTCTCCTCAGACCAGCAGTCAGCCAAACACCCACTTTCACAACACTCACACAGTTTACTGTCAAAGCTCAATAAGTCCTGACAGGCCTCTGATCAGGTAAGCCTCTGTCTGCAGTGAATCTCTAGCCTCAAGATAAGACACGTCTGACTGGGTTGGGAGAGCTGTAATGCCTCTGAATGATAAAATTGGAATTTCTTTTCCTTTTTCTTTTTTTTTTTCCTGGCTTTGTTTTTAGGTCAAAGGCTGCCGTTTGGAACACTGGTTTCATTTTTGTTCGATTATTCATCCACAGGCCCAGTCCTTGTTGTCTGATTATAATTAGTAGACGCCGCTAGAGCCACGTCTGGCTTGGGTAGGCCTGCCCACGCCCCTGCCCTTCTTCCTATCCCGGCTCCCACCAGGGTTCCTCCTGGTCCCACACAGTTCCTGCCCCTACTTCACCCTCGGCCTGATATCTCCCCGGAGGCTACTCTGCCGTGCTTCCCTCCCCCAGCTGCCCGATGACTTCAGTCTCCTTGGCCCCTTTCCTCTTCTGTCTTTCTGGCTCCTTCCATGCACATGAAGAAGCACAGCCTAGTGGAAAGCGCACAGGACTCGGAGTCAAAAGCCCCGAGCTCATAATCTTCTGGAGAAGCAGTGTGGCCCGGTGGAAAACAGCACGGGCTTGGGAGTCCCGAGGACCTGGGTTCTAATAATAATTACGGTATTTGTTAAGTGCTTACTATATGCCAAGCACTGTTCTAAGCACTGAGCACTGTTCTAAGCACTGGCACTGCTATGCCTCTTATCTCCTGTGTGAACTCGGACAAACTGTGAAAATGTGCCTCAGTTCTCTCATCTGTAAAATAGACGTCCAAAATCAGTTCTCCCTCCTACTTAGATTGTGAGAGCCAGGTGGGACAGGGACTGTTTCTGAACTGATTTACTTGGATCTTCCCCAGTGCTTAGAACAGTGCTTGATACATAATAACCACTTAAATAGGATTCATAATAACAATAATAATGGCGATGATGATGATAATAATAATAACAGTAATAATAATGATCCAAATTCTGCCACTTGCCTGCTGGGTGACTGTGGGTGAGTTGATTCACTTCTCTCTGCCTCATTTTCCTCATCTGTGAAATACCTTTTCTCCCTCCAAAATAGACCATGAGCCCTGCGTGGAGCAGGAACTGTAGCTGATCTGAGTGTCATATATGTACCTCAGGGCTTAGCACAGTGCTTAACACATAGTAACATAACAAATAGCAGTATTAATATCTTGCAGTGGGCCTCCCCCTCCTCTCTCTTCCCTATCATTCCTGCTGCAACTCCTGTCTGTTCTGTATCCCAACCTCCACAGCCCATACTCACCTGGGATCCATCTTTGTTCCAATCAGACAGCTCAGATAATAATAATAATAAAAATAATAATAACAATAATAATAATAATAATAATTCCGCTACTTGTTAAGTGCTTACTATGTGCCAAGCACTGTTCTAAGTGCTGAGGTAGATCCAGTCAGGTTGGATTCAGCCCCTGTCCCACAAGGGGCTCACAGTCTCAATCCCCATTTGTCTGATGAGGGAACTAAGGCCCAGAGAAGTGAAGTGACTTGCCCAAGATCATACAAGAGTGGCAGCGTCAGGTTTAGAACCCATGACCTTCTGATTGCCAGGCCCATGCTTTATCCACTTCGCCACACTGCTTCTCTTAGAGAAGCAGAGAAGTTAGATGGAGATGATAGCTTCTAATTTATATAGTTGGTTTACTTAAATGCAGCTCCGTCTACTAGTGGATCTGTCCTTAAATATTACTTTGCCGTAAAGCAGTCACACACACGCACGCAAAAGGAATACGTTTAACAAGGATGTCAAACTGATATAAACTGTGTGTTGTCCGAGAGGAGCTAACAATCTGGTAGATTAGTAGGGCAAGGTCTATATATGCATGCTCTCCTTTGAGATGCAGTATAGGCCTAGTGGTTAGAGCACAGGCCTGGGAATCAGAAAGACCAGAGTTCTAATCCCCACTTCACACTTGTCTGCTGTGGGACCTTGGGTAAGTCATTTCACTTTTCGATGCCTCAGATACCTCATCTGTAAATTGGAGATTAAGACTGTGAACCTCATGTGGGACAGGGACTTTGTCCGACCTGACTACCTTATATCCATCACAGTGCTTAGAACAGTACCCAGGTCACGTAGAAGTGCTTATCAAATAGCACACAAAGAAAGAAACTATGGAAAAATCATAATATTCCCTCAAACATCATCTGTCTTCTTTTCCCTTGGTTTTATGCCCAAGTCACATGATTAGACAAGTAAGGGGAACTGTTTTGAAATCAGGGATGTTTAGGCTTAAGGCCACTGGGTAACCCAGCAGGGCTAGTAAATGGGCCACTGTTAGAAATGGAGAAACTCTGGGCCTCAGTTAATGCCAGGGAATGTCAGACGTTGGCTCGACGGGCAATTAGTCATTCCCCAGCTATTTGGGAGATCCTCGGAAGGGGGCTGGCCCAGGGAAAGAGACGTGTGAGTAACCGAGGGAATAGGTTGTTCTTACAATGACTCAGTCGGTGGTCCTCGTGATCTTGCAGATGTTGAGTCCTCAAGAGGATTGTGACATCGCAATCCAGCAAGGGAGATCCCTGGAAAATGTCCCGAAGAACACAGGGAAAGGGAATCTTTCTGGCCTCATCTGGAATCCGAAGAGTCTTCCCAGAGCCGTCGACCTGTTGGCAAATGAAGCCCGAAACTAACCATATTGCCTGATGGTACTCATTAAGCGTTTACTATGTGCCAAGTACTGGGGTAGATGAGTCAATCAGGTTGGACACAGTCCATGTCCCACTTGGGGCTCACACTCTTATCCCCATTTTACACCTGAGGTACCTCAGGTGCAGAGAAGTGAAGTGACCTGCCTAAGATCACACAGCAGACATGTGGTAGAACCAGGATCAGAACCCAGACCCTTTAGCTTCCAGGCCCGTGTTCTGTCTACTAAGCCTCGCTGCTTCTAGGCAACAGTAGCACAGAAAAGGCCAACCTTCATTCCCACCCTTCTTTGTCCCTCCTACCATCCAGTCCACAGACACTGTGTCCTGAACTCGAGAAGACCGAGGCAGGGAGAGCTGGCTGGGTATCAGCAAAGCCTTTTGGATCAGTTTCCCTCATTTCCCGAGCTGCCACCTCAAAAAATGTCATTGCAGCAAGCATTCGTTCATTGGTGGCTACAAAAGCACACAAACACCAGCTCTGATACCACCCTTCCAATTGACCAGAACAGACGCCGGGTAGAACTGTGAGTCTTCTCTGCGGAAACATCGAAAGATGCCCTCTGTCATCCTCATCAACTGTGGCATTCAATGAGTTCCTACTGTTCTAGGAGCGTTCTGGAACAATCAAAGTAGAAGACTCAGTCCCCGCCCTCAGGGAATTTACAAAGGGAGACAAACCAGCACAAATTGCCCAATATACAATAGGTAAAAGTCTAAGAACATAATTACCAAGGATCAATCAATCAGTGGCATTTATTGAGCACTTGCCACGTGCAGAGCACTGTACTAAGAAGCAGAAGCAGCGTGGCTCAGTGGAAAGAGCAAGGGCTTTCGAGTCAGAGATCATGGGTTCAAATCCTGGCTCTGCCAATTGTCGGCTGTGTGACTTTGGGCAAGTCACTTAACTTCTCTGTGCCTCAGTTACCTCATCTGTAAAATAGGAATTAAGACTGTGAGCACCCCCATGGGAAACCTGATCACCCTGTAACCTCCCCAGTGCTTAGAACAGTGCTTTGCACATGGTAAGTATTTTATAAATGCCATCATTATTATTATTATTATTACTAAGCGATTAAAAGTACAGTAGAAAAGCACTATTGCCTAGTGGGTAGAGCACAGGCCTGGGAGTCAGAAGGACCTGGATTCTAATCCTGACCCACAACATTTGTCTTCTGTGTGATCTTAGGCAAGTCACTTCATTTTTCTGTGGCTCAGTTATCAAATCTGTAAAATAGGGATAAGACTGTGAGCCCCATGTGGGACAGGGACTGTGTCCAACCTGATCAAGTTGTGTCTACTCCCTCTCCCAGCTTATTTCTGAGGGGGAGGGAGAACATGTATTTAGTCCCATTTTAACAGATGAAGAAACTGAGGCACAGAAGAGTTTAAGTAAATTGCCCAAGTTCCTATAGCAGGCAAGTGGCAAAGCCAGGATGAAAGCCCAGGTCTCCTAACTCTCAATCCTGTGTTGTTTACTCTAGACCATGCTGATTCTCTAAGGTCAGGATCGTCACTGAGGTACAAAGCCTTTTAAGGACATTGCAGGAAAATATTAGAGAGAGCTTCCAGTTCCTTGGGGGAAGGTACAAAGTGTAATCCTAGTGCAATTAGATGATGACTGGGCTCATTATTTATATTTTATTACCAAGACACCTCAAGTGAAAAGGAAAACGGTTTCTGATTTCTTCCAGGTTTGTGACACCCAGACCGAGCCTCATTACAACCGTCTTCATTCTCCTGAGTCCTTAATGAGCCCTACACTTTTGCCCTTCTCAAGTAACACCATACGACTTGGGTGTCTTGCAAAAAGATGAAATGGGCAGGGAAAAGACTCAAGTCAGCTCGTGTTCTCCTCACTCTGGTCTAGGCAGATTGCAAATGAGAGAGTTTCGAGTTTATATGATGGAAGACCACCGCTTTCCCCACTTTTAAATCCTTCTTAAAAATCACATTTCCTCCAAGAAGCCTCCCCTGATTAAGCCCTCTTTTCCCCGATTCCCTCTCCCTTCTGTATTGCCTATGCACTTGGAGCTTTACCCTTTAAGCACTTGATAATCACCCCAGTTTTGTACACACTCGTAATGTAGTTTAATAGTTGCCTCCCCTTCTAGACTGTAAACTCGCTGTGGGCAGGGAACATTGGTATCAGACTGTAATACCAATCCTAATAATAATAAAATATGATTATCATTATTAGACTGTAAACTCAATGTAACCAGGGACGATATCTACCAACTCTGTTATATCATACTCTCCCAAGCACTTAATACAGTGCTCTGCACACAGAAAGTGCTCAATAAATATGATTGGTTGATTGACTGATGGAAGAGTTGAATGGGGCAGGAGAGGTGTAGGGAAAATTTTAGGGAGATCACACCTGATGGTTTCAATTTTACCAATGGAAAGGGTGGTAGACTGTGAGCCCACTGTTGGGTAGGGACTGTCTCTATATGTTGCCAACTTGTACTTCCCAAGTGCTTAGTACAGTGCTCTGCACACAGTAAGTGCTCAATAAATACAATTGATTGATTGATTGATTGATTGGTAAGGTCATTAGAGACAAGAGATGGGTGAGACAGGGAATTGAGGGGGAAAAGTCCTAAACAGCTGGAATGGGAGTTAATAAGAATGCAGAAGTAATGTTGCTAGGTGGAGGAGAAGTCAGAGAAAAGCAGTCTGGCATAAAGTTGAGATTGTCAGGGTCAGCCTGATGTCTTGATTTCCACCAGCAAAGCTCTGAAAGTCAAGCAAAATATCAGTGGAAGGGTGATCTATCAGGGGAGACAGAAACTGAAATAAATTACAGGTAGAGGGAAGAAACAAAGTTTAAAGATTTGTACATAGGTGCTGTGGGGCTGGAGATAATAATAATAATAACAATGGCATTTATGAAGCACTTACTATGTGCAAAGCATTCATTCATTCATTCAATCGTATTTATTGAGCGCTTACTGTGTGCAGAGCACTGTACTAAGAGCTTGGGAAGTACAAGTTGGCAACATATAGAGACGGTCCCTACCCAACAGTGGGCTCAAAGCACTGTACTAAGCGCTGGGGAGGATACAAGTTGATCAGGTTGTACCACAAGGGGCTCACAGTTTTAATCCCCATTTTACAGATGAGGTAACTGAGGCACGGAGAAGTTAAGTGACTTGCCCAGAGTCACACAGCTGACAAGCGGTGGAGCAGGGATTTGAACCCATGACCTGATGAGTGATACCCGACTACTCAAGAAGGTTCCAGTGCAGGTGAAATATTATAATAATAGGTAGTGGATGTGTCTGTTATATTGTTGTATTAAACTCTCCCAAGCATTTAGTACGGTACTCTGCACACAGTAAGAGCTCAGTAAATACAACTGACTGACTAATACTAATGGTATTCTCCGCAGCCACTGGCCACTAGATATCCCTCCTGAGATTCCCAGAAGCCAATACCAGGGTTGGGGTTTTTGTTCACTTGTCTTACGGTATTTCTCAAGCACTTAGTGTGGGTCAAACAGTGTTCTAAACACTGGGTAGATACAAACTTGTCAGTCCTATCCTACATGGGGTTCCCAGTCTAAGTAGGAGGGAGAACCAGAATCGAATCCTCATTTGACAGATGAGGTAACTGAGGCACAGAGAAGTTAAGTGCCTTGCCCAAGGTCACACAGCAGGCAAGTGGCAGAGCTGAGATTCGAACTCAGGTCCTCTGGCTTCCAGGTCATCGCTTTATCCACTGACCATGCTGCTTTGTTGGCAGGGAATCCCCTTGTGGAACCCAATCCTCCTTTGATCTCACAAACAGCTCAGTCTGGTGGAAAGAGCACCGACCTGAAAGTCAGAGGACTTCAGTTCTACTCCCGCCTCCCCCACTTACCTTGGACAAGGAACTTAACTTCTCAGTTTTCTCATCTATAAAATGGGGATTCAATACCTGATCTCCTATTCAGACTGGGAGTCCCATGTCGGGCAGGGACTGTATCCGATAACTTGACCCAAAGTAAACCCTTAACAAATACTATTCATTCATTCCTTCCATCATATTTATTGAGCACTTACTGTGTGCAGAACACTGTGTTCAGCGCTTGGGAAAGTACAACAATAAGTAGTGACATTCCCTGCCCACCAAGAGCTTACAGTTCTAGCTTACAATCTAATGGTACTACAGTTATCATTATTATTCCAAAACTCTTCAGGATAGCCAACACTGAGAACATGCCCAAGAGGGAAGGTATGTTTCAGAGTGAACTCAGTGGGATTGAAGAGCTAACCAGGATGTAACCAGGTTGGGCACTTTTTTTTTGGATGGTATTTGTTCAGCGCTTATTACGTGTCAGGCAGAGCTCAGCTAGACAGGAGATAATTAGATTGGAAATTTTCTTCATCCCACATGGGGCTCACAGTCTTCCATCAGAGTTCTCGTCAATGTCCATAGGAGGTGTCCCTGGTGACAGACTCAATGAGTCAAACTAGACTTCGTTGAATCATATGACCTTTGAATGTCCCAATTTCTAACAAGGGTCAAATATGGTAAAGTCCATCTTGTGCCTGCATTACAGTAGGAATGGAATTGGGCCCAGAGTGCAAATTGCTCAGTGAGCAGGATAGGTATGCATGAATAACGTATTAAGATGATCCAAACAAATATCCAGGGGCGTTACTTGACTCTTCTTCCCTCGACTTTGTGGGAATTCTCCAGAGCATTCATTAGTTCTTGGGAAAATTGAGTTGCATTCCTACCTCCTCATCTGGAGAATTCAGCCACCTGAACCCATCTTGGAGTCTCACGTTTTTACCCTCACTTGAACTTTCCATCTCCAGATCTATCAGTCAACTGATGGCATTTATTAAGGACTTATTCTATGGACCACAATACTAAGAGCTTGGAAGGGTACAACATTCATTCATTCATTCAATCGCATTTATTGAGTGCTTACTGTGTGCAGAACACTGTACTAAGCGCTTGGGAAGTCCAAGTTGGCAACATCTAGAGACAGTCCCTACCCAACAGCAGGCTCACAGGCTAGAAGGGGGAGACAGACAACAAAACACATTAACAAAATAAAATAAATAGAATAAATATGTACAAATAAAATAGAGTAAATAATATGTACAAATATACATATATACAGGTGCTGTGGGGTGCTGTACTCTACAACAGAGTAAGTAGACACAATCCCTGCCCTGAAGGAACTCACAATCTAGAATGCCCTGCTACACTTAAATAAATTCCCACTCCCCCAGTGCCCAAGCCACAGGGTTTCTCCTCTTCCCCAATGATTTATGCTCATCAGCCCTTCCTTTAATAAAAGAAGAACATTCCCAAAGAAACAGAACCTACCCTGACAGGGTGGGTCTCCAGGGGCCAATTTTTCTCTGAAATTTATCCCCTAACTAATTGATTTTGATAACCATCTCCCCCTCTAGACTGCCAGAACCTCCCTCCCAACAGGGGTAATTTTTAAACCCTTACTATGTACCTACCACTGTACTAAGTGCCAGGGTAGATAAGAAATGATCAGGTTGGACATAGTCCCTGCCACATATGGGGCTCCCAGTCTAAGTAGGAAAGAATACAATTTATTTCCCCTGTTAGAGATGAGGGAATTGAGGCACAGAGAAAGTAACTGACTTGCCCAAGATCAGCCAGCAGGCAAGTGGCAGGGCCAGGATTAGAAGCCAGGTCCTCTGATTACCAAGCCTGCTGTTTAAGGGACTCGCACTGTTGTTTAGTAAGCGCTTAGAACAGTGCCAGCGCTTAGAACAGTGCTTTACACATAGTAAGCACTTAATAAATGCCATTATTATTATTATTGTTATTACAGAGCACAAACCTGGAAGTCAGAAGGACCTGGGTTCTGGTCCCGGCTCTAACTTATGTCTGCTGTGTGACCTTGAGCAAATCATTCTACTTCTCTGTGCCTCCATTACCTCATCTGTAAAGTGAAGATTAAGACTATGAGTCCCATGTGGGACAGGGACTGAGTCCAACCTGATTAACTTGTATCTACCCCAATGCTTAAAACAGGGTTTGGCACATAGTAAATGCTTAACAAGTACGATTATTATTATTATTATTATTCCACTAGGCCACACTGCTTTCTTTGTGGGCAGGATTAGTGTCTACCGACTATATTTTACTGCTCTCTTTCAAGCGATTAGTACAGCGCTTTGCCTATAGTAAGAGCTCAGTAAATGCTACTGATTGAAAGAGTCCCTATTCTCCCTCAGCCTTGACCTTGTAGACATTACCTGTTTTTTTCCTTTCTTTCACTCCTTCATCCCAGGGGCCTGTTTCTGAGAGGGTGTTCTCCTCAACTTTCTTTCAGTTGACTGCATTTTTCCTTTCTGGTTTCGGAGGGAGAATTTTAATCACTGGAAAAAAACAAAGTGAACCCAGTACGAAGCCTTCGTTTATGACCCGAGATCAGCCCCAAAACCAGAGCAAGGGTTCTGTGAGTCCAGAGGCTCTGTTGTGAAGGAAATCACTTGTTAGACAGTTTCTGCTCTTTGAAAGTTTTCCAACCACAGCCTTCTCCGCCTTCCAACTGGTGTATTCCTTGGAGACCACAAGTAGCAAGCACACACGCAACACTTTCGCAACACTTGCCATCTTTTGAGGATTTCTGCTCCAATAAAATGCAGCCACTCAAGGCTGTGGTTCTGCTTTCTCCCTCTGTAGAGAAGCAGTGTCTCTTAGTGGATAGAGCATGGGGCTGGGAGTCCGAAGGACCCAGGTTCTAATCCTGCTCTGCCGCTTGTCTGTTGTGTGACCTTGGACAAGTAATTTCACTTCTCTGTGCCTCAGCCTCATCTGTGAAATGGGAATTGCGACTGTGAACCCCACGTGGGACAAGAACGGTGCCCAACATCATCTGCTTATATCCACCCCAGCGCTTAGTACAGTGCCTGGTACGTAGTAAGCACTTAACAAATACCATAATTATTGTAATTATTATAATGTGAGACCTTAGGCAAGAACCCAGGTCCTTTTGACTCCCACTAGACTTAACTTGAAAATGCATGTCTGACCTCAGGGGTTGACATATTAATGCCTGTATCCTGCTCCAGACCGTAAACTAGTTGTGAACAGAGAATGTGTCTGTTATATTGTTACAATATCTTCTCCCAAGCGCTTAGTACAGGACTCTGCACACAATAAGCATTCAATAAATATGATTGACTGAGTGACTGACTCTGTTGCAGGATTGTCTAAGGCACTGATAGTACTTAAAACTCAGCCAGTTTATGGACTCATGCTTTTAAAACAGCATTTTTTAAAAATGTTATTTGTTAAGCACTTACTTTGTGGCAGGCACTGTTCCAAGCGCTGGAGTATATAAGGTAATCAGGTTAGACACAGTCCATGTCCCACATTGGGCTCACAGTCTTAATCCCTTTTTACAGATGAGGTAAGCGAGGCACAGAGAAGTGCAGTGATTTGCCCAAGGTCACAGAGCAGACAAGTGGCAGAGCCGGCAATGGGACCCAGATCCTTCTGACTCCCAGTTCTGTGATCTATTCTCTAAGCCACCCTGCTCCTATTCGCTGACAATTGGATTGGGCTGAATTCTCTGGGGAAGTGAGTAAGAAGCATGAAGTAAAAATATAGATATCAGTCACTGATAACAGCCACACACAAAAAAAAAACAGTGGAAAACTGTAGCCCTCAATAACCAAGGCATCAAAAATGCAGTAGAAACCACTGTTACTGATGAAATAACCCAGAAAGAGCACTTCCAAGCTGTTTCAATTAGTTGCTGAAGCATTTGGAGAAATTGGGGGTTGCAAAGTTCAGTGAAAATAATCAAGACTTGGCGAGGGAGGCGAGAATTTAAATAAAAGTCCCCAAGGCCACACCAAGCAAGCATGTCAAGGCCTCCAGCAAGAACCTCAGATGAGAGAGGAAGGGCCTCCAGGTCTGCCTGAGATCTGGTCCCCAAGCAGGAATTATTCAGAGCTGCCAAGGCAGTCCTCCAATCTTGATCAGAGAAAAAGGGATTTCTCACTCAGCCCCAGAACCCAGGATATTTTCAAATGGAAAAATCCTGTGGTCGGCTCCCTGATTTGTCCAGGGAAAAATTCTGCCTCACGTTCCTAAGAAGAAACACAGTGCATGTCAACCATGAATTCCCAGGGACAGAATTTCCGGCTGGACTCAACTGTGTATTTGATGCCTCATCCGAGGGTCTCAGTCTGTCTGCTGAGAGAGGGTCTCCCACCCATCCACACATTCTAGCCCCCACCCTTTGCCCAATTGTCAATCCTGAATGTTTTTAACCAACACCCATAAAAGGAAATTTAGAGCACAGATTTATCTTTAAATGGCCATTCTCAGAAATATCTCCTCTGGTTGACTCTCAACTCTGATCTTCTACATCAGGATGTTCTTGGAAGTAAAATTGCAAGCTCCTCACTAGATTATAAGCTCCCTGAGGAAAGGGAGCATTTCTACCAACACTATCGTACTTTCCCAAATCCATTCCAGTGCTCTGCATAACAGTAAGCACTCCATAAATAACACTGATTGAACAGATCAAAAATGACTGGGAAGTCGGTGGATCGGGACAATTTAGAGAAAGGTTTCTGCGAGCTTCTTCTCACATCCGTGACCCAGGGGCTCCAAATCAAAACAGAAACTGAAGTCTTGATTTTTGTCTGTCAGACCGATGCACTTCACTAAAACCACAGTAATTATTATTATATCTGAGAGAGTCTGAGTCTAGAGCTGGGGTAGAACCAATGTGAACAGGGAAAGAGGCTGGGGCCCAACAGTCATTCATTCAATCAATCGTATTTATTGAGCACATACTATGTGCAGAGTACTGTACTAAACACCGGAGAGAGTACAATATAACAATAAACATACACATCCTCTGCCCGCAGCAAGCTTGCAGCCTAGAGGGGGAGATGGCCATTAATATAAATAAATTGTAGATATGCCCTTAAGTGCTGTGGGGCTGGGATGAAGGATGAATAAAGAGAGCAAGTCAGGGCAATGCAAAAAGGAGTGGGGGGTAGAGGAAAGGAGGGCTTCATCAGGGAAGACCTCTTCAATAAGGCTTTGAAGGAGGGGAGAGTAATTGCCCATGGAATATGAAGGGAAAGCGTTCCAGGCCAGAGGCAGGATGGGGGTGAGATAGATGAGATGGAGGTACAGTGAGAAGGTTCACATTAGAGGAGCGAAGTATACAGGCTGGGTTATAGTAGGAGAGTAGCAAGATGAGGAAGGAGGGGGCAAGTTGATTGAGTGTCTTAAAGCCAGTGGTGAGGAGATTCTGTTTGACGTGGAGGTAGATGGGCAACTACTGGAGGTTCTTCAACGGTGGGGAAATTTGCTGCAGAGAGGGAGATCATCCTGTGCCTAAAGATGGGTTGGAGGCAGGAGTCACACAGGTCTGAGAGAGGGAAGGGAGAGCCCGATGGATAAGCTGTATGCTAGATTTCCAGGACTTGAGGGAACCTGGATGTGAGGGATATCCTGCTCCAGACTATAAGCTCATTGTGGACAGAGAACGTGTCTAACAAATCTGTTATATTGTACTCTCCAAAGCACATAGTATGGTGTTCTGCATACAGTAAATGGTCAATGGGCTTAGCAATGCACTGCCATGTCTGTTCATTGCTCCGTGCCTTTATATTTTTAAAATAATACTTGCCTAGAACTTATTCTGAGCCAAGCATTGACTAAATCCTGGGGAAGATACAGGATAATCAGGGAGGCACTGTCCATGTCCTACATGGGGCTCACAGTCTAATTAGGAGGAAGAAGGATTTACTCCACATTTTACAGATGAGGTAAGAGGCATAGAGAAGTTAAGTGTCTTGCCTAAAGTCACACAGCAGACAGGTGGTGGACCAAGGATTAGAACCCAGGCCCTCAAACTCCCACTAGGCCATGCTACTTCCCCATGCTGCTTAATATTTATTTGTTAAGCACTTACTAAGTGCCAAGCACTGTTCTAAGTGCTGGAGTAGATACAAGGTAGTCAGGTTGTCCCACGTGGGGCTCACAGTCTTCATCCCCATTTTACAGATGAGGTAACTGAGGCCTAGCGAAGTGAAGTGACATGACCAAGGTCACACAGCAGCAGAGTCACCTGTAGATATAAAGTAATCAGGTTGTCCCACATGGGGCTCACGGTCTTAATCTCCATTTTACAGATGAGGTCACTGAGGCACATGGAAAGAGAAGCAGTGTTGCTCAGTGGAAAGAGCATGGGCTTTGGAGTCAGAGGTCATGGGTTGAAACCCCGGCTCTACCAATTGTCAGCTGTGTGACTTTAGGCAAATCACTTCATTTCTCTGGGCCTCAGTTCCCTCCTCTGTAAAATGGGGGTTAAGACTGTGAACCACCAGTGGGACAAGCTGATCACCTTGTAACTTTCCCAGTGCTTAGAACAGTGCTTTGCACATAGTAAGCGCTTAATAGATGCCATCATCATCATAATGCTATGACTTTTTCAGCTAAAAGCTGGAATAACACATTTGTGTCTTCAATTAAAAAAAAAAATACCAAAGAGTAAAAATCTGTCCAAACCCTGCTGAGCCTTGGGCTGGTCTTTTCAAGGCCAAGTTAAATGAATACCTCTATAGCTCATGGCACCAGACAGCAGATGAGTGTTAAACTGTCATCTTAGACCCCGAACAACCTCAGTGAAGAGCAGTGCCTCTCCAAAGCTATTTAAGACCCAAAAAAGACATTGAAATAACATTCATAAAAACGCTGATAAATTCAGAGTTGTGAGGCCCAAGAGCAGGATTGTCCTGAAAATGAGCATAGCAGAGGCTAATATACTGAATGAGGTCCCGGATCTCCGAATGTCTAGGCACTACAATCCATGCTGTTTAAATTAATCTGTTAAACTACATCTGGGTAGTTTTGTTCCATGCACACCCTGAAATAAAATGCTAATGCAAACAGCCACTAAATTCCCAATGTCTGTTAGGGATTAGAAATGCCTTCTTGTTGAAGCAAACATGTCCTCTGGGCTGTATCTCTCCATAATGGCTTTGTGTAAAGCACCCTGGAAAGTGTGGGAAAGAAAAATTCTCAACTTCTACTCCAGAAGCTCCTAAATTCAAAATAATAATAATAATAATGTTAGTATTTGTTAAGCGCTTACTATGTGCCAAGCACTGTTCTAAGCACTGGGGGGGATATAAGGTAATCAAGGTTGTCCCACGTGGGGCTCACAGTCTTAATCCCCATTTTACAGATGAGGAACTTGAGGCACAGAGAAGTGAAGTGACTTGCCCAAAGTCACACATCTGACAAGTGGTGGAGCTGGGACTAGAATCCATGACCTCTTACTCCCAAGCCTGGGTTCTTTCCACTGAGCCACGCTGCTTCTCATGTCTCATTTTCTTCAGATTGCTCAAAAAAGGAGGACAAGACAGCCCAAAATTGACCCTTCTCCCTGGAGAAAAGGGGTCCCCTCCACAACCCAGATCAATGCTCAATCAGTAATTTGATTGATGGTATTTACTGAGTGCTTACTGTGGACAAAGCACTGGACTAAGCACTTGGGAAAGTACAATAGGAATAGAGTTGGTTGACATGATCCCTTCCAGCAAAGAGCAGAGAGGTTCTAAAAATAGGAAATCCAAAGATTAATATCACAGTCCCTCTTTCACGGTGCAGAGGAAGAAATGCATTTGGAATGAGGCAACTAGCTGGTCATTTTCAGAGATCAGTGCTTCAGCTGATATGCAGGCAGCAGATGTGTGAAAACTAGATTTGTCCAGATTTGTAGGAACTAGAAAATAAATAAATAGGAAAAGTTGTTTTGTAACAATGAAACAGGAAAGAACTACAACCAAAATCAAAAGCATTAATGTTGGAAGACACTCGTTTGTCTCCTGCCAATACACAGCCCAATTTTGCATTCCCCAATCTTAGATAAAGTCCCGCAAAGAAACAAGGTTCCTACAAAACAATCTGGCGTTCAGAGAATTGCCAAGAGAAACATACAGGCAGCTCCTGGTTTACGCATGCCGAGGTATTCAACTAAGATAAGCATCAGAAGCAACAATATTTCATATGGCAGCATCTTAGAATGAAACCTTCACGGTCCTTAAAAACTGGCAACTGAAATCACAGAGCGAAAACCTCTCTGAGCTAAAATAATGTGCTTTGCTATTGCTTGGGACTTGGGAAAACACATTGGACTTTCTCCAAGGACTTTCCATCCTCCTCTCCTAATATCCAGTCAGGATCCAAGTGCTTAGTACAGTGCTCTGAACTTAGTACTCCCTCAATGCCATGGATGAGAAATGGGTTGGGGGTGGGAGAAAAGAGAAGAAAAGAAAGGGAGAGAGTTCCCTCCATCGATTAATCTATTGATCAATCAATAGCATTCATTGAGTGACTGCTGTGAGCCCTGTGATAATAATTATAAGAAGAAGAATTTCAGTATTTATTATTACTACAAATGCTGTACTAAGCAATTGCGAGAATACAAAAGAAGTAAAAGACACATTCCCTGTTCCTCAGGAACTTTCAATATAACAGGAAATACTAACAAAACAATTAACAGGAGAAGAGAATGAAAAGATAGATGAAGAATAATTGCTTAAATAGTAGAGTATTTCAATCATTATGTATATAAGTGTTGTGGGTGACAGTGAGTGGGGGTAATCAGGAGAAATATGACCTGCACTGAAGAACAATTAATTAGGGAAATCGTCCTCATGAATTGGGATTTCAGGAGAAGATAGGGAGAGATGTGGCCAGCTGACTTGAAGAGGAGAAAGAAAGAATGAGGAACAGCGAGAGTTAGCTTGGGAGAAATGAAGAGTGCAAGTTTTGGGTGTGGTAGGAGAAGACAGTCGAGAAGAGAAAGGGTGATGATGGCATCCCTTAAGGCTAATGATCAGGAATTTCCACTTGATGTGGCGAGAAATGGACCATCATTTTTGAAAAGTAGCAGTAGGGGATATTACCAAGACTTTTGGCTTTCGAGGAAGGAGGGTTGGTGATGTTGTTTAACGAACTGGGAAAGTTAAGGGGAGGACTGGATTTCAGAGGAAAGATGAAGAGTTTAATTTTAGACACTCTGAGCTTGTGATAGCAGCAGCAGGTAGATGGTGGAAATTTCCTGGAGATGAGGAAATGTGTGGCGAGGTAATAGTTTGGAAGTCCAACTTTTGGTGGTGGTAGCCAAAGCCTTGTAAGTAGTGAGATCCTCAATGGATTAAGGATAAAATGAAAAAGAGAAGAAGGACCCCAATACAGAGCTTCGAGGAATACAGTAAGGTATGGGATGGGAAGTAGAAGAAGAGCCAAAAAAAAAAAAAAACCAACTGAGAAAGGTGTGTCTGAGAGGAAGAAAACTCAGGAGAGGCCCATGTTGGTAAAATCTAGGTCGTGTAACATTTTCGGGGAAAGCAAGTGGTTATAAAGTGTCAAAGATGCCTTAGACATCAGGGAGAATTAACATAGGGTAGCATTCATTCGATTTGTCAAGGAGGAAGTCATTGTTGACCTTGTCCACTGGACAGTCCTCTGATATTCATCCAACTCCCAACCCCACAGCACTTATTCACATATCTCTAGATTATATATTATTAATTTCTTATCTATTCACATTTACATCCGTCTCCCCTTCTAGACTGTAAGCTCACTGGGAGCAGGGAATGTATCTACTAACTCTGTTTTACTGTGCTCTCCCTAGCACTTTAGTACAGTACTCTGCACAAAGTAAGCACTCAATAAATGCGATTGATTGATTGACTGATTAGAGACTGTGAGCTACGTGGCATGAAGTGGACGAACCCCAGATTTTACTGGTTCAAGAGGGAATTGGAGGAGAGGAACTGGAAGAAGCAGGTATAATGAAACCATTCAAGAAGTTTAAGCAAGAATAGGAGCAGGGAGATGAAGAAATACGTTGAAAGGGGCAGTGGAATCTGAAGAAATTAAAGCAGAACAGGGTAAATGCTTAGATTAGCGTGGTAGCAGTTTGGATGGAGAGGAAAGGACAGATTCTAACAATATTGTGAAGGTTGAACTGACAGGATTTAATGATAGATAGAATATGTGGGTTAAATGAGAGAGGGGAGTCGAAGATAATACCAAAGTTATGGATTTATGAAACAGGAAGGAGGAGGATGGTGCCAGCTTTAATTCTGTTTGTTCTGACGATTCTGACACCTGTCTACATGTTTTGTTTTGTTGTCAGTCTCCCCCTTCTAGACTGTGAACCCGTTGTTGCATAGGGACCGTCTCTATATGTTGCCGACTTAGACTTCCCAAGCGCTTAGTACAGTGCTCTGCACACAGTAAGTGCTCAATAAATATGATTGATTGAATGAATGAATGAATCTACAGTGATGGGAAAATCAGAGGAAGGGCAGAGTTTGTGTGGGAAGATAAGGAGTTCCCTGCCCACAACAAACTTTGAGTGCTTACTGTGTGAAGAACACTATACTAAGCTCTCAGGAGAGTACAATACAGCAGAATTGGTAGACACGGTCCCTGCCCATAAGTTTATCATCTAGAGGGGAAGACAGACATTATTATAAGCAAACAAATTAGGGATATAGACTTAAGCACTGTGGGGCTGAAGTTGGGGTGAATATCAAGTACTTTAAGAGAACAGATCCAAGTGTGTAGGCAGTGCAGAAAGGAGAGAATTAGAGGAAAAGAGGGCTTAAACAGGGCTTCTTGGAGGAGATGTGATTTTTATGGAATTTGCTAAATGCTTATTATGCGTCAAACACTGTTCTAAGCACTGGGGCTGATACAAGTTAATAAATATTTTAATAAGGCTTTGAAGATGGGGAGAGTGGTGTTCTCCCACTGCATAAACTCTGAACTCTCTGGGTTATAAATGATCCAGATATCCAGATGTAGATAATGTAATAAAGAGTCACAGTGAATTCCTCCTGTTGCAATAATAATAATAATATTAATAGTATTTGTTAAGCGCTTACTATGTGCAAAGCACTGTTCTAAGCACTGGGGTAGATACAAGGTATTCAGATTGTCCCACATGGGGCTCACAGTCTTAATCGCCATTGTCCAGATGAGCTGAGGCACAGAGAAGTTAAGTGGCTTACCCAAGGACACACAGCCACACCTATAGTGGATTGCGCCACATGGGACTGGGACTGTGTTCAATCTGGTTAACTTGTATTAACCCCAGCACATAAAGCAGTGCTCAGAACATGGTAAGTGCTTAACAGCAATAGTAATAATAATAATAGTGATAGGCTGAAGTCAGAGGTGTGACTAAGGTTGGAAGCATTTGCCACTTTATCTGTTTGTTCTGTTTTCCTCTCAACCTAGAAGATTGAATAGGAGATGATACCTTGTATACATACAGAAGCTGCCTCAGATTAACTCCCATTTTCGATTTGAAGTTCATGAAGGGCAGATGTCAGTGTGATTGGAAGATCATAGAAAGCTACCCAGTCCAGCCTCACTGGATCAAGTTTGTTAGGTGAAAACCAAGAGCAGAAATAGGAAGTGTGGAGGGGGTCGGGGGGCATGCTAAAAGCCACACGGAACAGATAGAAACTCAAACAATGAAAACTTGGTAAAATGTTGGTTCAGCCTAGATTTAGGGGGTTCAGCATGAAAAGCAAGGCCTGGGACAAATTGTTCTTCTGAAGAGATTTGTACCAACAGTGAGCAACCCTCTCAAAGCATCCTTGGCTTTACTGTGGAAATGGGAACAGAAGTTCCGACATCAATTCCAAACTCCATTTTAAAATCTTCTCTGAATTTTCCGCACACGTTTGAGCATTCTTCATATTTGAAGGGAACACTACTGATGTTGAGATCTCCTCATTGATCTCCTCAGCTTCTGTCTTGCCTCTCTCCAGTCTGAATCTGTAAAATGGGGATCACATTCCTGGTCTTCCTTACCTTAGACTGTGAGCCCTAGGTCGGACAGGAACTATGTCCTACCTGATTATCTTGTACCTATCCCAGTGCTTAGTACAGGTCCTGACAAATAATAAACCCTTAACATATTATTGTTATTATAAGTAGAAAGAAGAAGAAGGAGAAGGGAAAGGGGAAAGGGAAGAAGACACAGTTCTTAGAACAATGTGAGGCACATAGTAAAATGCTAAACAATATTGTTATTATATTATTATTATATTATTGTTGTCGATATTATCATTATCAGTTTTTATTTGCCTTACTTCTCCACAACACTGTAAGCTCCTTATGGGCAGGGCCAAGTTTCTTACTTTCATCAGATGCTCCCGAGCACCTTACTACAGTGCTCTGCAGACGGAAGACACTCAATAAATACTCAAGATGATATTGATGATAATACCACGGTTAAGAATGAGAGAAGAGACATAGAGGGAAGCTACTATGGAAGCAGCATGGCCTAGTGGATAGAGCCCGGGCCTGAGAGTCAGAAGGACCTGGGTTCTAATCCCAGCTCCACCATTTGTCTGCTGTGTGATTTTGGGACAGTCACTTCACTTCTCTGTGCCTCAGTTCTCTCATCTGTAAAATGGGGATTAAGACTGTGAGCCCTCTGTGGGACAGGGACTGTGTCCAACCTGATTAGCTTGTATCTACCCCAGTGCTTAGAACAGTGCTTGATTCACAGTAAGCGCTTAACAAATATCAATATTATTATCACTAGTGATTATGACTCTATATTTGTTTAAACAAAATTGTAGCTGGGTTTTAGATTCCTGCTTTCCAGCTCAGTTTCACTGGACATATGCTGGGCTTTGCTACTTCAACCTGGAGGGGAATAAGGAAAAGATAGGGATGGGAGACCAGGGAAGGGAGAAGGCATAATGGGCATTGCGGGGAGAAAGGAAAGGGAGAGGAAAGGAGGGAAGAAAATAGAGAAGCTGAAAAGAGGTTGTGGAATAGGTAGAAATGGGAGAGACAGGAAAGGGGAAAGGGGAGATTCGGCTGGGTAGGGAAAAGTACAGAAACCAAGAGGGAGGCAGGGAACCAAAGATCAATAAAGAAAGGAAAGGAGTGAAGAGAGAGAAAGAGAAAGAGAGAGAGAGAGAGAGAGAGAGAGAGAGAGAGAGAGAGAAAGAGAGAGAGAGAAGAAATGAGGAAAAGCCCCATAAATTAAGAAAGGGACAGAGAATAGAGGGGAAGAAGTTGAACAGAGAGGAAGGTGGCAAAGTCAAAAGGGAAATGGGGCAAGCAGAGAGAAAGAGAAAGAAGAAGAGACTAGCCTCTAGTGATGAACGGATATTTCTGTTAGTTCACCCTGCACTAAATCTTTGCTTTAGCACCTGGGCAAGGCTGCAAGCTACACAGAAAGGCTCAAAGAATCCTGAAGAGCCTCCTTAGGGTAATAGGCTCTGTTCATGCATATTTTCCACATTACTCTTCTCCCAGAGTCTGCGGCTGTGTTGCCAGCTGCACGTGTGGAAGAGTGCATTGGCGTGGTCTATTTGGACAAGATGTTTTTCTTTTCCTCCAGGAAGTTTCATTTCCCTCTATATGACTCTGGCCCATTGTCAGTGTTGCAGAGAAAGATCCGGAATCCGTCTTCTCTGATTGGAGCATTTTAAGAATCATCGCAACTGACATTTGACTCTGGTAACAGCCTGATTGTAGTTAGGTCTTTCCAGTCCAAGGGATGTGATATATAGGACTGTGGAGTTAGTCCTTAATCTTCTATTGGGGCTCTGTGCAGGGGGGAATCGAACGGGCAGAACGTGTCTATCAACTCTGTTGTACTGTGCTCTCCCAAGTGCTTAATACAGTGCTCTGCACACAGTAAGCGCTCCATTAGTACCATGGATTGATTTAGGCCAGGATGACCCAGCCAACATGCCATGGAGAAGCAGCATGGATTAGTGGCAAGAGCACGGGCTCGGAAATCAGAGATCATGGGTTCTAATCCCGGCCCCGCAACCTGTCAGTTGTGTGACTTTGGGCAAGTCACTTCACTTCTCTGTGCCTCAGTTGCCTCATCTATAAAATGAGGATTAAGACTGTGAGCCCCCCCAGGACAAACTGATTATCTTGTATATATGCCAGCACTTAGAACAGTGCCTAACAAATACCATCATTATTATGTGGAGATTCTAATTTTTTATAGCATTTTTAAGTACTTACTGTATGCCAGGCCCTCTACTAAGCACTGGGGTAGATACAAGCTGAAAGCTCACTGTGGGAAGGGAATATTACATTGTTATTGATATTGTTATATTGTATTCTGCCAAATAGCAAGAACAGTGATCTGTACACAGTAAGGGCTCAGTACAAATGACTGACTGAATAATCAGGTTGGACAGTGTCCATTTACCACATGGGGCTCAAAGTCTTAATCCTCATCTTACAGATGAAGTAACTGAGGCACAGTGAAGGGAAGTGATTTGACCAAGGACACACAAGTCACAGAGCTGGGATTAGAAACCAGGTTTCTTCTGACTCGAGGTCTGTGCTCCATCTACTAGACCATGCTGTTTCTTAGTTTGGGTAGCTTCACCTTAAGGTACCATGGTCTATTTGTGTCGGCTTATTGCTAGATGTTTAATGGACTGAAAATAAGGCATAAATCATTTTAGGCATGTTTTTCCCACAAAGCAGGGCCAGAATGGGCACTGTCATATTAAGGGTTGAAGGAGGGGGGTATGGGGCTGGGGGAGTGTGAGTGATGTGTATGTGTGTGTACATACACACATATGTATTTGATTTCTCAGTGCAAAATTTCTCAGTTCTTTAGCACTGTTAACTACAAACATTTCTGGGCACCAAGCCACTATTGTAAGATTCCCAGTGGTTAGTTTACAGGACAGTTCTTTCTTCAAAAATGGAACACAATGCGGGAAGTTTTTAACGTAGGCAGTAATTGCAGCAGTGAATCTGGAATCTGATAGCAATTTGGATCCTCGTTTACCTTCCAGGTGTTCTGTGTTCTACGTGCTAAGGATCAGAATGGTTTCCTCACCCCTATCCTCAGTCCCGGGGCATGACCTAATAGAATGTAGTTTTGGCCTTAGTTATTCATCTGCATAAATGAGTGATTTAGAAATACCCCACTTGCTGGATTACAGGGCTTTCCCAGAAAATGTTGTGGGGACTGTGAGCTCCTTGTAGGCAAGGAAAGATTCTATCAACTCTAGGTTGTTCTGTTTCGAGGCCCAGGTATGTTTGTAATTGACAGTGCTAAAGAACTGAGAAATTGTGGACTGAGAAATCACATACATTTGTGTGCAAGTATACACACACACACACACAAAAAAAAAAAACCCACCACTCTCTCTCTCCCCCTCTACCCCCATCCTTCAAGCCTTAATATTACAGAGCTTATTCTGACCCTGTTTTATGGGAAAGAAGGGCCTGAAATGATCAGTGCCTTATCTTCGGTCCATTAAATATTTAGCAATAAGCTGATGCGTTAGATGATGGTACCTTAAGGTGCAGACACCCAAGACTGAGAAACAGCATGGCCTAGTGGATAGAGCACACTAATCACTTCTATGCCACTTGTCTGCTAAATGACCGTGGGCAAGTCACTTCACTTTTCTTGTGTCTCAGTTATCTCATCTATAAAATGGGGATAAAGACTGGTCCAACCTGATTTGCTTGTAACTCCCCAGTGCCTGGCCCATAGTAAGTCCTTAACAAGTACCATTTAAAAAAAAAAGACTGATGGGATCATTTCTCTACCACGTGGGCCGGCTTCTTTCTGCAGGAGACTCAGAAGCAGCCAGGGAACGCAGCACAGGTTCCTTTGAACATAAGGAAGAGAATCATCTATATTCCCGATCCCAAACAAAATGATTTACAGCTAATGTATAAGCACGCTCTCCGTCCAATTCATATGTCTGCAAAATTAGTCATAAAGTTCCCAGAGATCCTCTTCCAAAAAGATATCTGGCACAATTTACATTTTAAAGCCATTTTTTAAAACTGGGGAAAAGTTAAACCTGTTGTTTGGAAAATATGAGCCATGTCACAAACAGAACCTTTCAACTTAATGGCGATAAAAGTAGATTCAGATGAATTACTCCATGTTTTCTGGAAATCAGCAGAGTTGACACACCAGGAAAGAGTAAAAATCTGGAAAAGATCACCTATTACTCACGCCATCCCCCCACCTTATCTTAGACAGAATTTTAAGTAATGATAAATCCCAAGGATGGAAACAAATCACTTTCTATTGAGCTACGTGAACTGCTTTCCATTCATGTAGATGTTCATTAGGAGATCAAGAACATGTACAGATTACAGATGTTTCAGAGAAGTCTTGGTCGTGTTCTTTGTTCATTCACTAGTGAAAGATGATCCAGGCCAGAGTGGTTTGTAATTTTACTGTTATTTGTTACGGTTCTGAATGTTCAACCTTTCTACTGTCATAAAAATACTGCCTCATCTAAAGGCTTACCCAATTTATTCAAAAGAACCGCCTACTAGTGGAGTACTGTTTCAGCCAAAGATGTTGATACTGTCTAAGATATTTAATAACCCAAAATCCATTGCATAATAATTTCCTTCCACTGATGGCAGTGGTGTCCATTGAGCACTTACTAGTCCAGAGCACTGAATTATGGGCTTGGGAAAGTACAGTACAATAGGGTAGGTCGACAAAATCCTTGTCCACAAGGAGCTCACAGTCTACAGCTGGAGATAGGCATTAAAGTAAATTACAGATAGGGAAATGAGAGAATACTGGGATGGGCTGAATATCATAAGGGTAGCAGAACCAAGTGAATAAAGGACACAAAAGGGAGGGGAAGTTAGAGCCTAATCAAGGAAGCCTTCTTGGAGGAGATGCGATTTTCAGAGAGCTTTGAAGTTGGGGAAAGTGGCGGTGTGTCAGATATGGAGAGGGCGGGAGTCCCGGGACAGAGGGAGGGTGTGGTGAGATAGACAAGATTGAAGTACAGTGTTTAAGCTGGTATGAAAGGAGTGATGTGTAAGGTCTGGATTGTAGTAGGAGATCAGTGAGGTAAGATAGGAGGGGGAGAACTGATTGAGTGTCTTAAACTCAGCCAGTCGTGTTTATTGAGCGCTTACTGTGTGCAGAGCACTGTTCCTAAAGCACTGATGACTCATCGGTTGTTTAGGAAAAACAACATTACTAGAAGAAAGAGAACAGAACTAGGAGTCAGGAGACCTAGGTTCTCATCACAGCTCTGCCACTTTCTAACTGCATGACCTTGGGCAAGTCACTTAACTTGCTGGATCTCCGTTTCCTCATCTTTAAAATAGGGATTAAATACATGTTCTCTCTCCCCCTTAGACTTTGAGCCCAATGTTGGATGGGGCAGTGTCTGATCTGATTATCTTGTATCTACCCCGGTGCTTAGTACAGTGCTTGGCTCATAGGAAGTTTTTAACAAGCACCAATCAATCAATCAAATGCATTTATTGAGCACTTACTAGGTACAGAGCAGTTTCCCTACCCACAAGAAACTTACAGTCTAGAGAGGGAATAATAATCATGTGCTATTCAATCAATCAATCAATCAATTCTGCTTCTTGAGTGCTTACTGTGTGCAGAACAGTTTACTACATGCTTGGGAGAAGACAATACTTATTATTAGTTGGTGAATGGCTAGGAAGTTCACTGGAGCCAGAAAATCAACAGCAGTTGAGTAATTAAATAGTACCCTTCTCACAAGAGGAGAACCACTAGAAAATCATAAAGTAAAGCTGAGGGTCCCTGGTAAAATTATTCATTTCTGGAGTGGTAGTAACACCCTCTGTTGGCAAGAAGTCCTTTTAGACGAGCTATTTATGATTATAGCAGGACTTGTCTGTTGTGTGACCTTGGGCAAGTCACTTTACTTCTCTCAGTCACCTCATCTGTAAAATGGGGATTATGACTGTGAGCCCCGTGGGGGACATGAACTGTGTCCAACCTGATTACCTTGTATCTACCCCAGCACTTAGAACAATGCCTGGCACAAAGTAAGTGCTTAACAAATACAATAAAAAACGCTCATAGGGCTCTTGCAGTGTAACATGGTAACCAATGGACATCTACATTCTCCTTTTAGTTTATTCAATCAATTAATGGTATTTATTGAGTTCTTGCTATGTATAGAGCACTATAAGAAGAGCTTCAGAGAGTACAACAGTATTAATGGACAAAGTTCCCTGCCCACAATGAGCTTAAGGTCTATATTCTACTGTTATATAATAATAATGGTATTTGTTAAGTGCTTACTATGTGCCGAGCACTGTACTACCACTGGGGTAGAATACAAGATCATCAGATTCCACATGGGGCTCACAGTCTAAATCATCATCATCAATCGTATTTATTGAGTGCTTACTGTGTGCAGAGCACTGTACTAAGAGCTTGGGAAGTACAATTTGGCAACATATTAGAGACAGTCCCTACCCAACAGTGGGCACAGTCTAAATAAAAGAAGCATGGTGGCTCAGTGAAAAGAGCACAGGCTTTGGAGTCAGAGGTCATGGGTTCAAATCCTGGCTCCACCACTTGTCAGCTGGGTGACTTTGGGCAAGTCACTTAACTTCTCTGTACCTCAGTTACCTTATCTGTAAAATGGGGATTAAAACTGAGAGCTCCCGGTGGGACAACCTGATCACCTTGTGACCTCCCCAGCAGTTAGAACAGTGCTTTGCACATAGTGAGAGCTTAATAAATGCCATTGAAAAACAAGTAAAAGGGGGAACAGAGATTTAATCCCCAATTTGCTAATGAGAGACCTGAGGCATAAGTGAAGTGATTTGCCCAAGGTCTCACAGCAGGTACATGGCAGATGTGGGATTAGAACTCAGGTCCTTCTGGCTCTTACTCTGCTCCTCTTCAATATGAATAGCTGGATAGTGGCCAATCACCAACCCCTTGGCCCAGAGATTCTGGAATGATGTAATTCAATCCCAGGGCTATTTATGAACAATGGATCATTAACTGCATCACTTTTTAAAAAGCCCTCCAACAGTTGCCAGTAGAACCATGTCTTCTTTTCCCCACAGAATTCCTCCAGGCTTATTCTGAAGGTGGCATGCAGTATGGATAAGGCCCATGGAAAACAGAGAAGACCACAGAGCAAAGATCTCTGAATAATGATGGTCTACATGCCAGAAAGACTACATACTCATTTGATGAGCTGCTTGAGTTCTAGCTGTACTCTGCCAAGGCCGAATTGATTCAAGCTGAGTCCTTTGGAGACTGGGAGAAGACGCTCCTGGAATAAACCCCACAACTAAAATCAAACTTAACTGATAAAAGCTGGGAGAACTTTCAATTGGAGCAGACATTTCTCCACCATACAAGCTGCAGGGTGAGGAACTTAACCTTCTCTTGCTGTGGATTCTAAAAACTATATCGACTTCTCCTTCCATATAAAAAAGTGGGGGAAGCAGTGTGGCCTAGTGGAAAAAGCACAGGCCTGGGTTCAGAGGATCTGAGTGACAATTCTGCTGATTGTCTGCTGGGTGACATTGCACTGATCACTTCACTTTTGTGTCTCAGTTTCTTCATTTGTAAAATGGGGATTCAATCCCTGTTCTCCCACCTCATTTAGACTGTGAGCCCCATGTGGGGCAGGGACTGTGTCTGATGCGATTGTTTTGTATCTACTGCGGCATTCAGTAGAGTGTTTGGCCCCTTAGTAAGAACTTAGATGAAGGCACAAATCCTCCAAGAGATGTTTCCTTACTAGACCTTGATTTCCTCACCTCCCACTCCCTTTGGCATCCCCCTTGTATTTGGATTTGTGCCCTTTATTCAACCCTCCCTCATCCCCACAGCACTTATATCCATATCCGTACACAGCCAGGATTAGAACTCAGGTCTCCTGATTGCCTATTCCATGAAGTTTCCACGGTTATGCTCCTTTTATAGCCTTTTATGCATTAAAAACTGATTGTTGCATAAAAAGCAATATTGATATACCAAGTATCATCGTTATCGAGTGCTTATTGTGTGCAGAGCACTGCACTAAGGATCTGGGAGAGTACTATTCTCATTTTCCTTCTGAGTCCCAAGCCCGTGCTCTATTCACTACACCAAGCTACTCCTCACGCACCATGCTACATTTCTGGTCCATCTCTCCAAAGCCTATGGCTAGTTCTTTCCCTTCTAATCCCTCAGTTCTGGATCCCAGAACTTTCAGAAGGTCCTTCTGTCATAATACCCCCGTACACTTCCCTCACCTGAACAGGAGAGGAGAGTAACAATGAAGTGTCCACAGCAATCAATCTATCATATCTACAGAGCATCTAGCGAGTGCCAAACTCTATAATAAGGTCTCGATAGAGTACAATAGATTTAGAAGACAGAATTCCCGTGCTCAAGGATCATACAATCCAGCAGGAAGACTGACAGAAAATAATTACAGATAGGCAGAAAGCCTAGTGGAAAAAGTTGCAAATGTTCATTTTCTTCTGTGGAAATCTCATCGAGAGCTCTACTGCTGTCTTTCAAGTATTTTATAAGGTTTTATCCTGCTGCGAGTATCTCATAAATGTGAAGTAACCGTGAGTCTATACTTTTGTAATGTATGTTTTCCTGCCAGCAATTCAATCCCTGATTTTTCAGTGGAATCCTTTGTTCCTGTATTTAGGAGCGTTCAAAAAGAAGCTGTCCATAATGGTTTTTCCCAAAGGGATTATTTACATTAACCAGAGATGAAAATGACAAAATGCATGGGAAGAGTCATAAATGTATAGGTACTGGACAGTACTATGGGCTGAAATAAAAACTGAATTTGTAAATGTGCACATATTTGCCCAGAGTGAGGGTGTGATGTATATTCCATTTTCGATTCTTTCCATAGAAAATGATCTCAAAGGGTAGTGCCCTGAGAGCAGCACATTTCACAAGGGTCATTGACATTTACTTCATTTCCCCAGACCATAAAGAAATTGAGTTGATTTTGTTATTTATATCTTTCCAATTGACTGATTGGTCTCTGCTTGTGTGCTGAACTGCACAATTCCACTGGAGAACAGAATATAAATGTTCAAACACTTTTGGGAGGATTTTTGCCAAACCTTTGGTGGGAACCATGGCCTCATTTCAAGAGTTTTCTCTCCCCCCGACCCTCACCCCCCACCCCACATATTCCAGGAAGGGACTTCTGGTTTTGCATGGAAAGAACATGAAATTCGGTGGTTAGAACTGTCTGCCCACATGAACAATATTCAGTTAGAGCTCCAATTTTCTAAGATTCTAGCCCCGCGACCTCACTCCCAAATGTCAGAGGGTCTCTAGTTTGACACCTGGTTGACAAGTGTTCTTCTCCAAGCGATTCAGTTCCTGAATGGGGAAATGATTTCCAGGGTCTGAGGTGTCCATGGTCTGAGAGGCTGCCAGAAATCATTCACTTGGTCATAAGAATGCTCTTGAGTTTTAAACTCACAGAAGCAGCCTCGTTACCCAGACCTCTGTGAGTTTTCTGACACAACAATCCCTAGAAGTCCAAATATACTTGAATCAATAAATGTTTAATGACTAGTTCATTCCAAAGAGCAACATCCTGCTGGGGAAGTATTTTGATGAGCTAATAAGTCGAGTTCCATACTAGTTCGACATGGTAGTTTTCAGTGCTTACGGTTTATATAATAATGATTATGGTACTTTCATTCATTCATTCATTCAATTGTATTTATTGAGCTCTTACTGTGTGCAGAGCACGGTACTAAGCGCTTGGGAAGTACAAGTTGGCAACATAGAGACGGTCTCTACCCAACAGCAGGCTCACAGTCTAGAAGGGGGAGACAGACAACAAAACAAAACATATTAACAAAATAAAATAAATAGAATAAATATGTACAAATAAAATAAATAAATAGAGTAATAAATACGTACAAACATATATACATATATGCAGGTGGTGTGGGGAGGCGAAGGAGGTAAGGCAGGGGGGATGGGGAGGGGGAGAGGGGGATACTTGTTAAATGCTTACTATGTGCCAAGTAATGTAATAAGTGCAGGGACAGTTACAAGATAATCCGGTCAGACATAGTCCCTGTCATACAAGGGGCTCACAGTCTAAATAATAATAATAATTATGGTACTTATTAAACACTTACGATGCACCAAGCACTGTTCTAAGTGTGGGGGTCAAAACAAATTAATCAGTTTGGACACAGTCCCTGTCCCAAATTGGGCTCACACTCTTAATCCCCATTTTCTCTGAGGCCCAGAGAAGTTAAGTGACTTTCACAAGATCACACAGCAGCCAATTGGTGGAACGGGGATTAGAACCCATGACCTTCTGACCCCCAGGCCTATGCTCTGTCCACTACACCAAGCTGCTTCATCTCAGTTTTACAGATGAGGAAACTGAGGCAGAGAGCAATTACGTGTCAGGCCTTGGGTCACATACAAGGATATGTAAATAAAACCACTCTTCATTCTCCTTCCCTCTAGAATGTAAACTCATTGTGGCCAGAAAACGTGTCTCTGGTATATTATGCTCTCCCAAGCACTAAGTACAGTGCCCTGCACACAGTAAGCACTCACAAAATATGATTGATTGAAGGTGACAAAACTGAGGGTGGGACCCTAACCATTTACTCTGCACACAATAAGTGCTCAATAAATACGATTGAATGAGTTTACTGTGTGCTAGAGAGAGTACATTATGGTGGAGTTGGTTGACAGGTTCCCTGCCCACAACAAACTTACAAGTGCCTGCAAGACACTGCAAGTGGTAACAGCCTATTGGCTGCCCTCAGGAATTTGAACGTTGTCACAAAAACACACACCTATGCACACAGACACACACAAACACACACAAACACAGAAGCCAATACAAGTATGCACAGCTTTCCTGATTCAAATTTCAGGCTCCTCAGAGGATACAGGGAGACGTAAATATCAGTCAAATTACAGAAAAACGTACCTCAGGTGAGAGTAGAGTTACTGAGGTGACCAAAGGATTGTGGAAACAGGTAGTAGCGGAGTTCATCTGGGAAGGTATCCTGGAAGAGGTGGGCATTCCACAGGCCTGTGAAGTCAGATAGCATTTGGGAGGAGAGAGGGCATTTGCGAGGGGTGTAGAAGGAGTAATTTGAGCAATGATTATCTTAATCTTATTTTACATTATCTTAATCTCCCACTCCGTTCTGCCTCATCCTGATTTGCTCCATTTAATCACCACCCCCACCCTCAGCCCCATTGCACAAAGAGAAGCAGCTTGACTCAGTGGAAAGAGCCCGGGCTTTGGAGTCAGAGGTCATGGGTTCAAATCCCGACTCTGCCCATTGCCAGCTGTGCGACTGCGGGCAGGTCACAACTTCTCTGGGCCTCAGTTCCCTCATCTGTAAAATGGGGATTAAGACTGTGAGCCCCCCATGGGACAAACTGATTACCTTGTAACCTCCCCAGTGCTTAGAATAGTGCCTTGCACATAGTAAGCGCTTAATAAATGCCATTATTATTATGCTGTACATACCCATCATAGTGACTGTAAGCTCATTGTGGGCAAGGAACATTGTCTACCAACTCTTAATTGCACTCTCCTAAGTTCTCAATACAGTGCTCTGCACACAGTAAGCACTCAATAAATATGATGTATTGATTACAAATGAAGTAAATGAGGCACAGAGATGTTAAGTGCCTTGCCCAAAGTCACCCAGCAAATACTTGGTAGAGCTGAGATTAGAACCCAGGTCTTCTGACTCCCTGGACGGTGCTCTTTCTACTAGACTACTCTCCGTCTCTGCGTCCCTTTTCCAGGGAAAGGGGAGAAAAGGGAAAGGAGAACCTTAAAGAGGGGCAAGACACTCAAAGAAAACTGAATGAAACGAAGCACATAGAAATGCCCTCGGCATATCCATGAAAGGAACTGAAACTGTCAATCTGAGCTGACAGTTGCCATTTTTCAGAGGCAGACTCTGAGCCATCTGAACGGGGAAACTCTCAAATTGATGACTATCTCACATCTGCTCTGATTTGGCAAGGGCCTGATGTTCTAATTAGGGAGTTATCAGTTAATTGCCTTGTTTGTTCTAGTTGAGGGCGAATCATAATCAACACCAAAGTCTTAGCTAGCCAAACACAGTCTCTGTTATCAAACCTCTCAATCACTCTCATGTTTGTTCATGGCTAAGGGCCTCTGGCCACTGAATGGAGAAAGATAAAACTTCTTCCCTTTTGTCTCTTGGGATATTTCCAGACCATGTGAAATTATTCTATTCTCATTTAAAACTGGAGGTTTAAAACCACTGCTGGGTTTTATTTTCTAATTTCATACCCAGAGGTTCATCTCATACCTTATCATCATTATAATTTTAATAATTACTATTACTATCAAACATTCATATTTATTGAGCTCCTACTGTGTGCTGAGCACTGTACCTTATCATCATTATAATTTTAATAATTACTATTACTATCAAACATTCATATTTATTGAGCTCCTACTGTGTGCAGAGCACTGTACCTTATCATCATTATAATTTTAATAATTACTATTACTATCAAACATTCATATTTATTGAGCTCCTACTGAGTCCAGAGCACTGTACTAAACACTAGGGAGAGTAGAATAGAGGGGTCGGTAGACACATTCCCTGCCCACGACAAGGCTGTAGTCTAGGCTATATTCTTGATAAAAATAAATGAATTACGGGTATTTATATGAGTGCTATGGGGCTGAGGGGGAGAGTGAATAAAGTGAGCAACTCAAGGTGTGCAGAAGGAAGTGGGTTAGGAGAAATGAGGGCTTAGTCAGGGAAGGCCTCTTGGAGGAGATGGGCCTCCAATAAGGCTTTCAAGATGGGGAGAGTAATTTCCCATCAGATATGGAGAGGGAGGGCATTCTAGGCCAGAGGCAGGACGTGGGTGAGAGGTCAGCAATGAGACAGATGAGGTTGAGGTACAGTGAGTAGGTTGGTACTGGAGAAGCAAAGTGTGCGGGCTGGATTGGAGTAGGAGATCAGTGAAGTGAAGTAGGAGGGGGATAGGTAATTGAATGATTTAAAGCCAGTGGTAAGGCATTTCCGTCTGATGCACAGGTGGATGGGCAATCACTGGAGGTTCTTGAGGAGTAGGAAAACATGGACTGAATATTTTAGTTGAAAAATGATCTGGACAGCAGAGTGAAGTGTGGACTGGAGTGGGGAGAGATAGGAGGCAGGGAGCTCAGCAAGAAGGCTACTTCATTAATCAAGGTGGGATAGGGTAAGTGCTTGGATTAACCTGGCAGCTGTTTGGATGGAGAGGAAGGGGTGAATTTTAGCAATTATCATTATCATTATTGTATTTGTTAACCACTTATTTTGAATCAAGCACTGGGTTAGATACAAGCAAATCAGGTCGGACACAGTCCCTGTCCCAGATGGGGCGCAAAGTTTAAGTAGGAGGGAGAACAGTTATTGAATCCCCATTTTACAGATAGGGAAACTCAGGCATAGAGAAGTTAAATGACTTGGCCCAAATCACACTGCAAGCAAGTGCAGGTGCTGGGATTAGAACTCTGGTTCTCTCACTCCCAAATCCAGGTTCTTTCCATTAAGACCACGCTGCTTCCCTTTCCTCCACTAATACATACCTTTAGGGCTTCGCCTCCATTTCCTGCGTTGTCTCTATTTCCTCTTTTTCCTCCTCTCTTCTCTAGGAATGAAGCGCTCTCACAGGGTAACCTGCATGGTCAAGCTGACAACTAATTTGAGGAAGCCACTGGGCCAGAAAGCCTCTTCACATCCCCCTGTCAGCTAGGTTTGTAGGGGGTGGAGAGGCAGAGGTAAGAGTTGGGCAGAGGCTGAAGTTAAGCCTAAAAAGACCCTCTGACCCACTCAGTGTGACTTCTGCCCAACTGAGAGATATTTAAAACCTAAATCATTACTCAGTCTCTGAACCAACTTGGCCTAGTGATAGGAACACAGCCTGGGAGTCAGAGGACTTTGGTTCTAATCGTGGCTCTGCCACTTGTCCACTGAGTGACCTTGGGCAAGTCACTTAACTTCTCTTTGCCTGTTTCCTCATTGGTTAAATGAAGATTCAGTACCCATTCTCCCTTCCCTGTTGACTGTGAGCCCCATGTGAACCATTTCAATGGAAGCCCCACCTCACTCTTCCCCAGCCCCACCCCCTGGTCAACCGATCAGGTGACTTCATCATTTAAACTATGAAGACAATCGATCAGGAGCCGATAGGAACTACTTACTTATCTGATCATCTTGAAGAATTCCACCCGATAAACATATCATAGTGCAAAATGTCGTGGAGTCTCTCCCTATCCCATCACTCTGAAATCATTTCTTCTGCTGTCCCTGGCCTCAGCCCCCTGTCCCAAGTTAGGATTAAGAGAAGGGTTTTGTGCTTGGCCTCCAATTCTGTCCATGGGAAGGAAGGAGAGAAAAAAGTACTTTTTCCCAGAGCGTTTGTCAGGCTTTTGTGTATTCCAAGCATTGGTGGAAGGGTGAGGTTTAAGACTTGGCATTTCTCTGTCAAGGGAAACCACCACGAGTGTTGGTATAGAGGACATCAAACACCCAACTCGTTCTAGTCCAGGGAACAAAACTAGGGCCGGGCTATGTCCTGACCAGGTCTTCCAGGGCAACTTCAGATAGGTTCTGCTCCAGTAGAAAAGGCCATCCCTGGGAGACCAGGCAGAATAGTAGCCTACAAAGAATGGAACTACTTACTGATGCTCAAGAGCCCATTGTTGGGTAGGGACCGTCTCTATATGTTGCCAACTTGTACTTCCAAAGCACTTAGTACAGTGCTCTGCACACAGTAAGCACTCAATAAATATGATAGAATGAATGAATATGTACATATGTCACTTATTTATTTATATTAATGTCTGTCTCCCGTCTAGACTATAAACTCACTGTGGGCAGGGTATGTGTTAATTGTCATACTGTACTCTCTCCAGAGCTTAGTACAGCATAGTAAAGAGTTAGTATAGTACATAGCTCATCCTCCCTCCCTTCTCCACAGCACATATGGATGCCCGGATCCTATTCCCCAACAATGCAACAGTTATTTTAGAGAAGCAGCATGGCTTGGTGGCAAGAGCCCGGGCTTGGGAGTCAAAGGATGTGGGTTTGGATCCCGGCTCCGCCACTTGTCTGCTGTGTGACCAAGGGCAAACCACTTAACTTCTCTGGGCCTCAGTTCATCTGTAAAATGGGGATTAAGACTGTGAGCCCCACATGGGACAACCTGATTACCTGGTATCTACCCCAGAGCTTAGAACAGTACTTTGCACATAGTAAGTGCTTAACAAATACCATAATCAATTACTGTATTTTATTATACATTTGTAATTTATTTATATTAATATCTGTCTCCCCCTTGGGATTGTGAGCTTGTTGTGGGCAGGAACGTGTCTGTTTGTTGTTATATTGTGCTCTCCCAAGTGCTTAGTGTACAGTGCTTTGCACACAGTAAGCACTCCCCTTCTAGACTGTGAGCCCATTGTTGGGTAGGGACCGTCACTATATGTTGCTAACTTGTACTTCCCAAGCGCTTAATGAATGAATAAGCACTCTAATAAAGATGGTTGAATGAATGAATGGAAGTAAGTGCTCATTAAATATGACTGATGATTGACTAACTGATGTAATCTCTTCTCCCCTCCTCACCTGCAGTTCGGGCTTCTGGAGTCATTGGTTCGAGAGCTGGTTTGTCGCCATCTGAATGAAGAACCAACTGACAGGGCAACACAGTTTTCATTATGGGGGTTTAGAACCGAGCTGACCTAAGGCCCAGAATGTATCCACCAAGTCTTGAAGTTCCATTCCAACCTAATCACACCCTTAGCCAAACACCAATGGGTACCCCTAAGACATAGTTCAGTGCTTTGCATACAATAAGCACTCAATAAATGCAATTGAATGAATAAATGACAACCCTGCATCCCATGGCATGGGCTTGAATTCCATAAAACCTTCTTTCTCTTTCCCGGAATCATCCAAATACCAACATTGGTATTGAAGCTCTAAAAAACCCACCCCCCAAAACACACAGTTCTGGGAGAGTAACACATCTGAAAAGTCAAGTAAAGTGTCTTAGTCTTTTCAATGCCTTTTTCAGAGTACGTGATCTTCTCCTTCCCAATGTGACCTCCTGCTTGCAGATTTGAGTATTTCATGTTTTGCTAGAATCCTAACCAGTTTAAGCGAGAGGCGGGCCACATCGCTGATCACGAGACTCAGTGTTAAAATCTAGGGTGAGAAACTTTCTCCTTCGCAAGATAGTTTTTAAGATTCGGACCAAGTGGCTGAGAGGGCAGAGCTAGCAAATCAGTTAAGAGTCCGGGAGGGCTGGGTAAGTGTGTGAGAGTTTCTGGTTGTTTGGTGTTTCCTAGGATACCCTGTTGTTTTTAAACCAGGCCCACACCCTCGACATTCCTTACAAATCCTATGGAGTCCCCTCTTTGATTAAGCTTCTACCCTACAAGGCTACCTCCATCACATTGGATCAACCAAAGAGAACTGTGTTTCATGTCACCATAAGTTTAGTTTCGTTTATCGTATTCAAAGGGTTTGAGAGAGACTCCAAAGTGTCAAATCCATTTGCTGACTGAACTGTATTACTAGTGCTTAAAGTCCCCCCAGGCATCAGAGTACAAAGTTAAATTTTCAGTAGTTTTATTGAAAAATGCCTCTTTTGTTTCAGAAATAAATAATATAAGGCAGTGAAATTCACAATTTGCAGTTAAAATATAAAAGCAGCAATTCTATATCCATAGCCTTGCAAACATTTTCCAACTGCTCATGATAACTAAGAAACATTATATTCTGAAAAAAAAATCCATACTAAATATACAACACAAACATGCAATTCCATCTCTGCAGGATTGTCTGCAATTTGGCATAAATGTTAATGTGTCTAAAACAAGGAGTTTAAGGCATTATTAAAACTGCATCGTCGATACAGTGTTTTCAGCTACATTAAGTAAGGTTTGTGGTTTTTAAAGGAGATGTATAAGAGCAGTATATGCCCTGAAATATAACTGAAGAGAGAGATTAAGCGATGAAGTTGATTGTTTTCTTTTGGTTGTCCTAGGCAACGCCAGGATTCGGGTCGTGTCTGAACTTCCAGAAGCATCCGAGAAAGAGGACCTTCCCAGAATAGGGGCCTCTACTATAACTAGCCCTCAGAAAACACGCAGTAGCCCTGGATTGGGAGACAGGAAACACTTCCTGGTGCTAATAGCTGAAGAAATCGGAAGAAACTAGTAGTAATAATAATATGTACTAAGTGCTTACTGTGTGTACAGCACTGTCCTAAGCGCTGGGAGAGAATACATAGCTGGGAACTGGACATGATCCCTGCCCCTAGACTCACAATCTAAGCTTGGAAATAAGAGTAATCTCCCAGCATTTCCAGAGCCAGCCTAGGCCACTTCAGTGAGGGGGCACTCGTCCTGATCGGAAAATGCCAGAAGGAAGCACTCCAGGATATCCAGAATGCTTCTGAAAAATAAAGCCACCAACCGCTCTTTGACACCTCCTCCCTTTCCCCGCTCCGACCCCCTGCCCCAAGAGTGACAAGAAGCATTTTAGGATTTGAGCTTCCTGGGTTTCATGGACAATGATCTCTTCCAGCGCATCGACGGGGAGTGAGCTTCCGGAGGCATGTCAGCACCATAGTCCTCAAATTCATCCTCTCTCCTTTCCGATTCCATCGGCACTATGAAAGGTTCCCTCTCGGGCAGATAGGATCCACTTTCGGGCACATATTGTTCTGGTTGAAAATAGTTGTCCGATTCAACGTTATAGTTATGTCATGCTTTGGAAGCCACATACACAATGAATTAGATTTTCAGTCTACAGAAGGTTAACCCGATCTCGATTTCACAATCATACATACAAACGTGAACAATTTTCTGGGGGAATCGTGGGAGGGGAAAATAAAATAAGGAGAAAGCCCGAAAATAGCTTTAGATGCTAAAGATCCAGCCGATAATAATACAATCATTGCACAAACACCGTGGAAATGGGGTAGGAAAAAAAAACTGTAAACGTTGGACCTAGGCGGATCGCTCATTAAATACCAAAATAACTGCCATGGTTTGGAATTTTTTTTAAAAAAGCACAAATTAGAAGAACAAGCTGACAAAATGGGGCAGGGGAGAATTGGACAGAGAGCTAAAATTGTACTTTTGAGGTGAAAAGTAACTGGACAAGTAATTATTATCACCAGTGGTAATATACAGTACATGTCATTTTCTGGGGCTGTTCCTCTCAACAGATTGAGTTACAGCTGATGGTCAAGGAAGACCAATGACTAGAGCGAAACAGAAAAGATGAAGTTATCAAACTTTGGTATTTAAAATTGCAAGTAGAAAACCCAAACGAGATTACATATACAAAATAGGCCCATGCCCTGAATCAGACACATGGCTACCAAGCGAGAGACCAAGAGGTTTCACACGGGGTTATTCTGGCACTCAGCAAGCAGCAGGCTTTGGTGAGAAGCTTATTGTAAAAAATGTTAACTGATTTTAGTGGACGTATTCCCGTACAAACCATTTACAAGCCACAATTAGTTCATTATTTACAGAAGACATTTCTCTTTTTACCAGGTTAAATTGTTTTCCTCGAAATGGTGTTACCTCCACTGGTTAGTAGTTTTATGGGGCCTCCATCGCAACTGAGGCATCTGACGGTTGTGTATCTGTCTGACTGTTTTTGGTTGTTGGTTTCTACATTATTACTGAAATGCAACAGGCTGAACAAGTCACTTGCATTGTCCATGGTCTCATTCCAGAGTTAGTATACAGGGTCTCCCCTTTCTACAGAGACCAACTTGGTGGTTCATTAACCATATCCGGGGTGAAATTTCCAGGCAGACTCATTCCTACTAAGCACGTGCGCAAACATCTCAGAAACAGGATTTTCATGTATCAAACTGTAAGCAGCACAGCACTGGCGACTTAGAGAATGGGTTACCCGGAACCTGAAACAGGTCAAACATGAACGTTTTTACAAGTCAAGTTGCTGTGCAGATATATTTTATCCTCTAAATATACACTGGTTAAATAGCATGTATATATCTATATAATTTTACACTTTTCTCACTCAGCGGTAAAACCAAGGAGTTTCACGTGGGCCACATTTCTCATTTTGGGAAGAAACGGAAATAGGAAATTTCGGCTTGGTCTGCGTGAGAAATTGATCGTTCAATTCATGGTCCCAAAGGGTGCGGTTGTGTACATGATTCTAGATTTCTATAGATATATACATACATATATAGTCTTCTACACATGCGCTGTATGCTAGTAGCAAATCATATCACCTTAACTACTTGGCAGATGATTAAGAGCACACAAATGAAACCTTTCACAATAACACGCCCTCGATACCTTTTCCACCAAGAAGCCATGCCCGGGTCTTGGTTTTAAAACGGTCTATAATCGGCAGCTGTTGTCGGCCCCGTGATTTTACCGAAAGCCAGATATTACACTAGGGGCAAAAGGGGCCGGTTGCTTTTAATGCAGTTGATGGTAGAGGAAGGTGAAAGAGTTTCAGTTGCCTGCTTTGTGTTACGGGGCATTAGATTCATAGTTTTGATTTCAGGTACTTCTTTTGTATAAATAATCCTGGTATCCTCCCATTTGATTTCTCAAACACCCACTGTCCCACGGGAAAAGAAAAAGTGGGGGTCAGCTGCAGTATTTTTTTTACATACTCAGGAGAAACAAGGGGCTGCCACCCTCACGATGAAGCTAACGGTATCATCAGCAAAAAGAGACGAAAAAATGAACCACTTCAATTTTAAATATAAGACATTTCCCTTCAAATCTAGGGATTGCTAAGAAACATTCCCCAAAGCTATTCACATTTCAATCTGACTCTATGTCGGATTCTAATCAACGCCTCCTCAATAGAGAACTAACATTTCTCCAAATGCTACGGCATGTGAACTCAGACGAATCTAGGGGCAACTCACATACCTGGATATCCTTGCCCATTGTATGGGATGCTTGCACACTGAGATGAATCACAGTATCCAGGCGGGCCAGATGGTCCCCGGATTCCTGAGTTTCCGGGACGTCCCGGGGGGCCAGGGGGTCCTCTTGAGCCTGTGGAACCTGGTGGACCCGTTCTAGACTCTCCTTGGGGACCTAGTTGGGGAATGAAATGAACAAGACACTTTTTTTTTTCACCCTCTGACGAACACCGAGCGAACCTAATGACCACGTAACTGGCATTCGCAGCGTCTAGACTCCGCACAAGTATAACGGTACGGAAATGTTTCCACAAGAAACCACCAGTGTGCACCAGAAATGCCATGTGGCCCCTTTGCCGGTGACTCAACACCGGTTAGTTCCCAAAGTGTGGCCAGATTGAGGTCTTGATTCACGGAAAACTGATTTGGCAAGAGCTGGCCAAATCCCGGATATCGCTAAATTCCGCAGTTGGCTTCCACGCTCAGAAAAGAGGAGAGGTGGCAAATCCCTCCGTTCCCCCCCAGCCCCCACCCCCATTCATTCAACCAGTGTTAAAGGTCCCAGAAGGAGAGCAAATCTTCAAGCTAGGAAAAGGGTCAGTGGAAAAGCAAAGTCCTAAAGGCCTTCCCCAACTCAGCCTTCCCTCAACAGAATTCTCCCCCGGCTCAGTTATGCAAAGAGCCAAAACAGGCCCAGAAGTCCTGTTTGTAGAAAATAAGAACTCTGACAATCTGGAAGGAAAGTTCTACAATATATCAGACAAGCACGCTGAATTTGCAGTTAAAACATAGGCATGCATTAACCTTCCCCGTCTGCAGCATCAGGAGGGATGAGGTAATGTTATTGTTGGACCGGATGGTCCTACAGTTCGCAGAAATGTATAGCTTTGACCAACTCGAGCTCGACTTTGCTGTGAGTCTCTTACGGACCTTCTAATGAAAAAGTCATGTTTAATCATGTAAATTGAAGGCAGAAACAACGAGACAGCTAGCTGCTTCTGCCAAGACATCTTAAAACATCAGTGAGTGGAATTGTGACATAGAGGGCCAACATTTTCCTAAGAACATCTTCTCTCCTAACACTTCGCTGAACAGAGTACCTGGAAGCAGTGGGACCATGTATCTGGACCCCAGGTTTTAATATAATCCTGGCAGGGACAGGAAATCAGAGTATCAGCCAAGGAGATTCTTTCGCCAGGTTGGGGCCTTATGAGTCTTAATGGTCCTAATGAAACCTGCCTCATTAGTCTGCTAACGATGAGGAGATCTGCTACCAAAATGGCCTCACACTTCCATGCAGTGGTGCGGGAAAGCGTTAGACTAAGCTTATACAGAAGGCAGCATGGTCTAATGGGTAGTGCACAGGCTTGGGAGTAAGAAGGACCTGGGTTCTAATTCCGGATCCACCACCTGTCTGCCGTGTGACCTTGGGAAAGTCACTTCACTTCTCTGAGCCTCAGTTGTCTCATCTGTAAAATGGGGATTAAGACTGAGCCCTATGAGGGACAGACTGTGTCCAACCTGATTAGCTTGTGTCTACTCCAGTGCTTAGAACGGTGCTTGACGCATAGATAAGGGCTTAACAAATACCATCACTATTATTATTATGATTAGAAGAGGGGCTTGTTTTCAGGAAGATGACATTGTTGGGCATCCGCCCTGGTCTGACAGTCTGCCTTGGGCTTGCTGGGGCTTGCTGCTCTTGACTTAATCCCTCTCCCCTTCCTGGCCATGCAGACTCCAGGCACAGAATACCATAATAATAATAATAATTGTGGTATTTGTTAAGTGCTTACTGTGTGCCAGGCACCATACTAAGCGCTGGGGTAGATACAAGACAATCAAGTTGGACAGAGTCCTTCTCCCACTGAGGGCTTCCAGTCTTGATCTCCATTTTGCAGATAAGGTAACTGAAGCACAGAAAGGTTAAGTGGCTTGCCCAAGGTCACACAGCAGACAAGTGACAGAGCTGGGATTTGAACCCAAGTCCTTCTGTCTCCCAGGCCTGTTGTTCTATCCACTAGGCCACCTAGCTCCTCAGTCCATCAGGCAGATAGACTGGCACCGGCATCTTGGGTTGGGCTCTGAGGTGAGACATGTAATCCAAAAGCATCCTTCTTGTCATTAGGTCCAACAATAAACTTCCAACCATTTTCCAAAGAATTCTCCCAGGCCCATGCCTTCTCACCTGAATGGATAAAGCCAAGCTGCTGCTCCTGTGACCGAGAAACATCCTCTGAGGGCAGCTCTTACACAGTAACGTTCAACAAGCAACAGCAGGGCGTAGTGGATAGAGTAAGGGCCTGGGAATCAGAAGGTCAAGGGTTCTAATCCCACTTCTGACATTTATCTACTGTGTGACCTTGGGCAAGTTGCTTCACTTCTCTTTGGCCTCGGTTACCTCATCTGGAAAATGGGGATTGAGCCTGTGAGCCCCACGTGGGTCCTGTGTCCAACCTGATTTGCTTGTATCCACCCCAGTGCCTAGTACAGAGCCTGACACATAGTAAGCACTTAAAAATATTATTATTATTATTATTAATTCTGCCACAAAATCACTCATTGGCCTTGAGATTCTAAAACCGGCCTGTAGTTATAGCAGAACAATACACCTCCATGCAGTTTCAGGATTTTTCAAAACCCTTCATGGAACATGATAGTATAACTGGATACCACATCTATTCACACCTCCAGAATCTCCCACGACTCAAAGAAAACTAGGATCGGACGCTTTTTCTTCTCTGTTGAAAGTAGTCAACTTACCAGGTGGTCCAGGTAGACCTCGGGGGCCTTGAGACCCAGCCCCTCTCTCTCCCTTCTCTCCTGGCAACCCTAAATGATGTAGGAGAGAAAGAACCAGCAGGAAATTAATAGTTTTGCAAACATAACCGGTAATGTTGAATTCAAATCACTTCTTTCCTCAGCTGAGGCGGAATCTAATTCTACCCCAGAGTCCACAGTCTGGGCTGTGTCCATGCTGGGACATTTATGTGTGGTCTCAGATCCCCATCCAAGTACGGCGTCTGGCCCCTCGGCCATGAAAATACTTTGAAGAGTGCAAACAGTCCCTAATGGGTAAAATGAGAAACGTACCGGGGAACAGTGTTCCTAGTGTGAGGGGGATTTAACTTCCAGTTGCCATCCCACCACCAAAAAAACCTCAGGCCAAGCAAACGGACAACTTGCCTGAGGGAAAAACATTTCCATTTGATACCCGTCCCTCGAAAAAAGTCATTCAGAGTCCACAAAATTACAGTGCCTCGAGACATCTGGAATCAGATCGGCGGGCAATTTATTTTTTCCCCCCTCCTTCCTCAATGATACTCATCATCCGTAAAATCGAAGTGAACTAGAGTGGCAGGATATGCCATAGGAGGGGTCTGAAAAATCTAGCTTCAGCCCCAAATCACACATCAGTTAAGAGGAAAGTTATGGCGGTTGGAGGCTCTCGCCAAGACATACTTGTCTCATGGACTAAAACTCTGCTCAAAAGAGCCCTTTCCCTTGACCCAGATAGCCGATAACCCTGCCCTGTTTCCCCACAATATGAATCGCTGTAACCTGATCGCTCCCCTAAGATGCTCTTCAACACCGCGGACAGCCTTTACTGGGTTTTCAGAACTTCTAGACTCACTAGAGAAATTTCCATTTTTGTGGGGCTCCTAACTCTGCATTCCTTCCTTCAGCCCCATTTCCTTCACCCACCCCCGCACCAACCCACTCCCTCCCAGAAACAACCCAACCTACCCCGGTCCCCGGGGGGTCCCTGCAGGCCGGGAGTTCCTGGAAAACCTGGTCTGCCTCCAGCACCGGGTTCTCCTCGTGTTCCCGCGCTTCCCGGGGGTCCTGGGGGGCCGGGTGGTCCTGGTTGATTGCGGTTGGAATGGTAATCATTGGGAATCTGATTCAGCATTTGATTGAATCGGCTCATCTGGCCTGGAGTGGAAAGGAGAAATTTCAATAAAAACTATGGAATCGCAATTCCAGACAAGGAAAAACAAATACTTTTGGATATTAAAATATGCTTTCAAATCTCCCTAGTCAGCTGATGCTCCCGTTCAGAATATTTTGAGAAAAGAAGCCTGATACATAAGGCCCTCCAGTGGGAGGGGACTTGCAGAAAACAATCGGGCCTCTCGAAATGAATTCCATAGTCCATCTTCATAAAGCATCTCCATTCCTCTTGTACCACTGGTCAGGCTGTGTTAATGGTGGTGTGGGTCCAAAGAAAAAGGGAACACAGATGCTTCCTCTTTCATGCTTCCCCTCCAGACTATAAGCTCACTGTGGGCAGGGGACATGTCTAACCATTCTGCTGCTTTATACTCAGACCATGAGCTCCATGGGGGACCTGATTATCTTGTTATCTTCCCCAGAGCTTACTTAGTACAATGCTTGGAAAATAGTTAGTGCTTAACAACTACCTCTATTATTATAATTATTATTATTATTCCTCTCCCAAGTGCTTAGTACAGTGCTCTGCACATGATAAGAGCTCAGTGAATACTGCTGATTGACTGATTCCATAGAAAAAGCAAAGCCACTATCCCAAAAGCCACCTCTTTTAGTCTTCCCCTCATCACCGCTGTGATAGGTGCTGGTGAGTTGAGTTGAGAATAGGCCTGGTAAGGCCATGGAGGGAGATGGTTAGGCCATCTATGTGCCCTGGGCAGGGGAATAAGGGGAAATTAACTATAAATCAATCAATCAAGCAAGCAAGCAATGGCATTTATTGAGCACTTAGTGTGTGCAGAGCACTATACTAAGTACTTAGGAAAGTCGGAAGATATATTCCCTGCCCACGAGAGTGGTCAAACAGGCTTGCAAGGACTGGGTTCAACAGGACACACAAACCAGCCCAAACAGTTCCAGAATATTATTATTACTGTATTTGTTAAGCGCTCACTATGTGGGAGGCACTTTACTAAGTGCTGGGATGGATATGAGCAAATCGGTTTGGACACAGTCCCTCTTCCGTATGGGGCTCACAGTCTCAATCACCATTTTACAGATGAGGTAACTGAGGCACAGAGAAGTGAAGTAATTTACCCAAGGTCACACAACAGACAAGCGGTGAAGCCGGAATTACAACCCAGGACCTTCTTACTCCCAGGCTTAAGCTCTATCCACTACACCATGATTTCTTCCTCAAAATCTGTAGGACGACTATAGCTAGCCAGGAGATCATGTTTCTTTGAATCCCAGAGCTTCCTGACTGTAGATCTTGTAAAACAACCAGAGAGGAAAAGGCTATTGGCATAGAAAACAGAACGTTACCATTTATCAATTGTTCACACACTTGTCTTGCAACCGCTCGCATCATGTTCTGGGAAGCAATATCTCCCTTAATTGAAACAAGAACAAGGTTAATAGAATCAAACTTCTAAGATTTAATTCATCAGATAAACAGAAGGTGGATTTTAAGTCATACTTACTCTATCTCCTTTCTCTCCTTTCAATCCAGATGGACCCTAGAAGAGGGAATTTTCATTGTTAGCATTTCAAGGGTCTGAATACATTCCTGGATTTTTATGACAGACCCAAATGAAGGGCTGGAAGAGAACCAGAAAGACCTTCCATGTGCCTGCCTGGAAGATGAACTGATATCAGAACATACTTTTGTCATTCCCAGCCCTTTTCATTGCATCTCCCCCTCTAGACTGTAAGCTCCTTTTGAGCAGAGAATAACTCTACCAACTCTGTCATACTTCACTGTCCCAGTGATTAGTATAGTCGGTAATCAATGAATACTATTGATTGATTAATCAAAGAGGCCCCCTCCATTTCCTGGGTCTTTTATGGAATGTCTCCATGAATGTACCCCACAGATTTTCTAAAATAAACTGTACATTACTGATTCAATTTCTCTCATCAAAACCACGCTCCCTTCCTCGACTGGGGCTAATTGGCAAAGCAACTTCATCATCAACATCATCATCATAAGTTATTGGGCACATACCATATGCAAAGCACTGTGTTAAGGAATCGGGAAATCCCTACCCTCAAGGAGCTTCCAGACCCAGCCAAATGATATGCCTTTTCCATAACCAGTAGAAGGGCAGTTTGCCAATGGTGACCCCCTCTCTGCAAACACCCAACTTCCAAGGCTTCTTACTATATTTTTTAAGCACTTACTATGTGTCAAACACTGCTCTAAGCAGGAAAATAGCAGATAGAACACGGGCCTGGGGATCAGCAGGACCTGGGTTCTAATCCCATCTCTGCCACTTGTCTTTTGTGTATACCTTGGGCAATTCACCTAACTTCTCTGTGCCTCAGTTATCTCATCTCTAAAGTGGAGATTAAGACTGTGAGCCCCACGTGGAACAGGGACTTTATCCACCCTGATTAGCTTGTATCTACCCCAGAGCTTGGAACAGTGCTTGACACAAAGTAAGCACTTAACAAATACCATCACTATTTATACAAGTTAATAAGAATAGAAACAGACCCTGTCCCACATGGGGCTCACAGTCCTAGTAAGAGGGAGAACGGCTATTAAACCTCCGTTTTGCAGTTGAGGAAACTGAGGCACAGAGAAGTGAAGTGACTTGCCCAAAGTCACCCTGAGCTGGGATTAGAACCCAGGTCTTCTGATTCCCAGGTCAGTGGTCTTCCACTCAGCACACTGCTTCTCTGATAAATGCCAGGTTCCAAAGAACAAACAAACTGTGCCCACTCTTTCCCTGACCCTGTCTGTTGGGGAATTTTTTGCGTCGGAGAATCTTAGTTAGGTGACAGCTTCTAGAGAATAAATAACAATAACTGTACACATTCATTCTCCAGGACCTGAAATAATGAAGGCACAATTTCTGGGAAGTTCTGTGTTTTGAATCAGTTATCATGGAAGCGGAAAAGAAAATTCCTAGCTCATTCAAAGGTTTTAAGAGCAACTTCCCATCTGCAATGGAGCCCTTGAGCCCTGCTATCAGCCCGGTACCCGCCAACACTGCTCCCATAATGATCCAACCCCAGACCCCACTGGGGCTTGTCGGAAAATCCACGCCAATCCAAATTATCTCTTATGAGCATTACTTGCATGGCCAGTGGCCTTCTGCCAAACAGGGAATTGTAGTTTGATTGACTAAGGATGGCGATCTGTCAACGCCCACCTCTGACTTCTGGCTCATCCCTTCCTCCTGCCTGGAACTCTCTTTCCCTTACAATTTGCCAGACCACAACTCTCCCCTTTTTCAAAGCCCTTCTGAAATCTCACCTCTTCCAGGAGGCTTTCCCTAAATGATTTTTCTTTTCCCCAGGACATTCTCCCAACTGCGACCTCAGGACTTATACTGAGAAGCAGCGTGGCTCAGTGGAAAGAGCCTGGGCTTTGGAGTCAGAGGTCATGAGTTCGAACCCCGGCTCTGCCAATTGTCAGCTGTGTGACTTTGGGCAAGTCACTTCACTTCTCTGTGCCTCAGTTACCTCATCTGTAAAATGGGGATTAAGACTGTGAGCCCCCCGTGGGACAATCTGATCTCCTTGTAACCTCCCCAGCGCTTAGAACATTGTTTTGCACATAGTAAGCACTTAATAAATGCCATCATCATTATTATTATTATTATCCACTCATAACTGTGAGAAGCAGTGGGGCTTGGTGGATAGATTATGGGTCTGGGAATCAGAAAGACCTGAGTTCTAATCCTGACTCCACTATTTGTCTGCTGTGTGACCTTGAGCAAGTCAATTAACTTCTCTGTGCCTTAGTTACTTCATTTGTAAAATGGGGATTAATATGGTGAGCTCCATGAGGGACACGGACTGTATTCAACCAGATTAGCTTCTATCTACCCCAGCGCTTAGTACAGTGCCTGGCACATATTCAACATTTAATGAATACCATAAAAAAGCCTTACTGTCATGCTTGAGTATATACTGATTTGCATCCTCAAGTATTTAAGTTCTTCTTCCCTCTCCCTGTAAGTGATTTTGCATCTGTCTCCCTTGGTTACATTATAAACTCTTCGAGGACAGAAACATGCCTCCAACCCCTTATTGCGCTCTCCTATGTATTTATATAGTGCTCTAGCACAGTAAACACTCAATGAATACTGATTGATGAATCATCTTTCTAGAATCCACACTACCCCCAATATCTTCTCTTAAAGGCGATGGTGATGTGATCGTCTGACAGTTTAAAAAGCTGTCCAAACTCGGAAAAAACCCAGGGCATAGCTGCATAATTCTACATTTCAGATTGCTTGTTTAACTGAGAGAAATGGTGACTTCAACCAGCACTGCAACATGTGACTACAGAGGGACCCAAAGAGAGACAGCATGCTGAAAATCATAACCGGTTGTTTCTAATAAGGGAAATGAACTTAATATGCTCAAGTTTGCTCCCTGTGAATAGTCATGTGCATGATAAAGGTTTTTCAAAACATATAATTATGATGACAAACACATGGTCTTTCCTGCAAAGTGACTTTTTGTGCACACTAAACATACACACACATACAAAGTTTGGAGAATTTACCCATGCCCTTACTTCAGGGTGCTGCAGGCTATTAAATACTACTGACTGATGAATGATTGTCTTCTTCTATATGCCAAGAAAAGAAGTTCACTCTCCTAGGAAATAGTGGCAATCTTGGCAATTTAAAGAAGGCGAAACATTATCTTCTGTGAGTTGCTCTCATGGAATTTGTTCCTCTCAAAAACCAGATAGCTTTAGCCACAATTAAAATCGAGAGTCTGTTTCAAAGTCCACAATTTAGAAGTGAAGTCACTTTTACCACAATGTCACTAGAGTACATGTTCTAAAGCCTGGAGACATCCCATGAAGGATTTTAGAATAATTCAGTTTTGTGCAAAAACAACGGACAATGGGTTTAAAGGGAAAAACAATGTTGCCCGTTGATGGTTTGATGCATTTTCATTATTTCAGATTAATTTAATGATTAGCTATGTTATGTATGTACGCATATCACATCAAGAATCTGCTCATTAAAACTTCCCTACTATCACAAACCGGTTGAAAGAAACAGCATGCAATCCATTGTCAATCTTTTTTTAAAAAATGACAGATTTAATTGCCTGGTAATCATTTACTTCAGTGGCAATCAGATTCCTATTTCTTTAAGTAAAATGTAGCAGTTTTGCTGGCCTAACATACCTATGGATCCAGCATCATATTCAATTGTGCCTTTCTGGGTGGTGTGGGGCAATGGGGGGGGCTATTTCATTTTTCTATGCAGTTTCTGCTTCATTACCAGCTATTGTCCATTCTCCACACGTCCCTCTCACCAAACTGCCTGTCTTTTTTCATTGTCTCAGTCTGGAATTTTTCTTTTTTTTTTGTTCTTTATGGTATTCGTTAAAGTGTTTACAACGTACCAGGCACTGCATTAAGCGCTGGGGTAAATACAAACTAATCAGGTTGGATATAGTCCAAGTCCCATAGAGGGCTCACAGTCAATGTCTATTTTTTACATGAGGTAACTGAGGCACAGAGAAGTTAAGTGACTTGCCCAAGGTCACACAACAGATACATTGCAGAGCCAGGATTAGAACCCTCGAATTTCATTATGGAGCTTTCACCGGTGGGCTGTCTTTTAAATAATGGTATTTGTTGCCAAGCATTATACTAAGTGCTGGGTGTAATACCCAATCATCAAACCTAAGTGGGAGGGAGAACAGCTATTTGCAGATTAATTTGCAAATCCATTTGCAGATGGAGGCACTGAGGCACAGAGAAGTCAAGTAACTTGCCCACGGTCACACAATAAGCATATAAATTTTTTATTTACATTAATGGCTTGTCTCCCCCTCTAAATGTAAGTTCATTGTGGGCAGGGAGTGTGACTGCTAACTCTGCTGTATTCTACAGCAAGTGCTTTGTACAATGCTCTGCACATAGTAAGCGCTTAATAAATACTGTCGATTGATTGATGTGACAGAGCCAGGAATAGAACCCAGGCCCTCTGACTCTAAGGCCTGTCTCTTTCCACTAGGCATTGCTACTTTTCAAACTACCAAAGCAAACTACTTACCTACAGTCCCTTAATAAATTTAAAATGTCACTGCTACAGAGTCAAAATAAAAAATAGCATCAATCCTTCATCCAGGTTTCTACTGCTTTAGTACCTGTAGTGCTCTAAAATTAAGAGGAACTCCTTCCACATATGCTGCTGGTCCTACTCTTGATGTTTATTCAGTGTAGAAATATGTTTCTTGGCAAAGAGGCCCTCTCTCCTTCCAGAAGAAGCCAGAGACCACAATGTCCACCCCCAGAATATTATAACCAAAGAGAGATACTTTTAACATGAAACGGCTGTAAATTCAGGCTGTGGGTTTAGCAAAGTTTCAATATAGGCAGCCACAAAGCCTGAGTAGGATAAATCTTCCAAAGCCTAGACGACTCTCTGAAAGATCTGAATTTCCGATGAACTGAAGAGCTGGTTTTGGAAATGAAAGGCACCATCTTACCTGTCTCCCATTTTCTCCTGGTTTTCCTGGTTTCCCACTTGGACCTGTTACTCCTGGAGATCCTGGGTTACCCTATAATAAAAGCAGAGCAAGAAAAAGAACTTAGAAGTGAAAATCATAGCATTTCAATTATTAGTCTCTGATAGACCATGTCTTAATTTACAGGTGTTGGTGGAGAGCCTGGCATAGTTATGCAATGACTAGTTATGGAAAAGGCTGAAATGCAATATTAAAAACACTTCAGGAAGCATTACTGCTTATTCTTTCAGTTGTGTTTTTTTTCTGAAATTCAAACTTGGTTTTAAGAAGTGTATTTTTAAGTTGACCCCTTCCTTAAAGCTCCATTTCTTTAATCAAAAACTGAAGTTCTTTTAGTGGGCTCATAAATGCTCTCTTAGTGGGCTCCTCTGTTTTTCATCGGGACCTCACAAACACATAGCCCTGACTAGAAATTCTTCTCTAGATCTGCCTGGAGGCAGAAACATGGGTAAAATGACCTCTTAATATTCCCTTCTGGTTCTTAGAGTCCTACAACACAGGACTCCAAGAGGCCTTCCCTGACTAAGCCCTCCTTTCCTCTTTTCCCTCTCCCTTTTGCATCACCCTGACTCTCTCCCTTTATTCACCCCCCTACCAGCCCCACAGCACTTACATACATATCTGTCATTTATTTATATTAATATGTCTCTCCTTCTAGACTAAGCTTTTTGTGGGTGGGAAATGTGTCTTCTACATTGTCATATTGTACTCTCCCAAGTGCTTAGTATGGTTGCTCTACACACAGAAAGCACTCAATAATATGTTCAACTGACTGACTTTTTTCTTGGTTCCTATAGTTTTCCTCAACCTGGAGGTACTACAGATTTGTCTTGGTTAGGACTGATGGATTCAATTTGATCGATAGAGGCGTACCCCACCCAGTTGTCCTGCATTTTTTGAGACAACACCTTACGTATTAAAGCCAAAGTTCGCCAGCCTGGTCAAGATTAGGCCAAGCCTTACATGATCAAGTGCTGACTATAAGATTCACAGAATGCCAATTTGGGCTTCAATTTCCCAATGGGATTTCAGAAAACCAAAGATAGTTAAAACAACCGCTCCACCTTTCAAACTCTCAGCTGGCACTTCCACTCTTCCTGAGGAAATAGGCTAAGTATTGGCCTAGTTAATAAGCTACAGGTGACATCTTCAGGAAGTCATGTTTCCAAGCTTTGTGAAGGGTGGCTTTCGTATGGAACTCTCCTGGATTTCCCACCTCACATTTCTCCAGCCCCACCGCCCGTCCCATCCATTCTTACCGCTTGTCCCGGCGACCCTCTCGGTCCCATGGGGCCATCTTTTCCTGTGAAACCCTGTTGAAAAAATGGCAGTGGTTACAGGGGGATGTGACATTGGGGGAAGGGGGGCCCAGGAGAGGGTTAGCATTAAGGATGACCTGTTCTCGGGGTAGTCATATTAACATTCTCCACGAGTCTACCTCCATCAAATGAATTTGTATCTGAAAAATACTCTGGCAAATTAACCATATTGTCCATCAGGAAAAGTAACGCCTTCTACTAAGCTATTACCGAGGGCTCGTTCTACAATGCAAAAATTGGTAAAAATGTAATAATAATAATAATAATGATTGTGGTATTTGTTAAGTGTTTACTATATGACAAGAACCTTACTAAATGCTGGGGAGGACACAAGCCAATCAGGGACCCAGTCCTTGTCCCATGTGGGGCTCACGATCCCCATTTTACAGATGAGGTAACCGAGGCACAGAGAAATGAAGTGACTTGCCAAGGTCACACAGCAGACAAGGGGCAGAGCCAGTTTTAGAGTTCGGGTCTTTCTGAATCCCAGGCCCGTGTTCTATCCACTAGGCCATGCTGCTTTTCAACCAAACCAAACAGTGGTCTCTGAGAAGGGTGATATCAAATTCCCTTCCTAAAAGAGATTTCTCCCTTATTTTGTCACCTCAGAGGCCAGACACTGTCCAGCACAGTTCCGCCCAAGAGGTCACTGGCAACAAGCTAGTGATGATGGGGAGCCCAGAGAATTATAACAGGGAGGAAGGAGGGTGACTGACAGTGTGTGATCTCAGTTCCATGACTGACAACTCAGTTTAGGAACCCATTGAATTCAAGTATTTTCTCCATTTTCCCCACTTCAAACTTCAAGGCCCAGAGGTGATTTAATCGAACAGCATGGTCAGCGCTTAGAACAGTGCTTTGCACATAGTAAGCGCTTAACAAATGCCATCACTATTATTATTAACTTAACTCCGTGAATTTCCCCCCAAAAGCAAACAAACTTCCCTCCACTACCTCTGTAAGGAAATATGGGAAGAGAGGAATTTCCTGCTATAACAGTTGATGGGATCGTTGGCCCATCTCTCCATTCCAACGTCTAATACAATTCCAAATGGGATTTGAGGGACAAATATTGAACAGAGAAGTGCTGAATACAAAGAACAGCCTCTCTGTCCAAGCTATGCTGTTACTGAGAAAATCCATAACATTCTTCCCTTTCTCCACGACCAGTTGACCCCTCCCTGGAATGGACTTCCCCATCAACTGCAGAGCACGGGCCCGGGAGGCAGAAGGACCTGAATTCTAACCCCAGCTCCACCATGTCTGCTCTGTGCCCTTCGGCAAGTCACTTTGCTTCTCTGAGCCTCAGTTACCCCATCTGTAAAATGGGGATTAACATTGTGAGCCCCATGTGGGACTGGGACTACGTCCAACCTGATTATTTTGTATCTACAAAGCGCTTAGTACACTGTCTGGCACATCATAAATGCTTACTAGATACCATAAAAAAAAAAAACTGTAGTCCACTACAACCTGTTGAGTGTTTCTGAGTCAAGCTATCTTCAAGCCTTGTTATCGGGCAGGTGGAGATGGAGAGAGAGAGGTACTAGCTTGTGAAAAATCCTGGTTAGCCAAGTCAATTCTTCAGCCAGAGCAGGCTTAGGGAATAACTCAGAGAAGGCTTTCCATAATGATATAGAGGGCTAATCATATTAGCAGATGTCTCACTCCCGGCTTAACCTGTTGTGGACTAAGTTAGCTCAGCTAGAGTTCTCTAGGGAGAGTCTTATAGGCATAAGGGGCTCATCTCTCTGTCTGTCCGTCTGTCTCTCTTTGGCTCCTGATCATTTTAAATTTCTGTCTGTTGGATTGATTTTCTCAGCCCACCAGAACTGCTCTACTGTTCTAGTTACTCAAGCTTTCTGCTCATTAAAGCATCACATCGTAACAAAGTTTTTACTGTACCATTGTCAGCAAATGCTTTGTCAATTATTTCACCAAATAAGGTTTCCTCCACTTTCCCAACAATGAGTTACTGTAACACTTAAAATCCATTCAGCTTATTTAGCCACTCGGGATAATGTCGAGTCCATCGACAATACAGATCCAGCTTTCTTTTTAGTAGGTGGGATTTTTCCACTGGAAAGAGATGCTTAGAGCCTTTGAAAATGAATTTGGAAATGGGTTAAATAGCTCCAGAAACTCTGAACCTATTTTCAGAGTAGCGATTTCACTTGAAAGGGTTGTGTTGTGGAGATTAAAAGTGCCTTTAGTCACTGGGTGTAATGAAAATGTTGCATCTGGATCTAAACTCTTTCCACGGGAAAATTCTGTGGCAAGGATGCCACTACTCTCAGAATGGGCAAGGCTGAGCTGGGGCTTGTCTCGCCCTATTCCTCCAGTTTGGGTTCTGGTCTTGAGTTTTCTGCTCCTTGCCAACGACTTTCCATTCAGAGAAGTGAAATGGGGATGTGTTCAGCACTCCTGCTCGGAAAAGGAGCCTGGATTCCCTCTTTTTGGCATCAATGCCCTTCCTTGTAGACATTCTGTTGTCCTGTGGGTGTAAAGATGCCCGGACTGACAGTGTCGCCCTTCACGGCAGAGGGAGGGGCAGATGAATTCCTTGCAATCTGTTCTTCCCTGGTTGTCCAGGGAGGCTTTGCTTTGGTCTTTGGGTTGAACCACTGTTTGCGGAGTGGATCGCAGTTTGAGACTGTGACCTTTGTCCCTTGAGTCTCCAGGACACTTGGCTCTCTCGTTTCCATTTCCCGCACACCAAGTTCTACACCACATCGTCTGTAGCTATTTCCCAGCTGACCACAGCTATGCTGGACACTCACCCTTCAGTGAGTCCTTATGATGCTCCTGTTCATCATGCTTGGGGGCAAAAATCAGTGGATTTGCACTAACAATGATGATAATGATAGTAATAATAGTTGTGGTATTTATTAGGTGCTTACTATATGCCAAGCATTCCAGTGGAGATGATACAATTAGACTGGATAGAGTCCCTGCCCCTCCCAGAGCTCTCAGCCTTAGGGGGGAGGGAGAACATGTATTGAATCCCCATTTTACAGATGAGGAAACTGAGGCAGGGAGAAATTAACTGATTTGTCCAAGGCCTCACAGCGGGCAAGTGGTATCGCAAAAGATTAGAACCCGTGTCTCATCCAGGGATCAGAACCCTTGGGAAAGTAGCATGGCATAGTGGTTAGGGCACAGGCCTGGGAATCAGCAGGTTCTAATCCCAGCTCCATCGCTTGTCTGTTTTGTGGCTTTGGGCAAATCACTTCATGCTCCTGTGCCTCAATTAGCTCATCTGTAAAATGGGAATTGAGACTGTGAGCCCCACATGGGATAGGGATTGTGTCCCACCCAATTTGTTTGGATCCACCCCAGTGCTTAGTACAATGCCTGGCACATAGTAGGTGCTTAACAAATACTATAATTATTATTATGTCTCCTGATTCCCAAGTGTTTAATACAGTGCTCTGCACGGAAGCAGCATGGCCTAGTGGCAACAGCCTGGGCTTGAGAGCCCATAATTGGTTCATCACTTGTCGGCTGAGTGATCTCGGGCAAGTCACTTAACTTCTCTGGGCCTCAGTTACCTCTTCTGTAAAATGGGTATTGACTGTGAGCCCCACATGGGCAACCTGATCACCTTGTATCTACCCCAGTGCGTAGAACAGTGCTTGGCACATAGTAAGTGCTTACCAAATATCATTATTATTATTATAAATATCATTGATTGATTGATCCCAGTCCTGTGCTCTTTCTGTGAGCCCACGCTGCTTCTCTAAGCATTTATTTGCCACAAATGTCCAGCCGATTCATGAACCAGTAGATAATATGTACATAGTATAACAGGCTCTTTGCATGAAAAAAAGCTTCAGTTGACACCAATCTACAGATCTGCGGTGCTTTTTCCCTTTCGCATCACACCCCGAATTTCCTGTTTACCTCTATCTGCAAGTTTGATCTGCCTGGCACTGAAGATTTCCTTTTGGTCTGGTTCATGAGCTGCTGCAAAGGTGTATACTTCTAGGTTTTGACTTAATCTTGGACCAGGCTGATTCTGCATTGGCAGAGCAAGGTGACAAGAAGAGATACAATTCCCCGGCTCATAATAATAGCTCACAAGGTCGGCAGTCAGTGCCAGGAGGATTCAATGCTTGTTATTTCTGTTGCAATTCAGTCCAGGAGGCCTACCAAGCATTCAGCTCATCCTCTAGACTGTAAGCTCACTGTGGGCAGGGAATGAGTCTGTTTATTGTTCTACTGTACTCTCCCAAGTGCTTAGTACAGTGCTTTGCACACAGTAAGAGCTCAATAAATACAATTGAATGAATGTATGAATTTGTGTGAGCCGGAGCCAAAAGAAAGGACGACTTTTCTAGAAAGGGATTGGTTTGAGCATGCTTCAGGGTTGCTTCCGGCAGCTGTGTGCCTCAGTCAACCTCCCTCTCTCAGTCGGGAACTTGTGTGAACTTGTGTCCTATCTAAGTGGGAACTGATCCAGCTCCATGTCTGACATCCAACTTGCTTCCTGTAGATACAGGCAAAACTGGAATTCTCCTGTAGAGAATTTCTCCCCGAAAATATGAGCCGGCTCAGGTGGAACCCGTCAGGGTGTCAATTAAAGAAAGCAGACAGCTGCTGTTGTCTCCTCGGATGGAAAGGGTTATCCCAGGATTGCCTTGAGGAGATCTCCCTCATCACCCTGTCCTACTGTCACAGTCGAAGCTATGGTAGGAACCAGCGATTGTGTCAAGATTAGGACTCCCTCCCCCCCGCCAGCTTCTAGACACCTAAAAGTTGGGACAGTGGAGTCCCTGTTCAGCCTTTAATGTAAAATTCAGTGAACATGTGTTACATCTTTACCATGCCCAGGAGCTGAATATACTCACCGGTCTAATGTTGGTCATTATCATAATTAACAATAATAACAGTAATAGTATTTAAATAATAATGATAGTATTTGTTAAGTGCTTACCATGAGTCAAGCACTGGTCTAAGCACTGGGGTAGATATAAGCTAATCAGGTTGGACACAGCCCCTGTCTCACATGGGGCTCACAGTCTGAATCAACATTTTACAGATGAGATAACTGAGGCCCAGAGAAATGAAGTGACTCGCCCAAGGTCACACAGCAGACAAGTGGTGGAGCTGGGATTAGAACCCTGGTCCTTCTGACTCCCAGGCATGGGCTCTCGCCAGTAGGTCATACTGTGGCTTTCTGTGCGCCAATGGCTAAGATACAATATAAGCAGATCAGACACAGTCCCTGGCCCTCATAGAACTCATAGTTGAAGGGGTGGGGCAATAAGCATTTAATTCCCATTCTACAGGTGAGGAAACACATATGGAAATGTGTTTTTTCTTCTATTTGTTAAGTGCTTACATTATGCCAGGCACCGCACTAAGCAGTGGGGTAGATACAAGCTAATCAAGTAGGACGCTGTCCATACACTCTAAATCCCCATTTCAGAGACGAGGTAACTGAGGCACAGAGAAGTGAACTGACTTGCCCAAGGTGGCATAGGTGGCAAGTGGTGAGAGAAGTAGCGTGGCTCAATGGAAAGAGCCCGGGCTTTGGAGTCAGAGGTCATGGGTTCAAATCCTGCCTCCACCAATTGTCAGCTGTGTGACTTTGGGCAAGTCACTTAACTTCTCTGTACCTGTTACCTCATCTGTAAAATGGGGATTAAGACTGTGAGCCCCACGAGGGACAATCTGATCACCCTGTAATCTCCCCAACACTTAGAACAGTGCTTTGCACGTAGTAAGCGCTTAATAAATGCCGTCATCATTATTATTATTATTATTATTAGAGCCAGTATTATTCTCTACTTTGTTAGGCGCTTGCTATATGCCAAGCTCCTAGACCCTCGGGCAAACTTACTCTGTCTCCTGGAGGTCCCATTGGGCCTGGAGGTCCTGGAAGTCCTGGAGTCCCCTGAAAAAAATACACAAACACATTTTTCACATATTAATTTTGAGCAAGGGGCAACAACTCCCATCCTGTCTTTTTCTACCACCGGGAAGACGATATGTGGACTGTCAGCTCATTTGCCAAGCTGCTTTTTTTGGGTTTTCTTTAAATGGCATTTGTTCAGTGCTTACTATGGGCTGGGCACCGTACTAAGGACTGGGGTAGATACAAGTTAGCCAGTTTGGACTCAGTTCATGTCCTACTTGGGGCTCACTCTTAATCCCCATTTTACAGATGAGGTATCGGAGGCCCAGAGAAGTGATTTATTTGTCCAAGGTCACACGGCAGACAAGTGGCAGAGCCGGAATTAGAGCTCAAGTCCTTCTGCCTCCCGGGCCTGTGCTCTACTCACTAGGCCATGCCCCTTCTCTCAAAGCCTTCAGGGCTCCAGTCCACAAGACAGATGGGTTCAGGGAAAGAGGCCTGGTTGATAACTCCTCAGCCCCGGAGAGAACGCTTCCTCCGGATGCTCCGGATGCTAAGCCAATCACCACTTGTCTCTTTGCAACTGACATAAAAACCACCCAAGCGGGTTATCTTACCGATCGTCCTGGCAGTCCTGGCTCCCCGGAATCCCCTTTGATACCTTGACGACCCTGAAGGGAGCAAAGACACACCCATTTTCAATTCTGCCAGTGACCAGGGAAAGTATTCCCCATTCAATCAATCCATGCTATTTACTGAGGTCTTATGATGTGCAGAGCACTGCACTGAGCCACTGGGAGAGGGCAATACAGCAGAATTAGTAGACACATTCACTGCCCATAACAAGCTTACAGTCTAGAGTGGGAGACGGGCATTAATATGAATAGATAAGTCATTTATGATAAAGGATGAAGGCCCAGCTCGTCGATTCAAAAATATACACACAACTGATGTGTTGACTGTAAGCTTGTTGTGGTCATATATCAACTCTGCTACATTGTGCTCTCCCAGGTGCTTAGTACAGTGTTCTGCACACAGTAAAAACTCAATAAATACCATTGATTGAAATGCAGGATGCACATCTCTCTGCATGTAAGTTCATAGTACCATGTTATTTCCTGAAGTTTCTGGGCTGATGGTAAATTTCATTCAGTGGAAATGTTATGGCCTGAGGCCTTTCTTTTTCCTTTTAGACCGTAAGCTCCTTTGTGGGCAGGGGATGTGTCTAGCAATTCTACTGTATTTTCCCAAGAGCTTAGTACAGTGCTCTGTACACAGTATTTCATAAATGGCATGGCTTGAATGATCTCCTTTCTTCCTCCTTCCACAAACTTCCAAATTACCCCCCAAAGGACAACATAGACCTAGTTTGGAGAAATTTGGGGAAGAAAGTCCATATCGGGTTTTCTAACCTGTGAACATCCATTATACCAATACATTCAGGCAGGGAGCAGGGATTTTGGGTGACTTCTAGTAAAGTTTTTTGGAAGCAGAGTTTTCCTTGTGACCAGTTTGAGAGGTGTCCCCTGGGAATTTGGGCAATTGAAAGACAGGTTCATCACTGAATGTTAAATACTAAAAACGTAAAAAAAAAAAACAAAAAAGCAACAACCCCCCCTCCCCCGCCCACCCCATATGCAGGTGGTGCTTCTTGGAGTATTGGAAGAGAAGTCTTTAAATCACTGCCTAGACATGTAGAGACCTTGGAGAAAATTGTTTTAAATTTTGCTGACAGACAAGTCCAACGCATACAGAGATGGGTAGCGCTCATTCATTTCATTCAATCGTATTTATTGTGCCCTTACCTTGTGCCCAGCACTGTACTAAGCACTTGGGAGAGTCTAATATAGTGATAAATGGACACATTCCCTGCCCACAGTGAGCTTACAGTTTAGACGGGGTAGGGGGTGGGAAGCGTGCCTAGTTAACTGAGGCACAAAGAACACTTACTTGTTCTCCAGGAATTGATAGGCCATTGGGCCCCTGAGGGCCTGGGGGTCCCTGAGGGCCTGGAGGACCGGAATCACCGCGAGGACCTGGAGGTCCCTGGAAAGGAGGTAGAGAGAAAGAAAGTAACATCAAGTCGCTGTGCAATTTCATCTCCCCAGAACATTCCTACACAGTCAGACTTTGGGTTTCATCACAGAGCAGCTCTGGCAGCCTGCTGTTGAGGGGATTTTGTGTGTTTTTATTCCTCAGCTTCCCAAAGAGAAAAGTAGAGGCTTGGTATTACGCCCAGATAGGTTAAGTGACTTTCTCAACATCATACAGCACAGCGGGGACTTTATCACTCTTGTTTATCAATTATGTTTGGGTTAGGACAAAGCAAATGCACCATTATTTGACACAGATACGATGCTCGCAGTAAACACGATCTGGATTCATACTCACAATTGGTCCGTTGATACCTCTTTCACCTCTGGGACCTTTAGAACCAGGACCTCCCTAAAATAGATTTGTAAAGCATTACTTTGTTGTGAGTCTAGAGTACATAACCAGAGGGAAGCAGACAGATGGTATTTGATATATAAATAATACTGAAATAAGCCATGTATCCTCAGGACACAGTCTCGTATTTCAAAACTCTAAACAAAAACCATCACATGGAAGTAAATATTTCATGACACACAAAAGCGAGGAAACAAACGTTTTGACACTATATTGGTAGCAGCTGAGTCCTTCAGTTCACTGTTTCACTTCTTGATAGTGCACTGCCATAATTGCAATGTGGATTTCTGGTCAGGAAAAATAAAACTGCTTGTAATCAAGGGATAGGAGGAATTCAGCGAAATCATTCGACGTTCCCTCTCCAGCCCCAGGTGAAAAGGAAATATGGGGGAAGTGGGGCCTGAGTTCAATCTCTGGTTAAGCAGATACAAGAGAAGCTCTGGGGAACTGAGTTTGAAAAGGTGAGAAGCAGCAGGGGCCCGTCTTCTGCACAAAATGGAGAATATTGGGAAGGTCCTATCTGTAGCTGTGACTGATGCTGCAATAGGCTCCGAGCTGTAAGATGACCCTCACTCTACTCTTCTAGTCCTGATTTGCTCCTTTTATTAACTGATCCCACCCAAATCCCACAGAATTTACGGACCTGTCCATAATTTATTTATATTAACATCTGTCTCCTCTTCTAAACCGTATGCTCATTGTAAATGGGGAATATGTCTGTTAGATTGTACTCTCCTAGAGCTCTGCACACAGTAAGTGCTCAATTAATATGATTGATTGATTGCCACAGTATCCTATAGCTTTTTTTTTTTTTGCACTTTTCCCAGTCCTTGCCCTTTTTATGTTTTTTGTGTTTGTATTCTTTTAACGTTTCCTTAAGTATCTGCCCCCTTTCCCTTTAATTCTTAGGCTGTGAACCCCTTGAGGACCAGAGACTCTAATTCTCACCCACGTGTTCTTTCCCAGCACTTAACCTAGTGCTGCACACAGTAAGAGCTTAATAAATGCCATTACTACTATTATTGTTATGAGCTACACTAAGCCACACTGGGCCACAGATTGCTTGGCATTTGAATCCCCATTTTACAGATGAGGAACTGAGGCACAGAGAATTGAAATGACTTGCCCAAGGTCACACAGCAGACAAGTGGCAGAGCTGGGATGAGAACCCAAATCCTCTGACTCACAAGCCCATGCTTCTCTATGATTTATGATGCAGTTGGGCTGGCCCTCTGGAAGAAAGACCAGAAGGAAACCCAGTGACCTTTTCATATTAGGAATGAGATTTTATGGTCAGTGAATTTGAAGTGAACTCTGATCTAGTGAATGTTCTTATGTGATGACCTACCATAAATGGCTGTATCCAAATCCCAGCCTGAAGTTTATTTTTGGGTTTTCTACCTGATTCCCTGAACCCATGTATGCCCCAAATCCCTCTGAAACTTAGGACATTCTCTACTTAAAAATTGACGAGCCCAGGAATGAGCTCAGGAAATGGGTTGCTTTCTTGAAAATCTCTTTTTTTTTCAAGGTGCTGACTCTGCAAATGCTCCCATCCTCTCCCTTTCTCCATATGAATTCAGTTTGAAACCTACAGGAGAGACACAAAGTCCTCGATGGCTTTTTCTTACCGCAGGTCCCGGGGGTCCTGGGGGTCCAACACTGTCCTGGGTACAAGTACACGCGTTTGGAAAAGCAGGACACTTCGCTTCATCTCTCTGAAATGTTCAAAACAATTGTTAGCTGCTCTTGGAAGAAGAAAGATTCGATTCGCCTCCGCTCTCCCACACACACAAAGCTGGCCTCTCTCCCTGAGTCTCCGACACTGGGGAATGAGATTCTCCAATAATCTCTCCCCTCACAAAAAAAAATAGACAAACAAAAAAATATATTTGAAATGCCTAATTAAGCTTCTTTCTGTAGGTTTCCTCTAAGATATATTACAAAGACATTTTTAAGCCGAAGACCTTTAGGGAAGACTTCTATAGTGAAAGATGTACCCGGAAATTCACATAAGCATGCACACACACACACAGACCCACTTTTCCCCCACATCCAGGAATGCTAGGGGCTCCATCCCCCCAAGTTTTTCTAGTCACTCCTATTTAGGTTAGTTTCTTCAAGAAGAGTGATTCCCACTGAATCACCTAATACATCCTGTTCCAGTGCAATGCTACCCTTCCAATGCCCCAACACCATGGACATTCTTAGACTCTCGCCCATTCGGCATCCCTCACCTTTCCAAGTCAAAACGGTCACCACCTGCCATAAGTCAACAGCGCTTAGTACAGTGCCTACCACATAGTAAGCACTTAACAAATACTATAATTATTATTATTATTTGGGATGGAGCTGATTGGACCAAATCAACACACATTTCATAACTCTGCACACAGTAAGCTCTCAATAAATTCGATTGAACGAATGAATGAATGAATGAATAACTATCAGGAATGCTGAGTGTTATTAGGACTTGGTCAAATAGGCTGATGGGGGAAACCGAGACTGCAGATGGTGGTTCTTTGCAAGCCTCCTACTCTCTCCCAGGGGACTCCAAGGGCCCCTGGGGCATCCTCAGCTTGAAAGAGAGAGGATCCGGGAAGGGTAACTAGAAACCATAACAACTGATAAGAGTGAAAGTGTTTACATATTCTTGTGCTTCACATTTGGAGAAACGGCTGCTGCTGCCAATATTATTTCCTCTCTTAAACTTCCTACTGTCAGCAGGTCGCAAGCTGGATCTGCTACCAGAGTAGAATGGCTCCTACCGCGCCCCTGCTTCATTTTCACTTACCCTAGATGGGATGTCACAGCAGCGATCTCTACTCGTCCACACTGGGCTACACACGATGTCGAAGTTCTGGATTTGGAACTGCAAAACAAAGGGTCACGAATGATTTGGAGTCACACCAAGGGGACGGGAATATCAAGTAAAATCCCACAAGGGTTTGGTAGTCAATAGCCCTGCTGGTGACATAGATAAAGGAATTGTGACCCTGATCACCGGGTATGCAGATGAAATTAAATAGGGGAAGGGTAAGCACTTTTGGGAAGTCTGGAATAGGTTCAAAAGCGTTAGACAAATTGGGAAAAGGGCTTTAAAAAAACAATGTGAACTGCAATAAAATAAATAATAGTAAATAATGATGGCATTTATTAAGCACTTACTATGTGCAATGCACTGTTCTAAGCACTGGGGAGGTTACAAGGTGATCAGGTTGTCCCACAGGGGGCTCACAGTCTTAATCTCCATTTTACAGATGAGGTCACTGAGGCCCAGAGAAGTTAAGTGACTTGCCCAAAGTCACACAGCTGATAATTGGTGGAGCCGGGATTTGAACCCATGACCTCTGACTCCAAAGCCCGGGCTCTTTCCACTGAGCCACACTGCTTTTCAATAGAGACAGATATCCGTAATTTATTTATTCGCATCCTTTTTTCACCCTACTCTCAGCCACAAGGCACTTCAGTAGATATCTGTAATTCATTTACTTTTATTAATATCTTTTCCCCCTCTAGACTGTAAGCTCCTTTTGGACAGAGAATGTATCTACCAACTATGTTGTATTGTGCTCCCCAAGCACTTAGTACACTGCTCTGCATGCAATTGATTGATTGATCGATTGATGTTGTTCCCTTAAGGAAAAGAACAACAAAATGCAGGTTGAGGAAAGGCCAGCCAGCCATGTGTAGAACAGAAAATAGCCCAGGAATCATAACTGATCCTAAGATAACAGAATTAATCATTTACTTGGCCCCAAGCTAATATGTGAATCAGTGACTTATATCATTATAAAAAGTCTAACATGATGATGGAGGAATCATTAGGATTATGACATGCAAGACTCGTTAAGAATCTCTTCAATGTGCTATGTACTGATCAATCTATCAGTGGTATTTATTGAGAGCTTATTGGGTACTGAGCACTGTACTGTGCCCTTGGGATAAAATAATCCAAACTAGTTGGTAGATAGATACCTTCCCTGCCCACAAAATTGATCAATCAAAGGTATTCATTGAGCTCTTACTGTGTGCAAAGCACCGTACTAAGTGCTTGGGAAAATATAATGCAACAGAGTTGGTAGATAGCTATCCCTGACCACGAGGACTTATCTTGTTAAAAACTTTACTTGAGTCTGAGTTCAGTTTTGATCACCACACCTTAAATAGGATGTGGAGGATTGAAAGCACCACAAAGGAGAGCGTGACCCTAATAGTCCTGTGAGGAAACATTAAAAGAACTGGAGTGGCTTCGCTTGGGAAAGAGAGAGCCGAGGGGATACGTAAACTGTCTTCCAGTCCACACAAGTGATTTCCCCGAGAAGCTGACCTGCTGTTCTCCAAGGATCATGGGACTGAGTTGATTTTTGTTTAAGCAACCTTGGAGGAAGATTAATTTGCAAGTATCAACCCACTCCCAGTCCATCTTATTGACCTGAGAAACTGATCTCCATGTTCAATGAAGACCAAATGAGAGGAAATGGACTTCGATGGAAACGGAGGCATAAGGAAAGGCTTTTTGACCATCAAAGAGACAAAACACTGGAAAGGACTTCAGAGAGAGACTGAGGGGTAAACACAACTAAATGCTCCTGTTTAGCTCCTGTTCCTGTTCTGGAACAAAAGAGATGTTGATTCTGGCCCACCACCAAAGAAAAATGCTTCTCACTGTGTAAAAAGGAGCTTTAATACCTGCTGGGTGCCTGGGAATCTTTCATTGGAGACCAGCCTGAAAACGCTTAAATCCTCTTTGAAGCATGTGTGCATGTGTTTGTGTGTGAATGTGTGTGAGAGAGAGAGATTTTGTGTGTGTGTGTGTGTGTGTGTATGTATATATATATATATATGAAGAAGGACCCCAATTCAATCTGCCATTTCACCCCTGTTTAGATTAGGGCTTTTGATCTCTTTCCTTGGGGCTACACTTTACCCTTTCATTTTACTTACAAGTTTATACAGCCTATCTTCTTTCAGAAGATACTTCCTGTTGCAATCTCCCTTTGCCCCCTTTAAGTTCAAGTTAATTCAAAACTGGTACTGGCCTCCAAAGTTAAACCTAATTATACAAGCCCAGAGCAGCATTATAAGGAGCAACAAGGGAACCAATGAATACAGGGCTGTGAATTCCTTAAGTCAGAGGAAAGGAATTAACTTCTGGCTGCTGGAGCCAATTTGTTTGAAGTAACATTCAACACATCATCCGAGAACATGATGTGTTAAAATGTCTAAGTCATTTTAAATGGCTAATGAAGCTTTATAAGCACACACATTTTATCCTAAAAGTATGTAATAAAATGATAATGAACAAAGGTTTCATCGGGTTGGAAAACAAAAGATTCTTTATTTAGTTTCAGATGATATGACAAATTAATACAGATTTTTGTTAATTCCAATTTTCTCTAGTTTTCCTTTCTGCACATGTTGAGGTGTCTCGGGGTGGTGGTGGTGGGGTGGGGGGGCTATGGGGCAGGAGAAGGGGAGCAGATCTCCATCTGCTCTGGCCTGGATTGTCCATGGAAGGAATGGCTGATGGTTTTAGGATTTTGGAAGTAGAACTGCCCCATGACTTTTTGATTTATGACCTTTGAAAATCAGTATGGAGGACAATCTAATCTCAGATTCATAAGTACGGTTTTGAGTTTGGGGCATCTAACTACTAAGAAGAGTGGGTTACACCGAGTGACCTTTTAGCCAATTTTACAATTTCGGAAGCAAAAGTAACATATTAAAGCTCATTTTGCTTGAAGCAAAAAAAAAAAATTTCAGAGTGACTTACTGTTGCTGTTTTCCTTTCGCCTTTCATGAGTTTTCCAAGTATTTCATAGCCATCAGTCGTGATGTTTCCAGCCTCCTTAATTCCTTTTTCTGCAATCTCATAGCAGTCAATGTAAATCTTAACGTTCTTGGAGGTAACTACAAGATGAACCTGAAAAATCAAAAATGTTATGGCATGAGCAATATCTCCATTTTTCTTCTTTGGGGAGAAAATGGGCTAGTATTTCATAGAGTTTTATATCCAGTCCCAGTGTCTTAAATTCTTTATGAACACACTAAATTAAGTTTTGATCATATTCAAGGCAGAAACAGCTATAATTTAAAAAAATGAGATACACTATATTATAGAACACAGCAGACAAAAATCAATCACTAATAATAATGATGGCATTTGTTAAGCGCTTACTATGTGCAAAGCACTGTTTGAGTGCTTAGCTTAGACTGTGAGCTCTATTTGGGATAGGGACTGTGTCCAATCTAATTCTCTGGCACCTACCCCAGTGTTTAGTACAGTGCCTCAGTTCCTTCATCTATAAAATGGTGATGAAGACTGTGAGCCCCATGTGGGACAACCTGATCACCTTGTAGCCCCCCAACTTAGAAAAGTGTTTCACACATAGTAAGTGCTTAACAAATGCCATCATCATCATCATCATCATCATCATCATCATCATCATCATCACTGGGCTAGATACAACCTTATCAGGTTGGGCACGGTCCCTGTCCCACATGGGGCTCACAGTCTTATTCTGCATTTTACAGATGACATCACTGAAGCACCAAGAGGCGAGGTGACTCGCCCAAGATCACGCAGCAGACAAATCGTGGAGCTGGGATTAGAACCCGGGTCCTTCTGACTCTCAGGCCCGGGCTCTAGGATAGAGTACGCCACATGTACCCATTTTCATTTACCTTGTGGAAACTTCCATAAAACAGGATCTTCACGTCGTCAGTATCAAATGTGACCGTCTGAAGTTCGCCTCTTGTGTCCTTGTTGAAGAATGATAATGTCTTGCTGGAGGCTGTCAATATAAAATGCAGCATAGTCTCAAAAGTCAGTAGTGATCAGCATAGCGTTTCTGCATTTTTCTGATCTCATTAGAGAGGACTGAGCAAAAACACATTCTTGAGAGCCATTGCCCAGATTTCTAGCATTTGGCTGAGGTGAAATCAAATTGGGTGATTCCTTTAGGTACTGAGGCAAAAATGCTCCATGCAAGGACATCTGGGAAGGTTTTGGAGGATAAAAATGGGAACAAGGGTTTAGCCATTTTAACCCACCACCCTCTCTCTGGTTTTATATCTATGTAAAGTTCTACTTACGATCAGCCACCACTCCAACCTGAGGCTTGTAGTCTCTATCCATGATCTGCCAAAGAGCGAATGGCTCACTGGGGGTTTCAGGAAGAAGTCGGAATAGCAGTATGATTGTGTAGGCCGGGGGCAGCCCGTTAGGGTGCAGCTCTCTAGGAAATGAAGAAACAAAGTGCTGCTCATCAAACAACATAGAGAAAATTGAAAAATCTGATTCGGATGAGACAGTTCAGTAAGAAAGACAGAAGAGAGCCAAGGCCCCTTTAAAATCCCAGGATTTCCCTGATTCATTTTTCTTCTCCTCATTTTGCATTTTCCAAGTTCCCATTCCAGCACTTACATCCTCTCAACCTCTCAAAATACTTTGGTCCCTATCAATTTACGTACTCTACTATCCAAGCACCTTTTCCTCCTAACTCTGTCTCCTGCACTAGATTGTAAACTCCTTGAGGACACGAATTGGGTCTTCTTTTTTCTAACGTGCTCTTCCAAACCCTCTGTACGGGGCTTCACACTTTGTGCCAGGCACTGCACTAACCACTGGGGTGAATACAAGCTAATCCTACTCCTAAGAAAAGGGGGTACCTTTCAACTTGAAAATCCTGTTTCGCCTTCCTAAAACGAAGCAGAAACCTTGCCTTATACGTGTCCCGTATAGCAGTTCGTACCCCAAAGATCTTCCCACCAATCAGCATCCCTAGTCCTATACGGGCCCCTCCCCTTCTTCTCCTGCTTTGGTCCCTGCTTTTTGGAAACATAAATCTTCACCTTCAGCACTGCTAGTGCTGGAGTGCTAGGTAATGAATAAGAGCTCAGTCAGAAGGGAACTGAAAAGGAGGAACAAAAAGTTTCAAACAGAGAGACCTCAAGAGCTGATTAATGTTTCTTTGAGGTAAGGGTACAATTAATTCTGAGCTCAGCAGATGGGTGATGAAGGGAGAGGAGTTTAAAGAACTATGTGGATGCAGTTATACTTCTTACAGAAACGAAATTGTATTTTAATGGAGCATGCCATAATCATAACCAGACCCAACTTTTTTTATTCCTTTTTATTTTATTTTTTATTTTATCTGGGTCAAGAGATCCATCCTCTAGCCGGAAGATGACACATCTCACGATTCTGAAAACGTATTTCTGAGTGTTTTGCATTCCCCTCCACTTGCTGAAAGTACATTTTTTCAACAAGAGAAACTTTTGATTTGAATAAAGGAGAAACCTGTTTTTAGTTATCTTACTCAAGGGCAGGCTTGCACTGAGTCAAATAATCAAATTCTCTGCTAACCAACAAATTGCTTTGCTCATGTCCAGCAGATAGTAACCACAGCATGTCACTCCAAAAGAGATCTAGACAACCACAGCTATTAGCTGTTGGGATGACGAAACACTGAAAAAAAACAAAATCCTGGTCTGTCGGAGGAGCCCAAATAGAAAAATCACTAAGTAGGAAAGGAAGGTAATAATTTAGAGTACTAATGTTGCACTTCTCTTCACACATCCATCCTCTAGACTATAAGGTCCTTAAGGGTAGGAATATGTCTATCTACTTTACTGTATTCTTCCAAGTGGTTACTATAGTGCTCTGCCCACATAAAATGTTCAGTAAATGTCACTGATTAATTGAGTGATCCATCCTGCACGATCTCATCAGAGCATGGTGGATTATAACCCTGGCTTCAGGTTGAGCTTTGATGGTATGAAAACTGAGAATGAAAGAAGCAAGGAAAGAATACCTCTCTTTGTCCATCTTAAGGGCCAAGAATGGTCTTCGGTATTTGCAGGTTTATTTATTTAGTTTATTATACTTGATTGTATTGTACATACCCCAATGCTTGGCACAGCATTTGACAAAGTAAGAGCTAAACAAATACCACATTATCATCATTATTAGTATTATTACACTTTTAAGAAAGAAAATGTTCCAGAGGCAGAAAGTGCTATGGAAAACCAGCACAGGGATAAAACCAGAGATCCTCTCAAGAACATAGTTATTTATCAATTAATTGCAGCCTAGTGAAAATAGCACAGGCCTAAGAGTCAGAGGACCTGGATTTTAATCCCAGCTCTGCCACATACTTATTGTGTGACCTTGGACAAGTCACTTACCTTTCTAGGCCTCAGTTTCCTCAACCCCATGTGGGATAGAGACTGTTTCTGACCTGAATCTCTTATATACACTTCGGCGTTTAGTACAATGCTTCATACACGGTAAGCACTGAATAAATGTCTAATAATAACTGTTACTATTAAATAAAACATGCAGAGATAAGTACTTCTTTTCCAGAAGGGTACACATCAAAGTACCAAGACTGAACTGAAATCATAGTATAGCTAGTGAATAAGGAACAAAACAATATAAAAATCTTTAAAGCAGCTAGATCACCTAAGGATTTATACATTAAGGAAAGCGTTGGGCTGGGACAATTTGCAAGTCTACTAAATAACAAAAAAATCCCATCCCTAAAAAGTGTTGGAGATAAGCACTCAATAAGTGCAATACACTGAGTTGCTTTTACTGCCTAAGGTTTAATCTATCAAATCCTGGAAAGGGTAATTCTGACCTACCTAGAGATTTCAGGATAATGGTATATTAGCAAATAATGAATTAAGGGAAAGATATCTGGCTGACCATGAAAACCTCACACCCTGACTAAAGGAGCTGAAGAATTTAAGTGAAAACTACAGTTTTGTCACTCTCACAGATTCCTTAGAGACCAAATAGGGGTTGAAATAAACAAGGGGGACATGCAGAAAAAAAACTCCTGAAAGTGGATGAACCGGTCTTAAACAAAACCACTCCGGCATGCCAAGCAGCTGAAATTAATTCATCACATATGCAATTTGATGGGTAGCAACAATAGGCCAGATCATGTGGCTGAGGGGAACCAGAATTAAGCTGAAGTGGATCAAATAAGAAAACCTGACATTAAAAGGAGAATGGAAATGAGGAAACAGTGGAGAGATGTGGAGTTGGAGTCCACAAAAAGTGCTGTGTTTGGGAAAATCTGTCTCTGTAACAATGGATACAATCATTCTGCATACAATGGATACAATCATTCTGCATTAGTAAGTAAAATCAGGAGGGACAAAGAAACTGAAAGGAAGCATTGCGTATGATCTATTCAGAACATCAGTATTTATTTATTTATTTATTCACACTATTAATGTCTGTCTCCCCCTCTAGACTGTAAGATGGTTGTGGGAAGGGAATGTATCTGTTTATGGTTATACTGTACTCTCCCAAGTGCTTAGCACAGTGCTTTGCACACAGTAAGTGTTCAGTAAATGCACTGAATGAATGAATGAGTGAATGAATGAATCAGCAGTATACTTGAGCAACCTACACTGAACAAGAAGACAACTGCAGAGGTGGAATGACAGGATACAAAACACACTTAGGACTGCTCTAGTAATAATAATGATAATAATTTGGGAATTTGTTGAGTGCTCACTGTTTGCCAAGCACTACATTGAACTCTAGAATCAGTATAAAGGCAAACACAGGGTCTGTCCCAATTAGGGCTCATAGCCTAATTTGGGAATGAAAACAGATATTTTAACCCCATTTTACAGGAGAGGAAACTGAGGCCCAGAGATATTAAGTGACTTGCCCAAGGTCACACAACAGGGCAGTGAGACAGCCGGGACTAGAACCCAGGCCTCCTGACTCCCATTCCCATGGTTTATCCGCTAAGCCATAATACACTCAGATGAAAACACCCAGCATGAGGAAAACAAGACAGAAAGATGAGTGAACAACCCAGTTCAATTGAAAAAATAAGGGCATAGACTTGGAAGAAGGAAACAGAAAAGGACAAGATGGTTTTAGAAGAAAACTTGAATGAGAAAGCTTGAAAGACTAATCGAAACTGATCAAAATGATATAACTGCTTGAATGTCTAAGATGTGCATATCTATTTGGAAGAGGCAGATGGTAATAATAGTAATAATAATAACGATGGCATTTGTTAAGCGCTTACTATGTGCTGAGCACTGTTCTAAGTGCCAGGGTAGATACAAGGTAATCAGGTTGTCCCACGTGGGGCTCACAGTCTTAATCCCCATTTTACAGATGACATCACTGAGGCACAGAGCTGGAATGCCTTTAGGAGAGATAAATTCTACTGATAGGAATTGCTACAAGAGTCAGGATATGGAGGAGGAGAGACCCTCTCTTCTACCCGGAGAAATCATCTGTTTTTTGTTGTTTCATAAAGCATGCAGCGACTGGTTTGGTTATCAGCAAAAACACACATCAGATATGTAATTGGGCTTTACAGTTCTCTCTTCAGCCCCCTCACTCTGGAATGCCAGCTGTCTATGATGGAGAACCTGCCTCAAAACAATAGACCCTTTGGTATTTTTGCCAGGCTTTTTTTGCACAATTCAGATTCCCTTAACCTGCTACAATCTTTCAGTGGTCGGGGCCTAGTTTCTGGATCACAGATCATGTGAAATTCAAACACAGCATTGCCAATTGGCTTGTAAATTTCCCCATTAACTTGCAGGCATCTTGATGGCAGAGATAAGGCCAATCTGATGCTAGAGGAGACTGGACCATGCAGTTAAGAACTACTTTGTTGGGATCTGAAGCCAGTGATCCCACCCCTGGCCTCATTCTAGGAATTCTGCCATCGACTCAATCCCCACTATAGATAGATATGATATATACGTCTCCCAGGTCTGGGCCCTGCCTCTACGGCAACCTTGAGCTGCTTGCTCCGAGGAAGTTGCTTGAGTCCAGGGAGCAAAGAACTCGAGAAGCAACGTGGCCTAGAGGTTAAAAGCACAGGTTTGGAAGTCAGAAGGATCTGGGTTCTAATCCTGACTCAGCCACTTTTCTGTTGCATGACCTTGGACAGGTCACTTCAATTCTCTGGACCTCAGTCACCTCATCTATAAAATGGGGATTAAGATTGTGAGCCTCTCAAGAGACATGGACTGTGTCCAACCTGATTAGCTTGTATCTACCCCAGCGCTTGGTACAGTGCCTGGAACATAGTAAGCACTTAACAAATACCATTTTTTTAAAAAAAGACAAGCCACAGAGACACAGCAGTTCTTGGACAGCTGACAGTCAAGAGGATGGTGGACTAAGAAGGGTAATAATAATTAATGATTGTGGTATTTGTTAAGCACTTACTACGGGCCAAGCACTGGGCAGATAGATGATTATCAGGTCAGACACAGTCTCTGTCCCACTTGGAAGTAGGAGGCAGAAAAGGAGGGAGAAATGGGGTATTAATCCCCATTATGCCAATGAGGAACCTGAGGTTCTGAGAAGTTAAGTGACTTGCCCAAGGTCACATTTCAGATGAGTGGTGGAACTGGGATAAGAACCCTTGACCTCTGACTCCAATTGTTAAGTGCTTATTTTGTGCCAAGTATTGTATTAAGCGCTGGGGTAGATACAAGTTAATCAGGTCAGACATAGCTCCTGTTCCACATGGGGTCACAGCCTACTTTCGGGAGCATGAGAAGGCAATCTCATAGAAAAAAGAGACCTCTAACTTTCACTTGACACTTTTGAATCCTACCAAACTTGTTCAAGACACAATGTTCTAATCAGCGCTTGGAACAGTGCCTAGCACATAGTAAGCACTTAGCAAATACTATTTAAAAAAATAATGAAAAAACTCTGATCAACTTCAAGGTATGAGGGGTCTTAAGGACTATTAAGATACATGCAGATACCATGAAAGCCTTTGTCAACTAGGCTCAGCCAATGCCTTATTTTTCTTTCTAGAACTTCACATTGTACCTGAAACAGTCCTCTGCATATAGTGGATGTTCAAAAGATACCACTGATTGTGTAGATTTGCAAACCTTAACTCAGAGTGAGTATCCACAGACTCCTAAAACAGGTGTTTACCCTTATACTTATGGTACATTTCCCCTTTCCTCCAAGAAGCTAAATAAAGTATTAAGGAAAAACTTTGGTCCCCAAACTTACGATGTAGGTTGATTCACAAAGGCATTTTTCTGGAGCCTATAAGCTGGATAACTGGGGAAAGAACCAGATTCCATTGATACTCCCTGTACAGAAGCAAAGTTCTTCTCTGTTAAGTTATAGGCTTCCAGCATCTTGAAGCCTTTATAGGATAAGAAAAACAATTAGTAAATGCAAGAAAAAATACCTCTTTCCCCTCCAAAATAACCCTTTAATAATATCAATAATATCAAATAATATAATGACGATGTAATTTTTACCTGGTGATGTGTAACCATCCAGATAAATGAGAGGGCAGCCTGAAATGAAAGAAAGTATGCTCTTATTAGCATTTAATGTCAATGATTGGACTATTGCCTTTATAAAAATAATAGTTCTGGTACTTAAAGACTTACTATGTGTCAAGCATGGTACTAAGCCCTGGGGTAGATAGGGGTTATTCAGGTTGTACACAGTCCCTGTCCCACATGTGGCTCACACTTTAAGTAGGAGGGAATAGGATTTAGTCTTCATTTTACAACAGAGGTAACTGACGCACGGAAATGTTCACAGCAGGCGGGTGGCAAAGCCGGTATTATAACCCAGGTCCTCTGACTCCCAACCTGTGCTCTTTCCACTAGACCACCCTACTCCTGTGAGATCCTCAGCGTTCACCCCTCTGAGTGAAACATGATTTCTTAAAGGCTTCAATTCCTAAAAGTACATAGGAATGAGCCCTCTTATGTGTAACTCGTGTTATTCCGTGCTCATCTGCAGCCCAAGGAAATAGCCAGTCTAATGGGGCAAACAGTACAGCTTTGTCACATTGTGAAAAGTTCTCTGCCCCCAGATAGACATCCAAATACAGGACAAGACTTCACATGAAACCCAGGATTTGGGCCTGTGAGTCAAGGATGTACAAAAATACATTTTTTTTTTTTTTACCATAAAAGGATCATTGCATCTTCAAGGCTAAAATTAGCCATTTGGATAGCAACAGGCTCAGCCTAATCTCAATAGGATAGATAGCGCATTCATCAGCTCCAATACGGACTTTTTTAGAACTCTTTGGATCCAAGAATGAACTATAAATACTGCACTATTAAGGTGTCTTTCTAGAGGGAATTTTACGTCTCATAAATGGTCCTGCAACTTAAATTCACAGCAGTGAGCAGAACTCTGCTAACTGGTTACTTACTCGAAGTGGCAGTTTCACAGACAAAGGTGATTAGGTTATCTTCGATCTTCTCAAAAGATTCAAAGTCATCGACGATGAAGACATGGCGTTCGCTTGGCTTGCTGGCAATGTTTGCAAGTTCATTGTAATCCACATCAGCGACACCAACCACAAAGATGCTGAAACCTGCAAGAAGAAGGCATCCACTCAGGAATTCTAGACTGTGAGCCCCTTGTTGGGTAGGGACCGTCTCTATATGTTGCCGATTTCTACTTCCCAAGCACTTAGTACAGTGCTCTGCACACAGTGAGCGCTCAATAAATACGATTGAATGAATTAATACATGATGTTCAGCCGTCATTGACCAATTCCAGTAAGAGCCCACTCATGAAAACTCATTGTAATTCCTTTGTTTTTAGGCCACTCTGTAAATTATTTCTCTTGAAATGGCATGATCTAATGAGAAATATGCACCTGTTCCAGATTTTTCTGCTTCTAGCATTTGATGGATTAGTTTTCCTAAACTGAAATTACAAAACCACTTTGGGCAAGAGAAGCAATTCTTTCTACAACGGATCTACCCTCCCTATTCCCCTGTGTAGTCTGCACTGATCTCAGATTGGGGGGTTGGGGGGTTGTTGTGCCAACCACCCTTTCTTTCCCCCTAAATTAATCCCAGCTTCTCTCCCAGCTCCTTTAGGAGCCTCATTCTCTCTCCCGATTGCCAAGAGTGGTCCTGGAGTCTCTCTGTGTCACACATAGCAGTTGTAGAACGTCTGAATTTATTCATATGCATGTCAATTTCCAGTGACCCTCTGCCTCAAATACCAGCCAAAATAACCACAGAGGTCACTTTAGGAACACCCAGGACTCCCTATAGCCTCTGCTAGGTCCTAAAACTTGACAGTTATGTCTTTTTGTTATGTGCTTATTGTATGACTGCCACTGTACTAAGCAGTAGGGTAGATACAAGATAATCAGGTTGGACTCAGTTCATGTCCCAAATCAGGCTTATGGTTTTAATCTCCATTTTGCAGATGAGGTAACTGACGCATAGAGAAGTTAAGTGACTTATCCAAGGTCACACAGCAGGCAAGAGGCAGAGCCACTTCTTAATCTTGTTCACTGTCTCCACTTAATGCCTTTCCATTTCATAACCATGAATGCCCTGAAAGGCAGTTCTGAACCTCCTAAACTTTTTTCTCTGCACTCACTCTCTCAAGGAGCTAATTTTTTCAAGGCTTTAATACTACTACTATTCCGATTACTAATAACAATAGTCGTGGTATTTGTTAAGCACTTACCATGTCCCAAGCACTCTACCAAACTCTGGGGTAGATACCCTCTACATAGATTGGATACAGTCCCTGTCCCACGAAGAAGTCACAGTCCAGGGAGGGTGGGAGAACAGGCTATACCTTTCCCAGGTCGGCTGGATTTTGGGAATCTCTCCATATGCACCCTAAGTCTTTGGACCCCTGTGACTGCCACCAAGTCAACCTCATTCCCAGGCACCTCTCCGAAGGTAAGGGAATCATTCAGGGAGTAGCCTACCAACTATTTTCCAGAACCAGCTGTAGGAAGCTCACAGAGACAAGGCTCCAACCTCCTTGCCTCCAAATGAGGTCTTTCTCACAATTATCTAGCCCTCTTTTTTATGGTATTTGTTAAGTACTTACTAAGAACCAAACACTGTACTAAACACCATGATAGACACAAGCTGATCAGGTTGGACATAGTCGATGTCCCATGCGGAGCTCACAGCCTCAATCCTCATTTTATAGAAGTGGAAACTAAGGCATAGAGAAGTAAAGTGACTTGGCCTAGGTCACAGAGCCGACATGTGGCAGAGCTGGGATTAGAACCCAGGTCTTCTGACTCCCACTCCGCTCCTCACAAACCCTTCCAAATCCTTCCCTAGATTCTTTAGACTGTAGGCTCATTGTGGGCAGGGACTGTATCTGTTCATTATTATATTGTACTCTCCCAACTGCTTAGTACAGTGCTCTTCACACAGTAAGTGCTCAATAAAAATGACTGAATGAATAGAAGGTACTAACAGCTTGTCCACTGAAAGTCCCCAAGGAGGGTCAGTTGGGGGTTCATCTTCTGGGTTCTTCTTTCTCTTCCTGAGTGTGAGGTTTTGGGTAACATCACATCCCAAAATAGATGTTAGCCAGGTACAGGTAGAAGCCGTTCTACGACACAGGTCTGTTGATTTCCCAACCAGTTCTCTGTCCACAGGCACATCAGCAGGGCTAGTTCTCCATACTGCCCCTCGTTATCGTTCATTTTGCTCTCCAATCCCGTCCTCCAAAACTGAGCTGCAATGAACAATGAAGCCATTCCATTCCAGAAATCTACTGAGATCCTACTTTCTTTCCAGTTGCTACTGCAGGGGGCTTATAAGTGACTTTGATGAAACTGTGCAAGAAGTCAAATGTTTTGCCTATGGTTGGCTTACATTGGATATTCTCTGTCTTGTGGCTCTCCGATTTATATGACGCTCTCCTGTTGCCATGTGACTGTTGGATAGAGTTCCAAAGAATGTGGTGGTCTTCTTGATTCTGTGGTCAGATTCTTTGTTGTGTGTTATTGGAAGGCTTGCTGCCAAGATAGCCGAATGCTGTATTGTGCTAGTACATACGAAATACTATTAGAATCTCCAGAGATGCATAGAAATGTTTGCTCTGGTGGTTGTCAATAGAGCCAGGATCTCTTAAATGTTGGTATATCTTCACTGAAAGGTTCCGTGAGCATAAAATTTGATGCTGACCTCAGAGGCGATTGAAGATCATCAATCCAGTCTTGGTGGTATTGACTAGAATTGGCTAGGTCTAATACATACATGCTAGATAATATTCCTTAGAGTCACCCATTCACGGATCCACTGGAAGATGTCAGTGGGATTTCTTGCTCTGAGAGGGATGCATGTTTTCACAAAGCTGGGAAGCTTCTTCAGATGTGTCACTTTCCAGAATTTGATGGTCAGCTGTCAGGTGTTCTGGATTCCCCTCTGGGATATCCTGGCTTTGTCATTAGCCACCTTTTCCAGCCATCCGTTTCGTCTTAACTTCTGAAATCACCTCCTTCCAGTTAGATTAGAGGTTGGCAAAAGGGGATGGGAAAGATAGCCTCTAGGGAGAAGAATAAGGCCCTAGGGTTCTTGGAGGCCAAACCAGCCTTTGACTCATTCCAGGTGGCTATTGTCAGATCAAACTCTGGCTCAGTGAGTCACCATGATGGCATTCAGGGTTCACATGGGGTCAAACATATTGGGTTTAGTGGCTCCCAGCAGAGAACAATCTCCCTGACTCTCTTCACTACTGCGTTTGAGCTAACAAGCTTTCTTCCTCAAAGCCAAATCAAGTCTATACTGTAAGCTTATTGGGGGCAGGGTGTGTCCATCAGATTGTTATATTGTACTCTCCCAAGCACTTAGTACAGTGCTCTGCACATAGTAGGGGCTCAGTGAATACGACTGACTGACTGACATTTGGAAAGCGTGAAGAAAATGATTGTGGGATGGTGAAGGAACATCAGGGATAATCCTCAAATGTGTAAAATGGAACTTCCCAATCCATATTCCAGAATTGGAGGGCAGAAATGTGTTCAAAGGACGGCATGGAGTTCAGCACCTTTGGGAGGAAGTGCAGGGTTTATAGCTACGTGGAGATTTGAGAAACAGACTCCTTGAGCATTTTGAAGATAATCCTCTGACTCACCCGTAATCACAAGCAAAATTCTGGCAGTCACTGCTCTTATATGCAGATGATCAATTCCTCGTAAAGAACAATCCCATTTTGGCATCACTGGCACGGCCTGCCCTAGAACTGTCTCTAGAGCTCTTTGGCTCAGCCCTTAGAGGACTGGGTCCCAGACCAGACCATGGGCGTGGGAAACAAAGATATTCTGAGCACTGGCTCCACAAACTCAACCTCGCATAGTTCCACTGAGAGAGGAAAGTATTCTCTTTCTTAGAAAATGGTTAGAACCATATATGGCAGCCTTAACCTTTTACATAAATTGACATTTCTAACTAACAGTGAAAATACCAACAGTATGTACTGAGTAGCTACTGTGTGCAGTGCACTGCTCTGGGTCCTTGGGCATATTACAAAAGAAATAAAAGCCGCCCTGTCCTCAAGGAGCTCACAACTGAATGGGCTGACGTATCAACTCTTGAATCTATGGCAATTCAGTGTAACGTTAAGCATCTTCCATAAGTTATGAAATAATTCAACCATAAATATTCATCATACAGACTAAAGTGTGTACAGGGAATTACAACAAGTGGCAATGCTTACTTGAGTGTTTGAAGTATTTAAGGAAGCGGTTAGAGGTTTAAATCAAGCCAAGCTGAAGCGTTTGCTTACCCGACTGTTGGATGACCAGAGAGGCTTTCCTGACTTCGTCCTGAGAGCGGCCATCTGTAACCACAACCAGGACCTTGGGGACAGCTTTCCTCATGCCACTCTCCCAAGTCAACACCTTCTCTTTGATAAACGTAAGGGCTTTTCCTGAAAACAGAATGCCAGACCTTAGGCTGGAAAACCAAGTGTTGACAATTCAAGTTTTTTCCATTCCCGGGAATAGGGCTTAAAGTATGGAACACCGGGAGTTGAGATGATGGTGACGATTATGGTATTTGTTGAGTACTTACTATGTGCCAGGCACCTTACTAAGCACTGGGGTGGCTATAAGCAAATTGGATTGGATGCAGTCCCTGTCCCACATAATAATAACAATAATAATAATAATAATAATAATAATAATAATAATAATAATGGCATTTTTAAGCACTTGGCTTCAGGTATGCAGTTTCTCCGTCCTGAGGCTATTTGATGAGTGACAACTTTCTAAAGAGCATGTATTTTGAAGGTACAGAAGATACCTGTTCGCGTGTTCCCTCCTCGGTATCTGATATTCTGCAAGGCACCAAGAGCTTGGGCCTTATCAGCGTAGGTGTTGAGTTTAAATTCCGATTTTGCCTCGTCGCTGTACTGCACAAAGGAAACCTGAAAGAGAAGAAAGCGTTGCAAGGTTAAACATTCTTCCTCGCTTTGAATCTGCCCAGGACCCTTTGAGATACGTAGGCGTTGGAAGGCACTGAAGATTCAGCAAAACAGCATCCTTCCACTTGTTACCCCCTGACCAAGTCTGAGTCATGGTAATAATCATAATCATAATAATTGTACTTAATAATAATAATGGTATTTGTTAAGCGCTTACTATGTGCCAAGCACTGTTCTAAGCACTGGGGTAGATACAAGGTAATCAGATTGTCCCACGTGGGGCTCACAGTCTTAATCCCCGTTTGACAGATGAGGTAACTGAAGCACAGAGAAGTTAAGTGACTTGCCCAAAGTCACACAGCTGACAAGTGGTGGAGCCAGGATTAGAACCCATGACCTCTGACTCCCAAGCCCGGGCTCTTTCCACTAAGCCACGCTGCTTCTCTTAAGCATTTACTATGTGCCAAGCTCCGCTCTAAGTACTAGGGTAGATACAAGTTGTTCAGGTTGGACACAGTCCCTTTCCCACATGGGGCTCACACTCCTATCCCCATTTTACAGATGAGGTAACTGAGGCCCAGAGAAGTTAAGGGAGTTGCCCAAGGCCACACAGCAGACAAGCCAGGATCAGAGCCCCCATCCTTCAGACTCCCAGGCCGGAGTTCTATCCACTAAGTCTCACTTCCACTTTTAATCACTTTCCTTTAATCACTCATGTCCATGGCGGTAAGCCTAGGCATGGACAGACACAGGCAAAATTATGGGTGAGGGGGCAACAAGGGGGTATGGGGAGAGGCAGACCAAGAATAATTTTGGCCTGAAGAATTTCCAAACCTTTTACATACCAGAGCCTAAATGTGACCCTAATAACTTCATTCTGTATTCTACCATCCAAATACCAATCCAAATATGAGCTATTCTTAGCCACACCATTCTAGCAAGGAGGACAGTGGAAACACTCCCTTGAAAAGGCCGTGATTTATTCAAAAAGCTTCAATGAATGGCTTAGCGGGCAATGGGGCACACTATAATTAAATTATGACCTTAATCTTTTCCCCAATGGCTTATTGTTCTGGATTTCGTGTCACTCATCATAGTTCAAGATCATACTAATTTGGTCACTAATACAGCTGGGAAAATATTACTGGGTCTTCTCCAAGTTCTTTATTTTTCTAATGACTGCTATTTAGGGAGAAGGAAGAAAAAATATCCAGAAACAAAACAGGATGCCAAAACTGAGAAGGGAATTCAGTGAGGAGGGGGTGGAAGGAAATAATGGAACTTTTTCCAGTTTTATGAGGTAAAAACAAATAATGCACTAGGCCTGTGTCCCTTCTAGACTGTAAACTCATCGTGGGCAGGGAATGTGTCTGCTAATTCTGTTGCAGTGTACTCTCTCAAGCTCTTAGTACAGTGCTCTGCACATAGTAAGCCCTCAATAAATGCCACTGATCAATTGATTCTAGGGCATGAAGGAGAAGATGAGAGAGTATCACTGTGAACTGACCTCCCACCCACAAGAGGTGGCTTGTGCAGCTTAAGGGGAAATCGCCAAGTTGAGAAAATGAAAAATTGCCTTTGAGGAAATAATAATCAACTCTGTAATGAAATAAGTACATGACACTTGCAATCCCCCCTCATTCAGTAACAGGCTCATCCACTATTCAACACAGGATTTCCAACTAAGCTGTGAAGCCGCATGGCTCAGTGGCAAGAGACCGGCTTTGGAAGTCGGAGGTTGTGGGTTCTAATCCCAGCTCTACCACTTGTCAACTGGGTGACTTTGGGCAAGTCATTTCACTTCTCTGTGCCTCAGTTCCCTCATCTGGAAAATGGGGATGAAGCCTGTGAGCCCCACGTGGGACAACCTGATCACCTTGTATCCGCCCCTGCCAGCATTTAGAATAGTGCTTGGTACATAGTAAGCACTTAACAAATACAATAATAATAATAATAATTGTGGTATGTGTTAAATGCTTGCTATGTGCCAGGCACTGTTCTAAGTCCTGGGGTAGATATACAAGATATTCGGGTTAATAATAATAATAATAATAATACTGGCATTTGTTAAATGCTTACTATGTGCCAAGTACTGTTCTAAGCACTGGGATAGATAGAAGGTAATCAGGTTGTGCCATGTGAGGCTCACAGTCTTCATCCCCATTTTACAGATGAGGTAACCAAGGCCCAGAGAAGTGACGTGACTTACCCAAAGTCACATAGCTGACAAGCGGTGGAGCCAGGATTAGAACCCATGACCTCTGACTCCCAAGCCTGGGCTCTTTCCAATAAGCCACGCTGCTTTTCGAGTTAGACACAGCCCCTGCCCCACATAGGGTTTACAGTCTTAATCCATGTTTTACAGAGGAGGAAATTGAGGCGCAGAGAAGTGAAGTGATTTGCCCAAGTTCACACAGCAGAAAAGTGGCAGAGCCGGGATTAGAACGCAGATCCTTCTGATTCCCAGGCCCGGGCTCTTTCCACTAGGCCACACCGCTGCTGAGCTCTAAGCCTGTTTGCGTCTTCTCCCTCACTAGCTGCCCACCAGAGTCAGGAGGATTTTCCAGTAATGGAGATGCTTCAGTCATCTTGTCGGCTTTCAGGAGACCCATTAGTGGAAATCCAAAGAACAAAATGTGTAGGAAAGAATGTATGCAGGTTGAGGAGGCAGGAAGAGTGAGGAGAAGAGTAAGAGTAGGAGAAGAAGATAAGGACTTGGAAAAAACAATAGTGAGTAGTAGCCGGGATAGTCAAGGAAAAAAAAACCCACTTGGAAGCCATTCTTGGTACACACATGAGAAAAAACATGCTGCCTGCTTACCAAGTTGCCTACTAAAATGTAGAGATTCATCCCCTTTTAGAATGTGAGCCCCCTTTTAGACTGTGAGCCCCCTTTTAGACTGTGAGCTCACTGTTGGGTAGGGACTGTCTCTATATGTTGCCAACTTGTACTTCCCAAGCGCTTAGTACAGTGCTCTGCACACAGTAAGCGCTCAATAAATACGATTGATGATGATGATCTTTTAAGGGAACAATGTAAAAGAGAAAGATGAGACTCATTTTTCAAGGGCAAATTAATTTGTGCTTATAGCACTATAAAACCCTCGTGTACCGGAGCAAAGATCCACCTTAGGGTTATAAGCTCACCTGAATTCCAGCAGGATTGATTAGGTCAAAGGCCCCCACTGTGTTGAAAATAAATTTCACCACCTTGTTGAAATTGTCATCACCAATACTCCAGGAAGCGTCAGTCAGAAACACAATGTCAGCCTTGGCATCTCTGCAGACTGAAAGACAAAGTCAACGTGAGGGCTTCCTTCTGAACAGATTTACAAGATAAGCAGAGGGTAGCCCTGGTTGGCTAGCTCTTCAGCTAACACAAATGTCTTCCTGTCTTTATGGCACTTATCAGTCGATTAATCATTGGTTATTTACTGAGCGCTTACTATGTGCAGAGCACTGTACTCAGCGCTTGAGAGAGTACAATACAACAGAGTTGGTAGACATATTCCCTGCCCTCAAGGAGCTTACGGCTTAGATTTATGCAGAAGTTAGATGAAAAGGGAGTCATTGTAAGCTAGGGTGTAGCCATTTTGTATCCAAACAATGACTGACCATTGTGTTAAGGGTAATGTTGGCTTCCATCTTGATTTAGTTTAGCAACTAAAAGTGTTCCTTAGGAAAAAAAAAATCACTTTACAATGAGAGAGACTCATAAAATTCTCAAAATTAAGTGAGGTATTTAAAACAGGCTAAACTCCTGGGAACCATTTGTTTCCTTGGGCGATTTGAAGATGAAAACCTGGGATTAATTCTGTTAGATTTAAATGAGAAATCAAGCTACGCTTTAGCTCTACTTTTAACAGGAAATATTACATAATTTTAGACTGATTTGCTTTATTCCAGCGGGCATTTGGGGGATATATCCTGCAATATCCCACTGTAACTAAAAGGAAAATGCTAATCCTTTATATAAAATAGGAAAAATATGAACTCTGGAGCTGGTCATCACAAAAAAATCCAGAACTGGGAATATAATCATATCAGATTCATTTAAACCTAATCTGAAAGGAATGTTTCAGAATCATCTCTAGACAATGCAAGGTGATGAAGGAAGATTTTTCTAGCCATCTCCGAGTCTGTGAGAATGACACTTGTGTCTCAGTCTTGGGAGAATGGAAATGATTTGCAGCACTGTGCAAGTGGGCTGGAGTCCAGACGCTGTCTCTGATCACAGGCCAGGGAATTCCAGAGGCCTGAACCTCAGGATTCAGACTCCAGCTGTAGTCAAATAAATTCACAGCTCCTTCATGTGCCAACCTTCTGTGGCACCAAATATTCCTTCCCATTCAACGTGGGGATGTTGGGAATGCTTCCATCTTTAATTCACATCTAGAAAGCTAGATAAAAGCATCCCAGAGCATTCCCTGGGGAGGTACTCTGGTCCGCATCAGTTTTATCAGTGATGGACAACCATCCTTCCAAGTTCACAGCCGTAGGGACAACCGAGGCACTGCACTTACCTTCCCGAGCTGGTGGAATTGTGGGAGGAGGAGGAGGGGTAGGAGGCTCTGTTGGTGCTTCTGTTGGCTTTAAAACTAAAAGGAAAGAAACAATTAAATGAGTCAAGGAAATTAAAGCACTTAAAGGAAATGAGCCAAGCAAACACAAGGAACAAAGGGAAGCATCCTACCACACAAATTGCCTGTCACGCCAATCTACTAGGGACACTTCAAGTCCAATGAACTACGAATTTTTTTACACCTCTGGTCTTCTTCTCCCAACTACCGCTGAAACATTCAAAACTACTCATGAGCAATTTGGTACGTATCGATTTGCATCCTCTACTCTTTAAGAATTTGTTTTTCCACATCTCCGTCTTTCCAGTCTCTTCAGTCAAACAATCAATCAGTATTTATTGAGAGCTTATTCTTAGTAATGATAAAAATAATAATGGTACTTATTAAGTGCTTACTATATATGTGCCAAGAACCGTACTAAGCGCTAGAGTAGATATGAGATATTCAGGTTAGACACGGTCTCTATCCCACACAGTCCAAGTAGAGAGAGTAGGATTTAATCCTTATTTTACAGATGAACTAACTTGAACACTTACTGTGTGTGTAGGGCACTGTACTAAGCGCTCAGCAACACTGTCTTCCTATTAACACACTGTGTCTTTAGTTTCCTTACATTTCTAGCATTACATTAGTACAGTGCTCTTCACACAGTAAGCTTTCAATAAATATGATTGAATGAATTTCTAGCCTTCCCATCAGTGTCAATATTTCCCTGTTAATGCTTATCTCCCAACGCTCATCTCCTCTGCTCCCCAAAGTGCTTAGTACAGTGCTCTGTACACAGAAAGAGTTCATAAAGATTGTTGATTGATTGAGCCAAATCCCTAGAAGTAAGTTGGCTATAGCATTGGAGATTCAATCATTCAATCAATTAATAAATAAATCAAAGGTATTAATTGAGCAACTATTAGGTGCAAAGCACTGTACCAAGTGCTGAGGAGAGAACAACAGAATCAAGACTCATTTCTTCCCTAAAAGAGATTACTCTCTAATGGGGGAGACAGAAATTATTGACAAATAGTAGAAGCAGTTGGTAGAACAAGGTGAAAACAACATGGTTTAGTGGAAAGAGTATCAGCTTGGGAGTCAGAGGACATGGGTTCTAATCCCGGCTCTGCCAACTGTCTGCTGTGTGACCTTGAGCAAGCCACTTAACTTCTCTGTGTCTCAGTTACCTCATCTGTAAAATGGGGATTAAGACTGTGAGCCCCACGTGGGACAACCTGATGACCTTGTATCTACCCCAGGGCTTAGAGCAGTGCTTGGAACATAGTAAGTGCTTAACAAATTCCATAATTATTATTATTATTAAAACAGGTAGGGGCATAATAGGGTCAGAATGAATTAGCTAAATAAGCAATTGAATATGCCAGTGAATATCTACATATATTCATAAATTCTGAGCATACAATTATCATCCTGGGGCTGACTATTGGGTTGACTTGATTAGGGTGTTGTGAATTAATCAGAGAAGCCTTCCTGGAAGATGGGGGATTTTGAGAGGACTTTGAAGATGGGGAGTGTTGTGAACTGGTGGATTCAATTGGAGAAGGAGTTCCAGGCTAGGATAACAAAGTAAGTAAGGATTTGCTGGCATCAGTAAATTCAACAAAGCTGGAGAAAGTAAAGTTTACCGGCTTTTATGTGGTGAAATTTCAGAATAGGTTTTATTTTCCTGAAAAATTGTGCCTTCTCGCCTAATGAATAGGTAAAATAACAATAACTTTCAAAAAGATTCTGTCCATGAGAAGGCTGAGTCATTTACAGATGAATAGGTCCCAATGAGAAGTAAATCCATAAACAAAAATAGTACAGGGATAATTTGCTAAGAGGTCAGAAATTTTACAGCTGGGCAGTGATAGAGAACAGGCCTGCAAGTCAAAATGTCCTGGGTTCTAATCCCGGCTCTGCCACTTGTCTGCTCTATGACCATGGACAAGTCATTTCACTTCTCTGTGCCTTAGTTACCTTATCTGTACAATGGGGATTAAGACTGTGAGTCCCATGTAGGACAGAGACTGTGTTCAACCTGATTAGCTTGTATCTACCCCAGCACTCAGAATAGTTCCTGGCACATAGTATGCACTTAACAAATACCATTAAGAAAATCAATCAATCAGTGGTTTTTATTGAGTGCTTACTGGGTACAGAGCACTGTATTAAGTGCTTGGGAAAGTAAAATTCAGTCAATTTGGTAGAAACAATCCCTGCTCTTGGGGAGTTTACAATCTAGTGATTTCAAGTCCTTTCAGCCCCTTATTTCCAAACCCACTTACCTGTTCGGTCTTTCACAGAGACTCCAGGACCCTCAAGATTCGGGGTTTGAACAAAAACAGTTACCCCATACTCGGTGTCTGGTGAAAGGTCGGTGAAACAGTGACTGGTTTCTGAACCCCGAACGGTGATTTCTTGTCCTCTTGTTCCTACACAGACACCACAAGAACAACATCAGTGTATCTTCAGGTTGAGGATTCGATACGGTTGACTAATTTCATGAAAACCAGAGAGAGTGCTAGGCCCGCATTTTATGTAGAGGATTCTCCCTTGACCAGAAAAATACTCTAAAAGTCAATCAGCTTACCGTCTGCGGGATTTAGCTTCAGTCGGTATGAAGTAGCTGCACGGTGAGCAGCCCATTTAACACAGAAAGTATCCCATCCTATGTTATAAGGTACCAAGTCAGTGACGTTCAAATACACTGTAAAATTAGGGGAAAAAAAAACCATTGGAACAAAATCCTCAGTGTAATTGTGTCCTTTTTAGAACTAACCCAAGGACTGTACTCTGACTCTGTACGATAGCTCCAGAGAAATCAAATGGAATTCATCACCCTAGGATGGCTTGCATGCATCAAATTAGAACAGTTTTTAAAGGGGTTCAGATCGATATATGGGCAAGAAGCCCATGATAAGTAATTAGAAGAATAAAATTAAGGATGCTAGACTATGTGAGCCATGAGGATGGATGCCAGCTACACCACTTCTCGGATCCCAAAAATTGACTTCTCCTGATGGGATGCTCTAAAAAAATGGGTTGCCCAAGACTTGGGACCACTGTTCTTGCTTACTCCTAAATCTTCTAGACTGTGACCCTGTTGTTGGGTAGGGACCGTCTCTATATGTTGCCAACTAGTACTTCCCAAGCACTTAGTACAGTGCTCTGCACACAGTAAGTGCTCAATAAATATGATTGAATGAACAAATCCATTAATCTCTCCCACCTCTGTCAGTTCTTGGAGATGGAAGAATCACAATGTGAACAGAAAACTAAACAACAAATCTACCACTGAACTCCTGAAGAGCCAACAAAGCTCAGTCACAAATTGATCTGCCTGTGAAACACTTGGAGTCAGTAATGAAGAAAGATTGTCCTGGAAATCTGAAAGCACACACAATTAGAATTAGTAACATTAGCTCAAGCCCCGTGACTTCAAATGTCAATGAACTCTGGAGGACCGCAGGAATCAAGGCACGTTTGCCCTCTCCGAGACGAGTCATCTAACCTTTCCCTTTTGGCAGTCAGCCTACCACCCCCGTGTGACGTGGTAAAAGGAATTCCCAGCTTTTATTTCAGGCCACACAACCTCCTCAGTTGTGCAGATGGCCATATTTGCTAACCAGAACAGTGAGGGAAAGAGAGAATACAGTTACGCACGAGCAATTGCACAGAAATAAATCACGAATGCCAAAGACCAGACCAGATTTCCACAGCCTGGCCCCATATGGTCTGAATAATTACATTCTTTTCCCCTCACTCCCAATAAAAATATTTTTGACGTACATGTGGTGCCTTGATCAATCAGTGGTATGCTGAGTCCAGAATCGTATTGAGCATAAACACTGACATCGTATGTAGTGCTAGGGTTCAGATTATGCAGTGTGTACGATGTCACTTCTCCAACGAACACTTCCATAGGCTCATTGGTACCTTAAATACAGAATATTCAAAGTTACAACAGAAAAAGGCATCACATCTTAAAATTAGCCTCAAAATTCATGCAGCTTCTCAGCTGAGCAGTTTTTGAACACCTTAAAATCACTGACTACAGATTCCTTTATCTTCACATTGGTTTTTAAAACTCTTTTAACTGGGCATATATGTGCATGTAAATATATAGTTATCTGTCCTTTGTATAGGAATTCACTCTCAAGCGTCCGAAATAGCTGACTTGGACGAAATAGCTCAGTTGGGAGAGCGATAGACTGAAGATCTAAAGGTCCCTGGTTCGATCCCGGGTTTTGGCAGAGGGTTTTGGGTCACGATTTAGAGAAGCAGCATGGCTTAGTAGAAAGAGGCTGGGCTTGGGAGTCAGAGGTCGTGGGTTCTAATCCCGGCTCTGACACGTGTCAGTTGTGTGACTTTGGGCAAGTCACTTCAGTTACCTCATCTGTAAAATAGGGATAAAGCCTGTGAGCCCTATGTGGGACACCCTGATTACCTTGTATTTACCCCAGCTCTTAGAACACTGTTTTGAACATAGTAAGCGCTTAACATACGTGATCATTATTATTATTATTACATGGCTGAAAAGGCCACTGTGGGACCCACAGACCTGGCTACATTGTGCAAATAAAATGGTTGTCTTCTGCTGCGCTATCAGGCTTACTGTTTTTTCTTTTGTCTTCTTGTCTTTCATTCCTTACAAAGCTTTTGTTCTCCAACAGCCATACCTTTCTAGATCTGTTCTTTAAAATTGACCATCGGTTTTCAGCTGAGATTTAAGCTCATTGTGGTCAGAGGATGGGTCAGTTTATTGTCATATTGAACTCTCCCAAGAACTTAGTACAGTGCTCTGCACACAGTAAGTGGTTAATAAATACAGTTGAATTCAGCATTAACTGAGGCTTTGTTTTACCTTGTCCTGAAAAAGATTTCCTCTGCCTTCCTGGCTTTCGGTTAGTGGGATTTCATTTCTTGAACCATTATGAATATTTGCTTTCTCCTCAAGTTATTTTTGTGTAATTTTCCAGCTAAATGTCTATATAATTTTGCTTGAGGCCATCATTGTGAAATGTGTTCAAAAATCCAATTGCTCCGTTCTAAATCTGTAACTTTTAAGGACTCCTCCTTTACAAAGGAAACTAGTGAGAGAATCACACAATAAGCATAGAAGAAGAGGTCACAGTGTTAACAGGGAATTATTTTCCTCATCTTCACACCTTCGCAAGTTGATTATAAGCACAGAGGATAGTTTTAAACTTGTTTTCCATTTTACTGCAGTAGAGAATACCTCCTAATTAGGGCCATCCAGAGCCCCAGGCCAGATTTTCATTTATGGGATTCAAAAGGCGAGGTTTCACTGCTTGGTCTTGCGATGGATGGGAATTGAACTCCCTGGCTTGGAGAGAAAGCTCTAGGATCCGGAGACTTGTTCTTACCTACTGGATGATACCTGATTTTGTAACCAAGAGTGGGTGACGGCGAGGGATCCCAAGAGACTCGGAATCGAGTGTACCACTCATCCGTAATGTGGATGTTCTGCGGGGGCAGGAGTCCAACTGCAAAAAGAGAACAGAGGTTACAGTGTTCCAAAATTGGCTTCCCCACGTACTTTCCTAGAACTGGGATGGGGGCGGGAGGGGGGAGGGTGTGTGTGTGTGTCGGTGGATGGGGGTTACTAATGCCTTCCTAAACCCCCAAACAGGTCTTGATGGAAACATTCTGGGGCCCTAGGCCAGGAAAATACCAGAGTCCTTTTGGGACCAAATCCAACCAGAAACCTTAAGCATTTTCGATTTTCCAGTTGTGGCACATCCCAGTTATATTGGCAGTGCGATGTGGGACAGCTTCTTCAGAAAATACTTTAAAGCAAAAATGCCGGTGATAAAATGAATACGTTTTGATGATAAAAGTTAAATTGAATATGAAAGTCATAATATGGAAAATCTAGAGATATGGCTGGAAGGGACCTCAAAGGTCATCTTGCCCTTCCTCTTGCCCTGGTACTATTTAATTACCATTCCTAGCATCCAGCTACCCATCTCAGAGGAAGGCAGTATTAGTTGTGTGGTCTGTGAGCACTGAGGATTGAGTTAACCCCAAGCTAAAGAAGGAGACAACCCAATGGCATGCTTCCCATATCACATTTCCAATGGTTGCCTTGTCCAACACCATCATGAGCAACCCAAGAACCACAGAGAAAATGAGAAGCACATCATGGGAAGTAACCCTTCCCTTAGAATTCCAGATGAAACTTTTAATATGTAGTGGACATAGCCTCTCAGAAAGTTTCCATTTCCATTGAAATCAAAGGTCAGTTCTGCTTTTCTGTCAGTGGACCAAGAGCCCAACTGTGCCCGGAGATTTCATATGGCAAAGCAAAGGAAGCTGGTTATTATCGTGATTGTTATTAATATATATATATATAATAAATACGATTGAATGAATGAATAATATTACTATTGATATTATTATTGTATGTGTTAAGCATGTATCATATGGTTAGAGACCATGCCACGTGATGGATTTGAAACATGTCTGCAGCTTAGATTGGGGAAAGACTTGAAACAACTCCACTCCACAAGCTGCCATCCTTACAGTTTCATGTAGTTATTCAACGACACAATGTGGTGGAGGAAAATTTGGAAACAAGGAACCCCAGGGCCATTAGTCCAGATACTTTTCCCTACCCATTTGCAGGTACACCCCATAATTTAGGAATGTCACTAAAATGTTAATCAGGGTTGGCTACATTGCTATCCCATGCGAAACAAAACCAATATAAACAAAGTAAAAATATGACAACTGAAGATTGATTCTCATGAATACTTAGCAGGAACTCTGGTTTATTATTAAATGAGTAAGTAGACATCTAATTAATGATTGTCAAGAAACATTCTGTGACAATGTTCCTATCTGTACTGTTAAACAGGACTCATCTCCTTTGGCTTATGTGCATCAGTAGAAGGGAAAGGTGATGCAGAGAGTGGCTTTGGACCTGGCTGGACAAAGGGATAAGGTGACGTTCCAAGATTCTCCTGTACAATAGATAAATGGAGCCATTGGGAGCCAGGGGAAGGCGGAACAGGGGAGGATGGAGGGGAAGTTGAAGCAGATTTACAGATTTCAAAAGACCAGAAATCTGTCCTGACTCATCCATTCCCAGTTAACTGGGACTTAACCATAAAATGCAATCACCCAACTTAGATAAAATAAGCAACTTACCAGTCCTGCCATTTCCAGTTAACTGTCCACCATCTCCATCTTCATACACAGCTACAATAGTGATTTTATACGGCGTATCTGCCTGGAGGGGCTGCAGTATCACGTTATTTCTCCTCCCAGGTACAGTGGTCTGAAGGGCAAAAGACAGCAAGTGAGACATTTGTCAGAAAGATTTTTTTTTCCTTTTTCAGACAGAATAACTACCTTAACATAGCTTCTCTGCTTTCCATGTAACAGAAGTAGCCTAGTCTAGTGGAAAGCATATGGGCTTGGGAGTCAGGCAACTCCACTTTCCTGGTATGTGACCTGGGGCAGGTCATTTGAATTCTCTGTGCTTCAGACCACTGTACTAAGCTCTTGGGGAGAGTACATTACAACAGGGTTTACAGACAAGTTCCCTGCCCAAAGGAACTTACAGTCTAGAGGGTGACACAGAAACTGGGGGAGACTTAGTGCAGTGCTCTGTATACAGTAATTAAAATGAATCCAGTCAGCGGTCGCCATTATGAGTGCTCTAAAGTTCTGCCCCAATCCCATGGATTGATGGATGGATAGAAGAATCAAGGTTTAACTCTCCCCCAGCTTCAAAACCTTACTGAAGGCATATTTCCTCCAAGAAACCTTCCCTAAGCCCCCTTTTCCTCTTCTCCCACTCCCTTCTGTGTCTCCCTGACTTGCTCCCTTTATTAACGCAGCCCCACAGCATTTATGTACATTTCTATAATTTATTTATTTATATTAATGTCTGTCTCCTCCTCTAGACTGTAAGCTCACTGTGAGCAGGAAATGTGTCTGTTTATTGTTGAATTGTACTCTCCCAAGCACTTAATAAACTGCTCTGCATACAGTAAGCACTCAGTAAATTCAATTGAATGAAGGAATGAATGAACTCAGATTCAGGTGGCCACCATCCTCAGTGGGACCTCAGCCCCTTCATTCAGCTGGGCCAGGTGTTTCAGAGCTTGTCAACGACCCATGAGAAACACTTACATATTCATCAATGGGATCGCCGACCGTGGGGGAATAGATGATCCTGTAATGCTGAACAGGCCCATTGGCGTGATCCCAGCTTACGGTAAGGCTATTGGTCGTCTCTCCAAAAACCTTCATGTTTTTCGGGCCGCTGCGTGGCACTAAGGAAGGAAGATCTGTGAAGCTCCACATGCTGCTGTGGTGAAAAAGTGCCCATTCATTTTCATAAAGCCCCTGGGAATTGCATTAGGACCTCCGAAGGTATCAACCATCACATCCACTCCACAAGGCAAGGCTTATTTAAGACTCTGTAGAGTCCTGTATAGTGGAAACTCTAGGAAACCAGAGGCCTAAGCCACCCGGAGGATTCACCAGTACATTGGAAGTAAAATTGGGTCCTCCGGGGCACAGAATGTTTATACATGACGTCCGGTGACAGACCATGGTTGATTGCCTAAATTTCTGAAAAGTTAAAGTGACCCTGCATGGAGGCATTGTCATTCGAATTGGTTTTATGTCCGAGAGCACAAATCAGGGCCAAGAGCGTAAATCGATCCAACCCATGGACTGTTGGCATAAAACGTAAAGTTTTACCGTTCACTTCTCCAGTTTCATTATAGACTAATAAAAATCTCAAACTATTTCATGAGTCAGGTGATGATTTAGTGGAATGCACTAAACATTCAGTGCTTCCTGGTCAGGGTTTACCCTCGATTTTCATCCTGGGGAAAATAAGACACTAGACGGAAATGTCACCAGGAGATCCATCTGTCAGAGATCAGGCCCATGGGAGCCAGAGAGAGAGAGACAGAGACCCTTCCTCCCAACCTGGAGGCCTGTCCATACTTTATTCCTAAAATATGCTCACTAAACAGAGTTCTGTGTTCCAGCCTGACACCAGGCTGATTTCTACACTGAGAACAGCAATCATAGAAGGAGGGGGATTGAAAGGGTCAAGCCTGGAGTGACATGATGGAAATCTTCCAAGTCATCTACAGGGTGAATGAGAGGAGTATGAGATTATTGTACACCAGATCCCACAGTATCAGGATGAGGGAGAACCCACTGAAGCTAAGGGGTGGTAGATTTAAAGCAGTTCTTCTTCAGCCAGAAGGTGACAACCACATGATCATAGACTTTGTGCAGCTGAAACTCTCAGCAGACTCAAATGGGGCTTAAATTTGGATCACATGGGAAGGAAGGTTGAGGATACAGAGGGGATAATGGCTTTAGTTTACTCTGATGGTAACCACGGAGCAGAGGGTCGGCCTGGAGAAGCGAAAACTGGATCACACTGATGCCCCCACCCTCTCTACCTTCCCAACCTGGGTTAGACAGAGCATGGGTGGGGATAGCCAACATTCAAAACGCTTATGTCTCTTACGTGTCCTTCCCTGGGCGGGGCTGGGGTTTCCTTCTCCATCGGGGTAGAGGGCCACGATGTCCACAGAGTAGGGTGTGTCGGGGATCAGCCGGTCTAGCTGCACAGTGCGGGAGTTCCCTGGGACCACAATCTGGACAGAAAAGATGCCCCTGGTTTAGCTCCCTTCTACAAGTCCGGGCCCGGGAGGCAAACAAACCCAAAGCAAACCAACTTAGATAAAAACCACCTGACACAAGGACTATAACAGTTGCGTCATGGGACATGGGGAAATTACCTGAAAATGAAAATAACACCACTGCACCTGTGCAAGATGGATATGTTGACTTTACTGTGGTCACGTCTGGTGCTGAGTTCTGGACTGATTGTCAAGGGATAATCAATTCCAAATTTGCACTAGCCAAGAAACTATTGGACCACAAAGCAGCATCTAATCTGCCCAGGCAGCTAAATGCTCAACAACTAGGTGACAAGAGTCCCTGAAGCTCACTGTGGGCAGGGAATGTGTCTGTAATATTGTTGTATTGTACTCTCCCAAGTGTTTTGTACAGTGCTCTGCACACAGTAAGTGCTCGATAAAAATGATTGAATGAATGAACGAATGATCTGGACTTTGGTGTCAGATGATGATTCTGACTCCCTGGAAAATGGTTTTAAGTCAGCAGACTGAAAGGAACACTGAAGCACAGTGAATGGTGGTCACTGTGTCGCCTAAGCACACACACAAAATAATAATGATAATCAATAATTGTAGGTTTTTTGAGTATTTACTATGTGACAGGCACTGAACTAAGTGTTGGGGTGGGTACAAGCAAATAGGGTTGGATGCAGTCCCTGTCCCATGTGGGATTCACAGTATTAATCCTCATTTTACAGATGAGGAGCAGAGAATAATAATAACAATAATAATAGTAATGGTATTTGTTAAGCGCTTACTATGTTCCAAGCACTGTTCTAAGTGCTGGTGTAGATACAGGGTAATCGGGTTGTCCCACGTGGGGCTCACAGTCTCAATCCCCATTTTACAGATGAGGTAACTGAGGCCCCGAGAAGTGAAGTGACTTGACCAAGGTCACACAGCAGCAGAGTCACCTGTAGATACAAAGGAATCAGGTTGTCCCACATGGGGCTCACAGTCTTAATCTCCATTTTACAGATGAGGTCACTGAGGCACATGGAAAGAGAAGCAGCGTGGCTTAGTGGAAAGAGCCCGGGTTTGGGAGTCAGAGGTGGTGGGTTCTAATCCCGGCTCTGCCACTTGTCAGCTGTGTGACTTTGGGCAAGTCACTTAACTTCTCTGGGCCTCAGTTACCTCTTCTGTAAAATGGGGATTAAGACTGTGAGCCCCACGTGGGACAACCTGATTACCTTGTATGTACCCCAGCACTTAAAACAGTGCTTGGCACATAGTAAGCGCTTAATACTATAATTATTAAACGTCTCTTCTGGCTCTAATATTCTAGACTCGGCCTACAGCCGGCATTTTCACTGCAATGCAGCGTGGCTCAGTGGAAAGAGCCCGGGCTTTGGAGTCAGAGGTCATGGGTTCAAATCCCGGCTCCCCCAACTATCAGCTGTGTGACTTTGGGCAAGTCACTTCACTTCTCTGTGTCTCAGTTCTCTCATCTGTAACATGGGGATTAAAACCGTGAGCCCCCCCGGGGACAACCTGATCACCTTGTAACCATCCCCAGCGCTTAGAACAGTGCTTTGCATATAGTAAGCATTTAACAAATACCATTATTATTATTATTATTATGAGGTAACCTGCTACTGAATGTTGCAAGAGAGGACTGAATGATTCTCACAGACCAAATTACTCACGGATTCCGAAGGTCTCGTGCCGCCCAGCGGCGAATAGACCACCCGATACTGCTGCACGGGTCCAGGGGCAGGATCCCAGAGGACGTCCAGGGAGTTGGGGCTGGGATTGTACACTTGGATGTTTCTCGCCAGTCCTCTCACCACTGGACAAAAGAAAAAGCAAACCCCACAGGGCTGTCATCTCCTTGACGACAGGGATCATGTCTTATCAACTCTATTCCAATCAATCAATCAATCAATCGTATTTATTTGAGCGCTTACTGTGTGCAGAGCACTGTACTAAGCACTTGGGAAGTACAAGTTCCACTCTCCCAGACGCTCTGAAAAGCGTTCTACACAGAGCAAGCCTTCAACAAATACTACGAGAAGCACTGGAAAGAGCACGGGCTGTGGAGTCAGAAGTCATGGGTTCAAATCCCGGCTCGGCCAACTGTCAGCTGTGTGACTTTGGGCAAGTCACTTAAGAGAAGCAGCGTGGCTCAGTGGAAAGAGCCCGGGCTTTGGAGTCAGAGGTCTTGGGTTCAAATCCCGGCTCCACCACTTGTCAGCTGGGTGACTTTGGGCAAGTCACTTCACTTCTCTGGGCCTCAGTTACCTCATCTGGAAAATGAGGATTAAGACTGTGAGCCCCGTGTGGGGCAACCTGATCACCTTGTATCCCCCCAGTGCTTAGAACAGTGCCTTGCACATAGTAAGCACTTAATAAATGCCATTATTATTATTATTATTCTCTGGGCCTCAGTTACCTCATCTGTAAAATTGGGATTAAGACCGTGAGCCCCCCGGGGAACAACCTGATCACCTTGTAACCTCCCCAGCACTTAGAACAGTGCTTTGCACATAGTAAGTGCTTAATAAATGCCATCATTATTATTATTATTATTACTGACTGATTGACATCCACCATTTTAGGGAATTTCTGGGAAGATCTTGAGGCCCTTCTTATTCTAGGAGTTTTGATAGCTGATCTATGCCACCTGTCAGTTTGGGTAAAATAGACTGTGGGGGTCACGTTTTGAACCTTTAATTACTCTCTGGAGACAATTCAAATACCATAGCTGGGAGATATGTAACTTCTACCTCTTAAGCAAGGCCTGAGGGGGCTTCTTCGTAAAGCCAGCCGGGTGAATTGGTCAGTCCTCTCCCAGAATGAACATGCAGCAGATTTTCTTCAAGTTTTCAAGCTATTTTCAGTTTCCATCCCTCAACAGGACCTAGGGATTCTCTGCCTCTTCCTCCTGCCCCCAGTGATCACAATCTCACCCTAGCAACTTCATTTTTGAACATAAAGGACTGCTACTAACTTTAATGTATTGTACTCACCCAAGCACTGCTCAATACACGGCGTACAGTACACACAATAAGTGCTCAGTAAATTCCCTTGGCTGATTGACTGATATATATATATGTGTGTATATACACATACATATATATATATATATATATATATATATATATATACATTCGTTCATTCATTCAATTGTATTTATTGAGCGCTTACTGTGGCAGAGCACTGTACTAAGCACTTGGGAAGTACAAGTTGGCGATATTTAGAGATGGAACCTACCCAACAACGGGCTCACAGTCTAGAAGGGGGAGACAGACAACAAAACAAAACACGTGGACAGGTGTCAAGTCATCAGAATAATATACACACACATATACATCAGTCAATCAGTGTATACATAATAAGTGTGGAAAAGTTTACCCCAGAGACATTGGAAAGAGCACAGGTCTTTCTTAGTGGAAGAACACAGGTCTGGGAGTTGGGTTATCTGGATTCTAATCCCAGCTCTGTGACTTACCGACAGTGTGATCTTGGACAAGTCACTTTACTTCTCTGTGCCTCAGTTTCCTCATCTGTAAAATTGGGATTCCGTACCTCTTCTCCCTCCTAAACTGTGAACTCCATGTGGGAAAGGGACTGTGTCCAACCTGGTTATCTTGGATCTACTCCAGCACTTAGTACAGTGCTTGGTAGATAGTAAGCATTTAACAAATATCATTTAAAAAATGAATTTCCCTGCATTGCAGAGACAAGATGGGATTCGGGAAGTTCCTCCAAAAGAACCTAAAATTCTTTCACTTCCGCATCTACACTGGCAAAAGGTAAAACCCAGTCACTCTCCTTGTTCAAAGTTCACATATTCTTCTGCTTGCAACTTGGAAAACCTTTCTCAGTTCTGTCCTGAGTAGATGCCTGTTCACGCGGAGAAGTGTGGATCAGACCTTATCCCGGATAAAGTAATTAGAGAGTTTACTTACATAAAAGGGTGACATACATTTTCATTTATTTTTCCACACACCTTCCAAATTTGATGAGAGAAAGGAAATCGGAACCACGGAGATGAAATGGAATAAATGACACGGCCTTGGGAGGATTGTTGACCCTACACCTAAATTCTAAACAGATGGACAGCTTTAGAAACATCTGATTCCCTACTTACACGTCCTTCCAATGTCTGACGTCCGTCCCCCGTCCCCTTCGGGATACGTGGGGACCACTGTGACGGTGTACTGTGTGTCCGGCAGTAAGTTTCTAAGCACGAGGTAGTTTGTGTTTCCTGGGGCGGTCGTCTGTTGATGAGAAGGAACACAACATGAAGGAAACATCTGTTTGATGCTGAACTCTGCTGGGCTCTCCATCTCTCTCTCCCTTCACCCCCCACCCCCCGATACTTTGGAAAACGAGTGGCAGATTCATGTCGTGTTTAAAGCAGCTGGATATCTTTCCAAGGAGCAATTACCGATTCCTCCTGGCCTCCTGAGTTGGGGGAGTAGAACACTTTGTACTGACGAGGACTGCCCTCAGCATGGTCCCAACGCACGTTCAGAGTGCTGGTGGAAGGATCGTACACTCGCAGGTTCTTGACGGTGTTGAGGGGTTCTGAAATGCAGAGGTTTTTGATCAGGTTTCCGAAATCAGCAGCTGCGGGGGCAAGAGTCCACCAGCTGCCCGACTGGGAAATACCCTCCGCGGGCCTGGAGAAAAGAACTTGGAGCGACAGAGGGTTGCAAAAGAGTGGAGCCAGACAGAATCGAAGCTCAGAGGCAGAGGAGACACTATGCTTCCAGGGGCTGGCAGGGCCTGTGTGATTCAGACAGGCAGTCAGTCGATCAGTCAGTCAATCATATTTATCAAGTGCTTCCCGTTTGCAGAGCACTGTACTAAGTACTTGGAAGAGTACAATAAAATAATGAACAGGCATATTCCCTGCCCCAGAAGGGCAGGAGTCCATAGTTGGGGAACTTTGGGAAGCAGCATGGCCCAGTAGAAAGAGTATGGGCTGGAGGGCTAAGGACCTGAGTTCTAATCATGGCTCCACCATATGACCACAGCGAAGTCACTTAATTTAATCTGTGCCTCAAATTCCTCATATGCAAAATGGGGCTTTGATGCCCACTCTCCCTCTGATTTAGACCATGATCCCCTGCTGGTACGGGGACTGTGTCCTAGCTGATTATCTTGTATGTCCCCCAGAGTTCAGCACAGTATTAGGCTCATAGTAACCACTTAATAAATACCACCACTTATTATTATCATCAGGAAAGCAAAAAATACCAAGGTTGGGTCTTCTCCAGTTAGTAAGTGCTTAATAAATGCCATCAAAAAAAAAAAAAAAAGAAGGTTGGGCTGGCCAGGGGCAGAGAAATGAGAGTGAAGTGGTCAGGGGGAAATAGGTGAGTGGGATAGGAACATGGAAAAGACAGTGTTGGGGAAACAGAAAGAAGAAAGCAGGGAAAGGACAGGGAAGCTCAGAGACTGAGAGAAAGCCTACCAGATCGAATGATGAGTCCAACAGGAAGACTGACAGAGAATCCATGCAGGAAAGAAGATGGCTCAAAGACAAGACAAGGAGACAGAGAAATATCAAAGAATGGAGAGGGAGAGAAGGAGTAGAAGGAGAAGCTGGGGAGGGTGAAGGAGAGAGGCAAAGAAAGCTGCAAGTCATGAGAAAACTAGAAAATTCTGGAACTGTTTCACAGGTCTTATTGGGTATGTTTTCCATTTTATGCTGCTAATAAATCAACCCAGGAACCATATGCCTTGGGTAGCTGGTTCTTACATCCACCTTGCCAATGACCCATGGAAAAAAAAAATAAGAAAAAACCCTTAATCCTTGACTTTTAGTGGGGGAAAATCATTTTCTGTCTAATAAAACAGTTTGATGGCCACAAACAACCACTCAGTAGACTAACACCACTCAAAATGTTTCCTTTTAATAACTGAGCTTAAAATTAATGAAAAAAATATGAAACTGTAAAGCAGAAGCTTAATGGAATGTTCTTCATCGGATCCCTCTTGTCTGAGTGGGTGGATAGGGCTCTTTCATGGAGTTGGGTCCAATGGTTAGGTCAGACCAGCTCTGTCCAAGGCGTAGAAGCTATGTCATCTCTGTATTTTGGTGTTTATTCAGTGGAGTCATAGAAAATTGCTTTCACTCAATGCTCATTCATTCTTTCATTTGTATTTATTGAGCACTTACGGTATGCAAAGCACTCTACTAAGCACTTGGGAGAGTACAATATAACAATAAACAGACACATTCCCAGCCCACAGTGAGCTTACAGTTTGGGGTGGAGACAGAAATCCATTTAAATAAATAAATTACAGCTCTAATAAATAAATTACAGATACTTACTGGTCTTGCCCCTGCCCGTCATACGGCCTCCTTCACCATCTGGATACAAGGATGAGACGGTAATGGTATACGGGGTGTCAGGCTTCAGTCTCTGCAGTAGCACGCTGTTCAATCTTCCTCCTACTGTGGTCTGGGGGGAAACAAGACAGCGGGGTTTAAAGTCTTATTCTGTCCTCCACCCTCAGATGGGTCAGGATTAAGACCTGCTTGGAAGGCGCCAGTGTGAATGTTGGGTTACCTTAGGATTTCTTAAATTACTAGAAGAACACCCCCTGGAAGTGAGTTGCTATCTATACTAACTTGTGCAAAATGCACCTCAATTAGGTAGATGAAGCATTTTGGCTTCCTAAATGGTAGCACATTTCTCTTTTAATGAAAAAAACACCTCTTCCCACCTGAATTTCAAGATAATAAAGAATCTGGAGACTTAATTATCATTACATAATAATAATAATAATGGTATTTTTTAAGCGCTTACTGTGTGCCAAGCACTGTTCTAAGCACTGGGGTAGATACAAGGTCATCAGGTTGGCCCGTGTGGGGCTCACAATCCTAATCTCCCTTTTACTGATGAGGTAAATGAGGCACAGAGAAGTGAAGTGATTTGCCCAAAGTCACACAGCTGATACATAGCAGTGCCAGAATTAGAACCCATGACTTCTGACTCCCAAGCCCATCCTCTTTCCACTAAGCCATGCTGCTGCCATTCACTAGGGAGGGTGAAAATAATGGGAGACAATTCATTCAGTCATATTTATTGAGCACTAACTGTGTGCAGAGCACTGTACTAATCACTTGGAAAGTACAATTCAGCAACAAATGGAGAAAATCCCTACCCAACAACAGGCTCACAGTCTAGAAAAATCCTTCTTATATATTGGTTCGATTTTTCCCCATTTTCTTGCTGAGTTTAGGAACATATTAAAAGGGTTCAGAAAAAGGTTGGAGGATCTTTGAAGAAGTCCCCTGGGAATGGCAGCTCTCTCAAAGATCATCCTATAGACCTGGGGACTCTTCACTAACTAGTTCCAATCAAAGTAAAAATTAAACAGAAAGTTCAATGAGACCAGCCCTGAGAAATGAAGTCTCAAACTCTCTCTAATTATGAGAGATTAATTGTTTGGGTCACTGCTTAACAACGGTTTAATTTAGCTCGCTGTTGAAGGAAAATCTGTCTATTTATTAATGGTTTACTAAATTCCAAGGTTGGTGCCACAGTAGTGAAGTCACATGAAAATAGAGAAGTCCTTAATGGGTAAGCTTTCGGACATCTGGATGTTTTATTACAGGCCAGATGTTTTTAACTTAGCACCTATCTGCTCAAGTGCTCTACATTTCAGAGTAATCCTCAGTGAAATATTGAAACCATCTTTCCCCAAGATTAATTGAACTATGCTGCATATTTCAAGCTATTTTTTAATCACTTCCAGATGTGGGGGTTACTAAAAAAGCAAATCACTAATGTTGTGGCAGGCCATTTTTAGAAAAATCTGAATTGCAGAAATCCTGGATGTGATCAAGGGCTAACAACATTAGAGAGGTTTCTACAAATTAAGAAATTCAATTTAAATTACTTTACAACTGTCATTTGATTTAGCTGGCATTTTGTTTGCTGCTGGCAGTTCAATTCATCCTCTTACCTCCTGAAAACTCCATCTTAACTATCTTTCCCCGCATACGTGGCCTTTCAGGAGATCTTTCTTTTTTCTCTCAGAAAAGGGCTGTCTCTTCTTCAGCCATAATGATGGTATTTGTTAAGCGCTTACTATGCACAGAGCACTGTTCTAAGCACGGGGGAGGTTACAAGGTGATCAGGTTGTCCCACGGGGGGCTCACAGTTTTAATCCCCATTTTACAGATGAGGTAACTGAGGCACAGAGAAGTTAAGTGACTTGCCCAAAGTCATACAGCTGATAGTTGGCAGAGCCGGCATTTGAACCCATGACCTCTGACTCCAAAGCCCATGGTTTTTCCACTGAGCCACGCTGCTTCTCTATTTGCTATAAATTAGCCTCTGCCTATTTTGATTACTAAAATCATTTCTTTCTTTATGTTTCCCTTTCCATTTTGAGCCCAGTTAAACTCGGGACCTCCCTTATCACCACCATTTCTACTCCCTTCCCACCACCATTTCTACTCCCTTCCTCACTAAATTCCCTTTATTTAAATGTATTCTCCACAATAAGACTGAATCACTCTTTTCTAACTTCCTCCTTGATTATCCCATTCTCCTCACATGAAACTTCCCCTCATCTTCTACACCATCACATCACTGGCATTAATGTGGCAGAGTGAAATCATCTTCTTTCCTCCTAAGTCTTTCCCCTGAAATTGCCTTCTGAAATTTCACCTTTCTTCATGAATGGTTTCAATGAACGTTCCCACAATGAGCTTCCCTAACTTCAAATGAAGAATGGGTAGACGAGTGAAAATTGTGAAGACGTACTATGGATGGTGAAGGCAGTCAAACACCATCTCCAGCACAAACCAGAAAAAAATTGATTGATTTGCTGCTGAGATTTTAACCAAATCTCCCTGTCTTTGTGCACTTCTTAATGCACAGACTTAGGAATCTTCCAAAGAAAATGCATGGGCTACTCTTAAATGGCTACTCTGATTCATAGTTATAATCTCAATAGCAAGAAAGCAGCATGGCCTAGTGGAAAGAAGGATGCGATTTATGGAATCGTATTCAATAAATACAATTGAATGAATGAATGAATAATCTGCCACCCAGCAGATTACCGTTTGCTCATTGCCCTCTCCGGACGAGGGCTGATAGGTGATTCTGTATCTCTGCACCCGGCCGCTGGCGGGATCCCACTTGACTGTCAAGCTGTTGGACGTTGCATTGTACACCTGGAGGTTTCGCGGTCCGCTTCGGGGAGCTAAAAGGAAGGAATGAGAGCTCTACTCAAATCACGTCCCCTCCAGGAGGCCTGACTTGACAATAATAATAACAATTATGATGGTATTTGGTAAGCACTTACTATGTGCCAAGCACTGCTCTAAGCGCTGGGGCAGATACAAGGTCAGCAGGTTGTCCCACGTGGGGCTCACAGTCTCAATCCCCATTTTACAGATGAGGAAACTGAGGCACAGAGAAGTTAAGTGACTGGCCCAAAGTCACACAGCTGATAAGTGGCGGAGCCGGGATTCGAACCCACGACATCTGACTTCCTAGCCCGTGCTCCTTCCACTAAGCCACGCTGCTTCTCCCTTATACTCTCCCATTTTTTCTATTTGTAATGTAGAGGGTCAGCTCCTTGGGGACAGGGAGGGATCAGGTCAACAAACTCTATTGTTTTGGCCTCTCCCAAGCACTTAGTACAATGCTCTGTACATAGTAATTGCTTAATAAATGCCAGTGATTGATTATTAAAGTCCCAGTTAGGCCAGAATAAAAAAAAATAGGGCTAGATTTCTCCCAGACCCCCTTACAACATACAAAGAAAGTCAAAGAAAGCTGAACATATCACTCTATAGAACAGTCCACCTGTTCTGTTTTGTTGTCTGTCTCCCCCTTCTAGACTGTGAGCCCATTGTTGGGTAGGGACCATCTCTATATGTTGCCAACTTGTACTTCCCAAGTGTTTAGTACAGTGCTCTTCACACAGTAAGTGCTCAATAAATATGATTGAATGAATGAATGAATTAACAATTTGGGCCAGGATACACAGAAAACAAGCAAACGGATGAGAGAAAAACTTTACGGCATTCCAAATCCCAAAACGTTTACCAACATCTTAAGGCATTTATGACAGCTAATATATAATGCCACCCTCTTTAAATGAGGCCAGTTTTGCCTAAAGTGGAGGGGTGGATTGAATTTGGGGTGGAACATGGTCGGAAAATTCAGGATCCTTACCTTGTGTGGTCGTGGGGATCAAGCGTGCTAGGAAGAAAACGGAAATGTTTAGGATCATTTTTGTTATTTATTCACCGTAACTAAATCACATCTCTCGCGAAGGAATGACCCTTCTGGGATCGCCAAGCTTTACCTGTGCGCTCACTGCCGGTTAAGTCGTTGCTTTCTGACTCATCGGGATAGATGGCTGTGATGGAGATTTCATAGGGGGTGTTCGGGTTCAGGTTTTCAAAAACCAAGCTATTTTCATCCCCGTTCAGAATGGTCTTGAGGGTGGGGGGAAGAAACAAAATCAAACACCTCAGTAAGCTCAGAAGCGAATGGCCTACACATAAAGCAGAATCCTTCGCAAAAGTCCCTCTGGGCGCCCTCCACAACAGGACAACGCAGGTAGCCCGTGGAACTTAAGTCATCTTACCTCCATTTTGTCAAAACTTCCATAGGGTTTCCAGGTAATCCTGTAAAGAGAGACATCTGAAGCTCCGTGATCCCACGTTCCTCGGAAACTGGTTGGTGTCACCTCCGTGAACCTCAGATTGACAGGTGCCGGCACGGGTCCTAGCGTGACCAAAGGCAGGTGGATTTTGGAAAATCAGATAGTGTACTATCTCTGATAACCAGGCTTTAATCAATCAATCAATCAATCAAATTGAAGGCTTACTGTGTTCAGACTACTGTACTAAGCACTTGGGAGAGTACACTACAACAGAGTTGGTATACACTTTCCCCGTCCAGGAGGAATTTTTATTTCTCTTAATGAATTCACTGAAAAGAGACTGTGAAGTAATGGGGACGGTGATGACGATGATGGCGTGTTGGTGATTTGGTCTGCTCGGCTCTTATTCTGTGCTAAGCACTAAGCCGAGGGCTGGAGTAGATACAAGATGAATGGACTAAAGTAGTTTTGTATGCCTGACAAAGTTTTTCATTTGGGAATAAGGAGAGCCATTCAGGGTCAGGTTTCAGAACCGCATCCATTAAATTTGTTTTTCTTGGAGTTCAACACTAAGGTACTTGCGTACAACCCAATGCATCTGAAAAGGTGATGGCTTAGGCCAAAAGCAGGAATCCATATGTTCGTGCTCTTCAGAAATCCAAACGTCCAGGGGCTGCCAATCCCTGATGTCATGAGGGCATGCCTCCACTATGACTCGCCCTGGTAGAAAAGTTGCCTCTCAGCCAGCCTTTTGTTTTAGAACACTGAGACTGACACCGCTATTCCTTTTTTACACCAGGCTGCTCCATTTCCCTCAAAGTTAGCACGGAATTCAAACCTAGAAATTACAGTCTATGAAAAAAAACTGTGGAAAAAATATGGTGTAATGAAAACCGTGCCTAAGTTTTTCCCACTAGATTCCACAATGTTAAACAGACTATGCTGAACCTCAGCCAGGTTTCAGGAAACAGAGCTAAGAGATCCTTGAGACTCCCAGAGATATAACCAACAGCAGTTCTACTTTCCCGCATACTAGAGTTTTCCTTCCAATAATTGCAAACATCTGTCAGAGGACTTGAACTTCGTATTGCTTCTCTGTCAAGTTCTGTCTCGAGGACCAGATGACTGTCATTCAAAATTCAGAGGCCTCCAAAAGCTAGTTAAATGGTCCTAACCACAGAAGCCACTGAAGGCCGGATGAACTTCCAAATGACCAAAATGAGAGTTGCCATCCTCATGAGCAGATTACCAAACTGATCGCAGGCAGTTATCCCCTGATGATACATCTGGATCCTATTAGGGCTCCTTTAAGACACAAACAGTTTAGGAGTAAGAGTATGATGTCAAGAACCTAATTCCCCAAATATTTAGATTGCCATGAGCTCACTCTGAATCACTACTGTAACTCATTTTAGTCTCCTACTGGTTTCCACTTACTATGTACCAATCACTCTACTAAACACAGGGGTAGATACAAGATGATCAGGGCGGACACAGTCCTTGTCCCAAATGGGACCTCACAGCCAAAGGGAACAGGAAAATAGCTAAACCTCATTTTTCAGATGAGGAAACTGAGGCACAGAAAAGTTAAGTGACTGTTTTCCTCTTGGCCTTTTCTCATGATCAGCCTCTTCTTTGCCTCTCTGTGCTGCATAGGAACCGACAAGATACATCAATCCATCTCGTAAACATGCGTGTTATAGTGGAAGGGTGTGCTTGGAGGCTTCAGAGGAATGTACATTTGTACAGATGTGGTAAAAGGCTTAGAACAGTGCTCAGCGCTTAGAACAGTGCTCAGCGCTTAGAACAGTGGTTTGCACATAGTAAGCGCTTAGTAAATGCCATCATTATTATTATTATAGCAAAGGTAGCCTACTTGTCCCTATCCACCTATCGAGGAGCCATGTTGAAAGAAGGCAACAGGCGGTTAGCTCTTCTTGAAAGTGACCCTTAAAAATAATCACAATAATAATAATTGTGATACTTGTTAAGCACTTACTATGTGCCAGGCATTGTCCTGGCATAGTTGCAAGGTGATTGAGTTGGACACAGTCCCTAGCCCACAAAGGGCTCACAGTCTTAATCCCCGTATTAATAATAATAATAATGATGGCATTTGTTAAGCGCTTACTATGTGCCGAGTACTGTTATAATAATAATAATAATAGTATTTATTAAGCACGTACTATGTGCAAAGCACTGTTCTAAGCGCTGGGGAGGTTACAAGGTGATCAGGTTGTCCCACGGGAGGCTCACAGTCTTAATCCCCATTTTACAGATGAGGTCACTGAGGCACAGAGAAGTGAAGTGACTTGCCCAAAGTCACACAGCTGACAATTGGCGGAGCCGGGATTTGAATCCATGACCTCTGACTCCATAGCCCGGGCTCTTTTCACTGAGCCACTCTGCTTCTCTACTGTTCTGTAGTGCTTCTCTACTGCTTCCACTGCTGTAAACGAGGCACAGAGAAGTTATGTGACTTGCCCAAGTTCACAGAACAGACAAGTGGTGGAGCTGGGATTAGAACTCGGGTCCTTCTGACACCCAGGCCTGTGCTCTAGCCACCAGGCCACACTGCTGTCAGTGGCTTTCCCCAAAGGAACTTTAAAAACAAGGCTGAGAATATTTAACTAGTCACCAGATCCAGCAGCAATGTGGTCCAATATATTGGAACAGAGAAAAAAGATTCCGGCACCGAAAGCTTTTGAATTTATTTGCTTTGGGATACAAAGATAAACACTTAATTTTCTAAGGGTTCTCTTTCCCATCCGTTATACGGAAAAGCATCTTGTGCTAACTTGCTTGGTTCTTGTGCTAACCTATTAAAGATTAGAGGCAGATAGACCTGTGCTAACAAACAATCATTACAGAGGTCCTTATCTATGATAAATAATAATGGGCTCCATTCATTCATTCAATCATATTTATTGAGCACTTACTGTGTGTAGAGCACTCTACTAAGCGCTTGGGAAGTACAAGCTGGCAACATATAGAGACGGTCCCTACCCAACAGCGGGCTCACACTCCGTTTGAGGCAAAATACTACAAAGGGAGGTGAAAGGAAGTACTTAAGTCACGGTAAATTTTCTTGCTTCACCTAGAAAAGAGAACTTGTAAATACTACCAGGACTAATATGCAAAAGTGCTATTCCAAAGAGCAATTAAAAGTCTTATGTTGCAGAATATGCATATTATATATGTGAATACTTATATATATGCATACGTAATATGTGTGTATATATAATATGAATATATATATATATATATATATATATTTACACATACATTATCATAATTGTGGTATTTTTAAGTCCTTACTGTGTGCTAAGCATTCTACTAAGCCCTGGAGAAGATCCAAGATAATCACAGGACACAGTCCCTGACCCACAAGGGGCTCACAGTCTAAGGAAAAGGGAGGGAGAACAGGTATATCATCTCCATTTTACCAGTGAGGAGACTCAGGCCCAGAGAAATGAGGCAACTTGCCCAAGGTCACACAGCAGGCAAGCAAAGGAGCTGGAAAGAGAACCAATTCCTCTGATTCTCAGGCCCATTGTTCTTCCCACTAGACAGAGCTGCTTCTCAAGAATCTCAAAGTGTGTGCATATGTAATAGGAACGGTAAATACGAGACAAACTCTCTGATCTTTACTCAGAGCTCTGAGCAGAAGTTTTCCAGGAGGGGAATAGTTTAGATATCCAAGGAAAGTCTTCCTACTGAAGTTGATTCCCTATTTGCTGGTCCAGGGGGACCCACGCAGCTCCTGGAGGGACCGTCTCTATATGTTGCTGATTTGTACTTCCCAAGCACTTAGAACAGTGCTCTGCACACCATAAGTGCTCAATAAATATGATTGAATGAATGAATGAGGAAGGAAGAAAGCTTAGCTCTTTCCTGTCACCTTCTCTGCCTCCTCCTGCTCAGAGTCTGAGAGGCCCAACTTCCCAGGGCCTGTACAACATATGGAAATTCCTGAGGGCCGTGAGGGGCCAGGGGCCGACTGCAGCTAGCCAGGGGTCAGTCGGGGCACCTGGGAACTGGGAAAGAACCCCAACTAGCCTCAACCACTGGCAAGAACCCCATTGTTTCCCTAATTTTTTTTACTGATATTTATTAAACACTTATACTACGATTCAAGCACTGCTCTAAGCACTGGGGTAGGAACAACATAATCAGGTTGGACACAGTCCCTGTCCTACATAGGGCTCACAGTCTAAGTAGGAGAGAGTAAAGTTATTGAAGCCCCATTTTACAGTAGAGGAAACTGGGGACGTTAAGTGACTTGCCCAAGGCCACACAGCAGACAAGTGGTGGAGCTGGGATTTGAACACAGGTCCTCTGACTCAAACCCACACTTTTTCCTCCAGGCCACACTGCCTCCCAGTTTCCCCAGAATCTCTCGCAAGGCAGATCGCTAAAATTAAAGAATTTCGCGACTTACGGGTGGTTTCGTAAGCTGTTACCGGTGGAGATTCCCCTTCGTCATACACCGCCACGACATTCACCGTGTAAAGCGTTTGGGAAAAGAGATCGGTGAGCGGGGTACTCGTCTTAGATTTATCCACTTCCACCTTGAAAGACATCGAATGGTGGATCAGTTAAAAAGGCCAAGGGTTTAGGATTATGGATTTATGCAGAAGGATCACTGTTCCAGCTTGGGGACGGATCGAAGCCCAGTCATTTCCTCAGGAGCGAACCAACAAGCTGTTGGCAGACCACACACTCAGGAGTCTGTTTCTTTTGCTGCTGACGAATCTTAACGGCACAGGGAAAGATCCTGCTTGCCCTCCACTGGAATGAACAACCCTTTTGAATTTGGCTGTGGGTGCAGTAATCATTAATAATAACCATAACTGTGGCATTTGTTAAGTGCTTATTATGTACCAGGCAATCTACTAAGCGCTGAGTAGCTACAAGCTGATCAGGTTGGACTCAGTCCCTGTCCCAGATAGGGACAGGGACTTAATCCTCATTTTAAAGTTGAGGGAACTGAGGCACAGAGAAGTGAAGTGACTTGCCCAAGATCAAGTAGCAGACAAGTGGCAGAGCTGGGATTAGAACCCAGGTCTTTCTAACTCCCAGGGTTGTGCTTTATCTACTAGGCCAAGCTGGTTTCTCTATTGGGTGCCCATGGTTGACATCTCTTCTCCTGTTCCTGTTTCATATTCTATCTGAAGGACATATAACGTGATGGATCCCACAAGTACTCCTTCATAATGTTATCTAAGGCTTGGACTACTTATCTTGGCTAAGGGAAGCCAGCTCATTAAAACGGTGGAAGGCACCTGCATTGGCCAAGCTTCCATCAACTCCCTGAACAGCTGTCTTTCGGGTCCAAAAGATAACTAGAAGAAATAGGATTTTCCTTTGCTGCTGCTCCAAACAGATTACTAGACAGAATGGAACATTGTTTTATTCTGGGACAGCACCACGTACAATCCACTGAATCTGCAGCCTTAGATTCATCAGACCTCACCAGGCCCTCCAGCTCTGAGATTCCATGATTCTCTGAGGTTTCATCTACAGATACATGTCTTTTATGGGGAATAAATCCCTCACAACAAAATATAACGGGCTTGAGGACACAAACTAGGTTACTACATTTTCAGTCTCCAGTCGCATCTTCCCAAAATACAGTTTTCAGAACCGCTTAGCAGCATACACCTCAGAAGAGGAGATCCAGTGTTTGAAAGTTTCCAAGATGTCAGCACTCTCTTAATGAAGGGCCATAAACCAAGAGCTGCTGTCATCAGTTTTAATCACCAGTTTTTAATTAATGCTCTGACTCAGGAGAGAAGCAGTGCCGTTTCCAAACCCTTGCTTAATAATTTCCCTCTTACCTCTTTGACGTCTTCTTCCTCAGACGTCTTGTATCTCACGATGTATTTACGTACTTTCCCAGGAGCAGAATCCCAAAAGACATTCATGGTGCTGTGGGTTACATCTCTGATTTTCAAACCTTTAGCTCCAGGTAAAGGTACTGTGAAAACACAAAAGGAAAAGTCCAGATATGACTCCTAAATGATGGAAAAAAACAAACTCTGAGTAGAGAAAGAAGTAACTGAGAAGAGAAAATGAATGCTCTTTAATGAAATATTTTTATGAAAAATCTTAAAAAATATGCATAGTATTAGTAATATGTTTGCCTGCATTGCCTGCAAAATTTGCTGAAGAAATTCTCGTTGGCATAGTGTTACAACTGAACCAAATAACCTGAACCAGTTTTGAAAGCGGGAAAAAAATGTATCTTGGTAACCAGTCACCCCCTTCTCTTTTTCTTAGGTTAATGTTTCTGATTCTGAAATATTGTAAAGCAGAAATGATCCTCAGGGGGCTGCTGCCTTAGGGGTGCAGATGAAACTGGATACTGGAAAAAGAGGGAGCCCTAAAACGGTCCCTAACATTAGGTGCCAAGGAATCCCCTAGACAAAAGTGGAACAGCAGCTTGCAAACTATTTCCAAAGAAAGACGATTTCTAAAGACCAAAATCTTGACTTTTTCATTGAAAACGTGTCGGCCTGAACTCTTGCACCCAACCAAGAGACTCAAGCTGATTATTTATTTCCAGTCCTTAACCAAAACTTGGAACATCTTTAAAGGGGGCCCACGGACTCTGTCTGCAGTGGATACCCCCTCCTCCCACCCAATCTCAGCACCTCAAACAATTCCAATCTCTCCTTCCCCAGCTGATGAAAGAGTAGCTTTCACAGCCAACAGAAGGAATCCCCTGCCAGTCTTTCCTGATGGGAAGTTTCAGTGTCATTCCCCGAATGCAAATTCAGGGTTGCGGAGTCCACAGGGATATAGACTAAGCAGAAGCGGTGATTTGTCTGGGTTTCCAACACCTTAGCTCCCTGCAATGCCAAAGAGCTGAACTCTACCCCTTTCAAACTTGCTTGTAGGGCGAGATGGCTCATTAACTCAGTTCCCCCATCCACGTGTACAGGCAGCTGATATTTACCATCAAATAAGTACAACTGAATGAATGAATACCACACACATTTTACCATAAATCCAGCTGCCATCAAGGCCTGAAATCTGACAACTCGACCTTCAGGGGAACTCCAAAGGCACAGAGTCTAAAATCATTAAACAACTCCCGATCGCCTCGGGCTTTAAATGAAGACATATAAAACATATACGACATTAGGGTTACGTATATAGTTTTTAAAGAAAAAACATTAAGTGAATGGAGACCTACAGGTTACTTCACGGGTGGTGGTGGGCTCACTGGTGAGATCACCGAACACTGCATTCATAGTTAACGTGTATTCTGTGTTGGGGAATAATTCCACCAGGTGAGCTTCATTCACGTTTGGTCCAACACGCATCTGTACATAAAGAGAGGTTTATTTGCTGGATTTGAAGTAAAAGAGGAAGCCGTATAGTATTTGGGTGACTGTAAGCTTGTTGTGGGCATGGAACGTGTCTGTTTCATTGTTATATTGTACTCCCCCAAGAGCTTGGTATGGTGCTCTGCACACAGTAAAGCGCTCAATTAATACCACTGACTGACTGACTGATGGGATGGCAAGAGGGATTGTATCTGTTATTTTTTATATTGTACTCTCCCAAGTGCTTAGTACAGTGCTCCGCCCACAGTAAGTGCTCAATAAATACCACTGACCACATGGAGAGAGCCTGGCAGAGGGATGCTTTACGAATTTAGCTCTCTAAGAAATGTCCTTTCCTCTTTGATTTATTACACCCCGATTGAGATCACTGTGCCTCATCAGTCAATGAAAAGAGCAGTGTTCTCTCCCCTTTGCCAGCATTCCCTCGGCTAGATGATGGCTCCTCCAGAAGGAGAACAATTTCTCTCACCTCTTTGGCTCTGGCTGGCCGGGTGGCATTGACAGGCTCATAGGTCAGCGTGTAGCCGGTGACCCCACTGAGTGGTTGCCATCGCAACCGCATGGCGGTGGGTCCGATGTCATAGACATTCAGTTGAACCGAGGGGACTGACACTGTCAAAACCAAAAGCGATTCATTCATCACTCCGCCGAGTTCCAGTCATATCTCCGAACTAGTCTGTTTTATTATGTGACTCTCTACTTCTGCTCTATAAACTCAGAACGGAGCATAGGTCTTTCCGAGAAATCACAGTGAAACAAGTAAAAGCATTTACATAACTCTTTTCCAACACCCTGCCCCATCTCCCTACTCTATAGCCACGAGGGTTGGTTCTGAACCAAGCGTTGCAATGCCCATTAGACAGAACACCACACTGGAGCAATCAACATGAAAATGTTCAAGTCCCAGGACATCCAATGAGTTATGTGGTGGCCCAAAAAGAACTTAGCTTCTAGAGTCAGTTCTTAGGGGGCAGGGAATGTGTCTGTTTATTGTTATATTGTACTCTTCCAAGCACTTAGAACAGTGCTTTGCACACACTAAGAACTCAATAAATATGATTGAATGAATGAGTCCCCCACGTCTTGTCTTTATTTCCCATAAAAGGTGAAACCAAACCATCCACCCTGCAGAAGTTCCACCGCCCAATCTGGATGTGATGTTTCTACCTTCGGAAAAAAAAAAAAAAACACTTCAAGTTTCAAATTAGGAATTTAGCATGGAAAAAGATTTGCAGCTGGAGAAGCCTTTGAAAGCTTCTTGGCCTCAGTTTAGAACAGGAATAAATGCATCTCTCAGCCACGGTTGAGTATTGCTCCGAATCTCTACAATCAGCGAATACACGATGGAAATCCCGAGGTGTCCAAAATTACTTTGTTGTAATGAAATCTCATTATATTAGAAGTGGTTTGAAAATACAGATCAGACACCAAACTCCACAGCTGTGTTTGAGCTAGGAAAAACCTCGTGGTAGTTGGATACAATCGGGACCAGAAAATGGAGGCAGCAGACAGACCCTTTCGACACCGTCCCAGTCTCGTAAATTTCTGGCTGCGGGAGGCAAGGATTTCCACCTACTAGCTCGGCCTCAAGGCAGCTCCTCAGGAGATCACAATTTAGTCCTGACTGAACCGGCAAAATGACTCAGAAGTAGGTCATCGCTATCTAACCGGGGGGGAACTTGAAGATCCCCTCTTAAAGATCTCAGGAATTTCCAAAGACTTAGTTTACCGCCTTAAGCAACCCAGATTCCATCACAGTACATAATCAATGGGGAAACGCAATAAAATATTTTCTTACACTGAAACTGGGGGCTCCTTAAAATAGGTCAAAATGTCTTGTAGTTCAAGCCAGTAGATGGGGACTTTGATAAGATATATGGTTGTGTGTCCATATCTCCGATGGGGTTTATTATTGTCTACCAACTATGCTACTTGTACTCTCCCAAGCATTTAGTACAATATACAATAAAGTCGATTGATTGATTGATTGGTTATTACACTGGGTTTTCATCTGCAATCTTAACCTTTTTCCAGCAGTCTGGTATCCAGTCAGTAAGTCTTCTGTGAGGAGGAGATAGATGCAATACAGAAGCCTGAAGTAGTCAGCGTAAAGGGGTAGGACTAGATTGTAAGCTCCTCAAAGGTAGGGATCATATCTTCGAAGGTAGGGATCATGTCTACCCTACTGTGCTCTCCTAAGTGCTTAGGAGAGTGCTCTGCACACAGTACATTCACAACAGATACCACCATTTAATTGATGGACTGAATGTCTAGATATCATCAGGGCAGGGCTTTCCCATCCGTTCCTCCTTCCCAACTGCCATCACTAACCCTTCCGCTAAGGTTCCTCACGTCTTCTCCCGGATCATTCGGGCAGAGAAGATGGGGGAAGCGACTGTCTGATCAGTTCCCTTGAAAACCGCAGTGGGTAGGAAGCGACCTAGATAAGACCTGGAGAATCTGGACTTACAAGTTGTTTCTGTGCCCTTCAGAGGTTCACTGTTTTCATCTTCCACCACGGAGTACAGGTTCACAACGTATTCCGTCTCGGGCTTCAGGTCTTTCAGAACTGCACTGGTTTCCAGACGACTCACATAAAACTGGGAAGGAAACCAATGAACTCTCAAATCCCACGTGGTTTTATTCTGGCTGAAGTTGAAACTTACCAGCTCCTAAGTATAACAGGAGGCTCAACCTGGCATGGTAAAATCCCTGACTAAGGAGGGCAATGAACCAGAAAATTCTATTTTCAAATCCTCATGTTTGAATAAAACTTGTCTCGTAGACAGAGTTCCTCTGGGGGAATCCTCCTCCCATACAATCATCTGAATCCATCACACTCTAACAATTTTTTTTTCTTGGGAGGATAAAAAATACATCTGTTAGTCTCAAAGCACCGAGTCTGGATAATGGGCCTTTATTTGACCTCCATCAATCTTTGATTTATCTGATTAGCCAATGAAGAGAGTTACATTTTTCACACAACAGCAATTAGCTCATGGGATTTGCTCCCAAAGGAAGTTGTGCAGGCTGGAAATACCAACAAGTTCAAGAAAGGATTGAACTGACACATGGCAAGAAGTCCATGACAGGTAAGCTTCTTGAGGGCAGGAATTATGTCTACCAACTCCACAAGTTCTTAAGTGCTCTGCACACAGTAAGTGCCCAATAAATACCATTGATGGATTGATTAAAGGAAAGTTAAGGATGAGAAAGAGTCATGGAGGCATGGGATAACCATGACAATGGCTATCCAGGAGGGCAGTCATTCTTTGGTTCTTTCAACTGTTCTCTGGTGTCAGTCATAGACAGAATCCTGGACAGGCTGAGACCATCGGTCTGCTTCAGTAACGACACTTCTTGCTTATTGTATTACAGCTATCCCAATCAGCTAGGTCTATCCAAAAGGAATTTATTTTCTACCTACGCAAGGTTTATCAAAATTTTAATCTAAGTTTCAGATGAAGTAGTAGAATACAGTGCCCCCAGAAACAAACCAAATCCCTTTCCAACTACCTTCATTCCCTTGAGCTTTTCCACTACAGTCCCTCCCCTTAACACTGAAGTGGTAACCTATGAACCCAGAGCATCTTAAAGCTTTCCAAAGAGCCCCTGCCTGTCTCCCCCAATGAAGGAAAATTGAGGAATTCTTAAGGTTAGAGTAGGAACTTCCCAGCTCACTCACCTCATGGCGTTTCCCTCCAGAAACAGGATAATATTCCACCTTGTACCTATCCACGCTGTCGGAGGGGGCCGTCCAGCTCACTTTGAAGGAACGATGAGTTTGCTCAGAAGTAACTAAGTTGGTAGGAGCTTCTAAATCCCCTGGGCCGTCAAAACCAAGTATGAAAGATTTGCATTATTTTTTTTTAATCACTCTAGACTGTAGGCTCACTCTGGAGAGGGTATGGGTCTACTGACTCTGTTATATTGATACACTGTACTCTTCCATACATTTAGTACAGTGCTCTACACACAATAAGTGCTGAATATATATGATTGGTTGATGACAATGAGGAAAATTATCCTTCATTAAACAGTTTGTGACTTAGAAAAGGGGCAAAATATCAGATGAGTGCATTCTGAAAAGATTATGTTTCTCCATAAACCAGAGATTATGCAATTAATTATTCAATGAATTCAATTAAACCTGGATGGGCTTAGCTGTGAATCCTTCTGTTAATCAATCAATCAATGATATTTTTTGAGCACTGTGCGCAGAGCACTGTACTAAGCACTTGGAAGAGTGCAACACAATAATATACCAGACACAATACCTGCCCACAATGACCTTACAGTCTAGAGGGAGAGAAAGTGGAGAAACTTAGATTTGACCCATGTATTTTTGTCGTAAAAATTATCATCTAATACCCTTTTCTATAATGTATTCATTCATTCATTCAATCATATTTATTGAGCACTTGCTGTGTGCAGAAACTGTACTAAGCACTTGGGAGAGTACAATACACAGTAAACAGATTCCCTGCCCACAAAGAGCTTACAGTCTACGGAGATGACAACAAGGGAGCTATATAGCTTGGGAAGGGGTAAGGAGGGAAATACATTTTACCTTGAAGCTTGACTCATAAACTAGCAAATCTGTGGCCAGGGAACATGCCTATCAACTCTTTTATATTGTACTCTCCCAAGCCCTTAGTGTAGTGCTCTGCACACAGTAAAAGCTCGATAAATATGACTGGTTGAAAGTAAATGGACACCCACACTTTTCCTGATTAAAGATACAAGCATCTCCCCCTCATAGCTTAGCTTCAACTCTCCCATCCTCCAGAAATATGCCCTCAGGGGAGCAAGACAGAAGGAATTAGGGGGGAGGGAGGGTAACCAGGCAGTTACCCTGCCCTCCCTGCCCCTTCTCTTTATCCCCTAACCCAACCCCCCAGTCCCACCTGCTGGGAAAGAACTGCTGTTACCTGGCCCCATCTGTGGATACACACAATCAAATTGTGGGTCAGAATAAGTTAGAATATTTTTTGTGTGGTTTGGGGGGGCATTTATTTGGGGAATGGTCTGTGGACACAGGACAGAGACTAAACTTAAGACCCAATGAGGTCTCTTTAGCAAAGCAAAATTCTCCTTAAATAAGACAAATTGGAGTCATGGACTGGCTGAATTCTTTTTCAAGCCAAAACTGGACAGCTTTTCTCATTCTTAGCCTCCTAAGGCTCTTTGAAATTGGGTCACGGGCAAAGGCACAAAACAATTAGCAAAACTAGCATGAATACAACCGTGGCAAGACTGATATAACTTCGCAGAAAATAGAGCCAAGATGTTTACACCTCCTCCTTTCCATTGAATCAGACTACAACTCTTTGAGCTTGCCCAGGAGAGAAGTCTACAGATGTTGGCTTGCGGAGCTGTTCTTTCTTTCCTGGGAAAGGCCAGTCTGCTGTCCAAATCCCCAAAGAAAACATAAAATCTGAACAGGAAAGTGTGGGAGGAAGAAACTCAGGAAAGGAGAGTTCACTGAAACAGATTCCTGGACCTTAAGGTATTTGTATTGCTAACTGAATCTTCTTAAGTATCCTCTCGAGACTGTAAACTTGCTGTGGGCAGGGAACTGGTCTACCAACCCCTCTATACTGTATTCATTCATTCAATCAATCATCTTTATTGAGCACTTACTGTATTAAGTGCTTGGGAGAGTACAATATAACAATAAATGGACACACTCCCTTGCAAAATGTGAGCTTACAGTCTGGAAGGGGAGAGTATTGTACTCACCCAAATGTTTAGTACAGTGCTTTGCACACACTAAGTACTCAATTAATATGATTGATTGATTGATTAACCCTCCTATCATTCAGCTACCATCTGCAGGAGCAGATGAAATGCAACCAGGGATTAGATGAATTCTAGCTCCTCTACTGCCTTCACCATCACCAAAGAAATCAGGAAAATTTAGGGGAAAGAGTAAAAGGAGAAGCATCGGCTATAATGATGTCCCTGACCTCTATCCAGAGCGCTGCAGGGACAACAAAGTGTGACTCTAATTAGCTCCCCTCTGGACTGTAAGCTCACAATGGGCAGGGAATGTATCTGTTTATAGCATACTCACACAAGCATTTACTACAATGCTTTGAATGCATTAAGAGCTCAATAAATATGATTTCATGATTTCTTTCCCTGCTCAATTGGCTTTGGTCTCAATCATTCAGGCCAACACAGCTCTTTCCGTTTCAGGATAGGAAGGCTAACCAATCCTCAGGAAGTTAGCTCCATTATGGGAAAATCTAAGGAGGTTAGATGATCCATCCTGAACTGTGAGGTTGGATGGGAAAGATGGCCAAGACCATCTTGTTCTTCCAAGCATTTTGGTGCTATTTTCAGAGACAGAATTCTGGGTTGGATGGAGCAGGAATCCGACTTTGTGTGGCACTTATTTTCTTGTTTGTTTTCCTAATAACTATGAAATTTAGTAAGTGCTTACAGTGAGATAAGCACTGGGAAGCAGCATGGCCTAGTGGATAGAGCACAGTCCTGGGAGTCAGAAGGTTGTGGGTTCTAATTCCGGCTCTGCCACTTGTCTGCTGGGTGGCCTGGGCAAGTTCCCTGCACCTCAATTACCTCATCTGTAAAATGGGGATTAAGACAGTGAGTCGCATGTGGGACATGGACTGTGGGCAACCTGATTTATTTGTATCCACCCCAGCACTTAGTACGGTGCCTGGGACATAGTAAGCACTCAATAAATACCATTATTATTATTCAAACTATCGTATCAGTCGCAATCGCTGTGCCACCCAAGACATGATTTGGCCACTATTTATCAGAACTATTTGAGCCCCTTGGGTTGAAAATGATGGCAAGATTGCTACAGCTTAACAGAAAACATTCAAGATGTTTACATGTCCATCGGTTTAACCTCCAGGTACTCCAATCCACTCAGATTGATCTACGTCGGGAGATCAGTGGGTGGACTGACTGACCTTACTATTCCTGTCAGCCAACTCTGGAATGCCATCAGATCGACAGCATCATACTCTCTAAGGAGATAGGGCCACATATAATAATAATAATAATAATAATAATGGCATTTGTTAAGTGCTTACTGTGTGCAAAGCACTGTACGAAGTGCTGGGGAGGATATAAGGTGTTCAGGTTGTCCCACGTGAGGCTCACAAGTCTAAGTCTCCATTGTACAGATGAGGTAACTGAGGCCCAGAGAAGTAAAGTGACTTGCCCAAAGTCACACAGCTAACAATTGGCAGAGCTGGGATTCGAACCCATGACCTCTGACTCCCAAGCCCGGGCTCTTTCCACTGAGCCACGCTGATTCTCAGCCTGTATCAGCCTTGGGTGACTCAGGAGATATTTTAAGGGACGATAACTGCTGCAACTATTTTAAATGGAAAGACAATCATCCAACAGGCTACAAGAAGCTACAAAAAGCAAATGGAGTTGGGAGAGTCAAGCACTTAGTACAGTGCTCTGCACTTAGTAGGTGCTCAATAAATACCACTGATGATGAGAGTTTCAAGGAAAACATACCTGGGCCTCTGACGCTGTTACATAAGTTAGCAGTGAGGTCTTCCACAATCGAAGAGAGGAAGGCAAAATCTGCCACGTTGTACGCGTGGGTGTCATCTGGATCGGTTGCAATGGCCTTCAACTCGCTTTCATCTGCATTTTTAATACCTTCACATGAACAGATGGAGAGTGTCAATGCCTTGAGGACTAGAAATACATCACCTCTTTACTCTGTGCCTTCCAAACAACTAGTGCAGTGTGTTGCGCCACCCTGTACTGCTGGAAGGGCAACTTGGATGGGCAATTTAACAAAATTCTGATCTCCAACCATAAATCTATACCTCGGAATGGACCAGATAGAGTTGTTATATAGAGGGAAAGGTCTTCTCCACTTGAAGAAAAGAAAAAAGATGTCTCTCCGTGATTCAAAATAGCGCTATGAAGAGCCAAACCCAGTTGCTGTGAGAAACAACAGAAATCTTTGAAAATACCCTGACTTCTGAGAGCATGCAATTTCTTTCGTAGCCCAGCTTTTATTTATCTCCTGTGGTTTGTTTCCTTGGATACACACACAAAAAAAGATGGAAAAGATGACACCAATTGGCTACCAAGAACGTATTTGTGTGTGAGAGGAAACTGTAAGGATTGTCCATCTTCCGTAGATTCTTTGCCAAAGAAGCTTGTCATGTAAACCCTGTCAAAAACCCTCAAGTGCACGTTCGATTTGGACTCTAAGGCCCTGGTACTCACCAACAGCAAACAGCTCCACCCCTTCATCCCGCAGCTTCTTCGAAGGTGCCTCGACATCGTCCTGGGATTTTCCATCAGTGATGAGAACCCCGATCTTGCGTGCCCGAGGTCTCATGCCAGCCTGTGGCTTGAAGTTGTTTTGTCGAATGAAATGTAGTGCCATCCCTGAATGTGATTTGGAAAGGGCAATTATTAAGTCGAGGGATTCCCGGGTTATGACAATCATAACCGAATTAAAAACCCCAGTAAACCAGGCCTCAGTGATTCAGAATTCCTGGTATTTCAAACTGAGGGCTTCGTCTCTTTTGCCAACTGTTCTAATAATAATAATGATGGTACCTGTTAAGCTCTTACTATGTGTTGAGCATACATCATACAGTTACCTCATCTGTAAAATGGGGATTAAGACTGTGAGCCCCACATGGGATAACCTGATTATCTTGTATCCCCCCAGCGCTTAGAATAGTGCTTGGCACATAGTAAGCGCTTAACAAATACCATCATTATTATTGTTGAGCACCGTTCTGAGCCCTGCGGTGCATACAAACCAATCAGATTAAATGTAATCCCCGTTCAACACAATCTTAATCTCCATTTTTCAGATGGGGTAACTGAGGCACAGAGAAGTGAAGTGACTTGTCCAAGGTCACACTGCAGACAAGCGGCCGAGCTGGGATTAGAGCCCAGGTTCTTCTGACTCCTGGTCCCTTGCTCTATCCACTAGGCCACAGTGCTCTACTGATGCCAGGTGAAAGCAGGATTGAGTCTAAAGTACAATGTGTTGCATCACAAGGCAGGAACAAAATCCCCGATACTCTAACAAAGCAGAAAAACATTCCTTAAAAAAAGTATGGGTGCACATAAGGTCACAGCAAAACTCAATTACAGGTGAGGAACAAGCAACCTAAAAAAAAATGTCTGGTAATCATAGAGAAGCAGCATGGCTCAGTGGAAAGAGTCCAGGCTTTGGAGTCAGAGGTCATGGGTTCAAATCCCGGCTCCGCCAATTGTCAGCTGTGTGACTTTGAGCAAGTCACTTAACTTCTCTGGGCCTCAGTTCCCTCATCTGTAAAATGGGGATTAAGACTGCGAGCCCCCCATGGGACAACCTGATCACCTTGTAACCTCCCCAGTGCTTAGAACAGTGCTTTGTACACAGTACGCGCTTAATAAATACCATCATTATTATCATTATTATTATAGTCGATCTCAAGCTGAATGCAAGTTAGCACAGTGAAGTTCCATTACTGAAAAACCCCACAGGGGAAAAGGGGTGTATCAATGAGGGTACAACACCCAAGAGTCAGAAAACAATCCTCCTCAACTCTGGTCTGGCTCTTATTAGAACTTGCTGTCTGGTTCTGCTCACCACACTTTAAACAGGATGTGAGCCAACTGGACAGAGTCCAAGGTAGAGTGACTAAAACGATCCCGGTGATGGAGGATAAAACCTGTGAGGAACGGTTAAAGGAATAGTGACTGCTTAACCTAAAGGAGGGCAGGCCAAGCAGCCTCTTAGACTGTCAGATCAATGAAGGGGTTCATGGGGAGGAGGTTGTCCGGCACTTCTTCAGGTCCACTGGGGATCAAACTAGTGGAAAGGGGCTTCAGTTGAAGAGGGAAAGAGTTTGGCTGGACATGGGGAAGGACTTTGAGGCCTTTGAGGTGATATAACTGTGAATGGATAACCAAGGAAGGCTTGGGAGCAGCGTGGCTTCATGGAAAGAGCACGGGCTTGGGAGTCAGAGGTCATGGGTTCTAATCCTAGCTCCGCCACGTATCAGGTGTATGACTTTGGGCAAGTCACTTCACTTCTCTGTAAAATGGGGATTCAGACTGTGAGCCCCAAGTGAGACAACCTGATGACCTTGTATCTACCCCAGCGCTTAGAACATTGCTTGGCACATAGTGAGAGCTTAACAAATACAATTATTATTATTATTATTATTATTGTTATTATTATTATTATTATTATTATTATTATTATTATTCTTGAGAGGCTTAGCCCTGGGGTTAGTTGGGTTCAAAGGACTGGCCCAGATGATCTCTTGAGCTCCCTCCCAGTTCTGGAACTCTGGGATTTTCTGTGTCACAAGAACATGTAGAAGCAGTGCGGGGCTAGTGGGAGAGATTCTTTTAATCCAACTACCCTTGGGACAGATTTCCAAGTAGTCCAAGAACAGACTTAGAAAAGTGACAAGGGACACACATACACATGCACCCCCCTCCCTCAAATGCACACATACACACCCTCCCCTCTTTGGGGTTATAATGAACCTTGCATTTTAAAACTACACCCACCATTTGGGCTATTCTCTAATTCACACAGTACCAAGCCCCATGAGGTTCTACTTGGTGAGGTTTTCCTCAATGAAACCCCATTTACCTGTCAGGGTGTTGCCTCCTTTGTATGGCAAATTCGCCACAGCTTCCAGCAAATTCTTCTTATCCTTATAAGCATTCAGCTGCCATTCCGTTCTGGGATCGCCACTGTATTGGGCCAGGGCTGAAAAACACCCGGGGAACTATTAGTTCACTTTCCTGGCAGGTTCTGGAAAGGCCTGAAGTGTTTGGGTGCAGACAAGACCTACCAATCTGCACCCTTTTAGGGCCGATGTCAAAGACTTCGACGATCCGGGAAATGAAACTTCTGACCGTTTTGAAATTGGGTCTCCCGATACTCCAAGAACCATCCACCAGCAGCACAATGTCAGCTTCTGCTCTGGTGAGGCATTCCAGCCCTGCTCACGGCAATTAGAAGATGCGGGTTAGAAGGAGAAAGCAACTGGGGCATTTCTAGGCTCATTTACTGGCTACCACTGGAGGTTTGGGTTGCCTAGTGATTTTCCCAAGCCGCTATATCACCTGTCCACTTTCCCAAACTCTTTCCCTGGCTTTGAGAAAGACGTTTCTCTTCGCCACACATCTCAGTAATCAGTTCTCTCTCCCCAACATCAACCCTCCATTTCAGAAATAGAGGTTTCAAATGGTGACTTCGGAAAACCGTCTGTCCAGCTTTCACGGCGGGCTTAGCGTGATCGGCTCAGACGGGGCCCAAAAAATAGGCAGCGCAGGGCAATTGAGAGGGGTTTATTTTGGGTTTGTTTGTCTTTCATGACCAAAATAAATGTCTTGCATCATTTCGAGCTCCAAATTCTCCAAGAAACCCACACCCCATCACTCTGACACTAGTAACTGTGAGGTAGAGGGTGGAAAATGATGAGAGGAAGAAGGTAGTGGATTCTCTTTTTCTAAATGAGCTAGATCTAGAGTTTGAAGTGTTCTGCACATAGTAAGCGCTCAGTAAATACGATTGATGATGATGAAGCCTTAAATCCAGTATTATGATAGACTGGGCCTGTTGGGAACCTAGAAATATGGCCCTGGATCATATTCTCTGCTTATTTACTCTATACACATCTAATAGTCCTTCATTATCCCTATTAACTGAGTAAACATCATCATTTGCTCTTTATAGCAATTAAATAAATACAGATGGTGGAGGAAATTTGCACATTAGAAAAAATCAAGAGAAAGAGGACAATTTAGAGGAAGGTACACAAATGAAACACATAAGTTAAGAACTGTAGAAATAACAAGTACAAACATTTATACAAAGACGGGATTCTATGAAAAGAAAATAACTTCCAGGGTCCTCTGTTCGAAAGCTATGGAAGAAAAACACAAATCAGTTAATTGCGTCCTGGTGGAAATGCTGAGACATTTATAAGAAACAGGAAGACTTAGTTTAAATGGTCTTATCAGCCCCTGGAAAACTGCATACTGGAGTTTGGACCACCAGTTGCATAGCTTCTGGCTTCCTGCCATAAGGAGCTTCTGGTCTTTTGGTGGAAGAAATTCCATTGAGAAAAGTCAATCCACATTCGTCCCAGTGGAAAAATCCCGAGGGTTCATCTACGCTCCTCAATTAATCCAATCCTGTGGATCTAGGAGTACTCATTCCCAGATCTGGAGGGTTAAGAACACGGTCCTCTTCTGCACAGAAAACACAGATCTAGGCTTTATCAACATAAACAAATACTTTGCGATCTTTCATAGGTTAACAGCTCAGAACGAAAATCCGTGGTCTTTCTATGGAAGTTCAAACACGTTTCATACCCAACAGAGAAAGGGGTATTAATATCAAAGATTCTCGCTCCATTATTTTGTGATGATTTCACCAGCCGGATACAGTTATGTAATCTGACTCAGGGTGACCTTTGTCTATTAAACACAGCTTCTTTCCAAGGCCAGTAAATTCTCTTGACTTTTAAAACTTTACATTCTTTTGGACTCCCTTAGTAAACACCTCTTCAGCAACTGTCACTATCTAGTGAAGAAAAATGTCAAAGGTATTTACATTTTCCCTGTGGCCTAATAGAAAATGAACAGGTCACATGATCCAAGTTCTAGTCCCTCACAGTCCTGCCACTTTCCTGCTCTTTGCGACCCTGAAAAGTCGATTTTCCTCTCTGTAACTCTGCTTCCTCATCTGTAAAATGAGGATAAAATACCTGTTTTCCCTGCCTTTAGGCTGAGAGACCCATGAGGAACAGAAACTCTGTCCTATTTCCTTATCTTGTTTCCACCCTAGCACCTGTGCTTGACATAAAGCTAGCACTTAATACCATCACATAAAAAAACTACATTTCTAAAAGAAAAGAAAAAGCTGTCACGGTAAGTGACCAAATCATTTGACTGTGTCCAACCTGATTAACTTCCATCTACACCAGCAGTCAGAACAGTGCTTGATGCATAGTAAGCGCTTAAATATATCCACTGCCCTGGGAAAAAACAAAGTGGATAATACTGTGTTTGTGGAATGATGCTAAAGGGGACTTCTAAATAAGAATGAAAGAGATTTTAAAAGCAGTGAGTCCTCTGACAGCATCATCAAAAGCATCAAATCGCGCTTCCAAATCAGGTTTGAATGGAACGCAAATATACTAAGTTATGGAAATGAAGCTTTTAGTCAACTGAATAACAGTCGCAGCTTTTCAAGAAATGATCGGCATAATTTTTTAAGGGGCAAGAAGCTCGTGGCCTAGGAGAAACAATAATAATAATGACAACAACAACAACAATAATAATAATGGCAATCGTAGTATTCGTTAAGTGCTTACTCTGTGCTAAGCACTGCGGTTGATACAAGTTATTCAGGTTCCACATGGGGCTCACAGAGTAAGTGGAAGGGAGAACAGATCTCTGTAGATGAGAGGATCTGAGGCACAGAGAAGGTAAGCGACTTGCCCAAGTTCCCACAGGAGGTGCATGGCAGAGCAGGATTAGAACCCAGGTCCTCTGAGTTCCTAGCCCTGCCCTTTCCACTAGGCCATGCTGCTTCCCAAGTAGGTTTTAGAGGGGAAAGTCAGGGGTTAGATGGTCCATTTTGATGATTGCCTAGGAAAGTAACCATCAGCATTCCAGGAAGCATTCCATTGCTCCCGTCATAGACGCAGTCCTGGCTGGACAGACCATGGGAATGACCTAGGTTGGCACTAATAATAATAATTAATAATAATCGTGGTATTTGTTAAGTGCTTACAATGTGTCAAACACTGTTCTAAGCGCTGGGGTAGTACAAGTTAATAGGCTTGGACACAGCCCCCGACTACATGGGGCTCACAGTCTTTTACAGATGAGGTGACTGAGGCACAGAGAAATTAAATGACTAGTCCAAAGTCACACAACAGAGAGGTGGCAGAGCATGGACTAGAACCCAGAACCTTCTGACTCCAGGGCCCGTGCTCAATCCACCAGGCCAAAGTGCACTGTGTGCACATGCTTACCCATGGATGAAATCGGGGGCACGGTTGAATCCGAAAGCGTTGTCATCTCCTGTCCGATCAGCGGCAAACTCTCCCCTCCATCAAACATTCCAAACACATTGACTTTATAGGTCGTGCCTGCCCTGCAGTGTTTAAACACAAACACACCGTGTTTTAGTTGGGGACAAGGGTAGATCCTTCTCTTTTCATAATAAAGGGCCCGCTCTTTTAAATCCCAATTTCACCACGCTGAAACAGGGTCCACTGTTCTGTGACAAGAGATTTCGAGGGAGAACCTCCTCGTGGATCTGAACTGGATCTGAACAAGGAGGTAGGGGCACGGGTGTGGATCTCAATTACCACTGGTCACCCCACCAACCAGGAGGCCGGGGTGGTCTCCAAACCCCACTGTGTAGGAGAAAACACCTGGAAAGATCCGCAGGGCTGGGAGCTCGTAACGCCACTGGCATCAACTCCCTCCTCACCAGACCCCCATGCCTGGGTACATAATTGGCACTACAGTGCCTCAGTCCAGCCCTCTTTAAGGAGCGGGCAATGCCCTTGATCCAGACTTGCCCGCTACGTGAAGCGGATGAGCCCGTTAGCTTATGTAACTGCGATATTGTTTGCTGCAAAAAGGCGTCTTCCCAGGGTGGTTCTAAGTAAGAAGGTTCAAGCCAGAAACCCGAAGATCGAGCGCGTAATTCCATCCCGCACAATGGTCCATTCATTTTATCGTAATGAATGGGCCACTCCATTCAATCCCAACTTCCTTGTTGTGGGCTAAAGATCCTAGAGCTGGCAACACTGACCATTTTACCCTTCCCCCCTCCCCGGCCCCACTGGCATCCAGTTCAAAGTCCTGCCTTCACCCATGTCCCAGAAGGGAAGTGGATCGAACCCCAGATTTCAGGGTGAGTCACTGGCCCTTATCAAAGAGAACAGTGGTGGGCCGGGCCTCCTGTGTGGACGTCCAGAAGGAGACATCCTTCCGGGCTGCCCTGGAAGTCAGAATACTGAAAGCAGGCAGGGCCGCAGGAGCTAGCGGTAGTAACAATAATAATGATGATAATTTTGGTTTCTGTTAATCGCTTTACTATGTTCCAGTCACTGAGTGGTGGGGGGAAACAAGATAATTAGAAGAACCACAGTCCTTATTGCACATGGGGCTCGCAGTCTAAGGGGGACGGAAAACAGGCATTTACTCCCCATTTTGCTGATGAGGAGACTGAGGTGCAAGGAAATTAAGTGGCAGGCCCAAGGTCACATGGAAGAAAAATATTTATTTATATTAATGTCTGTCTCCCCCTCTATACTGTAAGATCGTTGTGGGCAGGGACCGTGTCTATTATTATACTGTACTCTCCTGAGTGCTCTGCACACAGTAAGCGCTTGATAAATATCAATCAATCAATCAATCAATCATATTTATTGAGCGCTTACTGTGTGCAGAGCACTGTACTAAGCGCTTGACTGACTGACCAACAAGTGGAGGGGTAGGGAATAGAAGCCAAGTCTCTTGGCACCCCACCCTGTGCTCTTTCATCCAGGTGATGTTTTCCTTCTACTCTTGGGAAGAGGTAGCTCAGTGGAAAGTGCATGGGCTTTGGAGTCAGAGGTCACGGGTTCAAATCCCAGCTCTGCCAATTGTCACCTATGTGACTTAGGGCAAGTTGCTTAATTTCTCTGTGCCTCGGTTCCCTCATCTGCAAAATGGGTATTCAGACTGTGAGCCCCCCCCGTGGGACAACCTGATCACCTTGTAACCTCCCCAGAGCTTAGAACAGTGCTTTGCACGTAGTAAGCGCTTAATAAATGCCATCATCATCATCATCATTACTGTTCTTGGGAAGAGTCGTAAGAGGTGAATTCGATCCTGAAAGGGTCTAGCTTAGGCCTGAATTCCACCTTCTCAGTTCGCGGCGGGGCCCTAGGGAGCCTGCGATGAGGTCGGCCTATGCGCACGTTTAAGATCTGAGGTGATGCAGCCCCAGGAGGGGAGTCTTTCTCCTGCTTGAAGCCCAGCCTCACTCTCTGAGGAGAAGGCCGAAGGGGAGACACATACCTGAGTTCCTCCAGAACGACCGTGTTGTCGTAGGGGCCCACGACGAGCTCCCCCAGCCTCCGGTCCTCGCCGGTAGGATGGAAGGTGACCTTGTAACCCTTCACCTCGCCCGGAGCTGCTTCCCAAGTGACTCTGAAACTCGACATGGTGGAGTCGGAGGTTTTGAGGTTGCGGGGGGATTTAAACTTGGACACTGCAGAGACAAGGAAGGAAATGAAATCCCCGGAGGTGTCGTTTCAGCTTCCATTCATTTACTTAATTGCAATAATAATAATAATGGCACTTATTAAGCGCTTACTATGTGCAAAGCACTGTTCTAAGTGCTGGGGAGGTTACACGGTGATTAGGTTGTCCCACGGAAGGCTCAGTCTTAATCCCCATTTTACAGATGAGGTCAATGAGGCCCAGAGAAGTTAAGTGACTTGCCCAAAGTCACACAGCTGACAATTGGCAGAGCTGGGATTTGAACCCATGATCTCTGACGCCAAAGCCTGTGCTCTTTCCACTGAGCCATGCTATTGTGCGCTTGGAAAGTACAATACAGCAATAAAAAGGGACAATCCCTGCCCACAGTGGGGTCACAGTCTAGAAGGGGGGGAGACAGACATTAAAAAAGTAAACAGGCATCAGTATAAATAAATAAAATTTTGGATATATGCATATATGCATAAGTGCTGTGGGGCGGGGGGGGGGGAAGAGCAGAGGGAGCGAGTCAAGGTGACGCAAAAGAGAGGAGGAGCTGAGTAAATGGGGGGTTAGTCTGGGAAGGTTTCAGAGGAGATGTGCCTTCAATAAAGCTTTGAAAGGGATGGGGGGAGTCACTGTCTGTGGAATATGAAGAGAGAGGGCATTCCAGGACAGAGGCAGGACAGGGGTGAGTGAGACAGATGAGATATTCCCATATTGCATCTCTCTAAGGCAGCTTGGAAGTTTAGCCAAGGCTGTCCTGGCCTGCACAAGAAGACAAGTGTCATTTTTTCTGAAACGATCCTGAACCGCCCTGAGGGAGGTAGAAAGGCAGTGGGGGGTAGCAGGGAGGTCACCTTTGACAGGAGCATTTGTACTCGGCCTTCCACCCTGCCGGACCACCAAGCAACATCACGGGTAACCTCCGCCCCCCTCCGCCCCCGGCCCCTACATGCCATCTTGGGGCTTCAATCCCAGCCTGCCTGGCACCAGTGAGAAGGGCACCAGCAGAGTGTAAGCTCACTGTGGGCGGGGAATGTGAGTGTTTATTGTTGTACTGTACTCTCCCAAGTGCTTATTACAGTGCTCTGCACACAATAAGCGCTCAATAAATATGATTGAATAAATGAACGACCCCCACAGAAGTAGAAGATTGGGACAGCGGAGGTGGCTGCTGTGACTCAAACTCCTGGAACACTGAAGAGCCCATCACTCCCACCCCATCCCCAGACACACCCACCTGTGGTCCCTGAGCCTTGGCGGGGTCTACCTTCCCCGGCCTGATAGATCGGAAGGACCGTGATGTCATACGTGGTCAGGGGCTGGAGCCGCTTGAGCACCGTGGACGTCACGGTGGGCGGGACTTTGGCCACCATGTGCCTTCCCCCTCCGTGGGGCCGATACACGACCCGATAGTTGATGACTTTCCCGGGGGCTGGCTGCCAGGTGACCCTCAGCGTATTCTCCGTCTCGTCGTCCACTCTCAGACTCTTGGCGCCTTGAGACACTGTCGGAGGGAAAATCAGATTTTAAACACCCCAAGTCAAACGAATGAATGGAACCTAACCACTTGGGTCCATCCCCCTGGCCCCTAGGTCTCATGTTGCTTACTTATATTGATCAGTCGATCGTATTTATTGGATGCTTATTGTGTGCGGAGTGCTGTACTGAGGATTTGGGAGAGTACCGTATAACAGAGTTGGTAGACATATTCCATATCTGTTTGCAATTGATTTTAATGTCTCACTCCTCCTCCAGTATGTAAAATCCTCGTGGGCTGTGATCATCTATACCTACATCTCGATATTTTAGCACTTAGTACAGTGTTCTGCACACAGTAAGTGCTCCCACCCTGTAATTCACTCATAATCAGAGAAGCAGGGGGTGTTGGAGGACCTGGGTTCTAATCCTGTTTCTGCCACTTGTCTGCCGTATGATCTTGGGCAAGTCACTTAACTTCTCAGTACCTCAGTTTCCTCATCTGCAAAATACCTGCTCTCCCTCTTAGTCTATGAGCCTCATATGGGACAGGAACTATATCCAACCCAATTATCTTGTATCTACCCCAGTGCCTAGCACAAGTTTTGGCACATATCACATTTAACAAATACCACAGTTGCTACCTTTATTAAAAGACAGCATTAAGAAGTCTGCTTCCCCCTTGTTTTCCCATTTTGAAATTGAAAATTGGAAGTTTGTGCCTCTATTCTGGAGGCAGGAGGGAGAACGGAGGGGAAGATCCAGTAGCATTCTAATGAATTTAGAAAAAAAAATCATCCATTCTCCAGCAAGCTTTTAGAAACCTTTTTATAATTTCCTCTGGGAAAGACTAATTCAGCTTTCAGAGACTATCACCTCGGCCCATGGTGGGAGAGCAGTAGCAATTAATGGGGGACATTTGAGAAGGTGGGATTTGTTCCCAAATCCCACCTTCTCAACTGTCCCCCATTAATTTCCCAGCATCCTGAATCATATGATCCCTTCAGCCAACTCTTACTGGACTTATTTACACTCTCCTTGGCACTCATGTATATAATTCCCCACAGTTTATTGATTTCAACACTGTCATATATGTATTTATGTCCATCTCCTGCATTTGAGTGTAAGCTCCTTGTGGACAGAGAACATAGTTGGATAATGATAATAATAATAATGATGGTATTTGTTAAGCGCTGACTATATATGAAGCACTGTGCTGAAAACTGGGATAGAGACAAGATCATCAGGTCGCACATGGTGCTCCCAGTCTAAGCAGGAGGGAGAACAAGTATTGAAAACCCATTTTGCAGATGACGGAACTGAGGCACAGAAAAGTGAAATGGTGTGTCCAAAGTCACAGAGCAGGTAGGTGGCAGAGCCAGATTAGAACCCAGGGCCTCCGTCTCCCAGGCCTGGACTCTTTCCACTAGGCCATGCTGCTTCCCTGTTAATCTGAACTGCCCAATGAACAGTGCATTACAATGTTCAATAAATATTGCTCCTAGTACTACAACAATAATAATAGTAATAATGATTATGGTATTTGTTAAGCACTTACTATGTGCCAAGCACTGTTCTAAGTAGGTACAGGGTAATCAGGTGGTCCCACAAGGGGCTCACACTTTTAATCCCCATTTTACAGATGAGGTAACTGAGGCTCAGAGAAGTTAAGTGGCTTGCTCAAGGTCACACAGCAGACATGCGGTCCTCTGACATTTCCACGAGTCCATGCTGCTTCTCCGGATTCATCCATTCAATCGTATTTTATTGAGCGCTTACTGTGTGCAGAGCACTGTACTAGGTGCTTGGAAAATACAATTCAGCACCAAAGAGAGACAATCCCTGCCCACAACGGGACTACTATGATTTTTTTAGATTGTGAGCCCCTCAAGGGACAAGGACCAAGTCTAATTCCCACGTGGGTATTCTCTCCCACTGCTTAGAATGGTATTTTGTACAAAGTAAGCGCTTAAGAAATACTATTACTTCAACTACTACTACATTGCCACTGAAACAGCAACCACATGACAGGTTAAGAGATGAGAAAGACGGGACCATAAAACTCATTACCCGGAAGAGGGAGGAGCTGCTTTGACTGACCTCCTAGGGCAAGTTAACAATTCCTCGTGAAGACAGTCCTGATCAAAATCAAACCAACCTCTCTAATTGACCTCTGTCTCGATCGTGTTTGGCTCTTGGAAATCCCAGTGAAGCGGTTTGTGGGCAACAAATGAGTCCCAAGGAGGAATAACACTCCCCAGAGTCGTTTAAAGATTTTGAAGCCATTGATCCTCCTGCACTGTTTATAAAAATCTCACTTTATCCAGTTCGAGGAGCTGACTGTTTGAAAGGGTGGACACATTCCTTCACAGGAATAGATTTTTAAACTGCATGGATCAATGCCTAGGAATTTTTTCCCAATTTTAGAAAAAGGAGCAAAGGGAAGGGCAGCTGAAGATAAATAGAGCAATAAATTCTGCTTTGAAGTGAAGAATTCGGAGGTCACAATTCCAACCCATAGTAAATTTGGGCAGTCTTCTAACCTTGGATAAAATATTAGAGCTCCTCAGTGTCACCCATCATGTTTTGGGAAGGCCTTTTCAACCCTGCTGCTGTAGAGGAGCAACAGAAAGAAGAACACACAGCCTGAGTCTCGATTTCCGTCTTCGTGGAAACTTCCCCTGTGGTTTCTGGGGCAGTTTCCACTGAAGCGATAATGATAATACAAGCTAATCAGGTCCCACATGGGGCTTACAGTCTACATAGGAGAGAGAACAGACACTGAATCCCCCATTTTGCAGATGAGGGAACTGAGGCACAAAGAAGTTAAGGGACTTGCCCAAGGCCACAGAGCAGGGTAGGTGGCAGAGCTGGGATTAGAACCCGGGTCCTCTGACTCCCAAATCCATGCTCTTTCCACTAGGCCACACTGAGCGAAGCCCTGACTCCATCCCAAACCAAGTGGACTTGACCTTTCTGTGATCTCAGATCTCTGGTTCTCCCTCCACTTTCGACTTTCTCTGAGTGACCACAGACTTCATCTCCAATAATGGAAATAATGGTGGTATTGGTCAAGCACTAATTATGTGCCAAGCGCCGTACTAAGCGCTGAGGTAGATATACGATCATCAGGTCGGATACAGTCCCTGCCCCTCAACAGGTTCACAATCTAATTAGGAGCGAGACGAGAAATCTCAATTTTACAAATGAGGAAACAGAGGCCCAGAGAACTGAAGTGACTTGCCCAAGGTCACGGAGCAGGCAATCAATCAATCAATCAATATTTATTGGGTGCTCACTCTGTGCAGAGCACTGTACTAAACACTTGGGAGAGTACAACAGAATTAGCAGGTACATCCTCTGCCCATAACAAGGGCTAGAGTGGCGGCCTACAGGCAGATGTTGGAGGTAGGATTAGAACCCAGGTCTTATAATTCCCTGGCCCATTCTCTTTCCATTAGGCCACCCTGCCCACCTTTCTCTCGCCCCTCACCCCACTGTTCAGTACAGTCCAAGCTCACTGTGGGCAGGGAATGTCTGTTATATTGTTCTATTGTACTCTCCCAAGTGCTTAGTACAGTGCTGTACACACAGTAAATGCTCAATAAATACAAATGACTGGCTGACAAGCACCAAGTACATTGCTCTGCACACAGTAAACGCTCAAAAAATATGATTGATTGACTGGACCCGAGAGTCCACTCCCTATCACTGGCCAACAAATGATGGGAGATGGGCTACCACCCTTCGCTGTGGGGAAGCAGCATGGCAGAGTGGATTGAGCACGGGCCTGGGAATCAGAAGGTCAAGGGTTCTAATCCTGCCTCCTCCACTTTGCTGTGTGACCTCAGGCAAGTCACTTCTCTGTGCCTCAGTTACCTCATTGTAAAATGGGGCTTGAGACTGTGAGCCCCACATGGTACACGGACTGTGTCCAACTCCATTTGGTCAGGGACTGTGTCTAATTCGATCTGGTTGTACCCAAGCACAACCTAAGTAATCCCTTCCCTTGTAGCAAACCCCACCGAATCACTGACTGGACTCAAGCCCTTAGGTTTATTCATTCGCTTTTCCCTCCTCAGAGAAGACCCAGACCAGAGAGGACCATGATTAACTTGAGTTGGCCACCTATGAGATTCAAAAAGAGAACAGTCAGCTCCCTCCACCATGACCTGCCCATAAAGCAAATTCTTTCCCATCCTTGCAATGCCTGAATAATCACAAAACCAATCCAAATTCCGACTTTCCCGGAGAGGTAGGTTTTCAGCCACACACATCTATGCCTGACTCAAGTATGTCCCATTTGAAGTCTTTCCAACACAAGCATCCACTCCTAAATCCTGGAAGATACTAGTCCCAGTTGACGCAATGGCGAGATCCACTCCATCAGCCAATCGTATTTATTGAGCGCTTACTTTGTGCAGAGCGCTCGAAGCCTGCCTCGGCCCTAGATTTCAGTTTTCTATTGCATCAAGCGAAACTTGGCATGGGAGCGAAGTATATGACTGGCGATTTGCGAGGCGGCCAGTATTTTCTAGGTACAATATTTAATTTACCATGGAAACCAAATGCGCGAGCGATATATGCTTTTCTGTGAAAGTACATAGGCCTGTAGAGAGTCTGGGTATGTCTGACAAGAGCCAAAATGAGAACTATTTGTCTGAATTTTCTGGTTTGAATCAGTAGAGCCCCCCCACCAACCTCAGCCAAACCAGACCTAAAAGATTTCACTCCAGAATTAAAGTAAAGAGGAAGGGAGACGGGGGGTTAGGGTCCCTTAAGGCAAATCCTCAACTCTCTCATCCCTGCTTCACCCAACAAGCCTCTCTGGCTTTCAACAGAAAAGTAGGGAGGTATCCCCCTGCATAAAATTCCCTACTCCTGCTAAAGGGAAGGCTATTTTTTTAATGGTATTCGTTAAGCGCTTACTACGTGCCGGGCACTTTTCTAATCGCTGAGGTGGAAGCATTGTCAGGTCAGGAATGAAGGGAGGACCTCACTTTAACCCATACCCTTTCACCCAGATCATCAAATTGTGAAAATGGTCTGGTTTCCTAACCCATATGGCCGTCACTGCCATGGAGGCAGCTGCTGTATTCTAATCTTGGCCCCACCACTTGTCTGCTGTGTGACCTTGGGCAACTCACTTCACTTCTCTGGGCCTCAGTTACCTCATTTGTAAAATGGGGATCGAGACTGTGAGCCCCACATGAGATAAAGACTGTGTCCAACCCGATTTACTTGTATCCACCCCAGCGCTTAGTACAGTGCCTGGCACATAGTAAGCACTTAACAAATACCATCATTATTATTATTTATTAAGGGTAGCCCCGAGGGGGAATTGGCCCAGCATGAAGTGAAGGAGGAAATTTAGAATCCAAAAATTCTACTGTATGTACTCTCCCAAGCACTTAGTACGGTGCTCTGCACATAGTAGGCACTCAATAAATGCCACTGATTGATTCATTCATTCAATCGTATTTATTGAGCGCTTACTGTGTGCAGAGGACTGTACTAAGCACTTAGGAAGTACAAGTTGGCAAATTATAGAGATGGTCCCTACCCAACAATGGGCTCACAGTCTAGAACATTTGATAGAAATTTGCTCAACCCAAAGAGACAGTGTGGATAACCCAGACCAGGAAATGGACCTGAATTATCATAGTTTGGACTGCTGACAAAACCCAAAATATCCAAACAGTTTATATTCTCTCTTCACCCTTTGCTATTCAGAAGCAGCCTGAATCGACATGTGGGAGAGGATTATGTTGCCAACTTGTAAGTGCTTAGTACGGTGCTCTGCACAGAGCAAGCGCTCAATAAATACGATTGAAATGAAACTATGTCCAACCTGATAAGTTTATATGTATCCCAGTGCTCAGTGCAGTGCGCTTGGCACATTGTAATCGCTTAACAAATACCAATTATTATTATTATTATTATTATTATTTTTAATAATGATGGTACTTGTTACGCACTGACTTTGTGCCAAGCACGGTTCTAAGTAACAGGGTAGATAAGAGGTACTCAGGTTGGACACAGTCGCTGTCCTACTCAGGGCTCATACTCTTAATCCCCATTTTACAGATGAGGGAACTGAGGCCTAGCGTCCTCTTGCTTGCCCAAGGTCACACAGCCCGATGAAAAAGCTGAGACTTCCCCCTCCTCTCCCATTGTCTACAGGCCTGCACCCCAAAGGGAATGGAGATCCAAGAATGCCAAATGTTACCCACATTCGGTGGTGGCTTCCCCGTTGATGGGGTCACCCTCTCCGCTGCTGTAGGTGGCAAACACCGAAATTTTATATTTGGTTTCCGGCTGCAGATTTTCGATCACGGTGTGGATCGCGTCGCTGGGGAGCCTTTTCTCTCCAGTCTCCAGGTCGTCGTAAAGAGATCGCCATGCCACTCTGTAGCCACGCACCATCCCCGGGGCCGAGGTCCAGTAAGCGCCGATCGAGGTGTCCGTGATGTCTTTAGTAATCAGGTCTTGTGCCGAACCACGCTCTGAAAGACGCCGGCAAAGGGAAGATCAAAGCCTGATTAGTCATAGATTCATTCAATCCATTCAATTGTATTTATTGAGCGCTTACTGTGCGCAGAGCACTGTACTAAGCGCTTGGGAAGTACAAGTCGGCAACATATAGAGACGGTCCCTACCCAACAATGGGCTCACAGTCTAGAATAAATGAGAACAGTCATGAGAAGCAGCGTGGCTCAGTGGAAAGAGCCTGGGCTTTGGAGTCAGAGGTCAGGGGTTCAAATCCCGGCTCCGCCACTTGTCAGCTGGGTGACTTTGGGCAAGTCACTTCACTTCTCTGGGCCTCAGTTACCTCATCTGTAAAATGGGGATTAAGACTGTGAGCCCCACGTGGGACAACCTCATCACCGTGTAACCTCCCCAGCGCTTAGAACAGTGCTTTGCACATAGTACGCGCTTAATAAATGTCATCATTATTATTATTATAATTATTATTAACAGTCCCCTGTAGCTGCCTCTAACTGCGGTGTTTGTTAGGCGCTTACTATGTGCCAAGCACTGTACTAAGCACATGCTAATCAGAATGGACACAGTGCCTGTCTCATGTGGGGTTCACAGTCTTAATCCTCATTTGACAGAGGAGGTAACTGAAGCACAGAGAAGTAAAGTGACTTGCCCAAGGTCACCCAGCAGACCCGTGGTGGAGTCAGGATTAGAGGGCGTCCACTCTATCCACTGGATCACGCTGCTTTCTTGATGTGAGGCAAATCCCTACTGCCCAGATACCAGCTCTAAGACGTCTTAGCAGAAGCAGCGTGGCTCATTGAAAAGAGCACGGGCTTTGGAGTCAGAGGTCATGGGTTCGAATTCCGGCTCAGCTGTGTGACTCTGGGCAACTCACTTCACTTCTCCGGGTCTCAGTTAACCCATCTGTAAAATGGGGATGAAGACTGTGAGCCCCCAGTGGGACAACCTGATCACCTTGTAACCTCCCCAGTGCTTAGAACAGTGTTTTGCACATAGTAAGTGCTTAATAAATGCCATCATTCTTATTATCATTATTATGTTTGTACACTACTTTTCCTCCCAAAAGCTGAATTTCCTAGGACTCTCCCCTATGGCACTTTGCTGTTGCACAGTTCTGCCAACCAATCAATCAGTCAGTGGTATTTAATGAGCACTCACTATGTTTAGAGTAATAATGATAGTAATAATAACAACAATTAATAATATTAATGATGGCATTTATCAAGCACTTATTACACGCAAAGCACTGTTCTAAGTGCTGGGTAGGTTGCAAGGTGATCAGGTTGTTGTCCCATGGGGGGCTCACAGTCTTCATCCCCATTTTGCAGATGAGGTAACTGAGGCCCAGAGAATCAATCAATCAATCAATCGTATTTATTGAGCGCTTACTGTGTGCAGATCACTGTACTAAGTGCTTGGGAAGTTGGCAACATATAGAGACAGTCCCTACCCAACAGTGGACTCACAGTCTAGAAAGTGAAGTGACTTGCCCAAAGTCACACAGCTGACAGTTGGGGGAGTTGGGATTTGAACCCGTGACCTCTGACTCCAAAGTCCGAGCTCTTTCCACTGAGCCACGCCGCTTCTCTCTGTAGGGCTTGTTTAAGCACTTACTACATTCCAGGCACTGTTCTAAGCACTGGGGTGGACACAAGAAAATCGGGTCTGACACAGTTCCCCTGCCCTACGGGGCTCACAGTCTCAATCCCCATTTTCCGTATGAGGGAACTGAGGCCCAGAGAAGTGAAATTCATTCAATTGTATTTATTGAGCGCTTACTGCGTGCAGAGCACTGTACTAAGCACTTGGGAAGTACAAGTTGGCGACATATAGAGATGGTCCCGACCCAACAACGGGCCAAGATCACACAGCATGGAAGTGGAGGAGCAGGTTTAGAACCCATAACCTTCTGACTCCCAGGACTGTGCGCTATCTGTTACTCCCAGCTAATTCCCATCTTCAGCTCCCCCTCTGACCCTAGCTTTCCAGTTCTCAAACCTCACCCCAAGGAGCACAGAAAGCATCCGGAATTCCAGGCCTTGTTGAAGGCTCTCAACGTTTTGGTCATCTGGAAAGGCAGAAGGGCTATCTACCTCCCAGGGCAACCGAACGCTGGCCAGACTCAAATCGCCTAATTCTTCTGGAAATATGAAAAGTGATTAGTCATCAAAATAAATGACCTGACCTTTCCCGCCAGATCAGAAACGTCTGTTCCCCCATCTCGATTCTATTTTTCATTCAACAAAAAATAGACACGCCGTCCAAGTGGAAAACTATGGAAACCTCATCTCCACAGGAGGCCCAGCTGTCTTCCAATAAAGCTCTGACTTTCCATATTTTAATGTAATATAAATACACAAGACACTTTATATTGGCTTCTTTAAATTGGGCTCCTGCCACAGTATGACTTCAGTATGAAACGATCTGCTTTCACAGCGTAATTCTCGGTGAAGAACTGAATGCTAAAGCAAATTAGGCAGAGCAAAGAGTACTAGAACCAAGTTCCTCACAGCAATACAGTTGACTGTTGTGCCTGCATTAAACAATATATTCTTGCAAGGAATGACCAAATTATCACCATTAACTAACAAAAAAAAAAAGAAGTGGGGGAACATTGGAGGGAAAACCCTATGGAACAACCCTGATCATTTGAGGAGTAATAAAAAAAATGTCTGGGCTAGAAACCAAACCCCAAACCACTCTAAGAAACTCAAACAACATAAAGAAGGACTTTTTTGCTGACGGGACATCCTATCTGTGGAGGACAATAAGACTTTTTTAATATTTTGCACAGCAACCCATACTGACTCAATTTTCACCCAATGTTTGGAAATCCACACCCATTAGAAGAGGTATTCCTTTATTCTGTTCATTCGTGAAACAATCCCTGAGTATTTTCACAGTTTCTTTACCTGGTTTGGTAAACATGAAGAATATGGACACCCTGAGAAGGGCCATGAAAAATGCTGGAAAGATCAGAAACAATTCCTCTGAAGGAAAGGCCGAGGAATTAGGATGATTCTGCCACATCAAGGCAGGCCATATCAACCAATGAATCAATGGTATTTATTGAGCTCTTACTGTGTGCAGAGTATTCATACATTCATTCAATCATATTTATTAAGTGCTTACTCTGTGCAGAGCACTATACTAAGTGCTTAGCACTGTACTGAGTGTTTGCACTGTACTAAGTGCTGTACTAAGCACTGGGAGAGTACAATACAACCGAGTCGGTAGACAATTTTCCTTCCTGCAATGAGTTTACAATTTAGAGGGGGAGACAGAGATTAATATAAATAAATGAATGACAGAGATGTACATAAGAACTGTGGAACAGGGATTGGGGATCAGTAAAGGGAGCATGGAAAAGAAAGCCTGCAGGGAAGGCTTCTTGGAGGAGATGTGCCTTCAATAAGGCTTTGACCATGAACAGAGATGCAGGAAGAGAGAATACAAATGAGAAGGTAACTGTTGCCCCACAACTTTGCCAAAGCAAGTGTGAGCAATAAATGCAGAAAGGGAAGAGTTTGTCAAGACAATGTTCAGAGGACTCTGTCAAAGCCACAACATTTTGGGCAGGAAGAGAAAGCTTCTAAAGTGTTAAATATTCATTGGCCGCAGCCTCCCAGAAGACACGTAGAGCTCATTCAGGGTTTCTCCCTTGGACAGCAGGCTTAGCCAGTCTACACAATATTTGTGGTAAAGCTAATTGAACTAAAACTCTTTCAAAACTATTTAAATAGATATTTCCCTAGAATGGTAATCAACAGTTCCTTTGGGAGAGGGTTACTGAGAGCAGAGAAGTGAAGTCAGACCATGGAAGTCATGCAGGGGATAACTAAAATGGTGTCAATTTTCTTTTTATTTTGTTATAACGCGTGTTCGATGTGCTAACTTTCTTTAGGCCGAAGTGATATGATCTGGGGTAAGTCACTTAACTTCTCTCTGCCTCGTCTTCCTCATCTGTAAAATAGATCCTCCAGCTTAGACTGTCAGCCTTATGTGGGACAGGGCTTATGTCTGATCTGGTTATCTTGTATCTCTACCCCACTGCTTAGTACAGTGCTTGGCACATAGTGAGCTTTTAACAAATACCACTATTATTATAATTATTATTGGTGAAAGCAGATTATTTAATCTCATGCCATGCTACGTGAGGTCAGCATGACTTTTTTGATGCTCACGGCATTACCTCGTTTTCTTGAACGATGATTAAAACATGATTTAGAAATATAGTACATCGCATTACATTGAAATGGCTAAGCGCACATCTAGAAATAGAGTAAGCGATCTGGGACTCGGGACAGAAGTTACTGAAATTGACGTCTGGGAATTTGGTGGCAGGGAGGACGTGTTGTAGATACATGGAGGCTGTGAGGTTCTTACGGATGGAGAGAGCAACAGAGTGAGTTACTCAAAATGGCAAATAGGCTACCAGAAGGAATGAGAATCATCGTTCAGTCATCAACAGAGATAATGATATCTCGATTCAATCAATGATATTTATTCATTACTTTATTCATTTTTAATGGTGTTTGTTAAGCGCTTACTTTGTGCCAGGCACTGTACCAAGTGCTGGGGTAGCTACCAGTTAATCAGTTTGGACACAGTCTCTGTCCCACGTAGGGCTCACAGTCTTAATGTCATGCATTCATTCTCTACTAAAGGGTACTACCAGGAAGTCATGAAAACTTCTAGTGTAGATGAAGTTTGGCTGTTTTGAGCTATGTGATGGGATGTGCTGTTTTCCTGTTCATAACTGACTTTAAAATCTCCCCAGGCTACTCATTGAGAATTTCTTCTTCACTGAATGGAATGAATACTAGTGCCCTAAACAGAAGAGATACCAATACCTGTTTGACTTAATTTTCCCATTTTTTTCTAGGGTTTTTCAGTCCATTTTCCAACCTGTTTTATTATTCAATTGGCAGCATGGCCTTGAGGACAGAGCACAGACAGGGGAATTTGAGGACCTGGGTTCTGAACCCAGCTCTGTCACTTGTCAGCTGTGTGACCTTGGGCAGGCCATTTAACTTTTCTGTGCCTCAGTTACCTTCTGCACAAGGGGGACTAAGACCGTGAGCCCCATATGGGACATGGACTGCATCCAACCTGACAGGCTTGTATCTACCCCAGTGCTTACTGCAGTACCAGGCACATAGTAAGCCCTTAACAAATACTGTTAAAAAAATGATGGTGGCATTAAAAATTATATGCAATTACATTCAACATGCAGATGAATATGATAGCACTTGCATTTTCATGCACCAGACTTCAACCCAGCACTTAGAACAGTGCCCCAGTGCTTAGAACAGTTTCCCAGTGCTTAGAACAGTGCTTGGCACAGAGTAAGTGCTTAACAAATACCATAATTATTACTAATGTCACAAATGCTGTTCTAGAATTCACCAAGAGACCAAGTAGGGGAAATGGATTGTAAGGGGAGGACAAGACCAAACCTCATCTCTGAATAAAGAGTAAAAGCAGAACAGAGGTAACTTTGCCAAGGAAATTAGCTGTCCCAAAGACAGCTTTTCTCCTAGCCTATTTTCATTCTGATTGGTCAGGCTGCCAATGGCAATTATATGCAAAGGCGAGAACACACAGATTGTCAGGGGTTACCTTTTTTTCTGAAGAGAAACGTTTCCAGAAACATTTTCCAAAGACTCATCCAAAGCAATAACAACTGGATTATTCTACAAATAATCATGGTTTAAAGGAGATCACAACTCTAATTGAACTCTGGCAAAACAGGTTGCTTTGCTTACAGCTCTACTTCTCAATAGCTCCAACCTAAGCCCCCTTCTTTCCCACCTGGTTTCCACAGAGGAACTAGGGGAGAAAGAGGTATAGGGAGAGAGAGGTGGTGGGGGAGAGGGGGGTTGGAGGAAGAGAGCAAAAGAGAGGGAGAGAAATAGAGAGAGGGAAAGGAAGAGAAGCGAGGGAGAGGAAGAGGGAGAGGAGGAGTGAGGGAGAGGAAAAGAGAAGGAAAGGAAGGGGAAGAGAGAAGGAGAGCAAGAGAAAGAGGGTGGAAAGTAGAGAGGGAGAGATAAAGAGGGAGAGAGAAGGAGGGGATGGAGGGAGAGGAAGAGAGAGAGGGAGAGGGAGAAGGGAGGAGACATAGAGAAAGAAGGAGATGGGGAAAGGGGGAGAAGAAGAGAGAGAAGGACAGAGAGATGGAGAGGGCAAGAGAGGGAAAGGGAGATGGAGTGAGAAGAAGAGAGAGAGGGAGAGAGATGAAAGCCTCTCAGGCCTCCAAACAGAAAACAAACCCCTGAACATAAAAATTCAACCCAACTCCACTGGGACAAGTGGATTAAATGAAGACCTGACTCCAAGAAGACTCTTCATTCAGGACAGGCAGTTACTTCTCTCCCCAGGTAAGGAGAACAGTATAGCCTTCTCCTGTAGTAGGTCGAGAGATTTAAGCCCAGAGTTGCCTACCCAGATGAGGATGAATTTCAATTTTTAGAGCCATGTTTTTCACATAAAGAATGAAGAAACTCTGTCCGGTTCAAGTAACGGCCCTTCATTTCCTAGTCTTTTGTCTCTCCCTAAAAATCAAATTATTGTCAGGCTCAACTATAATTGCACCTCAATTATAATTGGTGACCGTGCAAAAACCATCTATCGCTGGACTGACTGCCAAGCATTTATTCAGAACTATATTAAAACGGGAACTGTTGCCGAACCCTCTCCAAGAGCAATCTGCTCTTGACATTAAGGCTCATTCCCCGAATTACCAAGCTTTTCCCTCCTGAAGGATCAGAAACCTCTTCCTGAAAAGAACTCAGTTCATCTACTTTCTTCATCTGGAACGGAACGTGCAGTGGAGTTTGACAGATCGTGTGTGCGGCCCTCCCTGTGACTAAATGAAAAGTCAGGCAGAACCTTTTCACCCCTGGATCCTCCATTTCATTTTTTGATTTAAAGTTAGTCAGAACCACATTCCATAGCCTAGGATTTGGATTTGTTAGTGGCGTAGGGGGGAACCAAGGGGAGAGAGCAAACAGTCCACAGAAGCTGAACTCGACCTAACCTTCTAAAATCCCATCTCCTCCAGGAAACCTTCCCTTTCCTTCTCTCCACATTCTGTCTCATTAACTGCCACTTCAGTCTCTGTAGAGACCGGGCCTGGGAATCAGAACCTAGGTTCTGATTAGGACCTGGGTTCAAATTCCATGCTGCCACTTATCTGCTGTGAGATATCGCTTCACTTCTCTATGCCTCGTCCCCTCATCTGTAAAATGGGGATTAAGACTGTGAGCTCGATGTGGGACATGGACTGTGGCTGGCCTGATTAGCTTGTATCTACCCCAGCGATTAGCAAAGTGCCTGGCACATTGTAGGCACTTAACAAATACCATTAAAAAAGCGTTCCCACAGCCCTCATAGCAATAGCATGTCTGAATACAGTTTATATACTCTATTACTCCCCTTAGCTTGTATTTTACTTGAGTGTCTGTCTCCCCAGATAGATTCTAAACATCTTGATGGCAGAAATCTTGTCTACCACCTCTTATGAGCACTCCCAAGTGCTTAGTATGGCACACACAATAAGATGATGACATTTATTATGCAGGTACTATGTGCCAAACGCTGAAGTAAATGCAAGGAAATCAGAGCCAAAACAGTCCCCGTCCCACACAGGGCTCGGAGTCTAAGAGAGAAGGAGGACAGGTGTTTTATTCCTGAGGTACAGATCAGGAAACTGAGGCACAGGGAGGCTAAGCTACTTGCCTAAGGCCACACAGCCGAGATAAGAACCTAGGTGTCTTGACAACTATCCTCTGCTCCTTCTACTAAGCCACACTGTTTCCCAGAAGGTATTCAACACCTATTAAAGCGCTGAGCAGTGTTTTGCACACAGTAAACCCTCTATCAATACCACTGATTGATTGATGATTATCATGATGGTGATGATGAAGGTTGAGGTGGACCCTCCTTCCCAGAGGTGAGGCTCAGTGTTGGCTCCCCTGCAGTGAAAGTGATTGTTATAGGAAGAACCTAATGGCGAATTATCCTTCAATCAATTGTATTTATTGAGCCCTTACTGTGTGCAGAGCATTCTACTAAGCATCCACAATGAGCTTACAATCTAAAGGGGGAGTCAGACATTAGTATAAATAAATACACTACAGATACGGATGTAAGTGCTGCAGGCTGAGGGAGGGGTGAATAAAGAGTGCAAATCCAAGTGCAAGGGTGACACAGAAGGGAATGGGAGAAGAGGAAATGAGGGCCTACTTGGGGAATCACCAAAAAGGAGTCACCAGTTACCACCTGAGGGAGAGGAAATGAGTAGCATTTTCCTTCCTCAGCAATAATCAGGCACGGTACATTGATCTGGGTTGTTTTTTCCTGAAAACGGACACGGGAATGATGGTTTGATGATCGGGAAGACTCCTAGAAATGTCAGGCCACCCTTGGAATGCGTAATTTCCCAAAATTGCATGAGGCAGCATTCAACCTCCAGGACAGACACAGAGCCCTTGTTATAAGAGCCGGGATCCGCATTGCACTACTCCACATTACCCGGAGTTCCTGGGATATGCTCAAACCTTCATTGTAGGGAAATGTCAATTGAGTTGGCTTGGTTTGGGCCTGTAGGAGGTCATTCATTACCAGGACATTTTCTGTTGCCATAGTAACTGATTAAAATGACGATCTTCTGAAGAAGCCACAGTTCCTTCCCTGGCAAAAATCAAAACTCGAAAAAAAGAAAAGAAAAAAGAGGCGGGAGAAGAAAATATCCCAAAGTGGGAAAGTGTGTTCATTTCGATAAATCCCTATGAACACAAAGTTAGCGTTATTCCTTTAAACGCAGAGTCAGGCTCCTCATTCATTCATTCAATCGTATTTATTGAGCGCTTACTGTGTGCAGAGCACTGTACTAAGCGCTTGGGAAGTACAAGTCCTCTCATTCTGAGCCACAGCAAAAGTGATAGAAGCTTTTCTCAAGAAAAAAAAAATTTAGATTTTGTTGGATGCTGGGATTTAGTCCCTCATTATCTCTGCACCCTCGTCTGCAAAATCGATATGAGTTGTTGGCGGTTGAAGCTTTTAAATGTCTGCTTCTAAAATTGCAGTGGACGGCCCACCTTCCTCCGTCAGACTTTTCCAAATGCAGGTGCTAATAAATCCCAACTCCCAGCTACAAGGGAATTAGCCAATATACGTTCAGGTTTCAAGAGCCTTACAAGATGAATTATGTTTAGGAATAGTTGTCGACCGAACCAAAAAGAGAAAGTCTCGTTTTTCTTTTAGAATGAAAAACTCCAGTGAATTTGAGCTAATCTATAAAACAACCAAAACGCAGAGTATTCTTGCCATCTGACTCTCTGCCTCTGGGGAGGAAAAGGAAATTCCTACCAGGTCTGCTCTTGCCACCTCCTCTCCCGAGAGAAAATAGATTAGGAAAACAGAAGCTCGCTTGAACAGTGAACTGCTAGCTATCGACTAACTTTCTACACTCCGGGCTTACTGTATTTTCCATCATGTCCTATTCCTAGCATATGGCATGTGGTTTTGGCTCGCTCTATATCGTAAAACGAAATGGAAGAAGCAGGGGTGAAAAGATTCCGATCGTTTTAATTTAGTCACAACTATGGCAGCACACGTGATTTGTTGTCAGAATATAAAATCCCAGTGGGCGAGGAGCCATCGAACTCTTCTCTGGTTCCTTATCAGAGGCTGACTCTTAAGATGAACTCAACTCTCTTGTCACTCACAAGCCACGTTTCACTAGGGGTCTAGTTTTCTGTGTTATTTTTTTAAAAACATCTGCCAGTAATCACTCTCCAACTTAGCCCGGCAGAGGAGAGGAAGGAGTGTGGGGGATCGATGAGCCAGATAGATCGCAAAGATTGCTGACTTTAACATCCTGGATAGAGATCTGGCCAGCAAACCCTGAATACTGTATGGAGTCACAAGGCTTTTTGCTGTCCTTGGCCAGTATAAAACATCTTGGTCCTCTGGAATTTGTTTGGGGCTGTAACGGCAGCCAACTGTGCAGTGCGGAGATTTTGTTGAGCGATTAGACAGATTTATTTGACCATCTGGCTTCTCATCTGGTTTTTTTAGCTGGAGAGAAGGGATCAGAGTGGCAAAGAAGAGGGACCAAAAGATGAGGAGGAAACAGAAAGGAATCCTGGCTGATAAGAAACTCGAAACCAATGTAAACATCGGTTCTTTCAAGGACATTCCTGAAGTGAAGGGGACAGCAGATCCGAACCACGAATAGTTTAGAGGGAAGGAAGTAGGGATGGAAGCTGGGAAAAAAAGGGAGGGATGGAGAGAAAGAGGAAAGGAGGGAGGAAGGTGGGGAAGGTACGGAAATGGTTGTCTTTTAGGGAACTTGTGGTTAAGGCAAGCGCTGAAGGAAAGTGGGGGAAAGGAATAACCATCAGTGGCAAAGGAAAAGACAAACTTTTTAGTTTAGTGTCAGTGTGTTTGTGTGCTTTCTCAGTTCAGCCTGGATCCCAATGCTCCATGTCAGCCCTTAGGCAACCAGAGTCTGATGTCCAGCTACTCTCAGCCGTTTGCCCCTTAAACCCTCCTCAGCTGGACCCCCTGCTTTAAATTCCAATCTTAATTGAAAGAGAAGCAGCATGGCCTAGTGGAAAAAGCACGGGCCTGAGAGTCGAGGACCTGGGTTCGAATCCCAACTCTGCCTCTCATCTGCTGTGTGACCTTGGGCAAGTCACTTAATTTCTCTGTGCCTCAGTTAGCTCATCTGTAAAATGGGGCCTGAAACTGAGCCCCATGTGGGATGGGGACTTTGTCCAAACACAATTATCTTACCCAGTGCTTAGTATAGTGCCCGGCACATAGTAGACACTTAAAAATACCACAGTTATTATTACTGCTATCATTCATTCTTCAGCTCTGTCATCCAAGCATTTTTTTCCCATCAGAAAACTGCCAATGTTTCCTCCCAGAAAAGCTCCCCATTGTGAGATTTGATTTGAATCAATCCCATACTTAGCAATGTCAGGACTATCAAAGGAAGACTGAATGCCACTTCCTTAATGGTGATTGCTCGGAGTGGTGTTTTTCCGGGATGTTCACCCCCCTCATTTTTCTGCCCTGTTTTGTAGTCTCTCGTTTTTAAACACTTCTGGCTTCTGACTTGATAAGGGACTCTCTCATTGCTAGGTAATTTCCTCAATTACAGTGTGGCCTAGTGGATAAAGTACGGATCTGGGAATCAGAGAAGCTGAGTTCTAATCCCGGCTCCGCCACTTACCTGCAGCACGACCTTCGTCAAGTCACTTCACTTCTCTGTGCCTCAGTTTCCTTATCTGTAAAATGGGGTTTCATACCTGTTTTCCATCCTACTTAGACTGTGAGCCCCATGTGAGACACGGACTGTATATGGCCTGATAGACATGTATCTTTCCCAGGACTTCATTCATTCATTCATTCAAGCGTATTTATTGAGTGCTTACTGTGTGCAGAGCACTGTACTAAGCGCTTAGGAAGTACAAGCCGGCAACATATAGAGACAAGTCCCTACCCAACAACGGGCTCACTTAAAACTGTGCTTGCCACAAATTAATTGCTTAACAAATACTATAAATTTATAGAGATATATAAAGATATATATTCTTTCTGGTTCCATTTTTTTCAAATTTTTCACTTCTCATGACTGGGACTGTCAAGAATATTACATTTTAAATGGAACTTTTATGCCATAACATTAATTCCCTTTTTTTCCTCAATCACCTAATTTGCCTTGAATGATCTCTGAATCGTCTATTTCTGCCCAATTACATGCTTCTGACCCAATTCATTCATTCAATTGAATTTATTGAGCGCTTACTGTGTGCAGAGCACTGTACTAAGCGCTTGGGAAGTACAAGTTGTTAAGATATGACATACGCCAACAAGTTGCCAACAAGTTGCCAACAATTAGCACAGTTGCTCTTGGCTGATTGGCTTTAAAGGCAATATGAAACTCAGTTCATGTAAATCTACTGCCGTTACTAACTTGTGATAGGAGTTAGTTCATCTTGTGCAACTTAACTGCCTTACTGGGGCTTCACTGACTGAAGAACTCAAGCCAACTTTAATAGTTTAAGATGAGCTAAGGCGCCAGAGATCATGCGTTCCATGTCACCACAAATTACACCTTTAATCTCAGCCAACCACCTCAGTATGTATTCTGTTGGCAAAATAGGCAAAAGAGTGTGGATGTCGTTGAGTAAGCCATCCCCATACTGGAAAAACGAATCTCATTTTTACCGTTCCCCTGCAGTTAAATCTCTGAGTCAAATTTACAGAACCCTACTTGAAAGGGCACAGGACTGGAAAGTCAGAAAACCCGGGTCCTCATCCCAGTTCCACCACTTGGCTGCTCAATGACCTCTGGCATCTATAAAATGGGGATTAAATAGCTGTTCTTTTTCTCCGTTAAACCGTGAGCCCAGGGTAGGGCAGGCTCTCTGTCCAATCTGTTTGTACTGGATTTACCCCAATACTATGAACTGTGCTTGGCTTAACAGATACCTCAAGATATCAGAGTTTATCAGAGTTTAACAGAGCTTAACAGATACCGCAATTATTATTTAATCTCACAGACTCCTCCATCTCCCAGGAGAAAGTTCTCACCCCAAAGGCGATGAACCCTGAGGTCACGCTGGGTGGGTTCTTCAAAACTCTTGGGTGCAGAATCCCAAAGAAACAAGTGAAATCCAATGCTCAAAATTTCTTCTGAAAAAGAAAAGTCCTTACCTTCAAGGGTCGTTCCCTCCCCGGTAAGGGTTTCTCCTGCTCCGGACGCATACAAGGCAGTCACAGACAGTGAGTACGTGGTGCCTTGGTCTAAGCCCCTCAGTAAGGTAGAGGTCATTTCTCCCCTCACAGTCACCTCCTGAGTGTCACCTCCAGTCACTGGAATATACGTTATCAGGTATCTTTTGACTTTGCCAGGGGCTGCACTCCAAGATAATTTCATAGTTGAAGTTGTAGGGTCAGAAACCTTCAGGTTTCTTGGATTTCCTCGGACTACCCAAGGTAAAAAAGAAAGAAAAAGAACAAAATATATAATTATTGAGTGGAAACATGTCTAGAAACACAACCGTTTGTCTTTTTACCCCTCTTGACTGCAAGCTCATTGTGGGCAGGGAATGTGTCTGTTATATTGTGTTCTGTTGTATTGCACCCTCCCAAGCACCTTAGTACAGTGTTCTGCACACAGTGAAAGCTCAATAAATATCACTGATTGATTATACTCTCCTAATTGCTTACTACAGTGCTCTATGCACAGTAAGTGTTCAATAAATACGATAGATTAATTGGTTGATTTTTACCTTGAATGTTTCTTATGTTTTAACTTTTTCACCCACGGGTGACAAAACCTAGGGAATTTTTACTCTAGCTATTTGTCCAGCCAGAAAATATCCATAGATTCAAGAAGGGTTTGGGTAAATCCATGGACAAGAGGTCCCTAAAAGGTTATTAGAGGAGAAAATAAGGGTGCTAGATGATGATGATGGTATTTGTTAAGTGTTTGCTATGTGCCAAGCACTATTCTAAGCCCTTGGGTAGATGCAGTGTAATTGGGTTGGACCCAGTCCCTGTCCCACATGGGACTCACAGTCTTAATCCCCATTTTACAGATGAGATAACTGAAGCACAGACAAGTGACTTGTCCAAGTTTACACGGCAGACGAGAGGCGGCAGAGCCAGGATTAGAACCCAGGTCTTTGGGTCTAGTTAAAGAATGTCCATGATGAATTGGAAGACGGGGCATCTAAGGATATAAGACAAGTGATCCATATCCACGAGGTTGGATGCAAGATGGTCAGCCATTATTCTGTTTCCTCGCTGCCATCGCTGGAGACCGAATAGTGGTATATATCAATCAATCAATCAGTGCTATTTATTGCACACTTATTATGTGCCCGGTACCATTCTAGGGACTCGGGAGAGTACACTATAACAGAAACAGCGGACACATTCCCTACCCATAATGAACTTACAGTCTATATGGACCATTGGTTTGCCTCAATCAGGCATCTTTTGCTAAACCAAAATTTTATTAAAAGCCAGTTTCATAATTCTTGTGATAATTCCCTTTAACTAGAACTATAAAAAAGAGGGGGAAGGGAGATCCATAGAAACTTTGAGTTACTTTCCTACATTTACCCTAATTATGACCACCCTGGATCATAAAGTGAGCGATGCTATCATCACTACGGTATCTAAAACTGTTGGAGCTAATATATCGAGATTATAAGAAAATGAACAACGCAACCCGGGGTCCAGAATTTTGTCTCTATCAGTGGCAGCAAAGGTTGCCAGGAGGAATAGTGTGATGGCTGTCTTTGACATCCAACATTATGACCCTTCTAATATCTCCCTCTAATTATGCCTCACGGATCCATTATCTGTAAATCTATACAGTCACACCTTAAACATTTTTACAGTCTTAACATTTCCCTCTACTAGACGACGCCATCCAGAATGGCTGGCCTGACACGCAATTGGGGTTGTGATGAGTCGCACAGTGAAAGTTATGCCTAGATTCTGCAAAATTACGGCAGCATGATGAAAAGAATAGTACCATGGGAAAAGACAAGAAAGCAACTCCCCAGAACAACTGACTCCTGTGAACAATTTCCACTGGATCCCAGCCACCATGAATCAACCTGTAGGGTGGGGTTTCCAGGGCAACCTAACATTCTGGCCCACTGCTTCTTCTTCTCCCCTGCCTTCTCCCCAGTAAAGAATGCAAATTTCATTCTCGTTAAGGCCTGACTGAAAGCCGCAGAGAAGGTCAGCGCGTCCTGAGCCGCGTTTCTGGGGCCTTAGCTGCTGCTCGAGCTTTCTCGACCAAGGCTTCACATCCCCTGAAGAACCAATCCACCTGGCCATGGAGCTGCCCCTCACCTAGATCGTTCAATAGCATTTCATTCCCCGGTCCCCGGGGATGCACCATGGGGACATATACCTTCTTCCGTTGCCGCGTAACCAGACAGTGGAACTCCAGGCCCCGAAAAGTACTCGGGAACAACAGACACTTCATATCTTGTGTCTGGGGTCAGATTCTCTAGTGTTCTCCTTCTTTCATTTGCTGGGACTGTGACTTCTTGTCTTTCTCCACCTGAAACAGGCCGGTACAGCACCCGGTATCTTAAGACCTTCCCTGGGGCTTGGTTCCAAGAAATCTTGAAACTGTCCGTGGTTTCATCCGTAACCTTTAAGTTCCGAGGCGCTCCTTTAACTGCAAGAAATGATAATTTTGTAAATATTTCCTTTTGGTTGATCTCCTCCTGAAATGTCCCAAAGAGCTTCTGTTGTTTACCAAACAAGCTGGAATGTGTTTCTGCTCCCCCCAGAAGTGATATAATAGCCTAGGTGTTGGAAACACCACCCCGACATTTGGTAATAGCGCTGCTGGGTCTGAAAATTGGAGCAAATGCAGTAATACCAATAAAGAATCGGTGGGGCTTCGTATTTGTCCATAGGATCTCCTTAGTTTTAACCACGTAAAAATGTCTTCTAACAAGAAAATATTTTTTCTTCTTTTGCTAAAACTTAAAATGGCCATCACATCCTTCTAGACTGTGAGCCCGCTGTTGGGTAGGGACTGTCTCTATATGTTGCAAACTTGTACTTCCCAAGCACTTAGTACAGTACACAGTAAGCACCCAATAAATATGACAATGGATGAATGAACATCCAAGGAAAAGAGCTTTCTAACCCGCTCCCTGCTAAAAGGGCTGCATATCAAGGGAAATGGCATGGCCTAGTGGAAAGAGCACGGTCTGGGACTCACTGGACCTGGGTTCTAATCCTAGCTCTGCCACCTGCCTGCTGGGTGACCTTGGGCAAGTCGCTTCACTTCTCTGTGCTGCCTCAGTCTCCTCAACTGTAAAATGGGGAGTCAATATAATACCTGTTCTCCCTTCTACTTAGCCTCTGAACTCCATGTGGGACAGGGGTATGTCCAACCTGGTTATCCTGTATCTACCCCAGTGTTTAGTACAGTGCTTGGCCTATGGGAAATGCTTAACAAATACCATAATTATTATTATTAACTTAATCACAGTGTCCGAATAATGTTGATAGGCTACGTACTGAGTAAGATTCTGGATGGAATTTGACCTAGAATTTATGATGATGCTGTGGCCAGGGATTACTTCTAACAGCTCTCCCAAGTGCTTAGTCAAGTGCTTAGTACAGTGCTCTGCCCTCCGTAGGCACTAAAGAAATACCAATGATTGATCGATTGATGCGTGCTAGGTGGATTCGCTACTCTTGGATCAGACCAATTGTTCATCCAGACTATTATTATTCTGTCTCCTAAAATGACATTAGGACTTTTAGATGTGGCGATTACCCTTCTTGGCATCTGTTTTCATGGTTAGAGATGGATCATCTAGCATGATCATCTGACTTTTCCCTCTAATTCCCTCACTTGCCCGCTAATGATAATAATAACTTTGGTATTTGTTAAGTGCTTACTATATGCCAGCCACTGTACTAAACGCTGGGGAGGGACCAATCGCCTAATGTGGCCAGTGGGGCCATGGATTTAATAATAATAATATTGGTATTTGTTAAGCACTTACAATGTGCCAAGCACTGTTCTAAACGCTGTGGAGGTTACAAGGTGATCAGGTTGTCCCACGAGGGGCTCACACAATTTTAATCCCCATTTTACAGGTGAGATAACTGAGGCCCAGAGAAGTTAAGTGACTTGCCCAAAGTCACACAGCTGACAGTTGGCAGAGCAGGGATTTGAACCCATGACCTCAGACTCCAAAGACCGGGCTCTTTCCACTGAGCCACGCCGCTTCTAGGACAGGTTCTTAATATAGTCTAGAGTAAACATGGTAAATAAATAATAATAATAATAATAATTGTGGTATTTGTTTAGGGCTTACTATGTGCCAAGCATTGTTCTAAGCACTGGGGTAGTTGGGTTGGATACAGTCCCAGTACCACATTACTCCATTTTAATCTCCATTTTACAAACGAGGTAACTGAGGTGCAGAGAAGTGATGTGACTTGCCCAAGTTCACACAGCAGACAAGTGATGGAGCTGGAATTAAAATGCGGGTCTTTCTGACTCCCAGACTGGTGCTCTCTCCATTAGGCCACACTGCTTCAGAGTCCATTTGACCCATGATAATGAATCATGTGGGACATCCAGGAATTGAATTCTCATCAGGAATGAACTTGTATCTACTCCAGCACTTAGAACAGTGCTAACCCCATAGTAAGTGCGTGTTAGTATATTATATCAGTATAATAATTCCCTAGTCTTCAAAGAACAGCACCTAAAGTCTAAGCCTCAACCAAGGTTAACCACCATCCAGTCCCTTGAATGTACCCAGGGCAGAGGAGAAAGAAGACGGAAAAAGATTCCTGCAAGCTGGAGTCAGACAGGCTGAAGAAATAAGTGTCGAGGTTCAAATCTGCTCAACCAGGCCCCCAGAAATCAGCAGAAACACTGGTCATTTTCAAAGAGAAATCCAGTTGGGCTGGATGGTTGCCAAAGATTGGTTTCCCCAGCAACAGGACACCAACACACAGCAGTTGAACTCTAGGATATTCATCTTGGATGACTGAATGGTGATGTTTCACTTTTGTCTCTGTTATACAACTAATAAGACGTGGTGGTTGGGAAGCAGTCCGTGCCCAGAAAGATGGCAGTTGTTTGGGCGATTCTCCAGAAATTTCTCTGGCATGATTTGGCAGGGGGTGCTAGGGAAGAGCTGGTCAGAAGGAAAGATGTAGGCGTAGGATTTTCTCTCTACAAAGGCAAATTCTGCTCTTTACTTACTTAACGTTCCCCGCCCTGTCCCTGATTGTGAATTTAAATGTGCCTGTGTTGAAGGAATTTGTTTCACCTTCTTACTGAGCACTTATCACCTTGTTCCTACTACAATATATACAATGCTGATGGTAGAAACCATGCGAGCAACTGCAACTAGGTTTAGTCATTCTCAGATCACTACCTGAAAAACAGCAGCATTTCCTCCTCTCATGACTGCACAAATACGTAGCTATTAAATGCTATTCGTGGTAAGTGAAGAGCAGGTAATCAAACAACAAGCAGCGTGGTTTAGTGGAAAGAGAGCGGGCTTGGGAGTCAGAGGACATGGGTTCTAATCCCAGCTCAGCCACTCATCAGCTGGTAACCTTGGGCAATCCACCTAACTTCTCTGTGCTTCAGTTACCTCATCTGTAAAATGGGGATTAAGACTGTGAGACTTACATGGGATAACTTGATTTCCTTGTATCTACCCCAGTGCTTAGAACAGTGCGTGGCACATAGAAAGCACTTAACATATACCATTATCATTATTATTATTATTATTAATGGTAGTTATTGAGCACTTACTGTGTGCAAAGCACTGTAAATCATCTATTCATAGTATCATATAGTCTAATCCCCTACCTACATGCAGCACTAAAATAACCCAGATAAGATAAATCAATTCCCCTTCGGCAAACCCTAGAGAGAGGATTCCATGTCTACCAACTCTATTACATTTTACTCTCCCAAGCCCTTTGTACAGTGCTCTGCACACTGTAAGCGCTCAATGAAAACCAATGATTGATCAGTTGATTCATTACCTCCTCCTTTAATCATTCTGAGCCTAATATCTGGGTAAGGGAAGGTCATCTTCCCTAAATTTCTATGTTTTATTTTCATCCTATTTAATCTGATTCGGTCTGCAGTAATCACAGAGAACAGCTGTTCACTCTTTGCCCCCTGCCTGAAACTGCCTCCCACTTCAAATCCACCACATCACAACTCTTTCATTTTCAAAGATCATCTGAAGTTCCATCTCCTCCTGGAGACATTCATCTTTAATCCCCACCTTCCGAGACAGCCTCAAGCAGTCAGGATTATACACCTTCCCTTAGCTTTTGTAAATATCCTTGGTGCAGTTTAACTTACAATTATTTATCTAAATCAGGCTTCCTTACTGAGTCCAACCTGATTGTACTGTACCTATCCCAGAGCTTAGTACAGTGCTTAGCACATAGCACTTCACAAATGCCTCAGTTTTATTATTTCTAGCTTTTTCTCTTATTCTCCAACTATTTGTGAACAGACTGTATCTGTCAGTTTTCTCTGTTGGACTGTAAGCGCCTTGAAAACAGGGGCTGTGTCTCTTATTCTGTTGTATTCTGTCAATCACTGGTATTTATTAAGCTCTTACTATATGCAGAGCACCGTACTAAGCGCTTGGGAGAGTACAAACTAATGGAATTAGCAGACCCATTCGCTTTCTATAATAAACTCAAGCACTGAATTCAGTGCTCTAGATGAATCAATCAATTAACGGTACTTATTGAGTGTTTACTATCTGGACACCACTGTACTGAGCACTTGGGAGAGCACAATTCAACAGAATTAGCGGACGTGGTGGAGGCTCATAAAATTCTATTTATTGCCTGATTGTTCAGTATCTCTGCACCTTAACCTTTCATACACTCAAAGATAATAATAAGAATAATGATGGCATTTATAAAGCACTTACTGTGTGCAAAGCACTGTTCTAAGCGCTGGGGAGGTTACAAGGTGATCAGGTTGTCCCACGGGGGGCTCCCAGTCTTAATCCCCATTTTACAGATGAGGTAACTGAGGCACAGAGAAGTTAAGTGACTTGCCCAAAGTCACACAGCTGACAATTGGCAGAGCCGGGATTTGAACTCCTGGCCTCTAACTCCAAAGCCCATGCTCTTTCCACTGAGCCACGCTGCTTCTCATAAAGATGTTACTATGCCCTCAGCTTTCTCCTTCTTCACACTTCTTTCTCCTCAAAATGCTGAAAAACGACAGTGGCTGAACTTCATCGACATCCTGGCACCTACAAGTAGATGACTGTCCAAAGGATCTCCATTCAAACAGCAAAGAACTATGAAAATATTGGTAAAAATGAGTACTTTACCTTCCAAAGTGGTTTCTTCTCCAGATAAAGGAACACTGAAACCATCTTCATATTCAGCAGTGACATTGACCACGTACAGAGTTTCTGGATGTAAGTTATTCAGAATGACACTAGTGCTGGAAGCTGGTTCTACTACAGTCGTTTCCTCCGTCCCCACTGCCTCTTTGTATTTAATGTGATAGGAAAATACATTCGCTCCCGCTGGAGACCAGTTGGCTTTGAAACTGTAAGACGTCACATCGGAAAAGCTCAGATCCCTCGGAGGCACGTAAGCTAAGAATAGAGAAAAGATATTTGAATAAGTTAAGTATACTGAAGTCAAATCGGGAAATGCAAAATGAGTCAAATGTTTCCCACCACTAGTCAACTTCTCTGGCATTCATGGGACATTCAGTAACATACCCCATTTGCTCTCAGATCTAATAAACCCACAATTGAGAAGCAGCATTGCCTAGTGGATACAGCCCGGGCCTGGGAGTGAGTCTGAAGGACCTGGGTTCTAATCCCAGCTCTGCCACTTCTCTGCTGTGTGACCCTGTGCAAGTCACTTCACTTCTCTGGACGTAAATTACCTCGTCTGTAAATTGGGGATTAAGACTGTGAGCCCCGCGAAGGAAAGGGACAGTGTCCAACCTGATTAATATGCATCTAAGCCACCACTTAGTACAGTAGCACACAATCAGCACTTAAAAAATACCATTTAAAAAAATTAATGCGACAATATAATCTGAATAAGCAGACTGGAATGAACCAGTTTACATTCCACACTATTTACTGTCTTAGGGCAGGAAGGTAAAATTTGACCCCCTTGGAATTTACAAGACTTTGTTGAAATTATTTCTGTTCTCCAGGGACAATTTTAGGTGTGAACAAAGCAGGAGGAGGCCAGGAACCACCATTTCCAGGAACCCCAAAGGCCAGAGAAGGAGTGGTGGTAGCAGAGATAGTATTTATTGAACTCCCACTTAGTGCAGCAGTGCTCTGTACCACGTGCTTGGGAAGTGCCAAATGAAGAAGTAACACATTTCCCACGCACAGGGAGCTGACACTTTAACAGGGGAGACAAATGAGAGAGTATTTAAAGGGATAGTCAAAATAAATAATTGAACGTACAACTGAGTACATGTATACACAAGAGAGCCGGGGATGGATATGGATAAATTTATCAAGAGCTTGATGGACTTTCATTGCCTATTTCTCTATAGTCCGTGCTTTCATTCACTCATTCAATTGCATTTAATGAGCGCTTACTGTGTGCAGAGCACCGTGGTAAGTGCTGGAAAGAGTACAATATAACAATAAATGAACACATTCCCTGCCCAGAATGAGCTTACAGTCTAGAGGTGGTATTTGTTAAGGGCTTCCTGTGTGCTAGGCAATGTACTAAACGTACAGTGTACAATGTACAGCGTGAGTGTAGGGAACCAAAACCTCTATGGCTTGGGTCAGTGAGGGAGTGGATTAAGAATGGGAATAACTGGAGCAAGAGTTAGTTCAGCTCATTTTTCCCCTCCCTATTTTCTGTTGCCCACTTTCCCAGTATTAAAAAATGATAATTAGAAATAGGGCTGCCAAAATGTTAGGGCAAGCCCTACTGATGTCATCCCAAACATCTCTTGTTATGGGTCAAGCACTTTTCTAAGCGCCGGAGTAGACAAATTAATCAGGTTGGACACAATCCCTAACCCACTTAGGATTCACAGTCTAAGTAGGGGGAGAGCAGGCACTGATCCCAATTCACAGATGAGGAAACCAAGGCGCAGAGAAGCTGAGTGACTTGGCCAAGGTCACATAGCACGCAAGTGGCAGAGCCAGGATTAGAACTCAGGTCCTCTGACTCCCAGGCTTGTGGACTAGGCCCTGCTGCTCCTCAATCAATCCTCAATAGCATTTATTGAGCTCTTACTGTGTGCAGTGCACTGCATGGTACCATGCAGAGCACATAAACCTCTTCCTGTCTTTCAAGTTAATGGGTATTCCACAACCACAGAAGAATTAACTAAATAACCCTGCAAGCTCTATGAGGGTAGGGGTCATGCCTTGTACATCTGTATATTTCCCAAGCACCTACAAGAGAGCTCTCAACTTCTCGGTGCCTCAGTTTCTTCATCTGGGAAATGGAGATGAAATACCTGTTTTCCCTTCTACTGAGACTGCAAGGCCCATCTGGGACAAGAAAAGTGACTGACCTGATTATCTTTTATCTACCCCAGAGCTTAATTCAATGCTTGGCACGCAATACAGGCTTACTAGATGTAACAGTCATCATTATTATTATTATTATTATCAGCTCGGTACACAATAGGTGTTCATTCATTCATTCATTCAATTGTATTTATTGAGCGCTTACTGTGTGCAGAGCACCGTACTAAGCACTTGGGAAGTACAAGTTGATCAGTACAGTGCACTGTACTCAATAACACTCAGCACAAGTGACCTGCAAAGAGACATTCAGTATAGGACTAGGCCCTCAGTCAGAACCAAGAATATTGATTTTTTTCTTTGGTTTTCTGTCTCCAGAATGAATAACCACCTGATTCAATATTTTAGTAATAAATATTAAAGTCATTTAAATTGACTTTAAAATAATTGAATCAATCAATGGCATTTCTTGAGTGCTTACTGCGTGCAGAACACTTTATACTAAGCGCTTGGGGGAGGACAATACAAAAGGGCTAATGGCTAGTAGACCAGTTCCCTGTTTACAAATTCAAACTAATTTTAGGACAATGCCCAAGCCTCGCATTATTCCCACGGAAGCCACCACCTAACATAGTCAAAAGAAATCACACGTTTGCCAGTGAGGCACTTGGTAGAACCTTATTAATTTCCAATTATTCATATTAATGTCTGTCTCCCCCTCTGGACTGCAAGCTCATTATAGTCAGGGAACGTGTCTGCTAATTTCTCTTGCATTGTACCCTCCCAAGTACTTAGAACAGTGCTCTGCATGTAGTAAACACTCAATACCATTGATGAATTGACTGATTGATTACATCTTGCTGGTTATAAACAAACTCTTCAGACATTCACACACGTTCTTGCTTTCTCTGTCTCGCGGGCGAATTACTTACATTTTTTCTTTATAGCCTGCAGTTCCTGTTCAATTCGAAGGCAGATAGATTGGGTAAGTTCAAACGATATCCTCTGGAAAGCATCAAAATCCTCCACCGTGTACACGTGCGTTTCGGCCGGAGGAGAGGCGATGGTTTCCAATTCAGAACGCACAGCATCCTTCACTCCCACCGCAAAGATTTCGACATCTGAATTCCTCAGCTTTATAGCCGGTTCTTTAAAAGCATCCGATGATTTTCCATCAGTGATAAGAATCATGACCTTCGGCACGTTGCTTCTCGACCCCTTGCTGGCGACGAATATTTTCTCTCTCACATAGGTCATAGCTTTGCCTGTATTTGTCGAGCCCCCTCGGTAGGGGAAGGTGTTGATGGCCTCAATTATATCTTCGACTCTGGTGAATTTTTTCAACGTGAACTCTGTGTGGGGATCTCGGCTGTACTGAACGAGACTTATTTGCACCCTGTTGGGTGAGATCTCAAAACTCTTCACTAACACCTCCAAAAAGGCCCTCACTTTAATGAAGTTTCCGATTCCAATACTGTAAGAGCCGTCGACCAAAAACACGATGTCTGCTTTTATATCCACACCTCGAGAGCATTCTGTGGAGAGAGAGCACACCGCTTGTAAATCGGCACAATTTACCCCATCACTCTAATCTATTCGTTGAGCTCACCGACAACAGCATTGTCCTCAAAAAAGATGCTAACGCTCTCTGGCCTCTTTCAGAATGTTCTCTTAAGGAGGCAAGCTAAGAGATAAGACCTCAGAGGCTGCCATCAAATCACTCACCCACTTGGACTTTCATTGGCTGGGTTTTTTCCATGATGGAAATGGCCTCACTGGACGTCAGGCCTTTCATGGCGTAGACGCTGATCTGGTATTCGGTGTCCGAGGAGAGATCCCTCACGTTGAGAGAAGAAGTATGGGGGCCGACGCTCAGCATGTGATGCTTACTTCCTGCGATCATGGGAGTGAGCTGCACTCTGTAGCCAGTTACTGGACTGGGGGATGGATCCCAGCTGAGTTTCACAGACTTGGATGAGATTTCCGAAGCAATTAAATTGGAGGGAGGCTCCACCGCTGGAAAACCAAAGACGGGATCCAGATTAGATGCGACAGAGCTGTTTTTCCTAAAGCAAACTTTGCTTTCCTCCAGAATCAGCAGCAGATTACAATTTAGGGGCTTGTTTTCATTTTTCATCACTCTAAATTTCAGGGCATCCGAGTCAGCCCCCCCACCTACTAAACGAGCCCCAACAAGCCATACCAGCCATCCAAGGGGGCCAACATTGCTGTTTTGGAATTTAATCAGTCAGTCAAAAAAGTTGAATAGAAAGCAGCATCCCAGCAGCTGGGGGAAATGCTGAGGGAAAAAAAGGACTGTAAAGAAGGAAAGTGTATCACAGAGAAGGAGAATGTGAAGAAAAGATAAAAAGAAAAAGGAGAATAGGGAGGAGGAGGACGTAGAAGAGGAGGAAGAGAAAAGATAAAGGAGGAGGTGAAAGACAAGAGAAGGAAGAGAAAGGAAGAGGAGGGAGGAGGAGAAGGTTGAAGAAGAGAAAAAAGAGAAGAGGAGGGCAAGAGAAGGATAAGACAGAGAAGTAGGAGGAAGGGGAAAAGGTGAAAAAGATAAGAAAGGAGGAGGAGAAGAGGTAAAGAAAAAGGAAGAGGAGGGAGAGGGGAAGAAGGAGGAGGAGGAAGACAATACTTGTTACATTAGTAGGCACTTGTGCTTGCTGGAAATAGAGGAATGTTTCTGTAATGCACAAGTATTACCCTATGTAATATACAAAATTAATATTGACTGTTTCACTGAAAACTATAACATCAGTGGCTCATAAAACACAACAGCAGCAAAATTTTTTATTATGTGTTCTGGAGGGATAGATGTTTCTGGTTTATCAAAAGACCGGGTCAGCGAAGGGGGAGACAGACATTAATATCAATAAATAAATGACAGATATGTACACAAGTGCTGTGAGGCTGGGAGGGAGGATGAATAAAGGAGCAAGTCAGGGTGACACAAAGGGAGTGGGAGAAGTGGAAAGGAGGATTTAGGCAGTCAATGAGGCTTTGAAGGAAATTCGGTTCCACCACCAGACTTAAGCCGCTGTCGGAAGGAGGGCAATTTGCAGCCCGGATCTGGCCAAGATGGCCCTGTTACAGCTCCCTGTGGAGAAGGCTATTTTCTCATAAGCATAAATTTATTTCTATGGCAATAAGTCATGCTTCAGAGGTGATACGTGCATATCTGAAGGGAAGCAAAGGTGAAAAATGAACAAATTATCCAATGCTAGGAGTCAGGGGGCCTCAGATCAACTCTGTCACTTGCCTGCCATATGGTGTTGGGTAAGTCACCCAACTGTGCCTCAGTTTCCTCATCTGTAAAATAAGAATTAAATAGAAGCAGCGTGGCCTAATGGTTAGAGCTTGGGCCTGGGAGTCAGAAGGACCTGGATTCTAATCTCTGCTCCGCCACTTGTCTACTGTGTAATTTCGGGGAGTCATTTAACTTTTTTTGTACCTCAGTTCCCTCATCTGTAAAATGGGAATGGAAACTGTGAGCCGCATGTGGGACACGGATTGGGTCCAACCTGATTAGCTTGTATCTAGCCCAGTGCTTGGTACAGGGCCTGGCACATGGTAAGCAATTAACAAATACCATAAATAAAAAAACATACCTATTCTTCCTTCCTCTTAGAATGTGAGTTCTGTATGAGGAAGGGACTCTGTCAGATATAATCATAGTGTACCTAACCCAGCACTTCACACAGTGCTTGACACATAGTAAGTTCTTCACAAATACTCAAATGATTATTATTATTATCATTATTATTATCATCACCCATCACGGAGAGGGCTCAGGCATTATAAACTCCTTCAGCTGGGTGACTGATAGGTGATCAATCGATTAATACCATTCTACTGGGAGAGTTGAAAAATGCACTTACTACCGTTTACTGGTTGGTAAAAATTCCAGGTACCACAGTTTTTTAACTGCACTTTAATTCAGGGCCTTGAGAACACATTCCAAAGATTCTCTCTCTCTCTCCTACAGACTGTAGAGTCTATGCAAGTCAGAAAGAGTCAACAAAGGCAAAGCGAAAAACAGATTTAGTGGCTAAATTTCCCCAAGGTCAACTCACCTTCCTCTCCACTAACCAGGTCACCTAGCTGTTCGTCCACCCCTGAGCACACTTGGGAGATGATTTCATTCTGGATATCCACAATAGCATCGAAGTTGGCCACATTGAAAACATGCTGCAGTGAAGGGGTGGAAGCAATCTGTTTCAGCTCTTTTGCGTCTGCAGCTTTGATACCTAAGGGAAGAATGTGATAACAATCCATCAGCCTACCAGCACAAGACTGAGCTCTGACCGGGACATTAAGATAGGTAGGGGCAGTTGGTTTCATACTTTGATTCCGGAAGATCTGCTTTCAAATCTTAAGAGACTAGTCAAAATGATTTCCTCTACACTTGCCATCTAATTGTTCAGATCCACGACCACACTTTGCAACTGGGGCTGACGGCATTCTGATGGGACCTTGTGGCCTCTCCTCTCGTCACGTCTCAGAGCCATCTTGAAAGCAAGGACAATGATCCCAGCAATGGAGGAGAGTGAACATTCCTCTCCCACCCTACCTCGGATAAGTCCATAGGGACAGAGGGCAAGAGCCGCCGTAAAATCCGTTGGAGTGGAAGATGACACTTCTGATGGAAAGATTTTATCCATGTCTCTACAAAGGTCCATTTTACCCTATGCAACCCGGAAAATTGCTCCTTGGTGTGTTTGGCACTTGAAATATCTTGGACTGCTGAGAAACAGCATGGTCTAATGGGAAGAGCACAGGCCTGGAGAGTCAGAGGACCTGGGTTCTAATCCCCGCTCTGTCAATTGCTTGCTATGTGGCCCTGGTCAAGTCACTTGAAGTCTACAGGCCCTCTGGACCTTTAGCTCATTGTGGGCAGGGAATGTTTATGTTTATTGTTATATTGTACTCTCCCAAATGCTTAGTACAGTGCTTTGCACACAGTAAGCAATAAATGAATAAGACTTTCTGACAACTTCTTTGTGCTTTAGTTTCCTTGCTAGTTAAATGGAGAATTAAATAGCAGTTCTCCCTCCTACCTATACTGTGAGCCCCATGCAGGACAGGGACTCAACTCTGATTCATTCAATCGCATTTATTGAATGCTCACTGTGTGCAAAGCACTGTACTAAGCACTTGGGAAGTACAAGTTGGCAACATATAGAGACGGTCCCTACCCAACAGCAGGCTCACAGTCTAGAATCTGATTATGGGTGTTTGACCCATAGTGCTTAGCAAATTCCATTAAAAAGTCTTCATTCTACTTCCTGATGTCAGGATTTTCCTAAAGTTTTACTGGAGGAGAATAAATTTTCTCCAGATGGGAGCATGTTCAGGGATCTGTTTAGGTAATGTTGCCTCTCACAATCCCCATCTATGCTGCTGAGGTTGTGATTCATTGCATTTTGAAAATCTCTCTTCTACCCCCAATGCTGACATCTCCTTTTCAGCTCACCCTTACTTGGGAATTTTGCTATTGTCCATTGTCCTCACATGGCCTACCCAGGAAAATTATTGAGATGAGCACTGACTCAGAGTTGGTGAGTAGGACAAGGGCCCTTGGCAATCTTATCCTGCTTTTCAGTGTTGGGAGTGGTTTGTAGGTGATTGTGTAACTGCTTAAGATGGAGGTCATCTCACACTCGTAAAGAAAGTTGTAAAATCTCCCAGCGTCGTAAACGTAAAGCTTGATGCCCTGTTGTTTCCAAACTCTCAGGTGATCTCTCACAGGACCTTAAAGTCTTCTTAATTTGGTTTCCTCCTTCATATGTGGGATGCTATCCTGGCTTGGTAGCAAAATCAGTGGAAATATTAAATTCTGTGCTGCCTGTGAATATTTGAGGAATGTGTAATATTTTCTCACTGCCAAGAAGTTCCCTTCTGACTTCACTAACTCTGCAAAGTAGCTCATAATGTTCTTCAGGTCTTCTGGTAGATGCACCTTTAGAACACAGGTAGCGCACAACAATTTCTGGATGACTGTCTCAAAGACTTCTGATGATGCTCATAGCCAGAATTGGAAGCTTCTTGATAGAACAAAAGTATAATTGCTGTTTCCAGCTTTTTGGCCTTGGTCACATCTTCAAGCATCGCAGTGTAGGATTGATTAAACAGGATTCAACCTACCACACAGCCTTGTTTCACTTTACTGGTGTTGGGTACCTTCAAGGTTAATGTGACTAAACATACTATGGAATAGCCTTAGAATCTTGTTGAACTCCTCAAAGAAGCCAAATTTGCTTAGGAATCACCAGTATTCGGACAGTGCCCAATCCTTTCTCAGGGCTGTATCATAGAAAGATTTGGACTTTGCTCCCTGTTCTTCCGTCTTTCTTGTGGCAAAGTTCTATCTGCTGGAGTCCACTGAGAATCGAGGAGCCATATTTGATGATTTACTTCACCTGTCTGCCTAGAAGCACTCGGTTTAAGGGTTTTTTTTGACAATGACACCATTAAAGTACGCTGGTGGTTTCCACAGTCAGCCCTGACCCTTCTTTCTTTGTGGCGTCTGAGATTCAGTTACATCATTTCAGTGTCCCCCGTGTTGAGGGACGTGGCTAAACATTAATTACCAGCTCCCCTCCTGGCTTGTAGACATGGCTAAATCCACATTGGAATTTTTTGAGCTCGTCATGAGATATGTGGGAGGATCACATAGGAAAAGAGCTGAGTGGGAAACGTGCTTAAGGAGAAAGCCGAGTGGTCATTGCTGTGGTTGACCCGCAAGTGGAGAATCCAATGGGTGGGCTCAAACAATAGCCCCACCAGCCTCTGGGGAGCCATTTTATCTGCCTCCCCGCCAAGGCTATCCTCTGGATACACATGTGGGGCCTAGTGGGTAGATCATGAGCCTGGGAGCCAGACGGACCTGGGTTCTAATCCTGACTCCACCACTTGTCCGCCATGTGACCTTGAACAAGTCACTTAACTTCCCTGTGCCTCAGTTCCCTCATCTGTAAAATGGGGATTGAGACTGTGTGCTCCATGTGGGACAGGGATTGGGTCTAACTCAATCATCTTGTATCTACCCCAGAGCTTAGAATAGTGCCTGGCAAATACTAAGCATTTAAAAACTACCACAGTTATTATTATTATTATTATGCTCACCCAACAGACAAGCAGCCAAGGACACTTACCCAAAGAAAAGACTTCAACGCCCCGATTGCGGAGCTCACGGGCCGGAATCTCCACCTCATCCTGGGATTTCCCATCCGTGATGACAATCGCCACCTTGGGGAAACCGACCCTGGCTCCAGCGGCATCGGTAAATGTATTTTTAATCAAATAATCGATCGCATCACCTGTGGAGAATGGAAAAAAAAAGTGACCACTGGTTCTCCTCCGGATTGATCGGCAGCTGGAAGCACTGAGAAGGAAGCTGATGTGGCGGGGAAAAGGGGGAAGAATCAAAATATCTGGTTGAAAAACAAAGTGCAATCTTGTTTATTTGAGGATACCTGTCATAGTGTTGCCTCCTTTGTATGGGATTTTTTTTATGGCAGCGAGAAGATCGTTCCTCTGGTAATACTGATTTAAGTTGAATTCGGTTCTCGTATCAGAACTGTACTGGACAACGCCGACTCTTGTCTTCTCCTCTCCAACGTCGAAGGCAGATACAAGGGCAGAGATGAAGTCCAGGATGTATTTGAAATTGTTCCTCCCCACACTCCAGGATCCATCCACCAGGAATATTAAATCTGTCCAGGCACTGACGGAGCATTCTGGAATATGAGGTAGAATGACATTTCAAAATGTTGAGTCATTTCCCAGTAAATGATTAACACCATTCCACATTCCAATGTGTTTTTTAAAAACGACCACCTACAGCCCGTCACTATTTCCATTTGCACGGAGGGATGTACACCAGAAGTAGTTCTAAACTAAACCAATCATTCATTCATTCATTCAGTTATATTTATTGAGCCCTTACTATGTGCAAAGCACTGTATTAAGCACTTAGGAGAGTACAATACAACAGTCAACAGACACATTCCCTGCCCACAACAAGCTCATCTGAGTTGAAGGATCGATCCAGAGGGTAGGGACCGTCTCTCTATGTTGCCGACTTGTACTTCCCAAGCGCTTAGTACAGTGCTCTGCACACAGTAAGTGCTCAATAAATACAACTGAATGAATAAATTTCCTGTGAATTAATCCCTCCCTCCCTGGAAACTCACAGGAACAATTAAGAGATATGGCAGTATAAAGCTGCTGATCATGTTTAAGGTCAAAGAGGATGAGTTGAACTAGGAGAGATTTAGAGGTTCCCAGAGGTAAGTGTCTGGAGTCGGGGGTCAAAGCACTGATGGGTCCCAGGAGCAGGAAACTAATAATAATTGTGGTATTTGTTAAGCACTTACTATGTGCCAGGCACTGTACTAAGCGCTGGGGTGGATACAAGCAATTCTGGTTTGGCACAGTCCCTGTACCATGTGGGGCTCACAATCTCAATCCCCATTTTACAGATGAGGTAAACAAGGCACAGAAAAGTGGAGTGACTTGTCCAAGGTCACACAGCAGAGAAGCGAAGGAGTCAGGATTAGAACCCGTGACCTTGTGACTCCCAAGACTATGCTCTATCCGCTACGCCACGCTGCTTCTCCTAAGTGTCCCAAAACAAAGTTCACCCCTCCTCCCATCTTTGCTCAAACCTGGGTGATGGGGCAGTTTGATATTCTCCATTCCAGCCATGGATGCCGAGAGGACCCTCCTGATGAAGAACAGCTCTTGGGGTCACTAACTGAATCCACAGCCGGTTTACAAGCCAGATCGCATTTTGAGGGCGGGCAGCGAGTTTTCCAAACCCATTGGCAAGGTTGGTTTATAAAGAGAAAAAAGTCTACACCTCAGGGCTTGCTCTGAAGCGGGCTGGCGACATTTCCTCTTCACTCCGTTTCAGATCAGGAAAGCTCAGCAAGAATGAAGCACAAGGATCCGTAGAGGGAAACCTTGGGAGACGACTGCTTTTGTTTATTTTTATTCTACCTCATAAATTCAACTTTTATAAGGCGACAAAATTAGAAATCCGGGAAACCCTGAGCATTTGTCGCAGCGTATCAGGCAGAGTCGAGTGTAGCAAGAGGAAATCATTGCTGCCAAAAGCTAGACTAAACTTGAATAATTTTTTATTTGATTGCAAATGTGCAGACATATCAGATGTGTCTTCATAAGGTATGAAAATTAAGAAACACAATGAGAAAATACACACACACACACACACACACACACACACACACACACACTCAAAGAATATTCAAATCTTAGATTCCCTGAGATGGTCTAGCCCCGTGCCTCCAGGTAGGGGAATGATATATCGAAATATCCCGAGTTCATGTTGGCTTTTTAAATAAAGCTCTACATTTCTGCCAAGCTTTGATCCTTGGGTCTGTGCTGTTTGTGCCTAGACAGTTTTTCCCCAGCCTGTATAAGTGCTGCTCATTTTTCATGCTCCACCCTCATCCATTCTCACTCGCATCTGTCTTCACTAAAGACATTTTCCCAATTAGTCAAAGTTGCTTGGAATTCCATTCCTGTCTCATAAAGGGCTGGCGACCGACCCAGTTTTCTGTCATCTGCAAAGTGTCCTTGGTTTTAGGTTTTTGTCACCAATAAAGCCTAGTGGTTAGAGGCAGGCCCCTAAGCAGTCTGTGTGGAATAGCTCTCAATCCATCCCACGCCCACTCAGAGTAATCCAGACCTTAAGATGGTTTAGAAGCTACCTAAATGGAAACAGCTTCAGAGCTTTCTAGGGTGTTTGTGGATTAAAACAAATTTACTGGTACTACGGTGCTACCTAAGATTGAAAAAAGGAAATAACGAAGTGCAAATGGTCCTCTTGAGCTTCCATAGTTCTACAAGCCTCCTAGGCCATGAAGCTAAATACTCACTTTGGATCTCAGGTTGACCCGGCTTCTTCTCTCCTGGTTTCGTTGGACCGCCAGTCTGAACTGAATAAAACATGAAGAAGAAGGAACCCAGAATTAGCGACAAGACAGTCAACTCGGCTTTCATTCGGTCAGTCAGTCGATCGTATTGAGACATTACTGTGTGCAGAACACTGTACTAAGAAATTGGGAGAGTATGACAATATAACAGACACGTCCTCTGCCCACAAGGAGCTTATAGTCTATAGTGGGAGGGGCACAGACATTAATATAAATAAATAAATTTCCTAAAATGGTCACAGCCAGAGGCAGCCTGGCAGTTTCATTCACTCAGTTGGATCTGGGCTAAAAACAGCATGGCCTAGTGGAAAAAACACAGGCCTGGGAGTAAGATGAAATTGAAGTACAGTGAGTAGGTTGGTGGGCTGGCGTTAGGAGAGAGAAATGTGCACGGTAGATTGTAGTGGGAGAGGAGCAAGGTAAGGATTGTTAAAGCTGATGATAAGGAGTTCCTGTTTGATGAAGAGATGGATGGGCAACCATTAGAGGTTTCTGAGGAGTTGGGAGAGAGATATATGTAAAACAAATCTTTGGAAAACTCATCTGGAGAGGGGAGAGGCAGGAGGCAGGGAAACTGATGCAATAGTCAAGGTGGGATATAATAAGTGCTTGAATCTGCTTGGTAGTAGTTTGGATGGAGTGGATTGGGGCGGCGGGGGAGGGAATTCAACAAATGTTGTGAAGGTAGAACTGACGGGATTTGGTGGCTGACTGACCATGTGGGTTAAAAGAAGGATGAGTCGAAGATAATGCCAAGGTTGCTGGCTTGTGAGACAGTGAGGATGGTGGTCTTGTCAAGATGACGAGTCCAGAGGTTGCCTAGGTTTCCCAGACACTTCCGCCAATTACCCCTCTCTCCTCATCTTCAGCCCCCCAGGGGCGGGGCAAATAATGGGACTCTGGAGGATTCCCAACTGACATTGTTCTGTGTTCCATTAGAAAATGAAATAAATCTTCCCAAAGTTACAAAGCATATGTTTGCTTACTTGTGAGTTGCCCTAAAACAGGTGAACTTTCTTCCACTTCATCATAGGAGCTGATTGTCACAACGTATTCCACCTCAGGCGTGAGGTCTGATAATAAGGTTTCAGTAGAACTAGGTGCAAGGGTAAATTCTTTAGTAGGTCCGTCTGCAAAACAATATGAAAGGCAAAGGTTTTAATGCCAAGGTCATGATTTTGATTCACGTCATGCCAGAAAACCAGAATAAAGATCTCTCCAAAGTTATTCCAAATCTGAACACAACATAGCTATATCCAAATAGTATCTCTAGGTCAATCACAAATGTCTCAGTTGTCTGATCTGAGGTTGCCTACAGACTAAATCGGCATTAAAACCCACCATTGACACTAGTTGAGATGCAGGACGGAGCCTTAGTTTTGTCCTTTAGTTGGTCAGATTTAAGCCTTGATTTCCAGGCAAATACACCCATGGAGCCCCGCAAAAATCCGGCTCTTCAACGACCAGAGATCCAGACTTCAACCCACTTTCACCTTCCCACTTCTGCCTGGCTTCCCCTAGGCTCTGTCTTCACCCTACTCTTTGACACCAGATCGTCACCATCTAGTAATGTTTACCGAGTGTCGGTGTGTGCTTGCCACAGGTCTGAGGTTCTACAAGTCAAGTCTCATTTACTCCCCACTTTAAGCTCCTCAAGGACTAGATGAATGAATAAGAAAGGCCAAGAAGTGGAACTAGAATGTTTGAAAGGGGAAGAGGTCCTTGACTCTGCTCTCCTACTTCAGTTTGGGGCATGGCACCAAAAGGCATTTTCCCTTATCGCTCAAATCGGCCACCGAAACAGAAGAATAATTTTCAATAGAGAATCAGTGTGGCCTAGTGAATAGAGCACGGGCCTGAGAGTCAAAGGACCTCTGTTCTAATCCCGGTTCCTCCACGAGTCTGCTGTGTGACCTTGGGGAAGTCACATCTCTGTGGCTCAGTTCCCTCATCTGTAAAATGGGGATTAAAACTGTGAGCCCCATGTGGGACAGAAGCTGTGTTCAACCTGATTCGCTTTTATCTACCCCACCGCGTAGAACACATAGTAAGCGTTTAACAAATACCATCACTACTATTTATTAAAAACTCAGAAACTTACCAGCTGATGGACCCAAGGTTATCCTGTAACCCACTATAGGGTTAGCTGGTCGTGTCCATGACATATGAACAGTATTTTCATCTATAATTTTAAAATTCAAGTCTGAAGGTGGATCGACTGAAAGAGAGAGATCACACTAGTTACATCCTGTGAAGGTCTGACAAGTCACTTGAACGATAAAAATGAAAATGGTGTCGAGCAAAGCTTTCTAAAATTGTCTTTGCATAAATTTGTTTCCAACGCATATCGAGATATGTTGTTGGAAAAGGATAAAATAAAAGCCGACGAAATGTGACGACACATCGAAGAGTGTACGCGTTACAGAGGACAGCACAGAACGTATGTTGTCTTGAGTTGCTAGGTCATTCGAGAATGGCCAACAAAATCAAGGACAGTGGATACACATTTGGGTACATATACGATGAGTTCACAGAGAGCAACCACGAGGGCAAACATTTCACATACAATTAAAAGAACTCGGATACATGCTGGGTGCAATTCAAATAAGCATGCTAAGTCACAGCTTGCTTACAACCCTAGACCATCATATTTCAAGCATTTACCCAGAACTTCCTTTCCACAAGTTGTCAGAGAATTGCCAGGCTTTTAGAAGCAGGCATCGGCCTTCTGGTTTCCCTACTCTCTAGGTTTCAATAAGCTCTGGAACTGTGGCAGAGATGAAGAGAAGGCGCTAGTGATTCGTAAAAAAAATCCCGGACTGTTCACTATATGAGAGAGCAATCATAAATTTCCTTTGGAAATATACATCTGAATGTATATGCCTCGCATTTATCCGTAGGTTTTGGTATTCCAAAATGTGGGGTAGTACTTACATACTGTGTTCTGATAATTTACGGCACTAGTGACACTTAGGAAACCAACATCAGAAAGTGATGATTCCACCCCCTTCCACCAAAGTGCTATTGGCTTTTTCCCGTGGTGTAAGTCAACTGCGTCGGTTCTAGCATAGGCCCCATACGGGAAGTGGCATTTTAGCGGTAAAACGCCAGTATGGGCTTTGAACGAAACACTGGTTAATTATGAAAAGACAACATCGATGGATGTTTATGGACATTTATTTAACAGAACTTGAAGGAAACAGTGAAGAAGGCGTCAGTGATCTGAACGAATGACTATGAATAAAAACTTGCAGGAGCTGGTGACAGGAGTAATTGAAAAGTACAGAAAGAAACAGTTTTCATACATCGTTTCGCAGCCTCATGCAAGTATAAATGAAATGTTGACTTAGATTCCCACAACGGACAAAAGGCTCCACGTAGAGTGGTCAAGGCACAAAGACGTTTCAGAAAAACTTGGTGATGAGAAATACTTTATAATGATATTCTCTCTAAAATGCTCATGCCCAGACATGCAACATTTTACGGGCTCACTGCCGTAGGGGGATTAACGTCAGGTAAAATTTCAGCCATACTTTCCTCAAATACTTCAGACCGTCTGAAAAGCATTCCTGGTGAGTCAGAGCAGGTCGATACAGAAAGATTGCAATCTTTTGGACATCTGGACAAAGCGAGTAACTCTGGGAGCCAAGACACGGGATCGGAGTGCTGTTAGGACTTAGTGAAATATTAATGAGCTATTTAAATGGGAAATGGATAAATTATGACAAACTGTCGCACTGAACCGTAGGACGACATGGCTTTTTTTTGATTCACTGGACCTGCTAGCACAGGATCGGAATAAATGCAATTTTTATTACTACCCTTACATGGGAAGTGAGATTAGACAATTAATTGACATGCACGATAGGGTTATTTTTCAGCACACCGGGTTTCTGGAACCCGACTGTCAGCATAATGGAAAGAATTCCTTGGTAGACAGAGCATGCGGAAGGGATGCGAATTGTATGACGGAGATTAAGAATATCATTATAAAATATCTGGATAGCAATGGCTCAGGACAAATTTAATGCAAAGGCAGACACAACCGGCCTGAGCATGCTTTACAAAAAAAAACAAAAAAAAAAAGAAAAATCAGCGCATGGAAAAACGGCACCACCAACCTTGGATGTTAATTGGCCGGATGTAGCCGAGACCTTAGGCTGAAGCTACTTTGAAGCAAGACCGGCGGCCCGCCTTGCGGATATCCAAATGACTGGAGTCCAGATAAACTGAAATCTGGCTGTGGGGAAAATCTTGAACATTTCAAAGGATTCGAACGTGCTTGTGAGACGCGGATGGAGTGTTCAGAAAGGCAAACGGAAGGGATCCCCGACCGACCTAGAGAATCTTCTGTCTCGCGCAGTAGCCTCGCCTTTTGGAAGCTCTAGTGTGATGACGCAAAATGCCCGGCTCCCAGTGGGGAATGACCGAGACTGTTGCCTGGGTGACCCCTGAGAGTCAACCTGAGGCGAAATGAAAGTCTTCCGTCGGGAAACTCATTTGCGATACAGAACCGCATTGCCATTCTCGTGAGCACGGTGGCAAGAAAGGTCGATCGATAGCAGTAGAGATGGAGATGGCGGCACTTTCCACACTCACCAATGCTCCGAAAGGTTCGGCTAAAAATGCACAACGAAGATTCGACTTCTTACCCTTTGCAACTCAAGTGGAGCGGTTTGAAGTAACCGAGAATGAGAACTCGGTCCAGAGAAACCGAAGACCAAGGGAAATTAGGAACATGAGGTAAATGCTCTGATGCTTTATTTACTCTACTGATTATTATAGAATAATCAGGGACAGTAATGCCTTAAATAAACTTCGTACCAATAGAGTAGAGGGTGTTTCATATTCTGGATTTCACTGTAACTGCAGTCTTGGAAAACCCCAATTTTTATGCAATCACTTTTTCTAAATCTCTGAGCCAAGGGGAAACGGGAGCAGAGACCTTTCTTGGATGAATAATTCCAAGCATGGGGGGGAGTTTGGGAGAGTCCTACTGTCTTCATCCCCGCCCCCTCAATTTCTACTGCCAACTCTGTTTCCTCTCCTCACAAACTCCCCACACCAGTCCCCTTCCCCTCATTCCCTTGACATTCTCAGCACTTGCTAAGAACTCTGTAGCTGGAATGGATCTCAATGACCTCCACTCCATCCTGGGGTGAGAAAGGGAAGAAGTGTGGCCTAGTGGAGAGAGCAAGGGCTTGGGAGTCAAAAGGATCTGGGTTCTAACTCCAGCTCTGCCACTTGTCTACCGTGTGACCTTGAGTAAGTCATTTCACTTCTCAGGGCCTCAGTTCCCTCATCTGTAAAATGGGAATAATAAAAACAATAATAATAATGATGGTGTTTATTAAGCACTTACTATGTGCAAAGCACTGTTCTAAGCACTGGGGAGGGTACAAGGTGATCAGGTTGTCCCACAGGAGGCTCACAGTCTTCATCCCCACTTTACAGATGAGAGAACCGAGGCCCAGAGAAGTGAAGTGACTTGCCCAAAGTCACACAGCTGACAGTTGGCGAAGCTGGCATTTGAACCCATGACCTCTGACTCCACAGCCTGGGTTCTTTCCACTGAACCACGCTGCTTCTCTGATTTAGATGGTGAGCCCCATGTGGGACAGGGACTCTGTCCAACCTGAGGAACTTGTATCCATGTGTCAGGCACATAGTAAGCGCTAAAAAAAATACCATTTAGAAAATAAAAGGGACTCCTAATGGAAATTATGGAGATACAGAGCTTGTTTTTAGGCCAGCCTTCTGACACAGTTCTTAGAATGTGAGCTCACTGTTGGATAGGGACTGTCTCTATATGTTGCCAACTTGTACTTCCCAAGCGCTTACTACAGTGCTCTGCACACAGTAATCGCTCAATAAATATGAATGATTGATTGATTGATTGATTGATCAAGCCAGACAGAGCAGGCACATACCTGGGCATAGGGAAAACTGGCAACCCGTCAACCTTCTCAAACTACTCCACCATTCCTTTATCAGCGTGGCTCAGTGGAAAGAGCCTGGGCTTTGGAGTCAGAGGTCATGAGTTCAAATCCTGACTTCGCCAATTGTCAGCTGTGTGACTTTGAGCAAGTCACTGAACTTCTCTGGGCCTCAGTTCCCTCATCTGGAAAGTGGGGATTAAGACTGTGAGCCCCCCGTGGGACAACCTGATCACCTTGTAAACTCCCCAGTGCTTAGAACAGTGCTTTGCACATAGTAAGTGCTTAATAGATGCCATCATTATTATTATTATTTATCACTCAGGCTTTATGGCCACTGATGATGTGATTCTTGTAGAGCTCACCCACTTTGAAAAGTTCTAGTTCCTAACGAACCTTGGGTGATTCTTCCTTCCCCCTTTTCCCCAAATCAACCTCCTGTTGGGCTGAGTTTAAATATAATTTCTCAAACCTGATCCTATTGGGAATGAGTCATCCTGATTGCTAAAGTTTGGCATGTAAAAGAAAACCATATCTTGGCAAATGGATAGCTTGCTGTGCATTTTACTTATAAGAGGGTCTTTTACGGCTGTGAAATGAAGCCAGTACTTAACCCTTAATGAGTGCAAATACATTTTAGATAGCTAAAGAATTTCATTTAGTGATTCACTTGATGAGTTAATAGTGTCTTCTTGATTACATCCAATCAATTCTGATTTAAAAAAAGTCTAATTATAAATCTCTTTGCTCTGCAAAACTAAATTGCTACCACTATGCCTAGTTAAAAATTCAATAAATTATTTGGCAAATATTTTCATTTCAAATATTTCACATTCTACCCAGGTAGACTGTAAGCTCACTGTGAGCAGGGACTGTTTCTACCAACTCTATTTTATCATACTTTCCCAAGCACTTACTACAGTGCTCTGCACACAGCAAGCACTCAATAAGTGTAATTGATTGATTGATGAGATTAAAGGAATTGTGAAAGTCTCTCATATAATCACCTTCTGGAATATACTCAGTTCTATTTAAGTATAAGTAGATCCACTGAACCACCATTTAGATGTTTTATAATAACCAAATAAAAGATACACGAGTACACATTATAGGCCAAGTCCCCCAAAAGCTAATAGTCATCATATGTAAACTCAATGGGGGAATTCTCAGTGTTCTCCTATTTAATGATAGAAAGTTAAAAACAGTCCAAAATGTCACATGCTTGGCAAACCTACCTGTTTTCCTGAATTTAAGTTAAATGGAAAAACCTATCCGTTGATTTTCCTTTAGCATAATCCTCAACGGTCATTCATTCATTCATTCATTCAGTTGTATTTATTAAACAGTTACTGTGTGCAGAGCACTGTACTGAGAGCTTGGGAAAGTACAATGCAACAATAAATGATAAACAGTCAACAGCTGCACAGTCAACAACATCCTCAACTGATCATGAGTTCTTAATCCTTAATGAGAACTCTAAAATCTAAATGAGTTCAAGACTCTATGCTTCTCATAATTCTTTGGTTATGATACTGAATTCCATGTTTCTCATCGACACATACATTTTTGCATGGATTCACTATATTGCTTTACATTCAATTCATAACAGCGGGTAAAACAGAGAAACCGATAATTTTATGTAGTCAACACTGCTTATGTCTGAACATCTACCAAAAGAAAATGATTAACTGACTCCCCTCCGAAGCTACTATCTCCTGGTAGGGTGTCATTTGATGCTGTTAGCCTCTTTGGCGATTAAATAATAATAACAACAATAAATAGCAATAATAACATTTTAATTGAACTGGTCCCGGGCTCAAAACTGGGGACTGGTGACCCAATTCTCATTACCATCTCTTCTCTGCAAGAATTTCTCACTTCCCTCCTTGAGCCCAGGCACCTATTCCTTCAATCAAGCACCTATTCCTTCAATCAGGCGCCTATTCCTTCAATCAGACGCCTATTCCTTCAATCGTGCTTGGCTATTGTAAGAGAAGTACTTTCATTCATCCCCCTGGAGTGATACTTTGGGGGCCAGGATCAGACCCCCAGTATTAGATATTAAAATAATAACATTTTAATTGAACTGGTCCCAGGTTCAAAACTGGGGACTGGTGACCCAATTCTCATTACCATCCCTTTTCCGCAAGAATTTCTCACTTCCCTCCTTGAGCCCCAGAACTCTCTTTACTTGGGTCTATTCAAGCACTTAGTACCCTGCTCTACACATAGTAAGTACTCGATAGATACGGTCGATGGATTGATTGATCTTAAAGACGTTGGCTATCCCTCTGCTCTCCCTCTGCTCTAGGCTTTCCATTCCCTCAAATTTTCCATTCCTTTCAGTGAAACGGCTTAAGGCTTCTGATTGTCCAAAAAATTAGAAATCGCTTCGTGCAATGGAACATTTTTAAATCTTGTTCAGTAGGATAAAAAGTGTACTATGACTGCTGAATACAATGAAAAGCCCATGTAGCTGGGATTTACACCTTTGAAAAAGAAAGCAAGCCAGGGCTTAGAATGGCCTTGCCATATGGATTCATTCAATTAATTAGACTCATTTGCTCTACAAAGCTGCATTTTAACTCTACAACACGTGCTTCCACTTCATTCGCCACAAGATGACAATAGTACAGACACCCGTCTACTTGCTGTACTACAAAAATGAAAAGACCCAAGGCAAGGGAAATAAATCCAACTTGACCCACTTGTTGAAAACAGTTTAACCTAACCTTACTCAGGCTCCAAAACCCAGGAATAACACAATAGCCCCAACACAATTAATAATACATACTAAAAAAAAAAATCAGGCGCTTATTCCTTCAATCGTGCTTGGCTATTGTAAGAGAATTACTTTCATTCATTCCCCTGGAGTGATACTTCGGGGGCCAGGATCAGACCCCCAGTATTAGAAATTCCCCAACTGCGATTCCAATTCAGAATGGAGGCTTTTATCTGCATCAGTCCTCTAGTCTGGAGACCCACTGTGGCAGGGAATGTGTCTGCCAACTCTGCTGTATCATTCCCTCTCAAAAGCTTAGTTCAGTATTCTTCCCAAAATAAGCACTCAACAAATACAATTGTTGAATTGAGTACATCGTGGCATAGCTCTGTACAGTCTCCCGTAACAAAGAGCACATTAAAGAGTGTTGTGTGCCCTGATCCGGCTTTTCATCTACACAGAATCAAAATCGGATTATTTTTCTACGCTGGACAAGTGGCCTTAAATAATAATCATAATGATAATAATAATAATGATGGTATTTGTTAAGTGCTTACTATGTGCAAAACACTGTTCTAAGCGCCGGAGTGGTTACAAGGTGATCAGGTTGTCCCACGAGGGGCTCACAGTTTTCATCCCCATTTTACAGATGAGGCAAGTGAGGCCCAGAGAAGTTAAGTGACTTGCCCAAAGTCACACAGCTGACAGTTGGCAGAGCCGGGATTTGAACCCATGACCTCTGACTCCAAAGCCCTGGTTCTTTCCACTGAGCCACGCTGCTTCTCTGGAGCAATATCTTCGCTGTTTTCTCACCCCAAAACGCTGATGATTAGAAATGAGCTATTTAAGAATGGAAATGAATGCAACGATCAACAGTCACCCATTGGGATGATAGCCGTGGCTTTTGCATATCATTTTGTTCACCAGACCTCTTAACTGATCGGCTATTTGACTAAATTCTTGTCTTCCCCAATATGCTCCTGTTTGTTCGGATGAATCGCATCCGCAGGGAAAGGCTAGTTAGCAGTTCCCAGCACTATTTTCCCGGGTGAGCTACGTGGATCTGCAGTCCCACCCCTGCTTGAAGACTTCATTTCTTCCAGAAATGAAGGGCCAAGGGGTGGGGAGGTGGGGAGAGGGTCCTCCCAAATCCCTGCTCCAAGCAGGGGTGATAGGGGAAGGTGGTTGTCACCAAGATCCTCCCCACTGCTAAGTGAAACTCATTGTCTTCTTCGAAGATCCCTCCTCCCAACTTTAAAAACCCAGCGTCCCATCGATTCCTAATTAACAACTGATTGCTATTTGTAAACTCCTGGAGAGCAGGGATGGTGTCTACCAGCTAACTCTATTGTATGCTACCCTCCAAGCACTCTGTATAGTGTTTTGCACACAATAAGCTCTCAGTAAATACCACTGATTGAAGTACCAATCCAAAAACTAGGAGCTCAAATTCTGCCACAAAGTTCCGCCCTGAATCTGACTACCCAAAAAGCTCTCCATCAAAGTCAAACTATCCATCAACATTAAACCATTACTCTGCTCCCAAATGCTCTCCATCAAAGTCAAACTATCCATCAACATTAAACCATTACTCGGCTCCCAACTGCTCAGTGCAACAGCTCTTTCCATTTACTTTCTGTGCCCGGAAGAAAATCTCCCCAAATCTACCAGTCAATCAATCAATCGTATTTATTGAGCACTTACTGTGTGCAGAGCACTGTACTAAGGGCTTGGGACGTACAAGTTGGCAACATATAGAGACAGTCCCTACCCAACAGTGGGCTCACAGTCCACAGAAACAGGCTAATTCCATGGTCACCAGAGATCATACTGCCCTCCTTAAAGATCCAAGATGCAGAGGAATGAGTCGGAGAGATAGGCATATCGATAGAGAATGAGGAGAAACAGAAGGGAAAGCCAATGTCGGGATAGGATAAGGAACAGGAGAGGGCTAGCCTACTTGGATACCGGAAAAATCCCAGCAGGCTGGGCCGATTTGGGCTGGACTGGGCTTCTAGCAGCTCCCTAGAGTCTAGGAGCTCAGAGAAATCATTTAAAAGAAATAGGGAACGTTTCACCCCTCCGACTTCCCCATTCTTCCCCCACTCCACCCCACTCCCCGCTTTCTGCCATTCATGTCGGGATTTCTTGGTGACAGTTTCAGAGCCAGCCCTGGCCCAGAAATGGACCGCTAAGACCTCAGAGGAAAGATCAATGGATCAGCCAGGAATTAAAAAAAAATAGCACTCACCTTGGGATTAAACACACAATATCAACAGGCTACATGCAAATTAGAGGAAGAAAACTGGGAGAAGGTGAGTGTTGGGTTGAAATACAGGTAGAGTGACAGCTCAGAATATTTGAGAATGAAGAATTGAAATTAGAGGAGAACAGCATTTAGGTGATGATGAATGCCATAAACCTAAGGGAGACAAGTGGTGTTCTTCTCACTCTTCTTTTATGACCACCCAATAAACAATCCCGTTTTGATTTCCCCACCATTTCCAAGCTACTTCCCTTTCTATGAATTATCTAGATTTTTCTGACTTTAACTTCTGACTTTTCTGGCTTTCATTTTGTCTAAGAGTTAGCCAAATGGAGACTCTGCTAGTTTGGATGAACTGACTCCTCCTCTGTTTTACCTGGCTTTCCAAGTACATTGGGATCAAATCCTTTCCTGCAGCTCGAGATGAGGAACCTTAAAAGAAATCCCCAGATGACAGTGAATTCAAAAAGGTAAGTGACCGGGAAAGATTTGCTGGTGTTTCATCAATGGGGCAATTCCCCAAATTGGCCTGAAGTTTCACAGTTTGGAAAGACGAGGCAATCCCCTACCACTTTTGTGAAAACCGATGGAAGAAGTACTCTGGAGGAAAGGCAGAATGGTTTCCTCCTCCAGCGCAAGTGAAATAAGGATGAAGAAAAGCTAATCATGGCCTTGCAAAGCTACCTAGATTCCTGGAAACTTTCTCTAAGTCCGGTACAACCACAATGTAGAAATTTCCTACAGACGCCGGCCAAAGCAAACCACAGCAAACCACAGCAAAGCCTAGAACTCTTCCGAGAACAACAGAGGATTCTCTTTCTCCCTTAGTCCCCAACCGGCAACCGAGCGCCTTCTTGATCTAGATGATTCCACAATAAAATTCCCGCTGAAATACGAGGAGAAATTGCTTTTTAAGAGACGTAAGTGAATTTCAAACCAGCAGCCTCTCAGGGGAGGGAAAAAGTGCCAGTGACGTATACCCCAGGGAACTAGAGGGTCTTGATGGAAAAGAGCCAGTGCTCTCCGAGGCTGAGCCACCATTTCCATTTGGGCAATGTGCATAGGTCTGGACCAAAATGGAGTTTTCTGGGAATTCTGGATGCTAATGGAGTAACAGATTCTTCCCAATGGGAAGCCTCTAGAAACATACTCACCTCAGCTCACCAAGTTGGGGAAAAAGCCCTTTAGGAACAAATGAAATGCCTCGGTCGCCATTGGCCACTTTTAAGCGAAAAAACATTTGCATTTGGGGAATCACGAATGGCAGGAGCGGCGGCCATGGGTCTTTGAAAGGCTTTGGGAAACCCGAGAGGATTTTCATTCTCCTCCAGTCTGTATTCTCCCAAACGTTTCGTTCGTCAGAGGGGGACGAGTAGGAGGGTGAAGACATATCTAGGGTGAGGACACACCAGCCCCGACCCTGCAGGTGGAAGATCCCGGGTGCCGATGGGTCCCGCCCTTGGTTCAGAAGGATCCCAGGTCATCATTCGGGAAGTTGAAACTGAAGATGGGTTGGGCCGGACTTTGACAGCGTCAGTGGGGTTGGAGCCGATCTCTCCTCGGCATCTAGACTGGGCGGGCCGGGATGGGGAAGCAAGGAGGTGGGCGGATCCAGGAGGGGAGAGAGGCAGGAGGAAGCAGGGATGAAGGGAGAAAGAGGGAGGCAGAGGGGCGGACGGGGCGGTCGGGGTGTGTCACAAGAGGGGTGGGATCAAAGACAGTTGGGGGGAACCGGCAGAGAGGAGAATGAAAGAGGACAGGGTGAAGGAGGAGAGGTGGGGGAGGTGAGGAGGGATCGGGGTCTCGACAGGAGCAGATTCCTGGGAGCCGAAAGCTGGACCTCGAGACCCACTGGGAGATGGACGGAGCCAGGGGGCAGGCGGGGCCCATGGCCGACGTGGAAAGGCTAGAGTCTGGTGTCTTGGTCCTCTTAAGAATAATAATAATAATGGCATTTATTAAGCTCTTACTATGTGCAAAGCACTGTACTAAGCACTGGGGCGGTTACAAGGTGATCAGGTTGTCCCACGGAGGGCTCACAGTCTTAATCCCCATTTTACAGATGAGGTAACTGAGGCCCAGAGAAGTGAAGTGACTTGCCCAAAGTCACACAGCTGACAAGTAGAAGAACCGGTATTTGAACCCATGACCTCTGACTCCAAAGCCCGGGCTCTTTCCACTGAGCCACGCCGCTTCCCCTCCTCTTCCCCAGGAGGGGGGCGGACGAGAGGGGGAAACCGGGAAACCGCCAGCCGCCAACACTAGAAATCACGGTCTTCCCAACCCTCACTCTGTGAGATCCCACCCTCCCCGCAGCCCACCGTGCCGGCCCGGTTGCCGGAGCAGGATTCCCACGGAGACACACAAACACACTCGCCGCCCACCACCCCACGGTCAGAGAGCTTTATTGGACCGAGCCCGGGCGGGAGGAGCAGAAGCACAAGAGGCAGAGGAGAGGGGCGGAGGGGATCCACGGGTCAGGACTGGCGCCGGAACCGGGCTGGGGGCCGACGAGATCCGGAGCTCGAGGGATCAGGCCGGGCATCCTCGGCCGCCTCGAGCTGGTCCGGACCGCTGGATCACGGTGGCCGTCTGGTCGAGCCGGTGACCGCCAGCACCGCGGGGTCGGAGCGAGCGTGGACGGGGCAGCCCGGAGGCGAGAGCCAGAGGCTGCCCAGGCCCGGGGAGAGAAGAGCAGGGACAAGGAGGGACAGAGGGACACTGAGGTGACAGAAGACGGACCTGAAGAACAGTCACGGAGGAAGGCCCGGGGGACAGCGGCCGGGCAGAAGAAGCTGGACCGACCTCGCCTCAAGGCTCCTTACCTTCTGCCTGAGCGGGAACCAGGAAAAGCAGACCCCACAGGGCGGCCACCGCGGAAGACAGCCTGACCTTCATGTCCACCCCTCCGACTCACGGCACCATGAACGGATCTGGGGGAGGGAAAGAGTGGGGTGAAAACAACAAGCAGCTGTGAGTCGATTAGGCAAGCGGCCCAGAGGAGGGAGACACCCCCCTTCTCCGCCACAGCCGCCCCCACCCCGGCCCGCGGGGGAGGTCCTTTCTCCTCTGTCCTTGGCCTCCCTCCAAGGCTCCATCTGATGGAGGACGGGGCCTCAACGGGCCAAGCCAGGGGTCTCGGTTCCAGGGCAAGCGGAAGCCCGTCCCGATTCCCCAGGGGGTCGGCCTGCTCCTTCTCCTACCGGAGGGTCTGGGCCGAGCTGTGTCTGCATGACTTCATCCCTCTGAGAGAGGCCTAGCTCAGAGGTCATTTATCCCCGCCGACTAAATGCCTCTTCCAGCTGGGGATCTCGTTCGGCTCCGACCACCTCGCGGCCGCAAGCCCCTCGTCGGCTGCTCTCCGGACGACCCAGGGAGGCCGGGACCCCTCATTCTTGCCCAAACCCCACTCCTTGGGCCTTGGATGGGCCTGCAGATGTGTGCCTCATCTCTGACCGGGGTCTGGGGGCCTCTACGATACTCAGCGTGACCTAGTGGGAATTGGAGGACCTGTGTTCTAATCCCGGCTCCGCCACACGTCTGCCCCGGGACCTCGGGCGAGTCACTCCACTTCTCTGGGTCTCGGATCCCTCATCTGGAAAATGGGGATGAAGACTGTGAGCCCCATGTGGGACAGGGATTGGGCCCAACCTGATTAACTTGCGTCTATCCCAGCTCCCAGAGCAGTGCTTGGCAAATAGTAAGCGCTTAACAAATACCGTAATTATTATTAGGATGGGAGGGGGACAGAAAAGGGCTGAAACGTGATCCCTCCAGCCAGCAGGGAGGGGTGGAGGTCCCCATCTGATGAAGCCATCACCCGGGGTTGGGGTCGGAGAGCAATAACGAAGGGAGTAGAGGCAGCAGAGGTTCCTTCTCCGTCTGCCAGGGCAGCGTCTGCTGAAAGTTTCCACGATTCCCGATGATCGACAACTGGCTACAATTAGGCCTCTTTTATCTTGGGGCCAGGCTGAGGGGAAAAGGCAGAATCATCTGGTTTCTTACTTGCCCCAGTGCTGGCAACTGGATGCTCATTTTGGGTTTTTTTTTTTTTTTGTCTTTTTCCAGAAAAAAAAAATAAGAAAAGAGCCCGCTTGAGTCGGGTGGCTTGAAAGAGGCTCCCCAGCAAGAAAGGAGGCCGGGAGCCAAGTGTAAAAAGAGAGAAGACATCGTAAATTATCGTCGGGCCAAAAGCCAGGGAGCGGGAACGGCTCAAGCGGGGGAGATGGTTGTTTGGGCCGCGGCAGGGGATTCGGGACTGGCCCGGGTCCGTGTTTGGCAGGACCCAGGTGGCCGCCCTGGCTCAGAGGCCAGGCCTGGAGATGCGGGCTACTACAGGGCGCCCTGGCATCGCAGCTCGACATCACGGGGGCGCGGGAAGCCACGGAGCAAGAGGAGAAGGGCCCTGGGGCTGCAGCTGCCCTCCAGGGGAGCTTGGCATTGCCCGGCAGGGATAGCAAGACACTGCCAGCCAGGGGAAGCTTGCCGCTGCCCACCAAGGGATGTTGGACACTGCCCGGTAGGGGAAGCTGGCCGCTGGAGTTTGACGGTGCCCTGCAGGGAGAGTTGGACACTGCCCGACGGGGAGCTTGGCACTGCCCTTCAAGGAGAGCTGGATGCGCCTCGGGCAACAGGAGGGAGACCCCGAGGGTCATCGGGGGGCAAACCAGGGCGGATGAGGGATGAGGGCACTTGGGAGGGGGAGCTTGCCCTACTGGCACATGCCCACTTCTACATTTTTCCAAAAAGAAAAAACGTCTTCCGTCCCAGACAAAACATTTACGTGCATGCCTGGCAACACTTCATTAAGGGGTCGGAAGCCCTGGGCTGGAAGCCCAGGGCCCAGATAATAATAACAATAATAATAATAATAATAATGGCATTTGTTAAGCACTTACTATGTGCCAAGCACTGTTCTAAGCGCTGGGGCAGTTACGAGGTGATCAGGTTGTCCCTTGGGGGGCTCACAATCTTAATCCCCATTTTAAAGGTAGGTAACTGAGGCCCAGAGAAGTGAAGTGACTTGCCCAAAGTCACACAGCTGACAGTTGGCAGAGCCGGGATTAGAACCCATGACCTCTGACTCCCAAGCCCGGGCTCTGCCTTCTGAGCCAAGCTGCTTCCCTGCTTCCCAGATGAGACGACCGTTCTCTCCCCGCATCTTCTGCCCTGAATGAAAGGAAGCTGGGGGGTTGGGGACTGGGAAATGACCATCATGGTGAATCTGAGCTGGGGGCTGGAATCACAATAATAGTAGTAACAATTGCGGTATCTGTTGAGCGCTTATTTTGTGCCAGGCACTGCTCGAAGCGCTGGGATGGATACAAGCAGATCGGATTGGACACAACCCCTGTCCCGCAAGGGGCTCAAAGTCTTCATCCCCGTTTGACGGATGAAGAAACTGAGGGTCAGAGAAGTGAAGTGGCTGGCCCCAGGTCACACAGCAGACACGTTGTGGAGCAAGGATTAGAACCCACAACCTTTCTGAGACCCGGGCAGGGGCTCTAAACAGCTATGCCACGCTCCTTCTGGAAGCTGGGAATTGGAAGCTCGGCGGGGGGCTGGGGAATTGGGGCTGGGGACTTGGAGCCCTGGCTAGGAATTAAGGGTGGGGGGCTTCCAGGAGGGGAATTGGGGCTGGGGGCTTGGAGCCCTGGCTGGGAATTAAGGGTGGGGGGCTTTCGGGCTGGGGGCTTGGGTCCGTGGCTGGGAATTGGGGCTGGGGGCTTGGAGCTCTGCCTGGGAATTAAAGGTGGGAGGCTGCAGGGCGGGGAACTGGGGCTGGGGACTTGGGGCTGTGGCTGGGAATTGGAGCTGGGGGCTTGGAGCCCTGGCTGGGAATTGGGGTTGGGGGCTGAAGCCGTGGCTGGGAATTAAGGGTGGGGGTTGCCGGGCTGGGAATTGGGGCTGGGGGCTTGGGGCCGTGGCTGGGAATTGCAGCTGGGGGCTTGGAGCCCTGGCTGGGAATTAAGGGTGGGGGCTTCCGGGCTGGGAATTGGTGCTGGGCCCACTGTTGGGTAGGGACCGTCTCTATATGCTGCCAACTTGTACTTCCCAAGCGCTTAGTACAGTGCTGTGCACACAGCAAGCGCTCAATAAATACGATCGATCGATTGATTGATTGATTGGGGCCCTGGCTAGGAATTAAGGGTGGGGGGCTGCGGGGCGGGGAATTGGGGCTGGGGACTTGGGGCCGTGGCTGGGAATTGGAGCTGGGGGCTTGGAGCCCTGGCTGGGAATTAAGGGTGGGGGGCTTTCGGGCTGGGAATTGGGGCTGGGGACTTGGGACAGTGGCTGGGAATTGGGGCTGGGGGCTTGGAGCCCTGGCTGGGAATTAAGGGTGGGGGGCTTCCAGGCGGGGAATTGGGGCTGGGGGCTTGGAGCCCTGGCTGGGAATTAAGGGTGGTGGGCTGCCGGGCTGGGAATTGGGGCTGGGGGCTTGAAGCCCTGGCTAGGAATTGGGGCTGGGGACTCGGAGCCCTGGCTGGGAATTAAGGGTGGGGGCCTTCCAGGCTGGGAATTGGGGCTAGGGGCTTGGAGCCCTGGCTGGGAATTAAGGGTGGGGGGCTGCCGGGCTGGGAATTGGGGCTGGGGGCTTGGGGCCCTGGCTGGGAATTAAGGGTGGGGGGCTTCCAGGCAAGGAATTGGGGCTGGGAACTTGGGGCCGTGGCTGGGAACTGGAGCTGGGGGCTTGGAGCCCTGGCAGGGAATTGAGGGTGGGGGGCTGCGGGGCGGGGAATTGGGTCGGGGGGCCCGGGAGCCTGGCCCGCCCCGTCGGCGCTCCCCGGGGCCTGAGCTGTCCCGGGCCCGGGGGTGGGGGGGACCCGGCGGGCACCCACCTGCTGCGACGCGCTGCGCTGGGCTGGGCTGGGCTGGGCTGGGCGGCCCGAGGCCCCGGAGGCCCTGCAGGAGGAGGAGGAGGAGGAGGAGGAGGAGGAGGAGGAGGAGGAGAGGAGGGGTCCGGGCCGGCGGCTCCAAATGAGGCGGAGCGGGGGCCGGAGGCGCTTTATAGGGAGGGCGGGGGCTGCCCCGGGAAAGCCCGCAGGACAGCCGGGGAGGGGCGAAGGCAGGGGAGGGGAGGGAGGCCGGGGGAGGGGAGGGGAAGGGACGGGACGGGACGGGAGGCGAGGGGCCGGGCCCCCAACCCCCGGACCCCACCGGACCCCACCCTCTGTCCAGCCCTCTGTTCATCTCCCCCCGGCTGCCCGTCCCCCCCGTCCCCCTGTCCATCCCTCCCAGGCTGTCCATCCCCCCTGTCCGGCTGTCCATCCTCCTGTCCATCCCCCGTCCGGCTGGCTGTCCATCCCTCTCTCCATCCCCCCTGACCGGCTGTCTGTCCCTCTGCCCATCCCCCCCCCCCCCCGGCTGTCCATCCCCCCGCCTGTCCATCCCTCTGTGCGCCCATTCCCCCCCCCCCCCGGCTGTCCATCCTCCCGTCTGGCCATCCCTCTGTCCGTCCATCCCCCTCCCCCTGCTGTCCATCCTCCCCGTCTGCCCATCCCTCTGTCCGGCTGTCCATCCCTCTGTCCATCCCCCCATCCGTCCGTCCATCTCCCCCCTTCCGTCCATCCCTCTGTCCATCTCCCCCCGGGTCTGTCCATCCCCCCATCCGTCCCTCCTGAGGTGTGTCCATCCCTCTGTCCGTCCCCCCCTACACTCCCCCCCATCTGTCCATCCCCCTCATCCATCCCTCCCACGGTCTGTCCATCCTCCCGTCCATCCCCCCCAGGCCCCCTGGCTGTCCATCCCTCCATCCATCCCACCCGATCCGTCGGTCCAGCCCCTGTGGAGCAACTGTGAGCCGAGCTGCCCCGCCGGGCCCTCCCCAAGGCCTGCTGCCTGGGGGCTGCTTGTCGCCCTGACACTGGCTCCAGCAGTCCGAGAGCTTGTCATCTGTCTGGTCGCCTGACTGGCCGGCAGCTCTCCCCCTGTCCATCCACCCATTTGTCCAGCCATCCATCTTTCTGCCCGTCCTCCTATCCATCGGCCTGTCCGTCCACCCATCTCTCCTCCTATTCACCTTCCTGTCCACCTGTCTGCTGCCTGCTCCTCTGTCCACCCATCTGTCCACACATTTGTCTGCTGCCTGCCCATCTGTCTGTCTGTCCATCTGCCTGCCCACCCTTCTGTCTGTCCACCTGTGTGCCTGCCTGTTTGCCCACCTGGCCACCCACCTGACCACCTGTAATAATAATAATTGCGGTATTTGTTAAGTGCTTCCAATGTGTCAAGCACCATACTAAGCACTGCAGTGGACACAAGCAACTTGGGTTGGACACAGTCCCTGTCCCACCTGGGGCTCGCTCTCATTCATTCATTCGTATTTATTGAGCGCTTACTGTGTGCAGAGCACTGTACTAAGCGCTTGGGAAGTACAAGTTGGCAACATATGGAGACAGTCCCTACCCTACAGCGGCCTCACAGTCACACTGTCTCAATCCCTATTCCACACAAGAGGTCACTGAGGCACAGAGAAATAAACTGACCCGCCCAAGGTCCCACAGCTGACAAGTGAGAAGCAGCATGGCTCAGTGGAAAGAGCCCGGGCTTTGGAGTCAGAGGTCACGGGTTCAAATCCCCGCTCCGCCACTTGTCAGCTGGGTGACTTTGGGCAAGTCACTTCACTTCTCTGGGCCTCAGTTCTCTCAACTGGAAAATGGGGATGAAGGCTGTGAGCCCCCGGTGGGACAACCTGATCACCTTGTAACCTCCCCAGCGCTTAGAACAGTGCTTTGCACATAGTAAGCGCTTAATAAATACCATCATCATTATTGTTATTAAGTGGAGGAGCCAGGATTAGAACCCATGATGGGTCTGCCTGTCCACCCTCCTGTCTGTCTGTCTGTCTGTCTGTCCACTTGTCTGTTCATCCACTAATTCCTGGACTTTTGATGAAGTGCTGTTCGAAGCTCGGGGCACTGTACTAAGCGCTTGGAAACATGCGATGAGAATCTCGCACTCAGCCTCAGCCCTCCAGGACTTCACCACCTAACGCCTGCCTGCCCGCCCACCCGCCCACCCATCCGTCGGTCCGTCTAGCCACATTTGGGGGCAAGTCACTGTGATGTCTGTCTGGGTGCCCACCCGTGCCCAGTTGGATAGTAACAGAGATAATCTTTGGTAATCACGTGCCAAGCACTGAACTAAACCCGGCAAAAGAATCCACCGTCCTCCGTCCTCGAGGGGCTCAGCACCCTAAGAATATAGGAATACTGATCGATTGATCGGTGGACTGATTAAATAATGAAAACTCTAAATCGGAAAAGCCTAAAAGGGGAGAACAGCTACAGAAAATAAAAGCAAGAAAAAGCAGCCGGGTGCCCACCTTCCCAACATTCTGTGGAGTTTTGTGCTGAGAACAGTGCTTGGCACATAGTAAGGGCTTAACAAATGCTATTATTATTATTATTATTATTTTGCGCTGTGGTGGTGGCGAAAGCCAGGAGGGGAAGGTGGATGTGCCCACGGATCAGTCTATCCTCTAGTCTGCGTTCCTGTCTGCAGTAAATCTGTCCCTCTTCTGCCTGTCTCTCTCTCTCTCTCTCTCTCTCTCTCTCTCTCTCTCTCGCCCACGTCCAGCCTCTGGCCTGGAACACCCTCCCTCCTCATATCCGACAGACAATGACTCTTCCCCCTTTCAAAGCCTTACTGAAGGCCCAACTCCTCCCAGAAGCCTTCCCTGACTAAGCCCTCCTTTCCTCTTCTCCCACTCCCTTCTGCGTCACCCTGACTTGGTCCCAATTTTTCCCCTCCCCTCCCAGCCCCGCAGCCCTTATGTCCAGATCTGTCATTTATTTCTATTAATATCTATCTCCCGCTCCTGACTGCGAGCTCGTGGGCAGGGAATGTGACTGTTCTCTCATGTACTCTCCCGTGCGCTCAGTACAGTGCTCTGCACCCAATAAGTGCTCAATAAATATGACTGACACACTTGTCTCTCTGACTTACCCTCTCCCCACCTGCCTGTGTGATTACACGTCCCCCTCTGGACTGTAAACTCAATGTGGGGAGGGAACACAGTCTACCAACTCTGTTATATTGTACTCCCCGAGTGCTTACTACAGTGCTCTGCACACAGTAAGTTCTCACTGATGATTGATTGATTGATTGACAACTTCCTTCAAGCCCGAAGGTCTGCTACAACTCTGTCCATCAAAGGCAGAACAACATGGGTTAGGATGGAGCCACGGAGAACATATCTACCAACTCCTTTCATTTGATTCATTTCAATTCATTCAACGCCCCTCACTCAGTATTTATTGAGCACTATCTGTCTTTGGGCAAGTTACTTAACTTTTCTGTGCCTCAGTTCCCTCATCTGTAAAATGGGGATGAAGACTGTGAGCCCCACGTGGGACAACCTGATAGCCTTGAATACCCCAGCGCTTGGAACAGTGCTTGGTACATAGTCAGCGCTTAACAAATACCATCATTATCGCTATTATTATTACTAAGCGCTTAGAAAGTACAATTCAGCCACAAAGAGAAACAGTCCCCGTCCACAACGGGCTCACAGTCTAAAAAGGGGGAGACAGACATCAAATCAAGTAAACAGGCATCAATAGCACCAATATATTGTATTGTACTCCCCCAAGCGCTTAGTACAGTGTGGCTCAGTGGAAAGAGCACAGGCTTTGGAGTCAGAGGTCATGGGTTCGAATCCCAGCTCCACCACATGTCTGCTGTGTGACCTTGGGCAAGTCACTTAACTTCTCTGAGCCTCAGTTCCCTCATGTGGAAAATGGGGATGAAGACTGTGAGCCCCCTGTGGGACAACCTGATTACCTTGTAACCTCCCCAGCGCTTAGAACAGTGCTTTGCACATAGTAAGCGCTTAATAAATCCCATTATTATTATTATTACAGTGCTCTGCACACAGTAAGCGCTTAAGAAATCCGTTTGAATGAATCGAATGGATGAATGAATAAATACCACTGACTGCTTGGCACATAGTAAGCGCTTAACAAATACAAGCAGCGTGGCTCAGTGGAAAGAGCCCGGGCTTTGGAGTCAGAGGTCATGGGCTCAAATCCCGGCTCCGCCAATTGTCAGCTGTGTGACTTTGGGCAAGACACTTCACTTCTCTGTGCCTCAGGTACATACCTTTAAAATGGGGATTAAGATTGTGAGCCCCCCGTGGGACAACCTGATCACTTTGTAACTGCCCCAGCGTTTAGTAAGTGCTTAATAAATGCCATTATTATTATTATTATTATTAAATACCATAATTATTATTATGATTGATTGAAGTCTTCTTTCAACCCCAAAGGTCTGCTGAAAGTCTGTCCGTCGGTCTGCCTCCAGGGCAGGATGGGGACAGGAAACAAAAGGGAACAGAGGGCAGGGCAGGACAAATAATCCAAATTACTGGTGATGATGATGGGCCCTGAGCTATCGGTCACCGCCTCAGGAAAGATCTCAGAGTCATTGTTGACTGTTCCTTTAAATCATCGGGTCGAGGGGCAGCTGCCCAAAAAAGGCCAGCTGAAAGCTGGGAATCATCAGGAAGGGCTGGAAAACAAAACAAATGGCCCATTTAGCCACTGTAGGAACAACGGTAATAAAAATAGTAATAATAATGAAGGAATTTATTAAGCCCTTCCAATGGGCCAAGCACTGGCGGCAGCCGGGGAGGAGGGGGGAATGCAAGGTAATCAAATAGGGCATGGTCTCTGTGCCTTATGGGGCTCACGGCCTAAGAGGGTGGGAGGGCAGTCATTTCATCCCCATTTTACAGAGGAGACACCTGAGGCACAGAGGAGTTAGGTGGCACCCAAAAGTAAAACATTATGTGCAGTTCTGACCGTCACGTGTTAAGAGAGACATGGCAGAGTTGGAGAAAACAGAGAGGGACCACCAAGATGGGCAGGACGAGGGAGCATCCTCCAATTATGTAAACTGAGGGGACAGGAATAAAGTTTACTGAATTATGAATGGGCTAGGCAGGGTAAGTTGGGAATTATTTTCCCCAGATTCCACAGCATGAAGACCTGTAATATATGTATATATGTTTGTACATATTTATTTCTGTATTTATTTATGTATTTATTTATTTAGTTTACTTGTACATATCTATTCTATTTATTTTATTTTCTTGGTGTGTTTGGTTTTGCTCTCTGTCTCCCCCTTTTAGACTGTGAGCCCACTGTTGGGTAGGGACTGTCTCTATATGTTGCCAACTTGTACTTCCCAAGAGCTTAGTACAGTGCTCTGCACACAGTAAGCGCTCAATAAATACGATGGATGACGATGAAGACAAGGGAACACCCACTGAAGTCTGAGGGGTGATATTTAGGTACGCCAAGCGCTGGGATAGATAGGATATAAGCAGATCGGACACAGTCCCCACCCCACATGGGGTTCACGGTCTAAGAGGAAGGGAAACGGGTGTCTCAACTCCATTTTTTTTTTTTTACAGATGGGGAAACTGAGGCCCGGAGACGTGTAACCCAAGGTCACACGGGAGGCAAGTGAAAGAGACGGAATTAGAACCCGGGCTCTATCGATTAGGCCGTGCTGTTCAACGTGGACACAACGTAACGCTTCCTCACCCAAATGGTGGTGAACGCGTGGAAACAGTTCCCTCAGAAAGTTGTACAGCTGATCCCATCAGCAGGTTCGAGAGGGATTTCGATCAATCCCTTCATGGGAAGCATAGAAAGTGAAATCAGGAGAGTTGGATGGTCGACAATATCCGGGAGAATGGAAGGTAACGAATCAGTGGTCTTTGCTGGGTGCTTACTCCGGGCAGAGCTCTGTACTAAATGTTTCAGAAAGTGCCATAGAGCAAGCTCTCACGGAGGTGACAATCTTGCAGAGCTCTGTACTAAATGTTTCAGAAAGTGCCATAGAACAAGCTCTCAAGGAGCTTACAATCTAGCGGGGGAGGCAGAATCTAAAGCAAAGTACGGGTAGGGGAAGCAGCCACGTGTAAATATACATACATGAGGGCTGTGGCGATCCGAAGTGCTGCGGTGACACAGTATAGGAGGAAACAAGGTGGGGAAATTAATCAATATCGTATTTATTGAGCACTTATTGGGTCCAGAGCCTGATGCTAAGCGCTTGGAAAGGTACAATCTAACCGCTGGTAGACACGTTCCCTGGCTACCGGGAGCTTACGGTCTAGAGGGGTTAGTCAGGGAAGGCTTCCTGGAGGAGATGTGAAGTTTGTAGGGCTTTGAAGATGGGGAGAGTGGCTGTCTGTCAGATCTGAAGAGGGAGAGAGGTCCGGGAAAGAGGAAGGGCGAGAGCAAGAGCATCCTGGTGCCGCCTCTGGAGGAGAGAATCCAGGTCCGGACGGATGGCTGCCGTGCCAATGCCGTCTCTAAACCTCAAACTCGTTACGGGCAGGGAACGAATCTGCTAATTCTGTTGTTTTATACTCTCCCAAGAGCTTAGTACAGTGCTCTGTACTCAATAAATACCACTGATTGATAGATGAGAAGCAGCGTGGCTCAGTGGAAAGAGCCCGGGCTTCGGTGTCAGAGGTCATGGGTTCAAATCCCGGCTCCGCCACTTGACAGCTGTGTGGCTTTGGGCAAGTCACTTTGCTCCTCTGTGCCTCAGTGACCTCATCTGAAAAATGGGGATGAAGACTCCTGTGGGACAACCTGATCACCTTGTAACCTCCCCAGTGCTTTGAACAGTGCTTGGCATATAGTAAGCGCTTAATAAATGCCCTTATTATTATTATTATGTGTTTTTAACAGGGCAAGAACGGGACAGGTTGGGCAGGGTGTGGCAGTTGAGGTAGAGATGGGAAAATCTAAGAATGTGAAGCAATGGTTAACCATTAATGATCCCTGGGTGGAGATGAACCATCCAGGACTACTAAATTACCCTTTCACACCTTAGAATGGCGGATAGATAGAAACCCATCATTCGTGGAGCCGTGGGCAGTGCAGAGATCGGGGAATGACAGGGTTTGGACAAGGTGTAGGCCTGCTCTGTCTTTGGCCCAGAGTGGGCCTTCAGCTAAATGCTTGGTCCAGTGGAAAAAGTGAGAGCCACAAGACCTGGTTTCTCATCCTCGATCCACCACTTGCCTGCTGTGTGACCTTGGACATGTCACTTGACTCCTCTGTGCCTCAGTTCCCTCATCCGTAAAACGGGATTCAATCCCTGCTCTCGGACGGTGAGTCCGATCTGATTACCTTGCGTCTGCCCCAGTGCTCAGTACGGGGCTCAACACCTAGTAAGAGCTTAAAAGATACCGCAATCATCATTATCGTGATTATTATGTCATTATTATGAGAAGCAGCTTTGTCTAGTGGAAAAAGCAGGGGCCTGGGGGTCAGAGGACCTGAGTGCTAACCTCAGCTCTGATGTTATTGTACCTGCCGGGAGACTTGAGGCAAGTCACTTCTCTGTGCCTCAGTTCCCTCATCTGCAAAATAGAGATTCAATACCTGTTCTCCCTCCTATTTAGACAGTGAGCCCCCTGTGCGACCTGATTATTTTGTCTTTTCCTCAGCGCTTAGAACAGTGCTTGACCCATAGTAAGCGCTTAAATTCCACAATATTACTCGTAGAGCACTCCCCCAGAGACAAGAGGAGCGCTTCCGCAATCCCAGCAATGGAAGAGTGATTGAGGGGATAGGCTCCTTGCTTTCCCTTATTCCTTGGAATTGCTTTGTCCCTCTCTGGCCCTACCCGCATCCCGTGACCCTCCTGGGGACTGGACCAAAAATAGGGATTGAGATTTTGAGCCCCATGTGCCCACTGTTGGGTAGGGACCGTCTCTATATGTTGCCAACTTGTACTTCCCAAGCGCTTAGTACAGTGCTCTGCACACAGTAAGTGCTCAATAAATACGACTGATTGATTGATTGATTGATTGACAGGGATTGTGTCCAACCCTATTTGCTTGTATCCGCCTCAGCCTTTAGTACAGTGCCTGGCACATAGCAGCGTGGCTCAGTGGAAAGAGCCCGGGCTTGGGAGTCAGAGGTCGTGGGTTCTAATCCCGTCACCTGCCAGCTGTGTGACTTTGGGCAAGTCACTTCACTTCTCTTTATTACTCTAGTTATTTATTTATTTAGTTTACTTGTACATATTTATTCTATTTATTTTATTTTGTTAGTATGTTTGGTTTTGTTCTCTGTCTCCCCCTTTTAGACTGTGAGCCCACAGTTGGGTAGGGACTGTCTCTATAGGTTGCCAACTTGTACTTCCCAAGCGCTTAGTACAGTGCTCTGCACACAGTAAGCGCGCAATAAATACGATTGATTGATTGATTGATTGATTCTCTGGGCCTCAGTTCCCTCATCTGTAAAATGGGGATGAAGACTGTGAGCCTCATGTGGGAGAACCTGATTACCTTGGATCTCCCCCATCGCTTAGAACAGTGCTTGGCACATAGTAAGCGCTTAACAAATGCCATTATTATTATTATTATCATTATTATTATTAACTATTATTATCCTTAGGAAGACTCGGCCCAGGACCATTTGCTGTCGCACAGTGCCCCCTCGTGGCCAATTCTAGGAGCTGCAGGTAGAGAGCCAGTGTGGGTAAGATTGTCTGATCAATCAATCAATCAATCAATCGTATTTATTGAGCGCTTACTGTGTGCAGAGCACTGTACTAAGCGTTGGGAAGTACAAGTTAGCAACACATAGAGACGGTCCCTACCCAACAGTGGGCTCACAGTCTGATGTTGTAATAATAATAATAATTGAAAAATGGTATTTGTTAAGCCCTTACTATGTGCCAGGCACTGTTCTAAGCGCTGGGGCTGATATAAGATAATTGGATTGGACCCAGCCCCTGTCTCACATAGGGCTCACAGTCTTAATCCCCATTACTACAGTGCTAAGCACTTAGTACAGTGCTCTGCACACAGTAAGTGCTCAATAAATACGATTGAATGAATGAATGTGCAGAACACTGGACTAAGCACTGGACTAAGTTGGCAACATATAGAGACGGTCCCTACCCAACAGTGGGCTCACAGTCTAGAAGGGGGAGACAGACAACAAAACAAAACATATTAACAAAATAAATAGGATACGTACAAGTAAAATAAGTAGAGTAATAAATATGTACAAACATATATACAGGTATATACATATGTACAGGTATTATACTTCCCAAGCGCTTAGTACAGTGCTCTGCACACAGTAAGTGCTCAATAAATATGATTGAATGAATGAATGTGCAGAACACTGGACTAAGCTCTTGGGAGAGGACAACTGAACAATAAACAGTGACATTCCCTGCCCACAATGAACTCACAGTCTAGAGCGGGGGGAGACGGACAGCAGTACAAATCAATCAATCAATCAATCGTATTTATTGAGCACTTACTGTGTGCAGAGCACTGTACTAAGCGCTTGGGAAGTACAAGTTGGCAACATACAGAGACGGTCCCTACCCAACAGTGGGCTCACAGTCTAAAAGGGGGAGATGGAGAACAAAACCAAACATACTAACAAAATATTAATAATAATAATAATAATAATAATGATAATAATGGCATTTGTTAAGCGCTTACTATGTGCAGAGCACTGTTCTAAGCGCTGGGGGGGGGTTACAAGGTGATCAAGTTGTCCCAAGTGGGGCTCACAGTCTTAATTCCCATTTTACAGATGAGGGAACTGAGGCTCAGAGAAGTTAAGTGACTTGCCCAAGGTCACACAGCAGACATGTAGGGATTCGAACCCATGATCTCTGACTCCAAAGCCCGGGCTCTTTCCATTGAGCCACGCTGCGCCTCTATAAAATAAATAGAATAGATATGTACAAGTAAAATAAATAAATAAATAAATAAATAGAGTAATAAATATGTACAAACGTATATACATAAATGACAGATTCATTCCTTCATTCACTCAGTCATGTGTACTAAGCGCTTACTGGGTGCAGAGCACTGGAATAAGCGCTTGGGACAGTACAATACGGCAGGAAGGAATGACAATCCCTGACCATCATCATCATCATCATCAATCGTATTTATTGAGCGCTTACTATGTGCAGAGCACTGTACTAAGCGCTTGAGCACCGTACTAAGCGCTTGCTTAGTACAGTGACCAGGACGAGCTCACAGTCTAGGTGGGGGAGACAGACATCAGCACAAATAAGCTCCGTCTTGGGAGTCGGAGGACGTGGGTTCCAATCCCGCCTCCGCCACTTCTCTTCTGTGTGACCTTGGGCAAACCACTTCACCTCTCTGGGCCTCAGTTCCCTCATCTGTCAAATGGGGGTGAAGACTGTGAGCCCCACGGGGGACAACCCGATGACACTGGATCTCCCCCGGCTCTTAGAACAGTGCTTGGCACAAAGTAAGCACTTAACAAAAGCCACCGTCATTATTATTATTATCATATAGGCATCCCAACGAATAAATATAATGACCGAAATGGACATATCGGACATATGGACACATCGGACATATGGACACATCATATGGACACATCTCTCCCAGAACGCCCCACCTCCATCTGCAATCGTTTTGATAGTGGATCCATAGAGTTTTCTTGGTAAAAATAGGAAGTGGTTGACCATGGACTTCTCTCAACTCGTCAACTTTATTATTAGTATTGATAAAATCATCCTCCCCCTGCCCTTTCCCATCACTGTGAACAATGCAAGTGGTTGACCAGGGACTTCTTCCAACTCGTCAACTTTATTATTAGTATTGATAAAATCATCCTCCCCCAGCCCTTTCCCATCACTGCGGACAAGGCAACTACCCTCCCTGTCCCGAATTAGTCACATCCTTGAATGGAGACCCATTAGAGAAGCAGCGTGGCTCAGTGGAAAGAGCCTGGGCTTTGGAGTCAGAGGTCATGGGTTCAAATCCCAGCTCCACCACTTGTCAGCTGTGTGACTTGGGGCAAGTCACTTAACTTCTCTGGGCCTCAGTTACCTCATCTGTAAAATGGGGATTAACACTGTGAGCCCCACGGGGGACAACCTGGTCACCTTGTAAATTCCCCAGCGCTTAGAACAGTGCTCTGCACATAGTAGCTCTCTTCCTCCCTTCAAGGCCCTACTGAGAGCTCACCTCCTCCAGGAGGCCTTCCCAGACTGAGCCCCTTCCTTTCTCTTCCCCTCATCCCCCTCTGCATCCCCCACATCTTACCTCCTTCCCTTCCCCACAGCACCTGTATATATGTGTATGTGTTTGTACATATTTATTACTCTATTTATTTATTTATTTTACTTGTACCTATCTATTCTATTTATTTTGTTAGTATGTTTGGTTTTGTTCTGTCTCCCCCTTTTAGACTGTGAGCCCACTGTTGGGTAGGGACTGTCTCTATATGTTGCCAACTTGTACTTCCCAAGCGCTTAGTCCAGTGCTCTGCACACAGTAAGCGCTCAATAAATACAATTGATTGATTGATAGTAAGCGCTTAATAAATGCCATTATTATTATTATTATTATTATTATTATTATTATTATTATTATTCTCTCCCATGCCTCTGCTGCCCAGCACAGGTGAGTTTTGACTCGTAGCCGATTGCCTTCCACTCGCTAGCCACTGCCCGAGTTAGGAATGAGAATGGCTATGCTTCTGCTTGACTCTCCGTCCCATAACCGAGGCTGGTAGAGTACATTATTATTGTTGTCGTTATTATTATTATTATTATTATTATTATTATTATTATTATCATTACTAGAAACGTACCAAGTGCTATCCTGGGGCAGGTTGGCGGAGGGTAATACCAGATTACCCGGCTTAAAACCAAACCCAGCTCCATCCTCTCTTGTCCTTCTCCAAATCCCTAAAGACCATCCCTCTGGGGAGAAGAACGGATTGGCCTTTTCCTGCCCTAAACTCTGTCCAGCCCCTGGTTTCTCTTCACTGAGGCCTCCTTTCTTTCTCTGTCAGCCCAGGTTTCAGCTCAGGAACTTGAGCATCACACTCACGGACAAAGGGCAGCTAGACTCCAGTGATATCACAAATTCTCCTCCACGAGCTTTCCAGATAATAAGTGCTTAAATACATTATTATTATTATTATTATTATTATGAGGCAATAAGGAGTTTCTGCTTGAAGTGGGGAAGAAATGGCTAGACACGGGAGGTTTTTATGGACGTGTGCTGAGCGACGCTTTAGGAGATGATCCCGTGAGCAGGTGAATAGACTGAAGAGGGGAGAGGCTGGAGGTAGGGAGACCAGTGATAAAGTATTCTGATAAAGTAATATAAAGTATTACTTTATATATAAATAAAATGAAAAATAAAATAACAACGATAAATAATAAATTTATTATATTTAATAATAAATTATATTTAATAAATACAAATAAATAAAATAAATTATATTTAATAAATAAATAATAAGTGAATAAATAAATACTAATGAAATAATAATTAAATAAATAAATAAATAAATAAATAAATAAATAAATGAATGAATATAAATGTTAGGGGAAGCAGCGTGGCTCAGCGGAAAGAGCCCGGGCTTTGGAGTCGGAGGTCATGGGTTCAAATCCCGGCTCCACCACATGTAAGCTGTGTGACTTTGGGCAAGTCACTTCACTTCTCTGGGCCTCAGTTATCTCATCTGTAAAATGGGGATTAAGACTGTGAGCCCCATGTGGGACAACCTGATCACCTTGTAACCTCCCCAGCGCTTAGAACAGTGCTTTGCGCATAGTAAGTGCTTAATACATACCATTAAAAAAATATATATATATAAAGCCTGATAAAGTATTCTGTTCAGGTGACGATGAACCAGGATAGTGGACGTTTAGATGGGGAGGAAGGTTCTGGGAGATGCAGTGGAGGAAAACCAGCAGGATTTAGGGAAAGACCAGGTGTGTGGTGTTAAAAGGCAGAAGAGAGTTGGTGATAGTATCAAGGATGTGAATATCTGGGACAGGGAGGATAGTTGCATTGTCCACAGTGATGGGAAAGGGCAAGGGGAGGATGATTTTATCAATACTAATAATAACCGTGGTACTTTTTAAGCGCTTGTTTTGTTCCAGGCACCGTTCTAAGCACTGGGGTAGATACAAGGTAATCAGGTTGGACACATTGATCCCCATTTTACACATGAGGTAACTGAGGCCCAGAGGAGTGAAGTCACTTACCCCAGGTCACACAGCAGACACGTGGCGGGGCCGGAATTAGAACCCGTGACCTCTGACTAGCCACTGACACCACAAGCCACTTTCTCCTCGAGGAGAAAGCACAGGATTTTGGCACCAAGGGCCTTGAATGAAGAGAGGAAGACAAAACCAGTCACAAGCTGGAATTCTTCACTCACACGAAGGACACCACAAATTAAACGGATTTCCCTGAGGCCCCAGCTGAGTTCTCTAAATAAATCCACCCTGGCTTTTCCAGCCCACCCTAAAGATGCTGTGGAGAAGAGAGAAATGTCCCGCAACCCCCGGGGTTCAAAGGAGTAATGACGCCACTGTTTTCCATCCCATCTCCCAGCGTCTGGGTACACAATGTGTGATGCAGAAGGCATCCTGGAAATGTTTAAACAATTTACTCTCCCTCCTCTTGTCTAGCTCCTGCACAAGTGTCAGACCCATTAAAGTGGCGAGCACACAAAGTTCTCCCTCCCCTCTTTGCAAACCCAACGTGGTGAATCACTTTGAAACTTTGAAAACACCATTTCGGGAATGATGATAGTAGAGGAACATTTCACAAGATGCTGACTTATCAGGTCCTGACGTCGATTGGGTCCCTTTTTTTTTTTTTTTTGCTTGAGGTAGCATTAGCTTTAGGACAGATCCTTCTTTGACCTGAAAAGAGATAAGATGAACAACAGATCTCTGACCAAAGGCACGCTGCTTAGGGCTTATATCTGTACCCTTCCTCCCTGTATGCGTACCACGCGTGTCTGCCTGTCTTGCCAATTTGATTGTAAAGTCCCTGCTGACAGGGACTTTTCCTTCTTTCATTGAACCCCCTCTAGTACAAGTGTCCATTAAACTAATAATACTACTAATAATAATGATGGCATTTGTTAAGCGCTTATTGGTAATAGTATCAAGGATGTGATGTGATGTGATGTGCTTTGCCAAGCACTGTTCTAAGCACTGGGGGGGGATACAAGGTGATCAGGTTGTCCCACGTGGGGCTCACAGTCTTCATCCCTATTTTACAGCTGAGTTAACTGAGGCCCAGAGAATTTAAGTGACTTGCCCAAGGTCACACAGCTGACAAACGACGGAGCCGGAATTCGAACCCATGACCTCTGACTCCCAACCCGGGCTCTTTCCACTGAGCCATGCTGCTTCTCAGTACAGTGCTCTGTATCTAGTAGACACCTACATGAGCTTACTTTCTGCTCTCTCAACTTCCAGTCTCTCCTCAGTCCATGCAGTCCATATTTACACTCTGTTGCCCGGATGATTTTTTTTCTTCTTTAATGGTATTTAAGCGCTTACTCTGTGCCAGGCACTGTACTAATCACTGGGGTGGATACAAGGAAATTGGATTGGACACAGTTCCTGTCCCTCATAGGGCTCACGATCCTAATCCCCATTTTACAGATGAGGGAACTGAGGCACAGAGAAGTGAAGTGACTTGCCCAGGGTCACTCGACGGACAAGCGGCAGAGCCAGGATTAGACCCCAGGTCTTTCCGTTGCCCATGCCGCTTTCTGCAAACTTATTCTGAGACTATCTCCCGACTCCTCGAAACCTCTGACAGCTATCCATTCCTGCACCAAGCAGAAACTGATAATAATAATAATAATAATAATAATGGTATTTGTTAAGCGCTTACTATGTGCAAAGCACTGTTCTAAGCGCTGGGGAGGTTACAAGGTGATCTGGTTGTCCCACTGGGGTGGGCTCACAGTTTTAATCCCCATTTTACAGATGAGGTAACTGAGGCCCAGAGAAGTGAAGCGACTTGCCCAAAGTCACACAGCAGACATGTGGCAGAGCCGGGATTTGAACCCATGACCTCTGACTCCAAAGCCTGTGCTCTTTCCACTGAGCCACGCTGCGATAATAATAACGATGGTCTTTGTTAAGCGCTTACTGTGTGTGAAGCACTATTCTAAGTGCTGGGGGGGATACAAGGTGATCAGGTTGTCCCACATGGGGCTCATAGTTTTAATCCCCATTTTACAGATGAGGTCACTGAGGCACAGAAAAGTTAAGCGACTTGTCCAAAGTCACACAGCTGACAAGCAGCGGAGCCGGGATTAGAACCTATGACCTCTGACCCCCGAGCCCGGGCTCTTTCCACTAAGCCACACTGCACATTTCAAGCAGTGTCTAGACAGTAAACTCTCTGTGAGCAGGGAATGTGTCTACCAACTCTGTTGTACTCTCCAGAGTGCTTATTATAGTGCTCCGCACACTGTAATTGCTCAATAAATGCCACTGATTCATTCATTCATTCATTGGGAAGCAGTGTGGCTCAGTGGAAAGGGCCCGGCCTTAGGAGTCAGAGGTCAGGGGTTCAAATCCCGGCTCCGTCGCTTGTCAGCTGTGTGACCTTGGGCAAGTCACTTCACTTCTCTGGGCCTCAGTGACCTCATCTGTAAAACGGGGATTAAGACTGTGAGCCCCACGTGGGACAACCTTGTATCCTCCCCAGCGCTTCAGAACAGTGCTTTGCATATACTAAGTGCTTAACAGATGCTATCAGTTTTCATTCGGTTGTATTTACTGAGCGCTTAATATGTGCAGAGCACTGCACTAAGCGTTTGAGAAAATACGACAATAAACAGACCTCTCCCTTCTCCTTATCTACTCTTCTCCTACTATGCCCCACCTCAGACCCTTCATTCCTCTCAAGGCATCTGAGTCTCGTTCTCTGCTCTTTCACAGCCGACCTCTTCCTCACAGCCTCCCTCCTGTCTGGAACTCCCTCCCACTTCACATACAGGAGACCCCCAGTCTTCCCAGTTTTAAACCCCTTCTGAAATCCCATCTGTCCTGGGGTACCTCTTCTAATCCGGCTCTCAGTTCCCCTCCTAAAATCCCAACTGTCCCTTCAAAACTCCCACATCACCTAACCACTTGGATACTTACGTTCTCTCCTCTTTCACAGCCGACCTTTCCCTCACAGCCTCCCTCCTGTCTGGACCTCCCTCCCACTTCAAGGAGAGGAGACCCCCCAGTCTCCCCAGTTTTAAACCCCTTCTGAAATCCCATCTGTCCTGGGGTACCTCTTCTAATCCGGCTCTCAGTTCCCCTCCTAAAATCCCAACTGTCCCTTCAAAACTCCCACATCACCTAACCACTTGGATGCTTACGTTCTCTCCTCTTTCACAGCCGACCTTTCCCTCACAGCCTCCCTCCTGTCTGGAACTCCCTCCCACTTCAAGGAGAGGAGACCCCCCAGTCTCCCCAGTTTTAAACCCTTTCTGAAATCCCATCTGTCCTGGGGTACCTCTCCTAATCCGGCTCTCATTTCCCCTCCTAAAATCCCCCCAACTGTCCCTTCAAAACTCCCACATCACCTAACCACTTGGATACTTACGTTCTCTCCTCTTTCACAGCCGACCTTTCCCTCACAGCCTCCCTCCTGTCTGGAACTCCCTCCCACTTCAAGGAGAGGAGACCCCCCAGTCTCCCCAGTTTTAAACCCTTTCTGAAATCCCATCTGTCCTGGGGTACCTCTCCTAATCCGGCTCTCATTTCCCTTCCTAAAATCCCCCCAACTGTCCCTTCAAAACTCCCACATCACCTAACCACTTGGATACTTACGTTCTCTCCTCTTTCACAGCCGACCTTTCCCTCACAGCCTCCCTCCTGTCTGGAACTCCCTCCCACTTCAAGGAGAGGAGACCCCCCAGTCTCCCCAGTTTTAAACCCCTTCTGAAATCCCATCTGTCCTGGGGTACCTCTTCTAATCCGGCTCTCAGTTCCCCTCCTAAAATCCCCCCAACTGTCCCTTCAAAACTCCCACATCACCTAACCATTGGATACTTACGTTCTCTCCTCTTTCACAGCCGACCTCTTCCTCACAGCCTCCCCTCCTGTCTGGAACTCCCTCCCACTTCAAGTAGATGAGACCCCCCAGTCTCCCCAGTTTTAAACCCCTTCTGAAATCCCATCTGTCCTGGGGTACTTTTCCTAATCCGGCTCTCATTTCCCCACCTAAAATCCCCCCAACTGTCCCTTCAAAACTCCCACATCACCTAACCACTTGGATACTTACGAGTCTCGTTCTCTCCTCTTTCACGGCCGACCTTTTCCTCACAGCCTCCCTCCTGTCTGGAACTCCCTCCCACTTCAAGTACAATCTCCCCAGTTTTAAACCCCTTCTGAAATCCCACCAGTCCTGGGGTACCTCTCCTAATCCGGCTCTCATTTCCCCTCCTAAAATCCCAACTGTCCCTTCAAAACTCCCACATCACCTAACCACTTGGATACTTACTTTCTCTCCTCTTTCACAGCCGACCTCTTCCTCACAGCCTCCCTCCTGTCTGGAACTCCCTCCCACTTCAAGTAGCTTTTAGGTTGTAGCTTCAAGTAGCTTGTCTGTCTCCCCCTTCTAGCCTGTGAGCCCGCTGTTGGTAGGGACCGTCTCTATATGTTGCCAACTTGTACTTCCCAAGCGCTTAGTACAGTGCTCTGCACACAGTAAGCGCTCAATGAATACAATTGATTGATTGATATTTATTTTATTTTCTTAATATGTTTTGTTTTGTTCTTTGTCTCCCCCTTCTAGACCGTGAGCCCGCTGTTGGATAGGGACTGTCTCTACATATTGCCAGCTCGTACTTCCCAAGCGCTTAGTCCAGTGCTCTGCACACAGTAAGCGCTCAATAAATATGATTGATTGATATTTATTTTATTTTCTTAATATGTTTTGTTTTGTTCTTTGTCTCCCCCTTCTAGACCGTGAGCCCGCTGTTGGATAGGGACTGTCTCTACATATTGCCAGCTCGTACTTCCCAAGCGCTTAGTCCAGTGCTCTGCACACAGTAAGCGCTCAATAAATATGATTGATTGATATTTATTTTATTTCGTTAATATGCTTTGTTTTGTTATCTGTCTCCCCCTTCTAGACCATGAGCCCGCTGTTGGGTAGGGACTGTCTCTACATATTGCCAGCTTGTACTTCCCAAGCGCTTAGTCCAGTGCTCTGCACACAGTAAGTGCTCAATAAATATGATTGATTGATTGATTGATTAGTCCAGTGCTCTGCACACAGTAAGCGCTCAATAAATACGAATGAATGAATGATTGAATGAGAATGGGACCTGGAGGAACCCAAGAGTAGGGGAGCGAAGGTTTCTGGGCGCAGTCAGGGTAACCGCAGCCAGGTCCCCTCGGCTCTCATTCATGCCCACATTTTTGTCCACATCCACATCCATCCAGGGCCAGTCTCTCCCTCCGTTTACGTCTACTCCCTCACCCCAGCCCTGGATTGAAGCTTCAGAGCAATCAATCAATTAATCGTACTTATTGAGCGCTTACTGTGTGCAGAGCACTGGACTAAGCGCTTGGGAAGTCCAAGTTGGCAACATCGAGAGACAGTCCCTACCCAACAGTGGGCTACCAGTCTAAAAGGGGGAGAAAGAGAACAAAACCAAACATAGTAACAAAATAAAAGAAATAGAATAGATATGTACAAGTAAAAGAGAGTAATAAATATGTACAAACATATGTACATATATACAGGTGCTGTGCGGATGGGAAGGAGGTAAGATGGGGAGATGGAGAGGGGAACGAGGGGGAGAGGAAGGAAGGGGCTCAGTCTGGGAAGGCCTCCTGGAGGAGGTGAGCTCTCAGTAGGGCCTTGAAGGGAGGAATCAATCAATCAATCAATCAATCGTATTTATTGAGCACTTACTGTGTGCAGAGCACTGTACTAAGCACTTGGGAAGTACAAGTCGGCAACACATAGAGACGGTCCCTACCCGACAGCGGGCTCACAGTCTAGAAGGGGGAGACAGAGAACAAAACCAAACGTACTAACAAAATAAAATAAATAGAATAGATATGTACAAGTAAAATAAATAGAGTAATAAATATGTACAAACATATACATATATACAGGTGCTGTGGGGAAGGGAAGGAGGTAAGATGAGGGGGATGGAGAGGGGGATGAGGGGGAGAGGAAGGAAGGGGCTCAGTCTGGGAAGGCCTCCTGGAGGAGGTGAGCTCTCAGTAGGGCCTTGAGGGGAGGAAGAGAGCTAGCTTGGCGGATGGGCAGAGGGATTGGGGGCATTCCAGGCCCGGGGGAGGACGTGGGCCGGGGGTCGATGGCGGGACAGGTGAGAACGAGGTACGGTGAGGAGGTTAGCGGCGGAGGAGCGGAGGGTGCCGGCTGGGCTGGAGAAGGACAGAAGGGAGGTGAGGTAGGAGGGGGCGAGGGGATGGACAGCCTGGAAGCCCAGGGTGAGGAGTTTCTGCCTGATGCGCAGATTGATTGGTAGCCACTGGAGATTTTTGAGGAGCAACCCTAAGCGGAGGCAGTCGCGGCAACCCTACCCAACACACTTTGGTCAATCCCCGCTAAGGATCCCAGGATGGTGGCCCTGAGCCTGGCCTCTCGGTTTTGTTCTCCGTCTCCCCCTTTTAGACTGTGAGCCCACTGTTGGGTAGGGACTGTCTCTATATGTTGTCAACGTGTACTTCCCAAGCACTTAGTACAGTGCTCTGCACACAGTAAGCGCTCAATAAATACGATTGATGATGATGATGACGACTGTCTCTATATGTTGCCAACTTGTACTTCCCAAGTGCTTAGTACACAGTAAGCGCTCAATAAATACAATTGATTGATTGATTGATTTATCCTCCGATCCCCAACCCCCTCAGCACCGGTGTTTTCTCCCGACACTCCCTCCGCGTCTTCCTCTTCACCTCAGCCCATGACTCACGGCTTTTTCCACCCTTTGTCTCAACCTCGTCGGACAGTAGAAAGCTAGAGGAATATGGTACGTGTTTGCAAAACCGCGTAAGCCTTGACCGTCCTTTCTCTCTGTCTCTTCCCGCCGGCCCGTCTGACTCTGAACGCGCATGCTCTTGAAGTTGTCCACACCTCTTCTCAATCAATCAATCGTATTCATCGTATTTATCGAGCGCTTACTCCTTTTTGGAATCTCGTCTCTTCCCGAGAGGAGCAGCCCACGCCTCTTCTCAATCAATCAATCATATTTATTGAGCGCTTACTCCTTTTTGGAATCTCGTCTCTTCCCGAGAGGAGCAGCCTACACCTCTTCTCAATCAATCAATTGTATTTATCGAGCGCTTACTCCTTTTTGGAATCTCGTCTCTTCCCAAGAGGAGCAGCCCATGCCTCTTCTCAATCAATCAATCGTATTTATTGAGTGCTTACTCCTTTTTGGAATCTCGTCTCTTCCTGAGAGGAGCAGCCCACACCTCTTCTCAATCAATCAATCGTATTTATCGAGCACTTACTCCTTTTTGGAATCTCGTCTCTTCCCGAGAGGAGCAGCCCACGTCTCTTCTCAATCAATCTATCGTATTTATCGAGCGCTTACTCCTTTTTGGAATCTCGTCTCTTCCCGAGAGGAGCAGCCCACACCTCTTCTCAATCGATCGTATTTATCGAGCGCTTACTCCTTTTTGGAATCTCGTCTCTTCCCGAGAGGAGCAGCCCACGCCTCTTCTCAATCAATCAATCGTATTTATCGAGCGCTTACTCCTTTTTGGAATCTCGTCTCTTCCCAAGAGGGGCAGCCCACGCCTCTTCTCAATCAATCAATCGTATTTATCGAGCGCTTACTCCTTTTTGGAATCTCATCTCTTCCAGAGAGGAGCAGCCCACACCTCTTCTCAATCAATCGTATTAATCGAGCGCTTACTCCTTTTTGGAATCTCGTCTCTTCCCGAGAGGAGCAGCCAGACTTCCTGCTGGAAAAGGGGCTCCAAAAGGCCACGGGGCTGGGATTTTTTGGAAGCGGCGACGGTCTTGGCAACCGAACAGGCCGATCTATTCTATTTCTTTCTCTATTTCTACCGATCCGTCTGGGCCTCTTGACCACCCGGCCGGGCTCTCTTTCAGACACAGTCGAGGGAGGGTGGAGGAGAAATACAAATCCTTTGAATCCCCCCAAACTCAGGGCTGTCTGCTCCGCTGAAGGGCTACCATCCTTCTAGACTGTAAGCCCACTGTTGGGTAGGGACCGTCTCTAGATGTTGCCAACTTGGACTTCCCAAGCGCTTAGTCCGGCGCTCTGCACACAGTAAGCGCTCAATAAATACGATTGATCGATCCCCCTGCACCGCTACCGACCGGAGTGGGATCCTGCCGGCTGCATTTTGCAATTGAGAAAACCCAGATAAGCCAGTTGGCTTCATCATGAGAAAAAAGAAAAAAAAAAAAGAACAACCACGCAGGATTTTCCACTGCGGAGAAGAGCTTAGAAAAAAAGCAGTTGCGCATTTCCATGGATTACACCGCGGTCCGATGTCAGAAGGGAGTTTTTCCAATGTACTTTCTGGGAGTTGGGACCGAGACCAAAAACGTTCCCTGGCTGTGGAACAGCATGGCCTAGTGGAGACAGCCCAGGCCCGGGAGTCAGAAGGTCACGGGTTCTAATCAATCAATCAATCAATCGTATTTATTGAGCGCTTACTGTGTGCAGAGCACTGTACTAAGCGCTTGGGAAGTACAAGTTGGCAACCTATAGAGCCCAACAGTGGGCTCACAGTCTAATCCCGGCTCCTCCACTTGTCTGCCATGTGGCGTTGGGCAAATCACTTCACGAGGCCTCAGTTACCTCATCTGTAAAACGGGGATTGAGACTGTGAGCCCCACATGGGACAGGGACTGTTTCCAACCTGATTTGCTGGCATCCACCCCAGTGCTTAGTACAGTGCCTGGCACATAGTAAGCGCTTAACAAATAATAATGATGGTATTTGTTAAGTGCTTTGTGCAAAGCACTGTTCTAAGCGCTGGGGAGGCTACAAGGTGATCAGGTTGTCCCACGGGGGGCTCACAGCTTTAATCCCTATTTTACAGATGAGGTAACTGAGGCCCAGAGAAGTGAAGTGTCTTGCCCAGAGTCACACAGCTGAAAGTTGGCAGAGCCAGGATTTGAACCCATGACCTCTGACTCCAAAGCCCGTGCTTTTTCATTCATTCATTCAATGGTATCTATTGAGCGCTTACTGTGTGCAGAGCACTGCACTAAGCGCTTGGGAAGCACAAATACATAATTATTATTATTATTATAGTGCAATAATAATCAATCGTATTTATTGAGCACTTACTGTGTGCAGAGCACTGTACTAAGCGCTTGGGAAGTACAAGTTGGCAACATATAGAGACAGTCCCTACTCAACAGTGGGCTCACAGTCTAAAAGGGGGAATGATGTGCATCTAGCTTTATTTCTATTTATTCTGATGACTTGACGGCTGTCGGCTGTGTGTGGCTCAGTGGAAAGAGCCCGGGCTTTGGAGACAGAGGTCACGGGTTCGAATCCCGACTCCGCCAACTGTCAGCTGTGTGACTTTGGGCAAGTCGATTCACTTCTCCGGGCCTCAGTCACCTCATCGGTAAAATGGGGCTCAAAATTGTGAGCCCCATGTGGGACAACCTGATTACCTTGTAACCTCTCCAGCGCTTAGAACAGTGCTTTGCACATAGTAAGCGCTTAATAAATGCCATCATTAATATTATTATTGACACCCGTCCACATGTTTTTTTTTTTTTTTGTCTGTCTCCCCCTTCTAGACTGTGAGCCCGTTGTTGGGTAGGGACCGTCCCTGTTGCCGACTTGGACTTCCCAAGCGCTTAGTGCAGTGCTCTGCACACAGTCAGCGCTCGATAAATACGATTGATTGATTGATAGATAAATACGATTGAATGAATGTGCTGCATTCTCTGCTGTCAGAGCCGACTCTCCCCCTCTATGTTTTCCCATCCCTCTCTCCCACCCCAGTCCCTTTCTCCAGTAAACTGGTTCCCAGCTGGAGAAGGGGGATGACTCCTGATTAGCTGGAAACTCACGACACACAAGCGCTTAGTACAGTGCCCTGCACACAGTAAGCGCTCAATAAATACGATTGATTGATCGACACACAAGCAGGATTTTCCAGAGACAGAGAACCCTCCCCGCGTCAACACTGCGACCTTGAAAGGGAGATTTTAGCCTCACGCTTATCTCCAACCCCAAAAGCATAGAGGTGGGACATCACCAAACAAGGATGTCTCTCTGTGAATGGCCCCCCTCAACACAAACCAAAAACAAGACAAAAAACCCGGCCAATAGACGCAGGATATTTTTAGAAATTCTCCACAGGAAGAAAAACCGCATCTCCGCCCATTCCCGGTCAACGGCATCTGACAACCTCAATTTTCCTTGCCCTAGGCCTAATCCAAACTGAGTCCAAATTTTTTTTTTGGTAATTTTCTCCGACCACTGGCTTGATTTCCAACGAAAGAGGTTAAGGTCGGCCAGGACTGAGGGATGATTCCCTTTGGTGCAAATCAATCAATCAATCAATCGTATTTATTGAGCGCTTACTGTGTGCAGAGCACTGTACTAGGCGCTTGGGAAGTACAAGTTGGCAACATATAGAGATGGTCCCTACCCAAGGGTGGGCTCACAGTCTAGAAGGGGGAGACAGACAACAAAACACATATTAACAAAATAAAATAAATAGAATAGATATGTACAAGTAAAATAAATTTGAACCCATGACCTCTGACTCCCAAGCCCAGGCTCTTTCCATTGAGCCACGCTGCTTCACTGTACTAAGCGCTGGGATAGATACCTAGTTAATGAGATTGGACATAGTCCCTGTCCTACGTGGGGCTGTCTTAATTCCCATTTTACAGAGGAGGCAACTGAGGCCCAGAAGATGAGTGACTTGCCCAAGGCCACAGCAGATAAGTGGCAGAGCTGGAATTAAACTGCCAGCAGCGTGGCTCAGTGGACAGAGCCTGGGCTTTGGAGTCAGAGGTCATGGGTTCAAATCCCGGCTCCACCAATTGTCAGCTGTGGGACTTTGGGCAAGTTACTTCTCTGGGCTCAATTCCCTCATCTGTAAAATGGGGATGAAGACTGTGAGCCCTCCGTGGGACAAACACATCACCTTGTAATCTCCCCAGCGCTTAGAACAGTGCTTTGCATGTAGTAAGCGCTTAATAAATGCTATCAAAAAAACCCACAACAGCTTGCCTTATGGACACCTTTGCCGGCAAAAGGGAATTCTGCCCTGATACATCAAGAAAAAGCACAAATCCAAGTGGGCATCCTTAGGGAGACTGCTGGGTTTCACCAATAGGGCATCAAAACATAAATACAATTTATTTTTTGTAAATAATTTTTTTAAAATTTTGTAAAATTTTGTTTGTAAATTCGTAATCTTGTAAAAAAATTATTTTTGGTATAATCAAAACCGAAGATCCTCAAAGCCACGGTGCGGGGACCGTGTCCACTGGCTCTATTGTACTTTCCCAGGGCTTAGTGCAGTGCTCTGCAGAATAGGCGTTCAACAAATAGCGCCTGACAATGCTGCCGACCATTCTGTACGACCGCTAACAACGGAGAGCTGTCAAACCGTGACCATTTGCTCAATGAACCCAACTGCTCCTCTATAAAATGGGAATTAAGACTGAGTGCCCCGTGTGGGGCATGGACTGTAGCCAACCTGATCAGCGGGCATTTACCTCAGCGCTTAAAACAGTGCCTGGCCCATAGTAAGTGCTTAACAAACGCCATAAAAATTAAAAAAAAAAAAGACACGAGGTCAATGCATACTTTAATCATAAGTTTAAGCCTGGATTTGTGTTGAAGACATTTGATCCAGTTTCGAATTTAAAGAGACACCGAGTTGAAAAAGTCCCATTTTTTTCTGCTATCCTATGAGCGCAGCTGATCACCGACTGGACCCCAAATCCCGAAACGGGGAGAGACCCCAGTCTCTTTCCACCTTCTTCCTCCTCCCCAGCTCCAAAAACGACTTCCTAAATACCATCAAACTAGAGGCGGAGCAAGGTAAAACCCGCTTTATTTCATTTTCGGCTGGTACAGATGAATAAATATTGATCCCGAACGTGAATTCGGCTCATTATCCCAGACGACTGATCCCTGGACAGGTGCGTGGGACGGGGCTCCCGGGAGGTAAACGTCTCTCAACTCTGTTTCTTGGGCATGGAAGCTACCCCCAGCAGATAGAGAGCATAAATTGTTCCTGAAACGGAGGCAGAAAGAGAAAAAGGAGAGTTACGTGATTGGCGTGGAAATGCATGTGTGCGAATTCAATACCCCAGGAGAAAGTCTGCAAGGTGTACACTGCACCTAAAAAATAAACTAAATTACCTAGTGACTGAAAAGATAGCTCTCAGTGCTAGCCCCACCTACAGCTAGTGGTTTCTAAATCTCGGCCCCTCCCATCAATCAGTCGTATTTATTGAGCGCTTACTGTGTGCAGAGCACTGTACTAAGCGCTTGGGAAGTACACGTCGGCAGCATATAGAGACAGTCCCTACCCAACGGTGGGGCTCATCCCCCGAGACCCATCTGTGAACGCCGATTGTTGGGTTCGAACCATTTAAGAACATGAAGGTTTCCAGTGTGAAAACGCAGTGGGGAAAAAATACCACTTTACGGGCAGGAGCATCAGAAATGACCGACTTGAGTTGATGGCACTAGGGAAACACGAATGTGCAGATGCAGTAATACGATTTATTTAGTGTAATGGCAATGTATTCTGTGTTAATGTTTTGTTGTCTGTCTCCCCCTTCTAGGGGGTCAGCTCCTTGGGGACAGGGAGGGATCAGGTCAACAAACTCTATTGTTTTGGCCTCTCCCAAGCACTTAGTACAGTGCTCTGTACATAGTAATTGCTTAATAAATACCAGTGATTGATTATTAAAGTCCCAGTTAGGCCAGAATTAAAAGAAAATAGGGCTAGATTCCTCCCAGACCCACTTACAACATACAAAGGAAGTCAAAGAAAGCTGAACATATCACTCTATAGAACAGTCCACCTGTTCTGTTTTGTTGTCTGTCTCCCCCTTCCAGACTGTGAGCCCGCCGTTGGGTCAGGACCGTCTCTAGATGTTGCCAACTTGGACTTCCCAAGAGCTTAGTACAGTGCTCTGCACACAGTAAGCGCTCAATAAATACGACTGAATGAATGAATGGGAAACCTCATTCCTACCAGATTCTCCCCACACAGTGGCTGAATCACAAGTGCCCTGAAGTGAGATCCTGAAATCCCATGGGGCCCGGATCCTTGACGATGATCTTGTCTTTTGACTAAGTCACGGGAAAACTCCACTTTCAACAGACTTCGGTTCACCCAACTTGGACTTCCCAAGCGCTTAGTACAGTGCTCTGCACACAGTAAGCGTTCAATAAATACGACTGAATGAATGAATGAATGGGAAACCTCATTCCTAACAGATTCTCCCGACACAGCGGCTGAATCACAAGTGGCCTGAAGTGAGATCCAGAAATCCCATGAGGCCCGGATCCTTGACGATGATCTTGTTTTTTGACTAAGTCATGGGAAAACTCCACTTTCAACAGACTTCGGTCTCCAACTTGTACTTTCCAAGTGCTTAGTACAGTGCTCTGCACACAGTAAGCGCTCAATAAATACGATTGAATGAATGAATCTCTCGCTGAGCAGAGCTGGGAGTGAGGGCAGACAAGCTGAAAGACTTCAGCCTCCCACGCGTCCCTTTTCTCTCGGTCGCTCTCCTCCGGCCCTGAAATGCTGCCATTCTTTTACCTCTTCCCTAAGACCCCGGAGCCACACCCTGCCCTAAATTGGGGCTCAGGGAATTCCGGCAAACCGGATCTGAACCAAATAATTTCCCCGTCGGCAGTCTCACTTGTCCTCCAATACCCCCAAGGGGGAGAAATGGCTTCCCCCATTTTATAGGTAGGGAAATAAAGGTCCACCGGGGTTCCCTCGGCGATTCCTTATTGCGTTTTCACCTCACGCCAATGACAAATTGGGGAATGTCTTTAGGCCGCAGAGCGAGTTTTCCCCATCCCGAGGTTTTGCAAGAGAGAGAACCGGATGCAAGAGCCGTGGCTCTGCCGGGAAAAATCCTTCAGGATTCATTTTGATTGAGGGCTAGATGAAAGGCCGCCCCTCCTCGCCCAGCACTCGAGGGCAGGGATCACCTCTCCCCACGGATCCAGTCCATGAGCGGTCCCCGGCATCGTGCTTACCCCCAACAGTAAGGACCATTGTGGCTCGGTATAGCAAGGCGTCAGCCACTCCGCCTTTGAGGTGCACGGGAATCCCGTTGTCCTCCTACACAAAGACACAAACGGCCAGCGTTACACTAGCAGTCGGGCCTGCGGTGGGTACTGCTTCTCCAATACGCTGAAAAGACAAATCCATTAGCTGCGAATTTAAATGAGATTCTCCGCTATCTCTCCAGATCGCCAGGGTTAAGTATTGAAAGCCATTCCCCGACATTAAAGACCATGACCATACCACAAGTTTCAGGCTAAGGCCTTATTGTTCCGATTAGTTGCGACCTTTACATGCGTTTCTGAATATGCAACATCGGTGGTATCCTAAATTAACTCGGGACTAAAATATGAGCGCCAAAATGGCAACAGAGTACCAGTGCAGACATTTATGCAGAATTCACAGGATACCTTCGCTGGTCACGAAGGTTTGGTTTATATGCTTTGTTTTGTTGTCTGTCTCCCCCTTCTACACTGTGAGCCCGCTGTTGGGTAGGGACTGTCTCTAGATGTTGCCAACTTGAACTTCCCAAGCGCTTAGTCCAGTGCTCTGCACACAGTAAGCGCTCAATAAATACTACTGAATGAATGAATGAATTTATTACCCTATTTTACTTGTATATATTTATTCCACTTATTTTATTAATATGTTTTGTTTTGTTGTCTGTCTCCCCCTTCTAGCCTGTGAGCCCGCTGTTGGGTAGGGATCGTCTCTATGTGTGGCCAACTTGAACTTCCCAAGCGCTTAGTCCAGTGCTCTGCACACAGTAAGCACTCAATAAATACAACTGAATGAATGAATGAATTTATTAGTCTATTTTACTTGTACATATTTATTCTACTTATTTTATTAATATGTTTTGTTTTGTTGTCTGTCTCCCCCTTCTAGACCGTGAGCCCGCTGTTGGGTAGGGACCGTCTCTATATGTTCCCAACTTCAACTTCCCAAGTGCTTAGTCCAGTGCTCTGCACACAGTAAGCGCTCAGTAAATACAATTGACTGACTGAATGAATGAATTTATTACTCTATTTTACTTGCACATATTTATTCTCTTTATTTTATTTGGTTCATATGTTTCATTTTGTTGTCTGTCTCCCCCTTCTAGACCGTGAGCCCGCTGTTGGGTAGGGACCGTCTCTAGATGTTGCCAACTTCAACTTCCCAAGCGCTAAATCCCGTGCTCTGCACAAAGTAAGCGCTCAATAAATACAACTGAATGAATGAATTTATCACTCTATTTGTACATATTCTACTTATTTTATTAATATGTTTTGTTTTGTTGTCTGTCTCCCCCTTCTAGACCGTGAGCCCGCTGTTGGGTAGGGACCATCTCTAGATGTTGCCAACTTGAACTTCCCAAGCGCTTAGTCCAGTGCTCTGCACACAATAAGCGCTCAATAAATAAGATTGAATGAATTTATTACTCTATTTTACTTGTACGTATTTATTCTACTTATTTTATTAATATGCTTTGTTTTGTTGTCTGTCTCCCCCTTCTAGACCGTGAGCCCGCTGTTGGGTAGGGACCGTCTCTAGATGCTGCCGACCTGAACTTCCCAAGCGCTTAGTCCAGCGCTCTGCACACAGTAAGCGCTCAATAAATACGATTGAATGAATGAATGAACCCCCCCCCCGGCCCTCAGACTAATCCTGGGCACAGGGTTGGGGAGATTGAAGGAGACGGGAGACGGTTGGCCCGTCACGGCCCTGGCCCCGCAATCACATGGGCTTCGGATGCGGTCTATCAATCCACCATCCCCCAGACCGAGGCTAACATACGTCCACGGCTTCCCCCGAACCACGCTCTTGGCCACTACGGTACCTGGAATAGTTTTTGCTTCTCTCGAACCTTGTTTTCAAACTGTCTGCGGGAGGCGGTGCTTATGGTCCTCTGGCTCAGCTGGCGAAGGGCCTGGGTGAGAAAATCCGGGAGTCGCGTCCTTTATTTATTGGAATTTCACCCCCACCCAGTAACTCCCGGGAGACTTGGGAGAGGAAACCAGGGCACCAATTTCCAACTCCCGGGGTGAGTAAATGTCAAGAAAGGTTTGTTTTGGGGTTTTTTTTTTAAGTGATATTTGTTAAGCAGGTCATTTCTCTGTATTTCAGTGACTCCATCTGTAAATACGACTGAATGAATGAATATTGGGTAGGGACTGTCTCTATATGTTGCCGATTTGTGCTTCCCCAGCTCTTAGTCCAGTGCTTTGCACACAGTAAGCGCTCAATAAACATGGTGGAATGAATGAATATTGGGTAGACTTTTAGACTGTGAGCCCACTGTTGGGTAGGGACTGTCTCTATGTGATGCCAATTTGTACTTCCCAAGCGCTTAGTACAGTGCTCTGCACATAGTCAGCGCTCAATAAGTACGATTGATTGATTGATTGATTGATTGATGGGGACCATCTATCTGTTGCCGATTTGTGCTTCCTAAGTGCTTAGTACAGTGCTCTGCACACAAACTTGTACTTCCCAAGCGCTTAGTACAGTGCTCTGCACACAGTAAGCTCTCAATACGACTGAATGAATAAGCACTCAATAATACAACTGAATGAATGAATGAATACTGGGTAGGGACCGCCTCTCTATGTTGCCGAATTGTATTTCCCAAGCGCTTTATACGGTGCTCTGCACACAGTAAGTGCTCAATAAACACGATGGAATGAATGAATATTAGGTAGGGACCGTCTCTATGTGTTGCCAAATTGTATTTCCCAAGCGCTTACTACAGTGCTCTGCACATAGTAAGCGCTCAATACGATTGAATGCATGAGTGAATATCGGGTAGGGACCGTCTATGTTCCCGAATTGTATTTCCCAAGCGCTTACTACAGTGCTCTGCATAGTTAAGCGCTCAGTAAACACGATTGAATGAATGAATATTGAGTAGGGACCGCCTCTATATGTTACCCAATTGTATTTTCCAAGCGCTTACTACAGTGCTCTGCACACAGGAAGCGCTCAATAAACACGATGGAATGAATGAATGGATATTGGGTAGGGACCGCCTCTCTATGCTGCCGAATTATATTTCCCAAGCGCTTACTACGGTGCTCTGCACATAGTAAGCGCCCAATACAGGCAATTGATTGAATGAATGAGTGAACACTGGGTAGGGACGGCCTCTCTATGCTGCCGAACTGTGTTTCCCAAGCGCTTACTACGCTGCTCTACACACAGAAAGCGCTCGATAAACACGATGGAAGGAATGAATGAATGAATATTGGGTAGGGGCCGCCTCTCTATGTTGCCGAATTGTATTTCCCAAGCGCTTACTACAGTGCTCTGCACATAGTAAGCGAACAGTACATACGATCGAATGAATGAGTGAACACTGGGTAGGGACGGCCTCTCTATGTTGCCGAATTGTGTTTCCCAAGCGCTTACTACAGTGCTCTGCACACAGTAAGCGCTCAGTAAGCGCTCAGTAAACACGATTGAATGAATGAATATCGGGTAGGGACGGCCTCTCTATGTTGCCGAATTGTGTTTCCCAAGCGCTTACTACAGTGCTCTGCATAGTTAAGCGCTCAGTAAATACGACTGAATGAGTGAATATTGGGTAGGGACCGCCTCTCTGTTACCGAATTGTATTTTCCAAGCGCTTAGTACGGTGCTCTGCACACAGGAAGCGCTCAATAAACACGATGGAATGAATGAATGGATACTGGGTAGGGACCGCCTCTCTATGCTACCGAATTGCCTTTCCCAAGCGCTTACTACGGTGCTCTGCACATAGTGAGCGCCCAATACAGGCGATTGATTGAATGAATGAATGAGTGAACACTGGGTAGGGACGGCCTATGTTGCCGAATTGTGTTTCCCAAGCGCTTACTACGGTGCTCTGCATATAGTAAGAGCTCAATAAACACGATTGAATCAATGAATGAATATTGGGTAGGGGCCGCCTCTCTATGTTGCCGAATTGTATTTCCCAAGCGCTTACTACAGTGCTCTGCACATAGTAAGCGCTCAATACATACGATTGAATGAATGAGTGAATATTGGGTAGGGACCGCCTCTCTATGCTGCCGAATTGTGTTTCCCAAGCGCTTACTACGCTGCTCTACACACAGAAAGCGCTCGATAAACACGATGGAAGGAATGAATGAATGAATATTGGGTAGGGGCCGCCTCTCTATGTTGCCGAATTGTATTTCCCAAGCGCTTACTACAGTGCTCTGCACATAGTAAGCGAACAGTACATACGATTGAATGAATGAGTGAACACTGGGTAGGGACGGCCTCTCTATGTTGCCGAATTGTGTTTCCCAAGCGCTTACTACAGTGCTCTGCGCTCAGTAAGCGCTCAGTAAATACGATTGAATGAATGAATATTGGGTAGGGACCGTCTCTCTATGTTGCCGAACTGTATTTCCCAAGCGCTTACTACAGTGCTCTGCACATAGTAAGCGCTCAATACATACAATTGAATGAATGAGTGAATATTGGGTAGGGACCGCCTCTCTATGCTGCCGAATTGTGTTTCCCAAGCGCTTACTACGCTGCTCTACACACAGAAAGCGCTCGATAAACACGATGGAAGGAATGAATGAATGAATATTGGGTAGGGGCCGCCTCTCTATGTTGCCGAATTGTATTTCCCAAGCGCTTACTACAGTGCTCTGCACATAGTAAGCGAACAGCACATACGATTGAATGAATGAGTGAACACTGGGTAGGGACGGCCTATGTTGCCGAATTGTGTTTCCCAAGCGCTTACTACAGTGCTCTGCATAGTTAAGCGCTCAGTAAATACGACTGAATGAATGCATATTGGGTAGGGACCGTCTCTCTATGTTGCCGAACTGTATTTCCCAAGCGCTTACTACAGTGCTCTGCACATAGTAAGCGAACAGTACATACGATTGAATGAATGAGTGAACACTGGGTAGGGACGGCCTCTCTATGTTGCCGAATTGTGTTTCCCAAGCGCTTACTACAGTGCTCTGCGCTCAGTAAGCGCTCAGTAAATACGATTGAATGAATGAATATTGGGTAGGGACCGTCTCTCTATGTTGCCGAACTGTATTTCCCAAGCGCTTACTACAGTGCTCTGCACATAGTAAGCGCTCAATACATACAATTGAATGAATGAGTGAATATTGGGTAGGGACCGCCTCTCTATGCTGCCGAATTGTGTTTCCCAAGCGCTTACTACGCTGCTCTACACACAGAAAGCGCTCGATAAACACGATGGAAGGAATGAATGAATGAATATTGGGTAGGGGCCGCCTCTCTATGTTGCCGAATTGTATTTCCCAAGCGCTTACTACAGTGCTCTGCACATAGTAAGCGAACAGCACATACGATTGAATGAATGAGTGAACACTGGGTAGGGACGGCCTATGTTGCCGAATTGTGTTTCCCAAGCGCTTACTACAGTGCTCTGCATAGTTAAGCGCTCAGTAAATACGACTGAATGAATGCATATTGGGTAGGGACCGTCTATGTTGCCGAACTGTATTTCCCAAGCGCTTACTACAGTGCTCTGCACATAGTAAGCGCTCAATACATACGACTGAATGAATGAGTGAATACTGGGTAGGGACCGCCTCTCTATGTTGCCGAATTGTGTTTCCCAAGCGCTTACTACAGTGCTCTGCACACAGTAAGCGCTCAGTAAATACGAGTGAATGAATGGATATCGGGTAGGGACCGCCTCTCTATGCTGTGGAACTGTATTTCCCAAGCGCTTACTACAGTGCTCTGCACATAGTAAGCGCTCAATACATACGATTGAATGAATGAGTGAATACTGGGTAGGGACCGCCTCTCTATGTTGCCGAATTGTGTTTCCCAAGCGCTTACTACAGTGCTCTGCACACAGTAAGCGCTCAGTAAATACGACTGAATGAATGGATATTGGGTAGGGACCGCCTCTCTATGCTGTGGAACTGTATTTCCCAAGCGCTTACTACAGTGCTCTGCACATAGTAAGCGCTCAATACATACGACTGAATGAATGAGTGAATATTGGGTAGGGACCGGCTCTCTCTGTTACCGAATTGTATTTTCCAAGCGCTTAGTACGGTGCTCTGCACACAGGCAGCGCTCAATGAACACGATTGAATGAATGAATGAATACTGGGTAGGGACCGCCTCTGTATGCTGCCGAATTGTATTTCCCAAGCGCTTACTACAGTGCTCCGCACATAGTAAGCGCCCAATACAGGCGACTGATTGAATGAATGAGTGAACACTGGGTAGGGACGGCCTCTCTAGGTTGCCGAATTGTGTTTCCCAAGCGCTTACTACGGTGCTCTGCATATAGTAAGCGCTCAATAAACACGACGGAATGAATGAATGAATGAATGAATGAGTGAATGACGCCTCGTCCCCTTTCCCCGCTGGGTGACCTTGGATAAGTCGCTTCCCCGGGCGCCCGTCCGGACAACCTGATTGGCTGGCAGGGTGGTGGGCGCTTAGGACGTCGCCCGTCACCTAGTGAGCGCCCCCCACCCAAAGGGCAGCACTGGGACGCGGATTCCCCTCCTCACCAGCACGTTCCGCAGCATGTCGACGCTCCCCAGCGGCCCAAGGACGCCCGCCTCACTCCACCAGAACCGGAAGAGGATCCCGGCTGACGTCACGGGCTCCCTTGCGCACGCGCCGCGGGAAGGGCGGGCTCCGATGGCTCCTTTGCGCACGCGCAGCGGGCGGCCTCCGGGATGCGGGGGCGCCGATGTCTCCTTTGCGCATGCGCAAAGAAGGACTCCGGGAGGGGGCGCCGATCATCATCATCATCATCATCATCATCAATCGTATTTATTGAGCGCTTACTGTGTGCAGAGCACTGGACTAAGCGCTTGGGAAGTACAAATTGGCAACGTCTAGAGACAGTCCCTACCCAACAGTGGGCTCACAGTCTAAAAGGGGGAGACGGAGAACAAAGCCAAACATACTAACAAAATAAAATAAATGGAATAGATATGTACAAATAAAATAAATAAATAAATAAATATAAAGTAATAAATATGTACAAACATATACGCATATGTACGGGTGCTGTGGGGGCCGATGGTTCCCTTGCGCATGCGCATTACTAGCGGGAGGGGCGGGCGCCGCGAGCTCTTTTGCGCACGCGCCAAGGGTTGGCTCCTGGCGGGGGAGGGAGGGGGTGCGCCGCGGGCTCTTTTGCGCACGCGCCGCAGGTTGACTCCGAGGGGGGGCGCCGGGGGCTCCTTTGCGCCTGCGCATTTCAGTTTACCCGCGGGAAGGGCGGGCGCCGCGAGCTCCTGTGCGCACGCGCAGCGGGTTGCCTCCTGGAAGGGGGGGAGCCGCTGGCTCCTTTGCGCACGCGCAACGGGTTGACTCCGGAAGGGGGGGTGCCGATGGTTCCCTTGCGCATGCGCGTTACCAGGAGGGCGGGCGCCGCAAGCTCTTTTGCGCACGCGCCGCGGGTTGCGTTCCGGAGTGGGGGGGCGCCGCGGGCTCCTTTGCGCACGCGCCATGGGTTGCCTCCGGCAGGGGAGATGCTGGTGCTCCTTTGCGCACGCGCCGTGGATTGCCTCTGGGAGGGGAGGGGAGCCGCGGGCTCACTCGCGCATGCGTATTGCCCGCAGGAGGGGAGCGCCCCAGACGTCAATCGATCAGCCGGCGCCGTCGAGGGCGGGACTTCCGGTCGGCGGGGCTGCGGCTGCGCAGTAGAGCCAAGCCAGCCTGAACAGAGCGGGGGGGGGGGGGTAGAGCAATAATAATAATAATAATGATGGCATTTTTTAAGCGGTTAGTATGTACAAATCACTGTTCTCAGCGCTGGGGTAGCTACAAGGTAATCAGGTCGTCCCACTTGGGGCTCACAGTCGTAATCCCCATTTTACAGATGAGGTGACAGGCACAGAGAAGTTGAGTGACTCGCCCAAAGTCACACAGCTGACAAGTGGTGGAGCCGGGATTTGAACCCATGACTTCTGACTCCAAAGCCACTGAGCCATGCTGCCTCTCATTCCATTCCACTCATTCAGTTGCATTTATTGAGCGCTCACCGTGTGCAGAGCACTGTACTAAGCGCTTGGGACTTAGAATAACAGAATAAACAGAAGCACTGCTAACATGACACCCAAACACTCCCTGCCTGGGCAAGGATTCTCAGATCAGAGCGGCAGCCTTCTGGTGTCAGAGATCCCCTGTTCCTCTTCCCTAAGAGTATGGCTTGACAACCCAACTGCACAAAGATTGCATTGTATTTGGCTCTTCTGAAAAAAAGTAAAAGAAAAGCTTACAAACCCCTGCTTTGCACATAGTAAGCGCTTAATAAATGCCATAATTATTATAAGGAAAGAAGGGTTTCAGAACAGAAGGTGAGAAAGGCCAGGGACAGCAACAGATGCGGAAAGGAAATCGAGGCGGGTCCTGACGTCCCCTGCCAAGTCTGTGTTCTTCACTTCTTTCTTGTGACAGGAAAACAGAAAAAACAATAACCACAGTAATGTTAGGGGCTCGCTTCATACTGTGTACTTAAAAATCCAAACCAGACCATCCATTGTTCATGGATGCACGGGACAAATGAGAAGCTTTTTTCTAAAGCCTAATAAGACACAGGATGTTTTTTCACGAAGATGATTGACATATTTCTTTGTGAAAGGCTTTGTAGGAATTTAGCACAATAGTACAGAACAGATTTCACTCAATTGCGGAAGTAATATTTACTGATTATATCTGGTTGACTTTGAACTATGTTCTACCTTTAAAGCTGAAACCATTTTGTTCTTTCCATAATCCCCCTGCCCGAGTGTAGCCTAAATACTTTTACATAATCACCACGGCAGAACAAATCCAGTTCACTTTTATTAAGCTGTAACGGATTCTAACGAAAAATTAATCTCTTCATATAACCGAGGGTACAGAGAAGTTTTTTCACTAGCCCAATGAACAAATTCTATTCCAACTCGACTCGTACTGGTTAGATGATCCTCCGTGAGGAGGTTGCTGCTGAAATATTTAAAACTGCTTTCTCATTTCCGTGACATTTCCCGGCTTTGACTATTTCAAAGGAAGTCTTTCACGCTTCTAGGTGCTTTCTGCACATTAACCCACGATGAGTTTACTGGATTTGTGGACTCTCTACAATCCGAGATACTGGATGAGAGTCTTTTGCAAGTTGTACAAACCATCTGGGTACACCAGAGACCAGCAGAAAACTTGGAAGGCGGGGAGCTCTCCCCGGCCCTACTTTGGGGTGCAGGCTCTGCAGAGTCACCCCATTTTTAGGCAGCAAAGGTCAGATTTAAGCACGGAGAGGTGGAGCCCGGGTGAACCGACAAACTCCTGATACCATGACAATCTCGTCACCCGGGAGAGCTGTTGGAAAAGGACCCCGTGGGTCCTGATCACCCCACCTTCCTCCCTCCTCATTCCCCCACCTAGCTTGAGAGATGAAACTCTCCTTCCTAAAACGAGTCTCAAAGAAGCCCCCCAAATGACGTCAAGCCTAGAAAAACAGACCGCCTCTGCGATAATCACATCTCAGGGCCCTTGCAAGCCATCTTCTCCGCTGAACAAAGTCACCTTTGCACCACAGGGTCTCATCCTGTTATACACACACACACATACACAGGTATGTACATGAAGCAAGAAGACGTGTGGCACTTTTAACCCTCCTACTGTTAAATTTAGTTAAACAAACTAGACCCAATACCCAGATTTGAGACTTAAAAGATATCCATACAATAAGTACATATTTTCAACAGACACCTTGTGTGTTATTACCGGACCTGTATTGGAGGGTAATTTCAATCGACAAAAACATAAGCAATCTGAAAGCAATTTAAAACATGCACTTTCATGCAGGCGGAATAATTTACATTCGTTTCAAGTACAAGTTCCCTAGCACGTTCCCCCGTTTATTCAATGTTGACTATCTGGATTGGATAATCCCTACCGTTACCTCTAACCATTTGATCAGATGCTTAATCTAGAATCCCCAGAAGCGAGCGGGGGATTTTTTTGTGGTGTTTGATTTTGTTTTGTTTTTCAAAAGAACTCCGGTCCCAGGAAGACCCACGCAAGCAACTGGGATGGAACTGCAGATCACACCCGCAGTGTGACCTGAAATTAGCTTTTCGGGTCAAACTCGGGTCATCGTCCTCAAGGGAGGCTTTGACCTTGGGTTGTAACCTTGCCGGCTCCAGGACCTAACTGGGGCACGCGCTCTCCAACAAGGCGTCGGCTTTAAGCTCCCGGCCCGGGCAATGATACTGAATTTCCTCGCGGCAACGGGCCCCGGACTCTAAGGCAGGACTTGGAGCGGTCTCGCTTTCTCGACCCGTTTAGACGGCTCTTCTCTCAGTGAAGGTTGTACTCGGGGGCTGTCACGCCTCATTCGGAGCGAGCTGGAGGCCGCTGCCGTCGCAATGGGATCCAAAAGGAAACGACTCACCTTCCCAGTTGGCCGGGAAGCTACCGTTGGGCCGACCTCCTGGCGGGCCTCTGCCCTTCGGGACAGTGGGCGAGTCCTTTTTTAAATCAGAAACGGGCTTGACCTTAACGCCTATGAACGGGACGTAGGAAAGGTGGGAAGTGGTTTATTTAGCCTTGGGCCTTCTCTACCTTCCCCCGGCCTCCTGAATCCCAACAGGCTAACGAGTCCGGTTCTCAAACCTTCCGCTCCCCTCTCTTTCTCCCACACCTTCTACGTACACGACACCAGACAGGGATTAGATTATAACCGACGGAGCACAAACACTCAAGCAGCAGATGCATTACCGGGGAGGGAGGGGGGCGTTTTATATATGCACCACGGGGCCACATTAGAAAGCCATCTCGGCAGGCTCGGCGTCGAGGTGATCGACGGAGCCGCTGTCCGTTTACGTCCCTGCCGCATTTTCACCAGTCACGTCCTCAGGACGGGAAGCCAGGGGCCGCGGGGCTTCAGGAAAAGGCTACGTGGCCTTGGGAATGACGTGCAACCCGGGCGTTTAGTGTTTGGGAGCTAGGTTGGGTTGGGACTGGCCTTGATGCACATGCAGTGGATTTGGTTTCAGGAGAGAAAAATCAATTGGGAATGTCGGCGCTGTTATTTCTGTTCCCGTATTTGTGATGAATGAAGAGCAGCACCACGCCCAAGAAGAAGCAGATGGAGCCGACTGTGATGTACGCAATTCCCAAAAATGGATTTTTGCCTCCCATCCACGACACGGTACTCAGGATCATCCTTTTTCGGCCGTCGAAACTATGGACGGGGTAATCTGGGGAGGGTATCGGAAGGCCGCTTTTCAAACGCGAGCCGCCGCCGCATTAAAACGTCATTCGAGGACTCCTCGCGCAGCCCGCTGGCTCCTATTTAACTGGCCTACTCACTGATCGCCACGGTCATGACCTCTAGGACTTACTCACTGGGCTTCGTCCTTGTCTCGCCGAAAACCTCTTGCTCTTCTCCCCGGCCTGGGGGCTCCCTCCTCCTTCACATCCAACAGACCCCCCCAAATCCCCCATCCTCGAAGCCCTATTAAAAATCCCATCTCCTCCACGGAGACTTCCGTGACTAATCTCCCACCCTCCTTCCCTTCCTTTTGCGTCACTTGTACACTTGAGACCCGAGCCCTCAATTGCTCATGCCATCTCCTCACCCCACGGCACTTGTGTACTTCTCTATCCTCGGGAATTTCCCCTACTGTAATTTACTCCAGTGTCTGTCTCCCCTGCTGTACTGTTACCGCCTACGGGGCAGGGCCGGTGTCCATTAACTCTAGCGGACTCGCCCAAGCTCTCAATACAGCGTGAGTGAGCGCTCGATAAATACAGCGGATGGCTCGCCTTCCTAAAGCACATACGAGGGGCTATTGGAAAAGTGAGCGTTTTTCAGGAGCCGAGATGGACGGTGTTTTAAGGATCCAGGTTCTCGGTGTTCTTACTCTGCACTAGGGTGGGTCTTCCTGACCCAACAATTAGACCAGGGAGACTCACTGCTCCTCCTGGTAAACTGGCAGAGAGGCAAGTATGGGTTCTAATTCCGGTTCTGCCACTTGCCTGTTGTATGACCTGGGATAAGTCACTTACCTTCTCTATGCTTCATTTACCTCACCTGTAAAATGGGGATTAAACACCTGTGCTCCCTCCCTCTTAGACTGAGGGTGCCACGCTTGACTCATTACGAGACGACTCGTTATAGGCATCTGAAAGGGAAGAGTGCCTCACTGATTTGCTGGATTTCCTCAGAAAACTTACGGCTAGAAGGGTACCAATGGACAGGATCTACTTGTGTTTCTCCAAAGGCAAGTCTCTCTCCTGCTTCATACATTTCCAATGGATCGCCACGCTTCCCACCTCTGAAACCTTACTCAGTCCCCTCCTCCAAGAAGCCTTCCCTGACTCACCTTTCATATCCTCATCCTATTCTCCCTCCCTTCTTCTTCCTCTGTGAATTTGGATTTGTACCTCTTAAGCACTTGATATTCAATCCACACCCAACCTCATGGCACTCAAGTACAAATCCTTAAACTCTATCACTTCCCCATCTATAAATTATTTTAATGTCCATCTCCCCCTCAAGACACAAACCTCCTTGTGGGTAGGGATCCCATCTACCTACTCTACTGTAACGTACCCTCTCAAGCGCTTAATACAGTGCTCTGCACATGGTAAGTGCTCAATAAAAACCACTGATTGATTGAAAATACAGTTCCCCTTCACTTTACAAGAATCAGATGGAAGAACACTTATCTTTGTTTGTCTCTAAGTAAAATGACATTATGTCATGACCTAAAACCATATCTAAATATATAAAATAAAACTTTCAACTACGAGGTTACCGCTTTTAAGTAAAAAATTTTCTTCACTTGTAACTGCACATTCGTGATTTGAGAATTGTGCCCTTTTGTGAATATGTTCCCTTATTTTGCCCTATAGACTGGGATTTAATAATCCACTTGGAACCAACGGAGCAAATGCAATTACTTAACTATTTAAAAGAAATGATTTCTCATTTTTTTAGAAAAGGTATTCTGATGATTAATGAGAAATAACAAGACTTTTTATTGGTTTAACTCTATTCTCTCGAGAACTTATCTCCCTCCTGGTATGGAATGATCAGACTGGCTCATTAAACTGGCCCTGGGAAATCACATGGACGTAACCTCATCAAAAATGCTAAATAGTTAAAAAGCAAAACGGTGGAGCTTTTGAATGACAATGAGGCCAAGTCTCCCAGTAGGTAGGCATGTTCTTTGGTAGCCAGCTGGGCCCCTGGGGAAGAGCTTGAACTCTTCATCCACTGCAATGATGCCCTGCTGCGGAGAGAGTTAATTAATGCTCTTCCCAGGAATCCTAAGCCTTCCTCCAGAGAATGGCCCTGGGTACACTGGGAGAGTGGGTCTTGGCATCAAATCTGGTCCTTTTCCACTGACTCATTGGCTTCGGCTCTCACCTACAGACACTACGTGATGGAGTTAATTTGCAAAGTGGGATTTACGCCATTTGCCCGGGCAACCGGTACGGAGCCCTGACGCAGAGACGATCCTGTCCGTTCTTCCCCCAGCCCGTTCCCAAACGTCCGTCTGAAAACAGTGTTTATCACACCCTTTTAACCTTGGAAGATGCTACCGGGAGAAGCAGCGTGGCCTGGTGGACAGAGCACGGGTCTGGGAGGAGGCCCGGTTCCGTCCCTCGTCTGCTGTGTGACCTGAGGCAAGTCGCTTCGCTTCTCTGGGCCTCGGTGACCTCATCTTTAAAATGGGGATTAAGACTGTGAGCCCTATGTGGGACAGGGACTGTGTTTAACCTGGTTATCTTCAATCTACCCCAGTGCTTCATACAGTGCCTGGTACACAGAAGGCGCTAAAAAACCACCACAAAAATCAATGAACAAAACATTGAAAATGCTGTCTCACTACCTGCATCCTGAGAAACGAGGCCGCTTCCCGCCCCACCACCCCGTTTCTCGAAACGCAACCACCAAAGGATACTGTACGTGACTTTCAGAGAGTACTGGCCCGCAGGTAACGTGGGCTGCAAGCCGCTCTTCTTCTCGATCAGTCGATAGAGCTTACGGAAAGTGGGCAGGGCCGCCGTGCGCATCCACACGATAAAGTCCTCGTTGATAAACCCGTTGTTGTCAGGATCGCGATCCAGCATGTACACGGGCTTGGGCCAGTTGACGGGCTTCGTTGTATCTAAAAAATAACGCAGTTAAAAACAAGGAACTCATAAGGCAACGTTTCCCGGCCGAACTGTTTTAGAGCACCAAAGAAATTAGGCTACTCATTTCACGTTTGGAGCGTGGCTCAGTGGAAAGAGCCCGGGCTTTGGAGTCGGAGGGCATGGGTTCAAATCCCAGCTCTGCCAACTGTCAGCTGTGTGACTCTGGGCAAGTCACTTAACTTCTCTGTGCCTCAGTTCCCTCATCTGTAAAATGGGGATTAAAACTGTGAGCCCCTCGTGGGACAACCTGATCGCCTTGTAACCTCCCCAGCGCTTAGAACAGCGTTTTGTACATAGTAAGCGCTTAACAATTACCATCATCATTATTATCTATTAGAAGTCGACCAACGGCCGGCCGATTAAGTTCTGCATTCAGTTTCTAGGAAAGTCCACCGAACTTAATAGAGTGTTTTCAATCCGTTGCAGAGCCCGCAGGCTACGTACTTTACACTTATTGTTCATGTCAGAGAGCTAACCCTATAAAAAGGCCGAAAACATTCTACAATGCCCTAGAAAGTGGGACAAACTCTTTGATCTTCACCTTTTCTGGAAGACACACCTTCTATTTGGATCATTATGGAGTTTACCTTTAAAAAGTGCTGACAGGTTATGTGTTGCTCCAGAAGGATTTCTGAATTTCACATTTTTATCTGTCCACCAAGCAATACCTCTGTTTTTTAATGGAATGGCAGACATCGTATCATTGTCAATGCGGAACAATTCCAACGTATCTAAAAATGAAACGATGAAGAAATTGTGATTATTTAATGGCTAAGAACCCACAACAGGCAAGCTGCTGTTTACCTGATTGCTACTGGCACAAACTGCCAGGGAGCGCCTTGGATATAAGCACCAAAACAAAACAGGCAAAATTGACATGAGAAAAAAAAAAACACGTTGACTGACGACCAAAAGAAACAACCCGGTCTCTCTGCTTTTCTTTTTCTTCTCCTCTAAGACCTTCCAAGAACTTTCCAAGACTTAGGAGCTGGGGATAACGCCTTTAAAACCTGATAAAGTACTTTACAAATCAGGGTAAAGGTGGCAGCGGAAGGAGCATACAAAACCCATTTTTCACTCAAAAATAAAAAAAGGTTCCCATTTAGATGTCTTAATTTGCTTTTATAAAAAGGCCCCAAAACATACCTCGAGGTTCCCTTGTGGGCAGGGAAAGTGTCTACTAACTCTGTTATAGTGTACTCTCCCGACAGCTTAATACAGTGCTCTGCACACAGTTAGTGCTCAATAAATGACTGATTGATCGACTGAACCAATTCCTTGGGTTGACCTGTCTCCCGTCCCCCAAAAAACAACTTTGTTCATTATTAGTATATTTTTGTCCAGTGATCACCCAACAAGTAAATCTCAAAGTCCAAAAGGACAATTCCAAACCTACCGCTCTAATGACAGTAGCATTCTAGGGACTATCACTTTTCATAGTAAAAAAACTGTGGCACCTTTTTTACTGCATAACACACTATCAAAACCTTAAATGACCCAAACTGGAAAATGACTTGACAGCATAAAGAATCGCATAAAAAAATATCGTACCGTTAAACATGCTATTGGCAATAGCTCCGCAAGGAGCAATGGCTTTATCCTCATTCCTGCGATAGGGCTCACACTCCTTACTGGGATTCTGAAAGAAAAGTCGGTTAGGACCCGGAGTGAAATAATAGCCGGTCGCTTCGGTGTCTGACGGACTAGGTTTGGGCCGATTCCCTGATTTCTAACAACCACGGTTGAAAGGATTAAAATCTGTAAAGCTTACAAATTCTCTAAGCGGCCCGCTGACGGGAGAGTAAGATTTTTCTCCCGTTTACTTCTGACTACCTCCTTCTCCCTGCTGGTGGGGGGACTTGGTGAACAACTATTTTGTGGTTGCCCTTTGTTTTTGAGAACGCGCCCCGGCCTCTGCTCCCTGCAGGCATGCTGCCCTCCCTACGGTAATGCTGTGTTACGGTCCTAAGAGACTTCAGATTTGTTCAGACCCAAGAGGGACAGCGACGTTACATTCAGCTTGAACAGGCAGAGGCAAACGCTTGGCAAGTGACCTCGGCAGTATTTCCTATCAGAAGCGTCACGGACTGCCCTGAGAAAACGGCAGTTTCATGCTCTTCATACCCTAACTCCCCTTTCTGTCATCCCTTGAATGACGGGAGCTTCGACGGTATACTCCTTCCCTGTGAAGCATGATATAAACACGTAGGAAGTAAGATTTCAAACAGCCCCAGAGGACTAGCAACAACGGCGCTATGAGAAACCACAAAAGGTTTTAGACAGCTGATGAAAAATAAGACTACAGGAAACAATCCTTGAGGCAAAGTAACGATGTCCAGTCTCCCCGCGATTAATCGGTTCTGGAGGGGACACGTCCTTTATAATCATTCTGCAACAGGATCAAATAGTGACACTGAGGGAGACATTTCTGTTTTCTTTGTTCTCTGGCAAAACTCCCACTATCCGGAACAGCAGGTAACTGTCGCTTCTCTGCTTAACCGGAACAGAACTGGCGGGCTGGGAGGGAATGATCCCTCTACCCTGCAAGTTCCTTCTGGGCAGGGAATGTGTCTACCAAGTCGTACTGAACTCTCCCAAGTGCTTAGTACAGTGCCCTGCACACAATAAATACCACTAACTGACGAACTGAAACATGGCCACGGGCACAGAGAAACAAGCCTGCTGTCACCCTTCTCCCACCCCTGGCCCTCTCTGACTTCCCACTTGAGGGTGTCCCCTCCCCTCCCGAGCCAGCAGACCTTGGTCTGTTGTGGATGTCAAAGGGGCAGAAGGGGGAGGCTCTGGGGACCCCCCCCCAGCCCATTCTCTGGTCCGAGCACGGCCCTGAGACGCTGGCTCCAGGAAGGTGGCAGCCCAGAGAAACCAAAATGGGCACCCACCTATACACGACCCATCTTTTGGCTGCTGTTGCACTAAAAAGTGCCTTCAGGAGTGGCCAGCGGTAGCCACGGTGACCAATAGGCCTGTAGCAGAAGGGTCATTTGAAAAAACTGCACTGATGCCCTCTGACCTATTCTACAACCCCCCCCACCCCCCAATCTCCCTCCTCCCAGTCCTCCCAGCCCAGCTCCCAGTGGCAATATCCATCAGTCTCCAGTCCTCCCATTAGACTGCCTTCTCCGGGCCATTAACCGGGAGCTCTGGGGCTGCTGGAGACCTGCAATCAGGCAGAAGCCTCAAGAGCGACAAGTTGTCTGAACGCTGTCACCTTCTTTGTTCCTTCAGCGGCATTTACTTACGGTTAAGGAGCTATTGTCGCCATTGAGTTGGCTATCGTCTCGAGATTTCACGTAACGGCGATGATTTTGATAGAAATTGGACAATCCGTAATACATAAACACATTGCCCTGAAGGAAGACATCGAAAGAGGTTTTACTAATGTGGAAAATATCAAACCGGTACAAAAAACTATTATTACATTTGGCACCGTGCCCCACACCTACGTACAACTTTCAAAATGCTTGTTCTTCAGGAGCAGTTGCCAATTTTCAGGCACTCTCCAGATCTCAATTCTCTAGGAAGACATGGATTTATTTATTTTTTCTGAGTCACAAGCTAATTTCATCCCGGGCAACAGAGTGCCGGGCAATTCATTAAACTGATAAATACGTATACAGAATGATTTTCGGATCTGTAAGCATTTTAAGTGACATTAAAAGACTCTCTAAGCCCCACCTGGGGCAAGGAACTGTCTCGACCTGATCGACACTTTTTGTCCCTGCACTTAGTACAGCGCTTGGCACACAGTAACTGCTTACCAAATACCACAATTATTAGCAGACCAACGGTCCGCTGGAAGAGCCATACGGCTGTTCATTTCAGGACCTCGCTTGTGGCTATGGATGTATCACGACAAGGTCGTTCCTCGTATTTAATGGTAATGCCACCGGTGGTGAGATCCTTATGTGACCGACAATCCGCTGCAGTATGCGTGCACACGGACATAATCCCTTTTAGGCCTGATGTTTGCTAACTGTCGTTCGAGTTTGGAGTTATTTTCTAATGGGAACTTCCTGATCCCTCTCGGCTGGATGGTTCCTTTATTTGTTGTTTGCTTTATATTGGTTATGGGCTTCCGGGATAAAAGCCGCCAGGCACAGTCCTCTCCGGGGGGCCTCTGGAGAGAATGAAGCGGGCGGTTTTAGAGCACTGTTAACAAAACCCTTCCCTATTCGGGGTGAACGGTGCCTACCTCTAGAGTTGCTCACACAACTGAGGTGCTCCCAAATGTCTTTTCTGCCTTCAAACCCGCCTGCTCGTGTATGCCCTTTAATTAAGGCAGGGCGTGCACGGGTTGTGATGCCCTCACTAAGACACGGGTATCATCTGTCCAGCCGGCATTGCCAATTGTGAGTCGCCCTGAGCCGACTTAGCTCGATTCCTCAGCGACTGAAAAGCTGCACTATCCACAAGGGTAAGAGTGTAATCTGTCCCTGGGAAACAGACTCTTCTCAGGAGGAGGCAGGGTTGTGGTTCATTCAGCCTCCGTGGGTGTAGCATTCATTCCCGCCGTAAGCCCGCCCGGCTTACCCAGACTGGAGTTCGTTGTCCGGACTATTTAGGTGGCTCTGCCACTCCCCAGAAATATGGGTGGCTTGGGAAAAGGGAAATTGGGAGGGAAAACTAATAAAGATAGACCCAGTCTCTCCCAATCGATCGATCAGTGGTATTTACTGAGCAGTTACAACATGTAGAGCATCTGGGAGAAGGCGATGGAATTAGAGGACACGCTCCCTGCCCAAAATGAGGTCACAGTAGAGAGGGGGAGACAAACATTAAGAGAAATCCTTTGTAATATATAATTTAAAGATATGTATGGAAGTGCCCTGGGGTTGGGGCAATATCAAAGGTTCAAAGGTCACAGATGACGCAGAAGGGAGAGAAGACAGGGGAGCTTGTTGTGGGCAGGGAGTTGTGCCTGTTTACTGTTCTACTGTACTCTCCCAAGTGCTTTGCACACAGTAAGCGCTCAATAAATACAACTGAATGAATGAAAACAGGGCCTCCCCTTCCCTGGGCCTTTGACGAGGCAGATCCTGGACGGCAATTATCCATTCAATTCAATCATATTTATCGCGCTCCTGTGTGCAAAGCACTGTACTAAGCACTTGGGAGAGTACCATATAGCGACGAACAGAAATGGGGTTACTTTTCTACTGGAGGAGACGTGACTGGGCACCATTCTTCTCACTGAACCCCAAGTTCTGACTCATCTACCTGCCACGTTTGCAATCTGGGTCAACTGCATGTCTCTCCCATTAGGCTCTAAGTCTTCAAAGACAAGGACCTGGGTCTTTTCGCTTCTCCTGCACGTTCCCACATGCCTAGTACAGTGCTCTGCACAACACACTCAATCAGCATCGAAGACGATGTTGATTCCAGCTTGCACCATTTCCCGTGGTGATGAGGGCTATCTGCTGCGTGAGGAGGAAGGCGGGACTTTCTCCTAGCACACAGAGTAACCCAGTTTTTGACAGAGACTGTACCAGCAATCCTGGGATTTGTACGTAGACCTAAAACTTTCAGAAAACACTAAAAAACAGAGAAGCAGCACGGCCTAGTGGGTAGAACATGGGCCTGGGCGTCAGAAGGCCCGGGGTTCTAATCCCGGCTCCGTTGTTTCTCTGTTGTGTGACCTCAGGCGAGTCGCTTAACTTCTAGTGCTTCAGTTATCTCGAGCCCGGAGGAATTGCTGGGATTAGAGCCCGGGAACTTCCGACTTCCAGGCCTGTGGTAGGTCATGCTGCTGTGGGTATAAACCACAATGGTAAAGAAACACTTAACAGAGGGCTCTGCACATAGTAAGCACTCAAACACCACTAACTGATGCGTCTCCTTTTTCTTTCCTTGGGGAAAATGGACAGTGATAATAGAAAGCTCAGCTCTGATTTGAGACCAGTAAAAGAAAGCCCCGGTATGGGATGCTACCTCTGGAGAATGAATAAAGTCGCGGGTGGGCTCAAAGTGGAAATGAATACCGGCAAGAAAGCCCTATTTGCAGCCAAAGGTCCTAATGCATCTCTTTAAAGTACAACTGGTTCATTACTAACAATGAGGTCATAATAGCAAGAATAAATAAGTGGTCACTCTGAGGGCAGCCAAGTAGAAATAACTGCAGGGCTGCTTTGGATCAGAGCTCAATGTTTGGGGTACAGCAGATAAAAGGCCAAAGCTATTAGTTAAATGAGAGTCCCAAAAAGTGGCAACCTTTCTCCAAAGCGAAGACCCAAAATCAGAATTTACAAACTATTTTTTCAACGGCTCCAAGTCAATAGTAGCTTTTCACCTATGGACCGATTAATCATTCAATAGTAATTATGCACCCCTGAGGTGTGCTATCCTCTAGGAGCTTAGGATTTATGAAGGGTATTTTATGTACGACTCCTCGTCTTCAAAGGGAAGCTATTAATACACAAATCCAAGTCTCATGACCTAGCTTGTGAAAAGGGACACATTTAAAGATCTTTTGCTTTTTTAGTAACACACTTCCTTGAAAGGCAGACCTCAAAAGCTTGTTCCAGGGTAAAGTTAATGTTGCAGATGCAAGATGCTGTTTGATTCCAAGACAAACACTTATTACAGGGACTATCAGCTTCTGTTCCTGTGTAATCAATCTGAAAAAGAAAAGCAAAATTACCATCCACTTGAGGAAAACATTTATCCACAGAAACATTTTCTAAATGATGAAAAAATATGAATCTACAGAATAAATCCTAATCTTCCTGATTCTCTTTTCTGGAACAAACTTCCCAGTGAAAACAGTCTAATGGTCTATGTGGTCCCTAAAGGCAGAAACAGTGACTGCCATCTCATCTTTGTGAGTAAATCATTTTCTCCACTTTACTAATAGACAGGCCACTAAATACTTATGCAAAATGAAAGGCTTGCGTCAAATGACTTGCACTTTGAAGATATAAAGTACATCAATCTACATTTTTGTGCTGAAGGCCACTTTTCATCCAGTTTCCCCCCACCTTACAAATACTCAGGTTATTACTTATGCCATTTCACTTAAACTTTAGCTGTATTTTATACTCAGGAAATATTAAGACTTTTTTTAAAAAAAAGACATTTATTAAGCGCTTAGGTGGATACGACTAATCGGCTTCTAATTCTCTTTCCACTCCACTCACCCCCCCACTTCTTTCCAGTCTCTCCCACACAATCACACTGCGGCACTAATGAGGGCTGGACGTACGTGGCCCCGATTTCCATGGACTCCTGAGCTCGGTCCCTTTGAGAGTAGGAGGTGAGGGAAGATTAAAAAAACCAAAACAAAACCCAAAACAAGGGGTGCAAAAGCCAGAAAAAAATGTGGGAGATGTAGGAGTAGTGACAGCTTTTTTTTTTCTCCGTGGTATTTGGAGCAGATACAAATTCATCAGGTTGGACTCGGTCCCTGTCCCACATGGGCCTCACGGTTTCAATCCCCATTTTTGCAGAGGAGGTAACTGAGGCCCTGAGAAGTGCCCAAAGGTCACCCAGCAGATAAGTGGAGAAGCTACGATTAGAACCCGGGTCCGTGTGACTCTCAGGCCTGGGCTTTATCCACTAGGCCTGCTGCTTTGCTGTTAAACTATCAGTGTTTTGCCCCACACAGAGAGCGAAGCTAGGCTTCACTCCCTCATCCCCACCTTGAGACTCTCCCTGTCCGTCGACAGTGGCCAGCTTCGGCTGTGGCTAAGGAGCCGTCCGAAACTCCAGTGCCCAGCGCAGAGAGTCTGGGTGAGACCAGGAGGCTCTAAGAGCACAGCCCAATCCTCACCCTCCATCCTTCCCATTGTTCGACACCCCCGGGGTGGGATTTCTCCGGGGATCCACCTACCCTCCTCACCTTGCCCAAACCCTGGGCCACTATTACGGGACTGGAGCTTGGAGGGAAGCAAGCCTGAAAACATGCTCTTCTCCCTTACCAGCCTTTATTCCCAGGTCTTCTGTAATATGCTTTCACTTAGCCCCACATCTAATTTGCTGGGGGAGAAGGCCTTGGGTTAATAATGACAGTAAGCGCTCAATAAATACGATTGAATGAATGAATGAATGGAATAATGAAAGTTCAGTGGGCAGACAAATGATTCCATCAGCAGCCAGACACGGGCCCACCCCACCCAACCCCCTAACCCATTCTCCCCCACCCCCAGTCCCCAACATTTAAGTCTGGAAAAGAGCCACACTCTATTACATTATACACTGCTTCAAGATGTCACGCATTCTACATGAATGGTAATTTCTAACGGCAGAATTCTAAAAGACCCTTTCTTCCATGTGCTGAAATAATTCAAGAAAAATGATCACACCTGGGTAGTTTGGTAAACTCAACATTTGCTTGCGAATCACAAGATCAGTTTTCTATTTCTTTTTCCAGCTAGGCACTCGCAATTTGACAGTAAGTGAAAAATCTTCTGAGCTGCAGTTTTCCTATCTGTCCCCTAACTACGTCTCCAAGATATTAGTTCATTTTGAATCATCATTTAAGTGCATTTTAGAGAAAGGTGCTAGAGCCATATATTTTCACAGCTCCCCCCAAATCTTTCAGTGTGTACTGAAAACTTTTTTTCCCAAATAATATGGATTAAATGTGGTTCATTTAGACGTCTCAACTGCAAACCCCAAAATAGCCTAAAAGCAGGAGTAGGTGACATTTTGGGGGAATGCCAAGAAATGCTGAATCAGAGTGCCGTGACGGGAATCTGAGAGGACAGGTATGCTTTTACTAGGTGGTCCGCAAAAAGGACTGTACAACCCCTCTTCTGCAATGATTTTTTTTAAATTTCCCATGAGAGTTGCAACCCTTTGGTTCGAAGATGACCTGGCTTATGGTAAGACTGTATCTGTGGGTGCTGGGAAATGATCCAACGTCGGTGCTTGCTCATAGTGTTTTGCTTTGGGACCAAGTAAACCCTTTAGAGCAGTTAACCTCCTCCAGACTCGGACTAAAGAATGAGAAACCTGGCAACACAGAGTCAAAATAGCCTCCGTCCTCTTCACGTCCCAGCCCTAAAGATTCTCACGGAAGAACCTGCTCTTAGGCTGGAGGGCTGGGGGTGGTTGCCAGTGCCAACTGGCATCCTGTGTCCCCTTTGCTGATCGTGCCAGGGGTGGCGGCTAATCCCTGCCTTAGGGGGATACAAAAACAAATGACTTAAATTACATAGGGACCACACGACTCAACGAAGGTGTTCATTTTGTCCTTAAACTCAAAAAGCCAGCCAGAGAGAGAGATCATCACGTTTTGAATGAGAAAGGGCTTTGTGCTACCAGGACTGGGAGTTCTTGCCATAGAAAAGCCTCCAGCGTTGTGCTAATTGATCCCAGCAGTCAAAGGTGTGCAGGGAGAGGCAGGTCGCCTTTAGTGTAGAGGGACTGGGGCTTTGGGAAATACAGGTAACATTCCAAACCTGTTTGCTGCCCAAAGAACCCTCTATTAATTTAAAAACAAATGTTGCATCGGATCACCTTTACTTTACTGCTCATCAGCTACGACCTTATGGATTACCAATTATTAATCAACTAAGCGCCCACTGTGTGCAGCATTAAGCTCTTGGGAGAGTACAACAGAATTACAGACATGAACGCTGCTGCCGGATAGCAGTAAAGCCTAATTTATGCAATCTCTGTGATTGAAGATTTATAATTTGGCAGGGAACGTCTATGCTATTTCTGCTGTACTGTACTCCCCCACGGGCTTAGTACAGTGCTCTGCACATAGTAAGCGCTCAATCAATCAACTGAATTTACTGAGCAGTTACTGTGTACAGATCACTGTACTATATGCTTGGGAGAGTACAACACAATAATAGAGACATTATTTATTAGAACGTAAATACCACCTATAGAACTAGGTTTTCTCTCAGCCCGTTTCCACTAGGAAAGAGCAAAAGTGGCACTAAAGTCATTTTTAGTACAGAAGTGTCAAATAGTACGCAGAGTGGAACATGGCTAGAGTTTAGAACCCTACCCTACAAGTCTAAATCCTAAAGAAAGATGACTAAGGCTTAAATAGACTGGTTTATTGGATAACACTTGTGAATCTTGAAAGTCTGTTTCAAGATTTTTGCCTTCCAACCAATTCAGTTTTCTTCTTCTGCCTCATCTTCACAGTCTACAGAACAAGCTGCAATGAAAGATGGTTGAAGAAAGGAAGTTTGGAGAACGTGCACTTTTTTAGCTTGCGTGAAAACAGTTGGCATGCTTCCACATCTGTCTAGAAGCCAGCCCTAAAGAAAATCAATTGAAGACCTGTCCAGGCAGATCGGTAAAATGCTGAGTAATAAAGTAAACCCTCAGAAGCAAGATTAAGAAAATTAAGCCTAAAACAGCATTCCTATTCACCTTTTCTACACAACCATGCAAAAGTGGTTGGGGGCCTCTGATGCTCAGACGCAGAGATTAGGTTATAAATGGAAAAATGGAAGAGGAACTTCCCCCTAAGGCTGCTATAGTACCGTCGGATAAAACACTGAGGAAGCGTGGAGTGACCAGCCGGCTTCTAGGGGCGATGGGCAATGAGTGAAATGGTGTGGCCTAGTGGATAAAGCACAGGCCTGGGAATCAGAACAGCCTCTGGTTTCTAATCCTGGCTCTGCCACTTGACTGCTGTGAGACCTTGGGCAAGTCACTTTCAAGAAATCTGATTCGGCTGTCACCTTATTAAGGACCCTCAAACGTGACCTAAAGTTTAGCTTCACTTACTGAATGGTTTCCCTTCGGAGATCAGCTCATTCATTCTCCTCAACTGATTTTAGATTTTAATCAATAAGCTTTGAAGAACAGATCTGCTTCATTACTACACAGGGGAAGAACCACTTCCCTCTTGCCCCTTTCCGAGATAACTCAGTTCTCAGAGTAGCAGCCTGGCTCCAAATCTGCTGTGTGATCTTGGACAAGTCACTTCACTTCTCTGTGCCTCCGTTACCTCATCTGTAAAAAGGGGATTGAGACTGTGAGTCCCACATGGGACAGGGACTGTGCCCAACCCTATTTGTTGGTATCCACCCTAGTGCTTAGTATTGTGCCTGGCACATATTAAGTGCTTAACAGATACCATAATCATCATCAAAGTTTAGTCCTGAGTTTTTCTTCACATGAGGTTCTTCAAGACCACAATTCAAGCATGAGGGAACGGAAAGTAGGACGCCCCTTGAATCGGAGTGAAGAAAGACTATTTCTGCTAAGTGTTTCTGAAGGCAAGAACTAGAATGCCCAAGTAGTCCTACGTGATTAGGGAAGGCATTATCGGCTGCCCCATAAGACGTCCACAGTGACTATTTGCCAGTTGTCCAAGGATTATATAAAATGTAAAATATAATATTTTTGTTTTGTTTTGTTGTCTGTCTTCCCCTTCTAGACAGTGAGCCCATTGCTGGGTAGGGACCGTCTCTATATGTTGCCGATTTACACTTCCCAAGCCGCTTAGTACAGTGCTCTGCACACAGTAAGCACTCAATAAATACGACTGAATGAATAATCGATGTAATACATATTATATAACATGGAGAAACAATACTAAGATATGGCTGCTAAATTGTAACTTTGCAGAACAGTGCATTTTTGCTATCCGAATTTTTACTTACAATGACAATCTCACATCAATATGGACTTCAAGGATTGGCACCTCAGGCTCCAGGCAACCCCTACCTCCTTCCTCTCCCTGACCTTAAGGCGCTCAGACTTGAGATACCTACGGGCTTAGCTGGTTTTATTCCTTCAAAATCTTGGAGAATGGCATTGGGAAGAAAATTAGAAGCCATCAACTTGAAAATGAAAGAGAAAAATAAAAGTGACGAGATCACTTTGCCCCACACACCTAGTGAAAGGGGAACAAAGGCACGGAGAAATACAGAAATAAAAGTCAAAAGAGTGATCGCGTCTCCCAGTTGCCGAGGGCTTCCTTTGGCTTGTGAGGGTCTTTTTTAGAAATGATGGAAGCTGGCTGGGGTGGCGGGGAGGGGGTTAAGGCACCCTATTTTTTCACTTCCTTAAATCTCTCGTCTTACCTAGACGGAACTGTCTTAACCGACCTCAGCTGTGTCCTCGGGGGAGGCGGAAAGGAGAGGTGGGGAACCAAGAGCTGACCCCTTTGCCCGTTTCGAACCCTGCTTCAGCAACCACATGGCGAGAGAGGCAGGATGTGGTGTAACTGGGGTGCAGGGACTGGGGGAGGGTGAAGCGCAGGGCTGAGCGGAAAGTGAAGAACTTAGACGGGAGATCTGAACGCGACCTCGGTGTCCGGAGGAGGGGACCACGGCCCCAGACGAGATGACACTAAGGAAAGCGAGGAAACGACGGCTGGGGGCTGGCAGCGAGTGAACAGCCAATGCCCCAACTCTCCATAAGCACACATGTGCTTCAATTATTATTACATCGGTACACTCTGACAGACGAGAGAGGAAAATACAGGGAAACCCACGTGGAAACACCCATCCAGACCCAGGATGATACCCAAGTAAAATGAAACACATAGATGTTCAGCAAGCGATAAATCAATAGCATTTTTCCTCAGTGTCTACTGTGCATAGGACACCTGGGAGAACATAATACAAATGAAAGACACAGTCCTTGCCCTCGAGGCATTTAAAATCTAAAGCAGGAGACGAAGTGACATAAATTATTTACGAACCACTGGAGCAGGAGGGAAAACAAAGGGTAAATGGCGCGCGTGTAAAAAAAATGAATAAATAACTGGAGTCAGTCAGTCGGTCCATTTATTGAGCACTTATTGTGTGCACAGCACTGGACTAAGGCCTTGGGAGAGTAAAGTACAACATTCATTCATTCATTCAATTGTATTTATTGAGCACTTACTGTGTGCAGAGCAGTGTACTAAGCGCTTGGGAAGTACAAATTGGCAACATATAGAGACGGTCCCTACCCAACAGTGGGCTCACAGTCTAGAAGGTAAACAGTAAACAGATACATTCCCTTCCCTCGAGTTTAGTCTAGAGGGAGCATGTAAACTGGTATAGTGTATGCTTAACTGCTATTAAGGGTAACTGTAAGGGGCGACAATCCCTAGAACGGTGGAATTTAATTGGGGAAGGTCTCCTGGAGGAGTTGGGTTTTTCAGATCTTGGAAGATGGGGAATGCTCTGGACTATGAACTCGTGGGCAGGGAATGTGTCTGTTGGTTGTTGTACTGTACTCTCCCAAGCGCTTAATAAAATGCTTTAGCATACAGTAAGTGCTCAATAAACACGACTGACTGAATGAATGCTGTGGTCTGGTGGATTTGAAGGAAGAGGAAGTTCTTGTGTATGTGCGTGGGGGAGGAATAATGGGTCAAAGTAGGGAGGAGAGTCAAAAGAAAGGTACATTCAGCAGGTTAGCTTTGAAAGAAGAATAATTGGGGAGTAATAGGTGAAAGGGGAAGCCACGCGAGAGGGAGCACTCGGGCAAAAAGGGTCCTGAAGCCAGTCTGGAAGCTCCCACTCACAAGTAACTCCCACTGGTTCACAGAAAAGAATATCGGACGGTCACTGAATACTAAAAGCATATTTAGGCAAATCACTTGGGTAGAAAGAAAAGCACTCGAGAAACCCTAGGCGCTTTCTTAGGAAGTGATATAAACTTAAGGATTACTAAGAATACGGCTTCTCTTCACCAACCACTAGAGCTTGGACCCTGCAAGTCCTGTGCTTGGCAGAAGCCTAGCTGGTAGGAGCAAGGGATTACAATCAAATGGGGTGAGTCCTTGGCTTCAATTACATATCACCAACCCACTCGGTCTACTGATTCTCCAGAATATAAGTCGGTTGTGATCGGGGAACGTGGCTATCAACTGTGCTGCGTTATACCCTCCCGAGTGTTTAAGTATACGCTGCGCGCACCGTAGGTCGATAAATACCACTGACTGACTGGTTCACTGAGGCTCATCTTCACCACAGTCCAGATATCCCCTACACACAACAAACTCTGCCCGCTCTAAAGGATCGAACGGCTTCGCTTTCTCTTCCGGGGAGGCCACTTGCCTTGATCGCGCCACAAATCGTTCGCTCGATTTCAGTCGGAGGCCACCGTGACTGACTCCTCCTGTAACGTCCGCCTTCTCACCGTTACCTCAATCTCGTCCATCTCGCCACTGACCTCTTGGCCATGTCCTGCCTCTGTCCTGGAACGCCCTCCCTCTTTATATCCGACAGACAATTAATTCCTCTCCCCACCAGCTTCAAAGCCTTACCAAAAGCACATCTCCTCCGAGAGGCCTTCCCTGACCAAGTCCCCTTTTCCTTTTCTTCCACTCCCTTCTGAGCCGCCTTGACTTGCTCCCTTTCTTCATCCCCCCTCCCAGCCCCAAAGCATTTATGCCCGTATCTGTCATTTTATTTATTTATGCTAATGCCCGTCTCCCCCTCTAAACCGTACGCTCCTTGTGGGCAGGGAATGTGTCGGTTATATTGTCGTACTGCACTCTCCCATGCGCTTAGTCCAGTGCTCCGCACACAGTAAGCGCTCAATAAATATGACTGACTGACAGAATCAGGGAAAATTCAGTGAGGCACGGGACCTGGACACGGTAGCGGGAACCTGAGTGACACGTGGAGAACTGGAAATGGCAGACTCGATGCAGTCAAGGAAAACAGTGGATTCTCCACCCTGTAAGCTATTGTAGTTGAAATGGCAATTGGATTACTAATTATGGGGGGCCGTTTTATGATTAGCAGAACCGTGGGCGACAAGAACTCTATTACGATCCTCAAAACAGGGGCAGAGTGAGTGATACTGTTTACAATCGATAAACACCGGAATAAACACTTTCAAAGCAAGGCCTGCCTTCAGTTACAGAGAGGCACCCATATTCTCCCATATTGACTTCTAGCCTTGATATGACTTGAGAAACCCTAACTACTAAATGTATAATAGAGGTCGATACGTGAACAAATGACACAGTCTCCGTCTTGTTAGAAGAACAAAGACAAGCAGGGAATAAAGCAGGATAACGGTGCGTCTTGGCAAATCATGGTGGCACTAGGGACACCAGAGGGTCCCCAAACTGTGATTTCCTCCACTGAAGAGAGCTACAATCCTCTTGTCAGAAGCAGAATTGATTCTGGTCACTTGAAGTGTCACATCAACCCACTTCCTTCCATCACACTGCTCTTGCTATCTAGACTGTCAGCTTGCTGTGGTCAGTGAGCGCGCCTGCCAACTGTTATATTGCCCCCTCTCAAACGCTTAGTCCAGTGCTCTGCACACAGTAAGCGCTCAATAAATACCTATTCCTTCCACCGCACTGCTCCTGCTCTCTAGACTCTAAGCTCGTTGTGGGCAGGGGACGTGTCTGTCGACTCTGTTGTAATGTACTCTCCCGAGCGCTCAGTACAGCGCTCTACATATATCAATCGCTCTATCGCTGATCGGTTAACTGCAAAGCACACATCTTTGAAGCACTCTGTAAACCCAAGTAGCTTCGGAACCTCCACTCGGTGACCTTAACACATTATAGACAATGCTGTTCTCCAAGTACGGCCATCCAGCCTTTCCTCAGCGTTGAAATCTGGGGCGAAGGATTAAGGTATATACGGGAACAATTAAAGCTTTACAAACTACAGGAAGTTTTACAACATGGCTTCGTTGAAGCCCATGCCGTACTACCAAATTAACTGATCTGCTCCTCAAACTAGAACAGGCTTAGGAGCTAACAATCTGGTAAAATCTGATCTAGTTGTCTTAGAGGAAAAAAAAAAAACCACCACCGCCTAGAGGTCTCCAGTTTCTTTATCCGATAAAACCAGGACGTTAATCTCGGAATTCTGGACCGGTTCCAAGTCAGGCGATTACATTCTGAGGATTTGAAAGGTTCCCCCTGTAATTCTACTTAGTTCCTTTCCCCTCTACCTGCCCTGAGGCAGGTGAAGAGATCCCGAAGAGCAGTGTGGCTCAGTGGAAAGAGCGAGGGCTTGGGAGTCCAGAGGTCGTGGGTTCGAATCCCGACTCCGCCACTTGTCAGCTGTGTGACCTTGGGCAAGCCACTTAACTTCTCGATGCCTCAGTTACCTCATCTGTAAAATCGGGATTAAGACTGTGAGCCCCCAAGTGGGACCACCTGATCACCCTGTAACCTCCCCGGCGCTTAGCACATTCATTCACTCATTCAATCACATTTACTGGGCACTTACTGTGTGCAGAGCATGGTACTAAGCACTTGGGAAGTACAAGTTGGCAAGCACTTAATAAATCCCACAATTATTATTATTATTATTCTCTGGGCCTCAGTGACCTCATCTGGAAAATGGGAGTGAAGGCTGTGAGGCCCCCGTGGGACCACCTGATCCCCTTGTCACCTCCCCTGCGCTTAGAACAGTGCTTTGCACATAGTAAGCGCTTAATAAATGCCATCATCATCATCATCATCAACCTGATCCCCTTGTCACCTCCCCAGAGCTTAGAACAGCGCTTGGCACATAGTAAGAGCTTAATAAATGCCATCGTCATCAACATGATCCCCTTGTCACCTCACCAGCGCTGGGCACATAGTAAGCTCTTAACAAATGCCATCATCATCCACCTGATCCCCTTGTCACCTCCCCAGCGGTGGGCACATAGTAAGCGCTTAATAAATGCCATACTCATCAACATGATCCCCCTGTCACTTCCCCAGCAGTGGGCACATAGTAAGCGCTTAATAAATGCCATACTCATCAACATGATCCCCTTGTCACTTCCCCAGCAGTGGGCACATAGTAAGCGCTTAACAAATGCCATCATCATCAACGTGATCCCCTTGTCACCTCTCCAGCGGTGGGCACATAGTAAGTGCTTAACAAACACCATCATCATCAACATGATCCCCTTGTCACCTCTCCAGCGGTGGGCACATAGTAAGCGCTTAACAAATGCCATCATCATCCACCTGATCCCCTTGTCACCTCCCCAGCGCTGGGCACATAGTAAGCGCTTAACAAATGCCATCATCATCCACCTGATCCCTTTGTCACCTCCCCAGCTCTGGGCACATAGTAAGTGCTTAACAAATGCCATCCTCATCCATCTGATCCCTTTGTTACCTCTCCAGCGCTGGGCACATAGTAAGCGCTAAACAAATGCTATCCTCATCAACATGATCCCCTTGTCACCTCTCCAGCGCTGGGCACATAGGTAAGCGCTTAACAAATACCATCATCATCAACATGATCCCCTTGTCACCTCTCCAGCGCTGGGCACATAGTAAGCGCTTAATAAATACCATCATCATCATCCACCTGATCCCCTTGTCACCTCCCCAGCACTGGGCACATGGTAAGTGCTTAACAAATGCCCTCCTCATCAACATGATCCCCTTGTCACCTCCCCAGCACTGGGCACATAGGATGCGCTTAACAGATGCCATCATCATCCCCTTGTGACCTCCCCAGCGCTTAGCACAGTGTTTGGCACATAGTAAGCGCTTAACAAATATCATCCTCATCAACATGATCCCCTTGTCACCTCCCCAGCGGTGGGCACATAGTAAGCGCTTAACAAATCCATCCACCTGATCTCCTTGTGACCTTCCTGGTGCTTAGCACAGTGCTGGGCACATAGTAAGCGCTTAACAGATGCCATCACCATCCACCTGATCCCCTTGTCACCTCCACAGCGCTGGACACATAGTAAGCGCTTAACAAATGCCATCACCATCCACCTGATCTCCTTGTAATCTCCCCAGCGCTTAGCACAATGCTAGGCACATAGTAAGTGCTTAAATGCCATCCTCATCAACACGATGCCCTTGTCACTTCCCCAGCGGTGGGCATATAGTAAGCGCTTACCAAATGCCAAGCTCATCAACATGATCCCCTTGTGACCTCCCCACTGCTTAGCACAGTGCTGGCCACATAGTAAGCACTTACCAAGTGCCATCCTCATCCACCCGATCCCCTTGTCACCTCCCTGGCGCTGTGCACATCGTAAGTGCTTACCAAATGCCATCCTCATTAACATGATCCCTTTGTGACCTCTCCAGCGCTTGGCACAGTGCTGGGCACATAGTAAGCGCTTACCAAATGCCATCCTCATCCACCTGATCCCCTTGTCACCTCCCCAGCGCTGGGCACATAGTAAGCGCTTAACAAATGCCATCCTCATCAACACGATCCCCTTGTCGTCATCCCCAGTGCTTAGCACAGTGCTAGGCACATAGTAAGTGCTTACCAAATGCCATCCTCATTCACCTGATCCCCTTGTCACCTCCCCGGCGCTGGGCACATAGTAAGCGCTTAAAAAATGCCATCCTCATCCACACGATCCCCTTGTGACCCCCCCAGCGCTTAGCACAGTGCTGGGCACATAGTAAGCGCTTACCAAATGCCATCCTCATCCACCTGATCCCCTTGTCACCTCCCCGGCGGTGGGCACATAGTAAGCGCTCAACCAATACCATCCTCATCCACATGATCCCCTTGTCACCCCCCCAGCGCTTAGCACAGTGCTGGGCACATAGTAAGCGCTTACCAAATGCCATCCTCATCAACACGATCCCCTTGTCGTCGTCCCCAGTGCTTAGCACAGTGCTAGGCACATAGTAAGTGCTTACCAAATGCCATCCTCATTCACCTGATCCCCTTGTCACCTCCCCGGCGCTGGGCACATAGTAAGCGCTTAACAAATGCCATCCTCATCCACACGATCCCCTTGTCGTCCCCCCCAGCGCTTAGCACAGTGCTGGGCACATAGTAAGCGCTTAAATGCCATCCTCATCCACATGATCCCCTTGTGACCTCCCCAGCGCTTAGCACAGTGCTGGGCACATAGTAAGCGCTTACCAAATGCCATCCTCATCCACCTGATCCCCATGTCACCTCCCCGGCGGTGGGCACATAGTAAGCGCTCAACCAATACCATCATCATCCACATGATCCCCTTGTCACCCCCCCAGCGCTTAGCACAGTGCTGGGCACATAGTAAGCGCTTACCAAATGCCATCCTCATCCACCTGATCCCCTTGTCACCTCCCCAGCGCTGGGCACATAGTAAGCGCTTAACAAATGCCATCCTCATCCACATGATCCCCTTGCCGTCCCCCCCAGCGCTTAGCACAGTACTGGGCACATAGTAAGCGCTTACCAAATGCCATCCTCATCCACATGATCCCCTTGTCACCCCACCCCAGCGCTTAGCACAGTGCTGGGCACATAGTAAGCGCTTTAACTATGGTTGTACATATTTATTACTCTATTTATTTATTGATTTTACTTGTACGTATCTATCCTATTTATTTTATTTTGTTGGTATGTTTGGTTTTGTTCTCTGTCTCCCCCTTCTAGACTGTGAGCCCCCTGTTGGGTAGGGACTGTCTCTATGTGTTGTCAATTTGTACTTCCCAAGCGCTTAGTACAGTGCTCTGCACATAGTAAGCGCTCAATAAATACGATTGATTGATTGATTAACAGACGCCGTCATCATCCCCTTGTGACCGCCCCCCCCCGCCTCCCGCGCGCTTAGCCCAGCGCCGGGCCCACCGTACTACACGCCCCCGCTAAGCGCTTAGCCCAGCGCTTCTCACACAGGAAGAGCTCACTAAATACGACTGATCGATCGACGGATCGATCGGTTATCAGGGCTGCGGTGGGTGGGCGGGGCCGGACCTCGATCTGCCGGATGTTGTTGGAGGTGACGAAGATGCCGATGCCGATGGGGATGAAGATGAGGCCGATGACGAAGAAGGCGGGCAGCACGGTGCCGGCCGTCAGGATGGGCTGCCAGGCGGGCAGGCGCTGCTGCTTGAAGGCCGTGTTGTCCGGCTTGCGGCTCTTGGCGGGGCCGGTTCCTCCTCCTCCTCCTCCTCCTCCGCCTCCTCCGGGCCCGTCCGCCGCCTCCTCCTTCCCCACGAACGGCATGGCGGCGGCGGCCGACGACGACGACGACGACGACGACCGCCGCCTTCTCCTCACAGCCGCCGCCGGAAGTGGGCCGGCCCCGTCCGCGAGACCGGAAGTGGGCGGGCGGGCCCACCCTCCGACCCGGCGCGAGACCGGAAGTGGGCGGGGCCCGCCGCGCTCCTTCGTTCACTCATAAGCAAAACGATGATGGCGGCCTTTATGAGGCGCTTGCTATCCTTCATTCCATAATAATAATAGTGATGGCTTTTATTAAACGCTTACCTGGCATTTATGAGGCGCTTACGATCGTTCGTTCCATAATAATAATAATAATGATGGCATTTATGAAGCGCTCACCGTCATTCATTCAGTGATAATAGTGATGATGGCATTTATGAAGGGCTTCCTATCGTTCATTCATTCAATACTAATAATGATGATGGCGTTTATGAGGCGCTTACTATCATTCATTCATTCAATAATGATGATGATGATGGCGTTTATGAGGCGCTTCCTATCATTCATTCATTCAATAATAATATGATGATGGCGTTTATGAGGCGCTTACTATCATTCATTCATTCAATAATGATGATGATGATGGCGTTTATGAGGCGCTTGCTATCATTCATTCATTCAATAATAATAATGATGATGATGGCGTTTATGGGGCGCTTACTGTCATTCATTCATTCAATAATAATAATGATGATGGCGTTTATGAGGCGCTTACTGTCATTCATTCATTCAATAATAATAATGATGGCGTTTATGAGGCGCTTGCTATCATTCATTCATTCAATAATAATAATGATGATGATGGCGTTTATGAGGCGCTTACTATCATTCATTCATTCAATAATAATAATGATGATGGCATTTATTAAGCGCTTACTATCATTCATTCATTCAATGATGATAGTAATAATGGCAGTTATTAAACGCCTACTATCACTCATTCATTCAATGATAATAGTAATGATGGCATTTATGAGGCGCTTACTATCATTCATTCAATAATAATGATGATGGCGTTTATGAGGCGTTTGCTATCATTCATTCATTCAATAATAACAATGATGATGGCATTTATTAAGCGCTCACTATCACATTCATTCAATGATAATAGTAATGATGGCATTTATGAAGGGCTTACTGTCATTCATTCATTCAATAATAATAATGATGATGATGGTGTTTTTGAGGCGCTTACTATCATTCATTCATTCAATAATAATAAAGATGATGGCCTTTTTGAGGCGCTTACTATCATTCATTCAATAATAATAATGATGATCGCATTTATTAAGCACTTACTATCATTCATTCAATGATAGTAATGATGGCATTTATGAAGGGCTTACTATCATTCATTCATTCAGTAATAATAATAATGATGATGGCGTTTATGAGGCGCTTACTATCATTCATTCATTCAATAATGATAATGATGGCGTTTATGAGGCGCTTACTATCATTCATTCATTCAATAATAATAATGATGATGGCATTTATTAAGCACTTACTATCACATTCATTCAATGACGATAGTAATGATGGCATTTATTAAGTGCCTACTATCACTCATTCATTCAATGATAATAGTAATGATGGCATTTATGAAGGGCTTACTATCATCCATTCATTCAATAATAATAATGATGATGGCGTTTATGAGGCGCTTCCTATCATTCATTCATTCAATAATAATAATGATGATGGCGTTTATTAAGCGCTTACTATCACATTCATTCAATGATGATAGTAATGATGGCATTTATGAAGGGCTTACTATCATTCATTCATTCAATAATAATAATAATGATGATGGCGTTTATGAGGCGCTTACTGTCATTCATTCATTCAATAATAATAATGATGATGATGGCGATTATGAGGTGCTTACTATCATTCATTCAATAATAATAATAATGATGATGGCGTTTATTAAGCACTTACTATCATTCATTCATTCAATGATAATAGTAATAATGGCATTTATGAGGTGCTTACTATCATTCATTCATTCAATAATAATAATAATGATGATGGCATTTATGAAGCACTTACTATCATTCATTCATTCGTTCAATAATAAAGATGGCATTTATGAAGCGCTTACTATCATTCATTCAATAATAGTAATGATGGCATTTATGAGGCACTATCATTCACTAATAATAGTAATGATGGCATTTATGAGGCGCTTACTCTCAGTCATTCATTCGATAACAATAGTAATGACGGCATTTATGAGGTGCTTACTGTCATTGATTCATTCATTCAATAATAATAGTAATGATGGCATTTATTAAGCGCTTACTATCATTCATTCATTCATTCAATGATAATGATGATGGCATTTATGAGGCGCTTACTATCATTCATTCATTCATTCAATAATAATTGTAATGATGGCATTTATGAAGCGCTTACTATCATTCATTCATTCAATAATAATAATGATGATGGCATTTATGAAGAGCTTACTATCATTCATTCATTCAATAAGAGTAATTATGACATTTATGAGGCGCTTACTATCATTCATTCAATAATAGTAATGATGGCATTTATGAAGCGCTTCCTATCTAGCATTCATTCATTCAATAATAATAGTAATGATGGCACTTACGAAGCGCTTACTATCATTCATTCATTCAATAATAATAGTAATGATGGCATTTATTAAGTTCTCCCTATGTGCAGAGCACTGTTCTAAGCACTGGGGAGTTTACAATAATAATAACAATGATGGCATTTATGAAGCGCTTACTATCATTCATTCATTCATTTAATAATCATAATAATAATGATGGCATTTATTAAGCACTTACTATGTGCAAAGCACTGTTCTAAGCGCTGGGGAGGTCACAAGGTCATCAGGTTGTCCCACGGGGGGCTCACAGTCTTCATCCCCATTTTACAGATGAGGGAACTGAGGCCCAGAGAAGTGAAGTGACTTCTCCAAGGTCACACAGCAGACAAGTGGCAGAGCCACGATTAGAACCCATGACCTTCTGGCTCCCGGGCCCAGGCTCTAACCACTTGGCCACGCTGCTTCTCTGTATCTAACCCAATTAACTTATCTAACCCAATGCTTCATACAGTGACCGGCACATAGTAAACACTTAACAAACGCCGCAATTATTATTATTAAAAAATTATCATTGTTTTTATTCTAAGCGAGTTTGCCCCTCTGATCTTCCGTTTGCGGTTATCTATTCCCAGATTCCCCGTGTTCCCCGTTGGAGTTCCCCTGCTTTGCACTAGGAGATTGTAAACTCCTTGAGGTCAATGGTCATGTTTCATAACTCTATCATTCTCTCCCAAGCATTTAGTAAATGGCTACGCACAGTGAGAGCGCTCAGTCAACACCACGGATTAAACACTTAATGGTTAAGGGCCTGCAACCAATTCCCTCAACTTAAAAATATTTCTTTTGTAGTTATCAATCAATGGCACTTATTGAGCGTGGGAGCAGTCAGAAGAAAGGAGAGAAAAGGTCACCAAAATGGTTCCCTACGGAAATCCCCAATGGAATTTCCTATTTTCATTTCCTATTACTCTATTTATTTTAGTTGTACATATTTATTCTATTTATTTTATTTGGTTAATATGTTTTGTTTTGTTCTATGTCTCCCCCTTCTAGACTGTGAGCCCACTGTTGGGTAGGGACCGTCTCTAGATGTTGCCAACTTGGACTTCCCAAGCGCTTAGTACAGTGCTCCGCATACAGTAAGTGCTCAGTAAATACAATTGAATGAATGAATGAAAAAGTCATGGAATGCGCTGATGTAACAATCGCCACAAAAATAGAAATTGCCAACTCTACGGTGTTTCCAGGGACAATGTATGGATCCGAAAACTGGACGGTGAAAAAACAGGATAGAAAGAACATCTATTACTTACCTCCTTCCCTTCCCCACAGCACCTGTATATATGTATATATGTTTGCGCGTATTTATTACTCTATTTATTTTACTTGTACATATTTATTCTATTTATTTTATTTTGTTAATATGTTTTGTTTTGTTCTCTGTCTCCCCCTTCTAGACTGTGAGCCCACTGTTGGGTAGGGACCATCTCTATATGTTGCCAACTTGTACTTCCCAAGTGCTTAGTACAGTGCTCTGCACACAGTAAGCGCTCAATAAATACGATTGAATGAATGAATGAAAAAGTCATGGAATGTGCTGATGTAACAATCGCCACAAAAATAGAAATTGCCAACTCTACGGTGTTTCCAGGGACAACGTATGGCTCCGAAAGCTGGACGGTGAAAAAACAGGATAGAAAGAACATCTATTCTTTTGAAATGTGGTGTTGGGGAAGGCTTTGGCGAATACCACGGACCGCCCGACAAACAAACAAATGGATTCTGGAGCAAATTAAACCAAAGTGGTCTTTGGAAGGCCAAATGACTTGGATTAGCATGTTTTTGACACACAATCAGGAGGACTAATTCTCTGGAGAAGACACTAATGCTAGCAAAATCCAGGGAAAACGTGGAAGAGGCAGGCCCGCAGCTAGATGGCTAGAGACCACAGCATCGATAACGGAAGAACTGTTAGAAAGTTTATGGATTATGACAGAGGACAGGACGTTCTGGAGAACGTATATCCGCGGAGTCGCTATGAATCTGAAACGACTCGACGTCACTTAATAATAATAATGGAAATTCTGCTTCTATTCCTCCCACAGGCTCCTCTGGCTAGACTCACCACTTACCTTTCGTGGCTTCTCCTACTTCCCTTTCCCCCCCAATTCCTCTTTTCCTGCTGCTTCCAGAACCTCCCACATCCCCTCACCATTCTGGGCTTTTGAAAAGACATATATGTATATATGTTTGTACATATTTATTACCCTCTTTATTTATTTTACTTGTACATATGTATTCTATTTATTTTATTTTGTTAGTATGTTTGGTTTTGTTCTCCGTCTCCCCCTTTTAGACTGTGAGCCCACTGTTGGGTAGGGACTGTATCTATATGTTGCCAACTTGTACTTCCGATGAATGAAAAAGTCATGGAATGTGCTGATGTAACAATTGCCACAAAAATAGAAATTGCCAACTCTACGGTGTTTCCAGGGACAATGTATGGATCCGAAAGCTGGATGGTGAAAAAACAGGATAGAAAGAACATCTATTACTTACCTCCTTCCCTTCCCCACAGCACCTGTATATATGTATATATGTTTGCGCGTATTTATTACTCTATTTATTTATTTATTTATTTATTTACTGTGTACTCTGCACACAGTAAGCACTCAATAAATACGATTGATTGATTGATTGATTGATAAGAGGCTGGAGGGATTTCTACTTTGCTGTACATGGGGACATCTCATTGTGAGCACAGAATGTGTCTGTCAGTACAGTGCTCTGCACACAGTAAACGCTCAGTACATACGACTGGCTAGTGTTCTGAAATATTGCATTTAGTTCCGCTCCTGAATTAAATTAAAATCCACTTGTAATGATTTCTGCGGGTTATTGGCAATGCCTAGTCTATCCCAGCCTTTACTATAGCCTAAGCAACTGTCAAACCTCTTTCTCAAAATGCCTCCTGAGCTATCGCAATTACACTGTAATTGGGACACTTCATCAATCAAAAGGACTTGTTGAGAACTAAGTGCTTGGGAGAGTATACTTGAGGTGAAAGATAAAATCACTCGGTTTCGTGTGATAGATGACAGATTACAGAACCCATTCCAAAACTTCTGGGAAAATAGGCGAAACTCCTTTGAACTATTTTCTTTTCTGAGCATGTTTAAACTATTGTTTATTCTTTGCAAATGTAAAGCACGACACTGCAACACTAAATGAGGAAGCAAAGTATAATTACGACTCTTTGCAAGAAGCTGTAGAAGTGGAAACTTGCTCTGCTGACTGGAAGAGCTTTCTCAAATTTTGAGAAGCATTGGCCAATTCACACTGAACGACGACCTCCTCCTTGACTTCATGAAGTACCTTAGTGCTGGCCAATTCCTGAACTCTTTGTGATTTTCCTTCTCAAAAATGGAAGCTAGCTTTCCTCATGCCAAAATTTCAGTTGGTGGAGTAAAAAACCATAACTATCCAGGTCATTTTGCAGGGGCACATTGGATTTTCCAGGTGTTAGACATTCACATCATGGGGTAACTGGAACCTGGGCTAAGTTATCACAAACCTTGACTGCTCTATCCCAGGATATTGTAACCCGGGATACACTCGTACACTCTATTACCTCTCCCTATCGGTAATTTATTTAAGGGTCTGTCTCCGTCTCTGGATTGTAGATTCTCCGTGGGCAGGGATAACAAACACTAATTCTACTGAACTTGTCCAAATGTCGAGTACAGTGCTCTGCCCAAACTGTAAGCTTGTTGTGGGAGGGGAACGTGTCTGTTTATTGCGATATTCTACTCTCCCGAGAACTTAGTACTCTGTGCACAGCAAGTGCTCAATAAATGATGGAATAAATGAATAATAATAATGATAATGATGGCATTTAATAAGCGCTTAGTAGGTGCAAAGCACTGTTCTAAGCGCTGGGGAGGTTACAAGGTGATCAGGTTGTCCCACATGGGGCTCACAGTCTTCATCCCCATTTTACAGATGAGGTGACTGAGGCCCAGAGAAGTGAAGTGACTTGCCCAAAGTCACACGGCTGACAAGTGGCGGAGCTGGGATTTGAACCCACGACCTCTGACTCCAAAGCCCAGCCTCTTTCCACTGAGCCACGCTGCTTCTCTTTATTGCTATATTCTACTCTCCCGAGAGCTTAGTACAGTGCTCCACACACAGTAAGTACTCAATAAATACAATTGAATGAATGAATGAACAAATGCTATTGATTAATTGATGGGAGACCATCAATCAGTGATATTTCTTGCGCTCTCGCTATATGCGAATTGCTCTACCAAACTCTGGGGTAGTTACAAAATCATCAGATCAGAAAGAGGCCCTGCCCAATATGGGGCTCATGGTCTGAGAGGGAGAACGGCTACTGAATCCCCATTTGACAGATGAGGAAACTGAGGTCCAGAGAATTTAAGTTAACCAAGCACAGAAGCAAATGGCAGAGCTGGGATTAGAACCCGAGTCCTCTGGTTCTCAGACCTAGAGAATAATAATAATAATGATGGCATTTATTAAGTGCTTACTATGTGCAAAGCACTGTTCTAAGCACTGGGGAGGGGGTACAAGATAATCAGGTTGTCCCACGGGGAGCTCACAGGCTTCATCCTCATTTTACAGATGAGGGAACTGAGGCACAGAGAAGTGAAGTGACTTGCCCAAAGTCACACAGCAGGCCCGTGGCGGAGTCAGGATTAGAACCCGGGTCCTCAGACTCCAAGGCCCGGGCTCTTTCCACTAGACAACCCCGCTTAGCCAAGGAGGTCCCTTCGCCAGTCACAGAGTTCAGGAAGATAAAGGGACGGTGTTTGGCATGAAGAAACGGGTTAAAATCAGAGCAGCAGAACAAATTCACTCTCCCGAAATCCCACTGTGTTTGCTTTGCAGCGCGCCATGCAAACCCATCGCTCTGATTTCCCGCGGCACTTGGCGATATCTCTGGACCAAACGTTCTTATGGTCCTGTGATCCGCGTTTGTGGTGCATCCATCTCATTTATTCTGCTTATCGATGGGAGTGCGTTTCCACCCCTGGCAGGACTCCACAGACACCAGGAGATGGAAAAATCAAGGTTGCCAATGACACCAGAGTTTAATATCTTTACTCCACAACGTGGGGAGAAAAAGATGAGTTGGGAGGGCATCGAACAAAGAGATAAGCCAAACGCCAGCAGAGGTTGAGAGGGTTTGAAGAGTCTATCGGACAAATTTTTGTTGACCCCTTTCGTGGGAGGTGACCCACTCTTGTTCCTCTGTAATCCCCTCCCACCAGAACTATGTTCTTCCCAGTAATAATAATAATCATCATCATCATCAATCGTATTTATTGAGTGCTTACTATGTGCAGAGCACTGTACTAAGCGCTTGGGAAGTACAAATTGGCAACATATAGAGACAGTCCCTACCCAACAGTGGGCTCACAGTCTAAAAGGGGGAGACAGAGAACAAAACCAAACATACTAACATACTAACTTTCTAACATACAAACATACAAACTATTTCAAACATACTAACTTTCCAGATGAGGGAACCGAGGCCCAGAGAAGGTAAGTGCCTTGCCCTAGGTCACACAGCAGACAAGTGGAAGGGCTGAGGTTCCTAATGACCTCCAGGCCCGTGCTCTTTCCAGTCGGCCACGCTGCTTTTCAGAAACTCTGCGCATCCTAAATTCTCCCCTTGAGCCACTGCACCAGTAGCTCACTTGAGCTCACCTAGCAATCAGAGCAGCAGCGTGGCTCAATGGAAAGAGTCAGGGGTCACGGGTTCAAATCCTGGCTCCACCAATTGTCCGCTGTGTGACTTTGGGCAAGTCACTTCACTTCTCTGGGCCTCAGTTCCCTCACCTGGAAAATGGGGGTGAAGACTGTGAGCCCCCCTGACGTGGGACAACCTGATCACCTTGTAACCTCCCCAGCGCTTAGAACAGTGCTTGGCACATAGTAAGCGCTTAATAAATGCCATAAAAAAAATATATCACGGTACAGTGCCACTTCCATGTCTGGCATAAAGACCGACTGAAGTTCCAAGGATTTTAAGTTGGAAAACAAGTTAAAACAAAGTGTTGACACAGTGGGAAGGGTAGGTGTCTTTTAACTCTGTTGAACTCTCTCTCCCAAGAGCTTAATACAGTGCTCTGCTCACAGTAAGCGCTCAATAAATACCACAGATTCTCGTGAAAATAAGGCAAAGGAGATGTCCTCCGTCTTCCTTGAAACATGATTTTATTTTCTACGGAGTTTCTATTCCAACGTAAAAAGCCGTATTGCTTTTCCCTTACGCATCTCGTTTTCCTCATATTTTGTGGAGAAACTCTGATATTTTGACTTTGCAAGAAAACCTCCAACACCCTTAATTAGTTCAGTTAATTCAACGATCTGTGAAAGGATGGAAGGTGGGATATCGCATTTGTACAAAAGACGGGTTAAGTATAAATGTATAACTTCACTAGATTTTACTGGATAGCAATAGCCTCCCTGGGTACCTGAAAACAAAACTTAAAGGAGAAGACAAAATTAAGCAATGTGCTACTAGTGTTGTGAAAAAATGTACCACACAATTATTTTCCGAGTTACTTATTTTTAAACCTGCTAAAATTATTTTTATGGAAGGAGCCTTAAGTGATATTCTCGTGATCAAAATAGGGACTAAATAAATATAAATCATTACTGTTAAAAAAACCAAAACGCATAAACAATAAGATAAAGGCTCTCAAATAATACAACCACCACCAACAACAACAACACTGGTGAATAAATGTTTGAAATTTTGGCATCCAGAGTATTTCAGTTCAAATTAGTCCTTCCTGAACCTAAAGCATGTGAAGAAAAACATTTGAAATCAATCAATCGTATTTATTGAGCACTTACTGTGTGCAGAGCACTGTACTAAGCGCTTGGGAAGTACAAGTTGGCAACATATAGAGTCAGTCCCTACACAACAGTGGGCTCACAGTCTAGAAACAATCATCTGTCATTAAATCTTTAAGTTCCCAGGAAATGCCCAAAATTTGGGAAATTCAAATATAAAATGGAGTTTTCCACTGAGCAATAATTGTTATGCGATTCCCAAAAAAGTAGTTCATTTTAATGTTTCCTCCTTTTATCTTCCCAAGACCAGATTCTTCTAAATTAACAGAACATCACGAGGCAGTTTGACCTATTTACGAGTCAGTTTCTCCACTCCGTATCATAAATTCATTCTTACGTATTTTCCCAAAGTACGGTATTGTCCCTAATGTCTTCTTCACCTGGCGACCCCTTTGACTGACAAGCCTTACATATTTCTTACCTTCAACTTCGGCGGCATTTTATTAGCTTCAACTAAGTATTCAAATGAGGTGGAATTTTTTAACAGTCCCCATGTAACAATGTCTTGCGGTGATTTTCCCTAGATGATCTCATAGTGCCAAAATGGGGGAACTGGACTGGCTTTGAGAGTGCGGGGAAAATCTCTTAATTTGGCCGCGTCTTTGAAAAATTCATCAGCTTCCAGTTTGATGGGGAGGATTGTCAACGACAAAGGTTTTGCCTGGGGATAATCATTCATTCATTCATTCAATCGTATTTATTGAGCACTTACTGTGTGCAGAGCACTGTACTAAGCGCTTGGGAAGCACAAGTTGGCAACATAATCCAGGAGCGGACACGATTTTCAGGGTGTTGAGATGCCTTAAATGGGGGACATTGGGTTTGGATTCCTTGGTAACAAGGCACGTATGTGACGCCAAGCTTCCTGCTGCTGCTGTCTCAGGTAAACAACTCCGTATATTTGTACATATTTATTACTCTATTTATTTATTTATTTTACTTGTACATATCTATTCTATTTATTTTCTTTTGTTAGTATGTTTGGTTTTGTTCTCCGTCTCCCCCTTTTAGACTGTGAGCCCACTGTTGGGTAGGGACTGTCTCTATATGTTGCCAATTTGTACTTCCCAAGGGCTTAGTACAGTGCTCTGCACACAGTAAGCGCTCAATAAATACGATTGATGATGATGATGATTTATTTATTTTACTTGTACATATCTATTCTATTTATTTTATTTTGTTAGTATGGTTGGTTTTGTTCCCTGTCTACCCCTTTTAGACTGTGAGCCCACTGTTGGGTAGGGACTGTCTCTATATGTCCCCAGCGCTTAGTCCAGTGCTCTGCACACAGTAAGCGCTCAATAAATACAATTGATTGATCTACTGCTGCACCCATTGGGCATGTCACTTCACTTCTCTGTGCCTCAGTTACCTCATCTGTAAAATGGGGATGCAGACTGCGAGCCCCACGTCTTGTATAATTACCTTGTATCTCCCCCAGTGCTTAGAACAGTGCTTGGCACGTAGTAAGGGCTTAACAAATACCCTAATTATTGTCTTGCTTCAGGCAGATCCCACAATTTAACAGAGAAGCAGCGTGGTCCAAAGGATAGTGCATGGTGCCTGGCGTCAATAGGTCCTGGGTTCTAATCCCAGCTCTGCCACTTGTCATTCAGTCAGGCATATTTATTGAACCCTTACTGGGTGCAGAACACTATACTAAGTGCTTGGGAGTGTGCAACAGAACAATAAACAGATACATTCCCTGCCCACTACAAGCTTACATTCTAGAAGGGGAGTGCTTTGTCCCTGCTAGCTGCTCTGCAGCAATCCTCCTCACCCTTGGTGCTTAGTACGGTGTCCGACACATAGTAAGCTCTTAAATAACACAGTTATTAATTATTTGCCTCAGATATGATCGACCTAAAAGGATTTTGAATACTATGAAGGTGGGACAGGATTAACTTTTGAAGACCATTTTCCTCTTGAAAACCCTGCTTTGGGCCCAGATCAATCTATCAGAGAGGAGCAGTAGGCTACTATTCCTGCTTTTCCAAGAATTAAATTAAGAATTCTAGATTGTGAGCCCGCTTCTAGACTGTGAGCCCGCTGTATATATGTATATATGTTTGTACATATTTATTGCTCTATTTATTTATTTATTTTACTTGTACCTATCTAGTCTATTTATTTTATTTTGTTAGTATGTTTGGTTTTGTTCTCTGTCTCCCCCTTCTAGACTGTGAGCCCACTGTTGGGTAGGGACCGTCTCTATATGTTGCCAACTTGTACTTCCCAAGCGCTTAGTACAGTGCTCTGCACACAGTAAGCGCTCAATAAATATGACTGAATGAATGAATTTAAACTTAAAATTAAAAAAAATCCCCGAACCCTTGGAGATGGGAAGTCGCATGAGGAGGTTTCGGCCCTCTCCATTTGAGGACGTCGACTGCCCTTCCTGGACCGCTCATCCATTCGATCCTATTTATTGAGCATGTGCTGTGTGCAAAGCACTGTACTAAGCACTTGGGAGAATACAAAAGAACAATAAACAGACACATTCCCTGCCCACAACGAGCTTACAGACCAATGTGGGGAGCGGGATGATGATGAAGGTATTTGTCAAGCGCTTACTATGTGCAAGGCACTGTAGTAAGTGCTGAGGGCTGTATTTGGTGAAAGTCCCCTCCCTACAAGCCCCCACTCTCATCAACAACCTGAACTGCACTTGATTCTGGCTTCACCTGTACAATCTACCACAAACTAGAACTCCCCAAACCCGCCTGTCTACCTCCCAGGCACTACTAGTCTAAAACCCAGGACTAATTTCCTCGAAAAATGGTTGGGCTACAGACATGAGGAACTTCAAATTTGAGAACTGGGGCCCACAGCAGAGCTAAGAACACCCCCATGAGGACCCGTGGCTTCAGTGAGCCGGGTTTACAACGTTTTACGCAAATGTCACTGTGGCCAAAATTTCAGAGGAGCAACTGGGGTCTGTATCTCCTTGAGAGGTCGCTTTGAAAAATTCAGGGTGACAAGAAGCAGGCTCAAAAGAGCCCTGAATGGGACAAATCTATTCCCACAGAAAAGGGACTATTTTTACATGCCAATATGAGGCTGAGGTTAGGGTGGCCACACGTTCACCTTTTCGGCCACACTTTCCCTCATAGGATCTCACTGGCAGTAGTGGCATCTTCGAAAAACAAAGGACAGCTATATGATAATAACGAATAATAATTGTGGTTTTTGTTAAGTGCCTACTATGTGCCAGGCACTGAACCAAGCAGAAGATAACCAGACCAGATGTAGCCCCTATCCCACACAGGGCTCACAGTCTAAATAGGAAAGGGGGCAGGTATTAAATCTTCATTTTACACAGAAGGAAGCTGAGGCCCGAAGTCATACAAAGTCAGTGGTGGAGCTGAGACTAGAAATCAGGTCTTCTGATTCCCAGGCCTGTGCTCTTTCCACAAGACTGGGCTGCTTGGCTCCATTCATTCATTCATTCAATGGTATTTATTGAGCGCTTACTGCGTGCAAAGCATGGTTGGAAGCACTGGGGAAACCACATTCACAATTGCGCTTCTGCATCAGAAGCAGATCTCTCGATAGCATCTCCAGGCCTCCTACTTACCAATTTATTCTGGAATAGACCTCCTGAGCACTGAATCTTTGCCTTCCAAATGTTTAGCCGACGGAAATGAGGCAAACCGATTTTCACAATCTTGACCCCAAACGCTCCAGCGCGTGGAAGAACCGACAGCCTAGCCTACGGCGAGCCGTGCCGTGGGGTGTGGAAATGGAAAACCTTAGGGAAATCACATTACGAAGTGGATTATAAAAATAAATTATGTAGCAGACAACAAACACTATCAAGCGTGTGCTTAAAGACCTGAAGGTTTTGCCAAAGAACTGTCAAATCCTATTTCGCACAGGGTAGAACTTGCTCTCGCCCCCGTTTCCAGAGTTTTCTTCGAGTCCACGGAAAGCTTGAAAACTCTTTCCCCCGGACACTCCCTGGAGAAAGAGTGATTCCAGAAGCGGTCGGAAACATCGAAGGCCACAGTGAAGGTGGACCGGAGCGGAAGTGTCATCCATCCAAACGGAGTTCAGAGGAAGGGCTACCATTCAACAGGTGTTTGGCAAGTTCACCTGGGGTTCATCCGTAACTGGTGAATGATGATGCTTTCTAAAAAGAGAGGAAAGAGAGCAAAGTGGCGTCTATTATCTACCCCATTTCGGTCCATTTCCCTGAAAACAAACCCCTCACCCGTGCTGAAGGAGATATGATTTTAGTCCCGCCTCCTGCCCTTTGGAATTCGCATTTGAGTCACCGCTCTGAACTCCTTCGTGGATCAGATTAATCAATCAATCAATCATATTTATTAGGGAGGAACTTCAAATCTGAGAACCGGGGCCAACAGCAGAGCTGAGAACAACCTTACAAGGCCGCGCAGCTTCTGGAAGCTGGTTTTACAACCCTTTAAGCAAACGTCCATGTGGCCAGAGTTGCAGAGTATTTATTTAGTGTTTACTGTGTGCAGGGCACTGTACTAAGCGGGAAGGGCTAAGTCCCACGGACCAGTTGGGAGACAAGGCAGCTTTGTGAGAGGTCTCAGGGATGAGTGGTAGAGCACGAAAGGGTGAAGAAATAACCTCGGCCCCCTGGACCTGCTCTGGTGTTCAGACCCTGGTTTTTGAATAACGTTCACCATCTCCATTATTCAAAGCAGCCTAGCCTAGCGGATAAAGGCCTGGGAGTGAGAAGGACCTGGGTTCTAATTCTGGCTCTGCCACTTGTCTGCTGTGTGACCTTGGGTTAGTCACTTCATTGGCCCTCAATTCCCTCATCTGTAAAATGGGGATTAAGATTGTGAGCGCTCTGTGGGACACGGACTGTGTCCAACCTGATTACCTTCTATCCACCCCAATGTTTAGTACAGTGTCTGGCATATAGGAAGTGCTTAAAAACTGCTACAATTATTATTATTTATTTTGTTAGTATGTTTGGTTTTGTTCTCTGTCTTCCCCTTTTAGACTGTGAGCCCACTGTTGGGTAGGGACTGTCTCTGTATGTTGCCAATTTGTACTTCCCAAGCGCTTAGTACAGTGCTCTGCACATAGTAAGTGCTCAATAAATACAATTGATGATGATGATGATTATTATTATTACTCATCCTAGGGCCATGGTGCATGTAGCTCTTGATTTACCAAAATGGCAAGTTAAAACAGAAAATATCACCTTTGGCAGCTCTATGTACAGAGCTTTAATTGTACCTGTGTACATAATAATAATTACAATGGTATTTGTAAATCACTTATTAAGTGTCAAGCACTGCCCTAATTACTGGGGCAGATACATGTTTATCAGGTCAGACACAGTCCCTGTCCTAAATGGGGCTCACAATCTAAATACGGGGAAAAACAGGCATTCAATCCCCATTTTACAGATGAGGAAACAGGCCCAGAGAAGTGAAGTAAGAAGTGAAAAGCGTCTCTTCCCCAGTGACGTAACGGCGGACAGTTGGAAGGCGGCTGCAGAAGACAGGTGAGCTGGGGCAGAAGGAGTCAGAAACAGGACAGCGGCTTTCGAAAAGAAGTTGCAGGAACCACCGTCACACCAAGGGTGAAGCAAAACCAGCACTAGTCACTGAAGGGTCACAAACGCAACAGGGCATCTAGTGACAATTTTCACATGCAACACAATGCAGAGGGACTGTTGGTCACATGCTGGTGTAGCAACCCACACTCGCATCCATAAATCAAAGCTTCACGGTTAGCAGCGTCCCTCCCAAACCCAAAGGACAGAAACAGGCGTGCAAGGATATGAAGTTTAGCCCAGCCTAGGGGACTCGGCACACATAGAAAAGGTTTCCTGTTTTCAGTTCACGTATTCATTCATTCAAATCCTATTTATTGAGCGCTTCCTGTGCGAAGCACTGGACTGAGCATTGGGGGAGTACAATTTTACAATAGACACATTTCCTGTCCACAATGAGCAGTGTGAGTCCCGGGTTCATGGATCGCTAGTGAGTTGTTTCTGTCCAGGTTTCACAGGAACGTCTCACAGTGCTGGCCTGAGCCACACGCCGAAGCAGCCCGCTGATGACTCAAACACAGTAATGAGACGTAGCACCCACTGACCTCATAATTGCTCCATCTATGGCCTATCACTTCATTACTTTTTCACTACAACCCGCATACTTCACTCCTCTAATGCTAACTTCCTCACTTTACCTCGATCTCATCTCATCCATACATTCATTCGATCATATTTATTGAGCACTTACTGTGTGCAGAGCACTGTACGAAGCGCTTGGGAAGTACAAGTTGGCAACATATAGAGACAGTCCCTACCCAACAATGGGCTCACAGTCTAGAAGGGGGAGAATAATAAGAATAATGATGGCGTTTATTAAGCTCTTACTATGTGCAAAGCACAGTTCTAAGCTCTGGGGAGGTTACAAGGTGATCAGGTTGTCCCTCGGGGGGCTCACAGTCTTCATCCCTATTTTACAGATGAGGAAAATGAGGCCCAGAGAAGTGAAGTGACTTGTCCAAAGTCACACAGCTGACAACTGGCAGAGCTGGGGTTTGAACTCATGACCTCTGACTCCAAAGCCCGGGCTCTTTCCACTGAGCCACGCTGCTTCTTGCTGCCGATCTCTCACCCACGTCCTGCCTCTGGCCCGGGACGCCTTATCTCCTCATATCTGACAGAAAATTACTCTCCCCCACTTCAAAGCCTTATTGGAGGCACCTCTTCCAAGAGGCCTTCCTTGACTAAGCCCTCCTTTCCGCTTCTCCCACTCCCTTCTGCGTCAGCCTGACTTGTTCCCTTTATTCATTCTTCCTTCCCAGCCCTACTGCACTTATGTACGTATCGGTAATTTATTTATTCACATTAATGACTGTCCGTGCTGGGCAGCAGCAGCGCATGGGAAAGAATAGAGAGCAGAGACTCAGGTTTGCTGCATAGGAGGCAATAGTAAACCACTTCTGTATTTTTACAAAGAAAACTCTTTGGATCCACTACCAGAAGATTGCAGACGGAGATGGGGAGTTCTGGGAGAGATTTGTCCACGGAGTCGACTCAACGGCATAAGACAAGGCAACTCTCCCCCTTTGGCTGTAAGCTCTTTGTGGGCAGGGAATGTGTCTGGTTATTGCTATATTGTACTCTCCCAAGTGCTCAGTACAGTGCTCTTTACATAGTAAGCACTCAATAAATGCTTTTGAATAAATGAATCAATGATCCATCTGTGACCCTCTCCCCCTCAGCATTGTCCTCCCGTTTTCCCTGTCCCCCCAGGCTAAATTGAGTCCTCATGATGTCTTTCCTCCCTGAAAACTTCCGTCGTATCCACAGTTCTAAACGGTTAGCAAATGAAGACTGAATGTCAACCCCACCTTCCATCCAGCAAACTCTACACACAACCAAGGATCTCCGTTGGTGATAGAGGGCCAAATGCTGTCCTTGAATTCGGCTACCTGTGCAGTAAGTGCTCAATAAATACGATTGATGATGATGATGATGCACTAAACTGCTCCGTGATGCAACAATGTCAAAGAGAAAACGAAATCAAGAAGACTAGTATGTCCTTTAGGAGAGGATGATCGAGTTCGGCCCTCTTGTGACAACTACATCCCGGGCTTGGGAGTCAGAGGACCCGGGTTCTACTCCCGGCTCCTCCACGTGTCTGCTGTGTGACCTTGGACAAGTCACTAAATGTCTCTGTGCCTCCGGTACCTCATTAGTAGGGGATTAAGACTGTAAGCCCAATGTGGGACATGGACTGTGTCCTACCTGTTTAGTTTTTAACTACTCCAGCACTTAGTACAGTGCCTGGCACATAGTAAGCTCTTGACAAATACCATTATTATCATTATCATTACTATTATTATTGTTAGCCAATACCATAAAAAATAAGAGTTGAGAGTCATGGTCCCTGCCCACAAGGAGCTTACATTTCTGTAGGGGGAGACAAGCATTAAAAGAAATTACTGAGAGAGAAATAGAGTTTAAGGATATGTACAGAAGTGCCTCGGGGCTGGAGTGACTCCTCTTTGTTAGGTTTACAGCTGAAGAGCCCATGATCCGTCAGTCTTTCCACAGCCAGGGGAAACAGATGCAGATGTGCACGGTCCTGATCTCATTTGAAAGGAGTCATCCCCGTTGACAGTAAAAATGAAAAGCACCCCAAGGGCACAGGCAGGGAAGGAGAAGAGTGCCTGTGAAGTTCACATGTCAAATAAATCCTCTTTGTCAGAGCTCCAGTTCTGAGTGAGTCCCGAAGGGGAAGAAGGGGATGGGAAGGTTCATTTTGCAGGTGGGAAGGGGGATGCCTCTCTTACGAGGATCACCCGTTCAACAGTGACTGGCTGTACGGTTGACGACACACTTTCCAGCTCGTACCATGATGTCAGCGGGCTTAGTGTGATTGACTGCACGTATTTTCCTTCAACCATCCGCACTTGTAAGTCCGAAATGACACACTCTCCTGGACAGAGCCAAGGGCAGAAGTCCACAGAGACTGAAGTTCTGCTCTGAAATTTAAAATCTGAACCACCTTGCCTTTCTGAAAATGGTAATAGTAAACTGAGGGGTTTGTTAAGTGCTTGATATGAGTTTAGCACAGTGCTAAGGGTTGGGAAAGATTCAGGACAGTCAGCTCAGACTATAATCCCGGCCAGGGGAAGGAGAGCAGGAATTTAATGCCCTATTTTAAAGATAAGGAAACTGAGGCACAGATGAGTTGCGACATTTTTTTATGGTATTTTGTTAAGCTCTTACTATGTGCCGGGCACTTCACTAAGCACTGGGGTAGATACAAAGTTGTCAGGTTGGACACAGTCCCTGTCCCACGTGGGGCTCTCAGTCTCAATCCCCATTATCCAGATGAGGCCCAGAGAAGTGAAGTGACTGGCCCAAGGTCACACAGCAGGCAAGTGCCAGAGCTGGGATTAGAACCCGGAGTTTGGAGTAAATCAGGAGCTACATGGACCCAGTTGGGCTGGAGAGATAGGCAGAAATAATGGGATTTCTACCCAACAACGCCTCACCCCACCTACTCTCAAGAATTCATATCAGGATTTCCTCACAAGAATTTCAGAGCCAGCCATGCCTGGCCTGTATATGTGGATTTCTCTCCTAAAGTCCCACCGGGAGAAACTGGAAATGAATGGACTTTATAAATCCTACAAGTGCTTTATAAATCCCCCAAACTGATACAGCCCATTGATTTAACATCTGAGCAACTGGCAGGCCAAAGGAATTCCAGCATCTGGGCAGATTTACTCTGAAAACACATCTGTGTCCAGGCAAGGGGGTAGAAGGATTTAAAACAGATTTCCTTGGGACGGAAATGGCAAAGGCTAGCGTGTATCGGTGACGATTCTTTTACAAAACCGGAGTTCCTGACCCCCACAGTTGAGAGTATTGACAGAAAAACCTGCTAGATTCTAGTCCGCTCTCAAAAAGAGGAAAATGTGACATTAGCAGAACGAAGGAGAGTGCATTATTTACCTAAAACAGTTCAACTAATGCCTGGTTTCTGTGGTTTCCTTATTATTTTCTTAATGACCAAACAAGAATGAGGCCTGCCCCGAGTTATGAAACTGTCGACAATGATTTCGTCTCTGATAAATCTCAGGCTTGGCTTCAAGGAAGAATACCTTAGAGTTCGCGTGTCTCCTCAGAATTGAATTTGAAAACATGAGCTAAGGGATGACTTTGAGTCACAAACCCAGTGAATAATTTCATTACAAGTGCTGCTCTGTACTTGAGTGACTCGGAGAGATAGTCCTTAGACTTTAAGATACTCTGAACAGGTAATAATAATAATAATTGTGGCATCAGTTATGCATTCACTCTGCGCCACATGCTGGGGATAGATACAAAATAATTGGGTCATCCCTGCCCCACTTGGGGCTCACAGTCTCAGGGGGCAAAAAGCACAGATATTTTATCCCTATTTTACATATGAGGAAACAAGCACAGAGAAGTAAAGTGACTTGCCTAAGGTCACACAGCAGGTACCTGGTGAAGTCAGGATTAGAACCCAGGTCTGGGAAGTCATAGAGGGATCAGTAAGTCCATTGATACCAAGGTCAGCAGTCAAGAAGGAACTGAAAGCCAAACTGAAGCCAGACTTCAGAGATGAGTGTATTTTATCTCTTCCAATTAAGCGTGAAGAACCTCATTTTAATGGACTCATGGGGTGTCATCAAAAGTTGCATTTGGGTATTTTTTAAATATTAGTAATTGATTAAGAGAAGCAGCACAGTCAGAATCAGAAGGACCTGAGTTCCAATCTCGGTCCTACCTCTTTGTCTGCTGTGTGACTTTGGGCAAGTCACTTAATTTCTCTGTGCCCCAGTTATCTCTTCTATAAAATTGGAATTAGACCGTGAGCCCCATGTGGGACAATGGAATATATCCAACCTGAGTCGCTTGTATCTACCTCAGCGCTTAGTACAGTGCCTGGCACTTAGTAAGTGCTTAATATATGCCTGAAAAAGGATGATGCTTTAGGAAGGTGATCTAGGCAGCTGTGACTTGGGGCAAGTCACTTAACTTCTCTGTGCCTCAGTTATCTCGTCTATAAAATTGGAATTCATTCATTCAATCATATTTATTGAGCGCTTACTGTGTGCACAGCACTTACTAAGCGCTTGGGAAGTATAAGTTGGCAAGATATAGAGATGGTCCCTACCCAACAACGGGCTCACAATCTAGAAGGGGAAGACAGACAACAAAACAAAATATATTAACAAAATAAAATAAATAGAATAGTAAATATGTACAAGTAAAATAGAGTAATAATAGACCATGAGCCCCATATGGGACAATGGAATATGTCCAACCTGATTCGCTTGTATCTATCTACCTATCACTGCAGAGAAGCAGCGTGGCTCAGTGGAAAGAGCCCGGGCTTTGGAGTCAGAGGTCATGGGTTCAAATCCTGACTCTGCCCCTTGTCAGCTGTGTGACTTTGGGCAAGTCACTTCACTTCTCTGGGCCTCAGTTTCCTCATCTGTAAAATGAGGATAAAGACTGTGAGCCCCCCGTGGGACAACCCGATCACCTTGTAACCTCCCCAGCACTTAGAACAGTGCTTTGCACATAGTAAGCGCTTAATAAATGCCATCATCATTATTATTATTATTACCACCTCAGTGCTTAGTACAGTGCCTGGCACTTACTAAGTGCTTAATATATGTCTTAAAAAGGATGATATTTTAGGAAGTCGATCTAGGCAGCTGTGACTTTGGGCAAGTCATTTAACTTCTCTGTGCCCCAGTTATCTCGTCTATAAAATTGGAAATAAGACCGTGAGCCCCATGTGGGCCAATGGAATATGTCCAACCTAATTTGCTTGTATCTACTTCAGCGCTTAGTACAGTGCCTGGCACTTAGTAAATGCTTAAAAGCGTGGCTCAGTGGAAAGAGCCCGGGCTTTGGAGTCAGAGGTCATGGGTTCAAATCCCGGCTCCGCCAATTGTCAGCTGTGTGACTTTGGGCAAGTTACTTAACTTCTCTGGGCCTCAGTTCCCTCACCTGTAAAATGGGGATGAAGACTGTGAGCCCCCCGTGGGACAACCTGATCACCTTGTAACCTCCCCAGCGCTTAGAACAGTGCTTTGTACATAGTAAGCACTTAATAAATGCTATTATTATTATTATTAATAATAATAATAATAATAAAATATGCCTCTAAAAGGATGATATTTTAGGAAGGCGATCGAAGCAGCAGAGGGCAGTAGAACATAAAGGTTAGTGTATTTGAGAGGGTGGAGGTGGGAAAGGGGAAGCTGAGGAGGAGGTTTAAGAACAGTTGAGAATTGTCTTTTTTCTGCATTTAATAACGGCAAGTTCTAATAAAAGAGCTGTTGAATGCATCCAGTTATATATATCTAAATATGTTTTAAAATGTCCCCTGGATTCAATTCTTTAAGAACTCTTCTGGGTTAGCCACTAAAAACTCATTTTGCGCTCTCACGTGAAACATGCTTTTAGGGGATAGATTTGGTATTCTCCTTTTTTTTTTCCCCTCAGAGGGAAGACAGTCCTGTAAGTTCAGGCCCACTGATAATTACTTTTTCAGGCAAAAACACAATAATTGGGGTATTGTTAAGCACTATGTCCAGGCGCTGTACTAAGCACCAGGGAGGATACAAGCAAATCGGGTTGGGCCCAATCCCTGTCCCATGTGGGGCTCCCAGTTTTAGTCCCCATTTTACAGATGAGGGAACTGAGGCCCAGAGAATGATGATGATGATAGCATTTATTAAGTGCTTACTATGTGAAGAGCACTGTTCTAAGCGCTGGGGAGGTTACAAGATGATCAGGTTGTCCCATGGTGGGCTCACAGTCTTCATCCCCATTTTACAGATGAGGGAACTGAGGCCCAGAGAAGTTAAGTGACTTGCCCAAAGTCACACAGCTGACAAGTGGCAGCGGTGGGATTTGAACTCAAAACCTCTGACTCCAAAGCCCGTGCTCTTTCCACTGCGCCATGCTGCTTCTCTACAATCTACTATTGCAGTAACTGAAGATCTAAAGACCCACTCACTTGCTTCAGAGAAAACAACTGTTCTTTAAGCCAGAGTCTATGTCCTGTGTGAAGATTTTGGAATCATTCAGGAACCTGCAAAATGTAGAATGGATTTTCACCAGATCCTATTCAGTAACTGGGGAAATGCATCCACAGTACATTTTGCAGTGTTGGGGTAATTCTAAATTCAATCTGGGGCATACCTTAGAATCATGGAACTGAAAGTCACTTTTATTTTCTTTGTCATCCGGTGACAGAGTGTTCCCCCCCGGGCTGTGCGGACACGACAAATTTCCTCTAATCTTTCTAAAGGAATTTCCAGTTATCATGTCGGAGAAACCTCATTCCCATCTGACCGGATACAGCGTGGCCTACTGGAAAGAACACGGATCTTGGGAGTCAGAGGACTTGGATTCTAATCCCAGCTCCACCACTTGTCTGTTGCGTGACCTTGGGCAAGTCAATTCCCTGCTCTGTGCCTCAGGTACCTCATTGAAAATGGGGATTAAGACTGTGAGCCCTTGTGGAAAGTGGACTGTGTCCAACCTGATCATTGTGTATTTACCCCAGGGCTTAGTACAGTGCCTGGCGCATAGTAAGCACTTAACAAATAATGTAAAAAGAAGTATGAAGTCCCAGGCAGGCTGCATTAGATTCCACGACCTTAGGGACTTGGGACCCAATCAATAGTATTTATTGAGGCTTACTTTTTGCAAAACATTGTACTAAGTGCTTGAGAGAGTCAACACAACAGAATCAGCAGACACATTCCCAGCTTTCAATGAGGTTACAGTCTAGAGAAGATTCCGTTCAACTTTTAAAATGATTCGTATATCCCCATGGAAACTCAGAGGTTGAACATGGAAGAATACAGCTTTGGAAGGCTCTTTTTGACAAGACAGGATTTCAAGACCAGAATTCACGTGTCCTGCCCAACAAAATTTACCCAGCAGCTTCCTAAAATGTTACACTAGCTAATTAAACCAATATCTGTTGTGCAGTAAACTCTTTGCCCTCAGTTCCCTAAAGCTCCTTATGGGCAGGGAACATGCCTACCAGCTGTGTTGCATAACGGAATCCCAAACTCTTAGTATAGTACAGAGTACTGTACACAGTAGATGCTCAATCAATCAATCATATTTATTGAGCGCTTACTGTGTGCAGAGCACTGTACTAAGCACTTGGGAAGTACAAGTTGGCAACATATACCGCAGACTGACTGAAAATTTTCCCTCTGAGTGGCTCAAAGCCAAATCATTGCCTAAATGGAGAATCTGTCTAAAAGTAGATCATGTGAGACAAATATGGCTTTGGGGTAGGTATCAGGTTGGACACACGTGGGGCTCAGGGTCTTAATCCCCATTTTGCAGGTGAGGTAACTGAGACACAGTGAAGCTAAGTGACTTGCCCAAGGTCACGCAGCAGACGAACAACACGGTCGGAATTCGAACCCAGGTCCTTCTGGCTCCCAGGCAGGGGCTTTATCCACAAGGCCATGCTGCTTCTCTAATGGATGGGAGGGAAGGATCACAGCCAAACCTTTGGGCCTGCTCCACTGTGACTCATGGCTCTGGATCTTGGGCTCAGCGCCGACTGACTTGTGTGGCCACATCCTGCCCCCTGTAATGCTTAATAAAACTGGCCCGCCACAAAAATAAGGAGAAAAGATAAGGCACTTGAGAAAAATGTATGGTCTCTGAAAACAGCCCCTGCCCCCAAATCCTAATCCACAGAGAAAACATATTTGAGTGGGGCAAATACAACACTACCTCTGGGGGAGGGAAAATAGGAGAATCTGTTTCACAGTGGGGGTTCTCCCAGACCTGAGAAGAATTTCTGTTTGCAATCAGTCCGGACTTCACAGAAGACCTTCAGAAAGATGCTCAGTCAGGACAGAGGGACGTTTAGTAGGACCGTGGGCCCACGCCAGGCCTTCCAGAAAAAGCCCGGGGCAAAGGCGACCTCTGTGGCCTTCGCATTTCCAACCCGGTGACTGGGAGAAATCATTTTAAAGAAAACTTTGGAAATCCACGTCCCAGGTCACCGGGGGCGTGTCAGTCTCGGCCCTGGTCAAGAGGGATTTTAGAGCGTTTCTCCCCCCACCCAAAGCTTAGTCAAAGATTATAACCGGACAGCTTGGCTCAATGTTGGGCCAGAGCGATTTTTCCTTTGGAGTCTCCTGATTGCAAACATCGTTTTAACTCCCAGGTTTCCCTCCAGCATGGAAACAGCAGAACAATCGGGTGGGGCATACGCGTATTAGTTGGTTATTTGGTGAATGGTATATTCGGGACACGGATCAGTACCAGTCAGTGCTTGCCACTCACAGACAGGGGCTGGTTTCCAGGAGACAGAAGCAGTAAGCGCCATAACATACCCCCTGGGCCACTGCCTTTCATCCCTTGTACCCTCCCAGAGGTGTAGAGCTGCTGGCTGAAGATTTCTTCAGTTCTATTTTCATTGACTGAGTCTCAGCTCGAGGCTCGCATTTTGTCAGATTTCCCGCTCCTGGGGCTGCCGCTACCGGCTTTCCTGCTTTCATACCTTTCGACATGGGGATTCGGGTGGGAGCAGGCCGCTGGGGAGACCCGTCTTGTCCTGACTGGAAGAGAAAAGAGGAATCTGGTGTCAACTTCCGCGGAAGGGTTTTCCCTCACTCGGTCACTGCCTGAGCAGCCCTGGAGGTGGAAAGGGGAGGGACTGATCCTTCTACTCCAGTGTGGCGGGAAAGAGCCAGAAATGAAGCCTGGTACTGATGGGGACTGATCCAAGATGGATTCTGCCCTTTGCTAATTCTTCCTTCAGGGGAGATAATCTTCTCATTCGAATTTTCTCAAAGGGTGCATTGTGGGCCTGAGGAGAAACTTGGGTTCCCAAGGTAAAATTTGTGAGCTCAACACTCACGGCCCCTCCCTCTAAAGATCACCACCTTCTCGGGACCCCGACTCTGACTTGGCCATCCCCAGCTGTGACTCCCAAATGCATCAAGCAGGATAAAAGAGTTCCACTCAATTAATTCCCTAGGCCAAGCCTAGGGGAAATCAGACCGATCAAATGCTCTTCTCTGCCTGAAGAATCCTGGTCTATTTTTATACAGAGTCTGTTCAGTGTCCCCGATCACCTCATTTGTCCTCTTCTGTTCCTCCTCCAACTCTAGCTCGTCCGTCTTAAGCCAAACTGACCGGAACTGAACCGCTGTTTTTTACAGGGGCTTCTTGATTGGTTTTCTTTCCCCTTTCCGATGATACCCAGAAATTGGTTAGCCCTTCAAACAGCCGTCAGAGGCTGGGCCAGTGGTTTGAAGGAAGAAGGCAAACTTCTGTAACATCCCTGTGAATATCACTGCTTGCAGTGCTATGCAGTACGCAGGGATGGGGGGCACAATTTTGAATTCTATATTTCTAATTCTACATTTCCATGTCCAAAGCTCAATCTGTTGGAAACAATGTTCTCTGGTTTTCAGCTGTCCAAACAATGCCCGAACTCTGGAGATGAGGGCTTGCTTACTCTCTCGCCCGGGTACTGCTAAGTCTTCTAACTTCAAGCCACCTTCTTATTAGGCAGTATTTCCTAATAATAATAATAATTATGGTATTTGTTAAGTGCTTACTAAGTGCCTGGCACTGTACTAAACATTGGGATGACTACAAGCAAATCGGGTTGGACACAGTCCCCGTCCTATGTGGGGCTCACAGTCTCAATCCCCATTTTACAGATGAGGTAACTGAGGATCTGAGAAGTGAAGTGACTTGCCCAAGGTCACATAGCAGACAGAATTAGAACCCATGACCTTCTGACTCCCGGGCCCGTGCGCTATCCACTATGCCATTCTGGCCTAGTGAGTCGCACCATGGTCCAGCGCACGGGGCTGGTAATCAGAAGGACCTGGATTCTAATCCCAGCAACTCACTTCACTTCTCCATGCCTCAGTCACCTCATCTGTAAAATGGGGATTAAGACTGTGAGCCTCATATTAGGCAGGGACTGCGTCCAACCTAACTTGTACCTACACCCCAGCATTTAGTACAGTGTCTGGCACGTAGTAAGGGCTTAACAAATACCGTTAAAAATAAATTAGTAAATCACAAGTTTATGACCAACAGATCAAGGTCTGAACACAGTGTGCAATATGGAGGAAAAATGAAATCCATCAGAGCAGTTAACAGATGAAGTGACTAAAATGAGAAGTCTTCAATTCTCCTTCAAAGCCTTCTCCAGTAGCTGATAGAAGAAGTACCCGGGAATCATAAGTATTTCTCCTCCTGTTAAATGCAAGGAACAGAGCTGATATAGCCGGTTCCAACTCTACTTACCTATTTGTCTACAGACTATTGAGCAACATCACTTTAGGTATATTGACTTTATTTTTCCGAGTAGTTACTAACTTATCTCCACGATATTTTTGTCCGACATCTCATAGGGTGTACTATTATAGAACGGTAGTAGGTCCTTATATGGACCGTTTGCAACTTGGAATTCAAGTGACTCGACACGATAAATTCCCTCATCTCTCTAGGGGATGGCTAGAAGAGAGAATACCAGAATGTCATCCCCATTTTGCAGAAGGAGACAGAACACCCACACAGATCTTGTACATATTTACTATTCTATTTATTTTGTTAATGACGTGCATTGATTTAGCTGTAATTCTATTTGTTCTGACCACTTGACACCTGTCCACGTGTTTTGTTTTGTTGTCAGTCTCCCCCTTCTAGACTGTGAGCCCGTTGTTGGGTAGAGACCGTCTCTAGATGTTGCCAACTTGTATTTCCCAAGCGATTAGTACAGTGCTCTGCACACAGTAAGCACTCAATAAATATGATTGAATGAATGAATGAATCTTGTGACTAAACCAGCACACCAAAACCCACAGGGCTAAACTCTCAGGCCTTGAATAAATCGATCAAAATCAGGTTCCTGTGATTCCTTCCCCTCCCCACAGCACCTGTATATGTGTATATATGTTTGTATGTATTTATTATTCTATTTATTTATTTATTTTATTTGTACATATTTATTCTATTTATTTTATTTTGTTAATATGTTTTGTTTTGTTCTATGTCTCCCCCTTCTAGACTGTGAGTCCGCTGTTGGGTAGGGACCGTCTCTATATGTTGCCAACTTGTACTTCCCAAGCGCTTAATACAGTGCTCTGCACACAGTAAGCGCTCAATAAATACCATTGAATGAATGAGTGAATTCACTCTCAGTAGACTGTAGAAGAAAAATGGGAAAGACCACTTAAAATGGATGGAATCTCCACCTCCAAGGAATGGATGTGAGTACCACATAAGCTCTTTATGGACAGGGATTGTGTCTGCTAATTCTGTTGCATTGTTATTATGATGATGATGATGATGGCATTTACTAAGCGCTTACTATGTGCAAAGCACTGTTCTAAGCGCCGGAGAGGTTACACGGCGATCGGGTTGTCCCACGGGGGGCTCACAGTCTTAATCCCCATTTTACAGATGAGGTAACTGAGGCCCAGAGAAGTTAAGTGACTTGCCCAAAGTCACACAGCTGTCGATTGGCGGAGCCAGGATTTGATCCCATGACCTCTGACTCCAAAGCCCGGGCTCTCCCAAGCACTTAGTACAGTGCTCTGCACCTAAGCTCAGTAAGTATCATTGATTGCTTGATTGATTTGGGTAGGGGACTTGGCCTGACCTGATTTTCTTGCAGTTATCTCAGCTTTAAAATTGTATTCTCTCAAGAGCTTAGCACAGGACTCTGCACATAGTAAGAGCTTGATAGCCAGGCCTGGCTTAGTGGCAAGAGCCTGGGCTTGGGAGCCGGGGGTTGTGGGTTCTAAACCCGGCTCCGCCACTTTCCAGCTGTGTGACTTTGGGCAAGTCGCTTAACTTCTCTGTGCCTCCGTTACCTCATCTGTAAAATGGGGACTAAGACTGTGAGCCCCACATGGGACAACCTGATGACCTAGCATCTACCCCAAGGGCTTGGAACAGTGCTTGGCACATAGTAAGTGCTTAACAAATACCATTATTATTATTATTATTATTATTACCATTGATTGACTAATTAATTAATGTAGGAGGGGAACCGTGCCCGACTTGATTATCTTGTAGATACCTCAGCACTCAGTATAGGGCTTGGCACATAGCAAGTGCATAACAAATGCTACAGCGACCAATATCATTATAAGATTCTGCCCAGCCACGGAAACTTTGGGACCGAATACATGCACAAAGAGATTGATTACATTGCTAGAGATTTTTATGATATCACTCACACTCCCTTTCGGTCACGTTCCCACTGGGGCAGTGGCTGGCAACAAGTGAGCAGGTGGGCAAGGCGCAACACATTGCGAAGTGCACAAATGCTAAAGTGGCTGATGGGATGACTTGACCAGAAAGAAGATTATTCTGGGAAAACAATGTCCATTTATCAAAATGCACTCACTAGTTTTAAGACTCAGACTCCTTTCCCCTTTTAAGCAGACCTTATCTAAATAGACTCTGTACTGTCAGTTTGTTGTGGGCGGGGAATGTTTACCAACTCTGTTCTATTGTACTCTCCCAAGCACTTAGAACAGTGTTCTGCACACGTAAGAGCTTAATAAATATGATTGATTGACTGACTGATGATGAAATAGATATTTCCCAACACAAGTTGTTTCAATCTTGTGAGCAGGGGAAAATCGCGTGTCTGGAAAAATTTGAATGGTGCTATGTAATAAAAATCCTTGGAATATAAAGGTGGGACCTCTTGGGAAGAGCAGGGAGTCTGTAACTGGCCTATTTAACCTCTCTAAGCTTGTTTCCTCATCTATGAAATGGGGAGAATAATCTCTGTCCTTGCTTTGCTTCCCACAAACGATGAGAGGATAGCGTAGAGCTCATTACTCAGCCTCAGCCCCACAACACTTACGTACACATCCATAATTATTTATCTGTATTAATGTCTGTCTCCCCCTCTGGACTGCGAGCTCGTCATACCGTGCTCTCCCAAGCTCTCAGAAAAGTGCTCTGCACACAGTAAGTGCTCAGTAAATACCACCGATGGATTGACTATTAAATGGGACATATCGAGGAACCCAAACTTGAGATGTCATTGTTGGAATTCTAACTCTACCTAGATTGAAACACCTTTCCTAAGATGTAGCCCTCGGACTTTCCCCAATCACTCTAGAGGTTAAGTTACCAGACGACCTGTTAATGTCTTTTTCCCATATTTTTCCACAGCAGTCTACTGACTGCAAAAGATCTCCCAATGAACAGGATTTAAAGCATTCTTCAATCAATCAATGGCATTTGTGGAGCACTTACTGCGTGCAGACTACTGTCCTAAGCACTGGGGGAGTGCGGAGTTGGTAGATACGATCCCCACCCACAACGAGTCTTCAGTCGCGAGGGGAGACGGATGTTAATTGTAAATGAATAAATGTCAGATGCATTCGTGAGTGCTGCGTTTTTCAACCCAGAAAGTTTAACGCTGTGGTACTGGTGGCTCCCCCTTCCACCCTACCCATTCCTCCTTCCTTCTGGAAAATTCTCCTTTCTGGTCTTCTCCGACCGTCTCTCCCTTACCACTGACTGGGTGCCTCGTGTCGACGACGTAGTGACCGGGTTGATGGTGATGGTGCTCGTCACCATGTTGGCTCCAGGCCTCGAGGAGAGAGCGTTCTTAGGGGAGCGGAGGACGGTGCCCACGGCGACCTCTTTTTCCGCGGCCACAGTGACCGGCCGGACGGTGATGAGCGGGCCGGGCCCCTCGGCCGGGGAAGCGGGCGACCGTTTGAACTGAGACCCCAAGTGGATGTGAATCTTGTTATCCTCCGTGGTGATGATGTTGGCGTTGGCGTTGTACTTCCGCGCTGGCATCGGACCAGCCAATTTCTCTGGGGTGACCTTGATGACTGTCCTGCCCAGGGCCACGTCCGGCGGCTCTGGAGAGGCGGAGCCGTCCGCCGGGGCCGCCGAAGTCGAGACCGTCATGATCTGGATGGGCGACGTGGGCCTACCCGTGAAGGGTCCCCTCCCGCCCTCCGGGACCTTCTCTCTGGAGAAGGTGGTTATCGTGACCGGAGACCTAGCCCGCTCTGGACCCAGATTAGTGTCTCCGCCTTTGGCTTTATGAGGCAGGACGCTTGGAGAGGGAATAATGGTTATCCTCGGTTTCTGATGCCCTAAGGTGGGAATGACAGTGGTGCTGGAAAAAAACTCCTCGGCCGACGGGCTGGTGATCTCCAGCGTCGCCGTGCTGTTCTCGTGATCCGGAGTCACGCGGATGTGAAGCGGTTGCCCCTGCTTTGGGGAGAGGACCACCTCCCTTTGACGTCCCGGGCCGGAACCCGGACGGGCCCCCTTCTCTGGAGGCGCCTGGGATCCGTTCTCCCTTTTCTTCATCCACGGAATCCAAGATTTCCTCATCGACAGATCGTTTGCGGCCGGAGGGTACCGGTCCAGGACCGACGCCCGCTCCGGCGGCTTCTTCAGGCCCACCTGCCGGAGGTTGCTCATGATGTGATTCTCCTCTTGGAAAGATTTCCTGATGAACACCGCGGGGGTCTCCTCCTCCGCCGCCTCGCCGCTCACCGCGTCAGTCTGGACCCCGGTGGACGTCACTGGGACGTCCACCATCCTCCTCCCGTTCATGCTGGGCCTCAGAACGCGGCTGTAGCGCTTAGAGAGCTCCAGCTCCTTGGTTAAATGGACGACTTCCTGCCCCATGGCTTTATTTTTACCCTCTTCTTCCAGGAACCTCTGCTGCAGGACCGAGTAGTCAACTTGGAGCTGAGACAGCTGGTCCTCTTTGTTCATGAGCTCGTGAATCTTCTCTTTAAGAGCTTGAACTTCGGCTCTCAGGTCTCTGCTTTTGGCCTCTTCCAGCCGGAACCTGTGCCTCAGTTCTGCCTCCTGGCTCACTGCTTCCCCTTTCTCGATGGCCTTGTTTTTGGCGATCTGAAGCTTGATCTCCTCCAGCTGTTGCGAGAGGAAGTTGGCCCTGTCCTGCTCGGTTCGGAACTTCTGCTCCAGCTGGTCGTATTCGTCCTCTGTTTTCATCAGGTCTCCTTCCACCACCTCCAACTGCTGGAGGCGCTTCTTCAGCCTCTCGATTTCAAGGGTGAGCTCTTTAATCTTGTTCTCCTCGGCGCCCGTGAGCTCTGACCCTTTTCGAGACCTGCCTCTCGCCATTTCCCTCTCCACCCCCTCGATACCGTCGAGCCTCTTCTTCAAGCACTCCACGGAGCAGTTCAGTTCAGAGGATTTTTCCTCTTCGCTTTTCAACTTGCCCGTCAGCTCATCCCTCTCCTTTGTCAAACCGTACACCTTCTCCTCCATCTCCGACTTCAGCTTCAGCAGCTTCTTGCTTTCGTCGATCAGCTTCTCAGTCACCTCCATGACTTTCCCCTGCTCCGTTTTCAAGCTCTTGTTCAGCCCGTCTACTTTGCGCTCCTCCTGCTTGATTTTCTCCATCATGTTTTTTCTCTCGTCCACCAGCATCACCGTAAACGACTTCAGCTTCGCCAAGTCGTCTTTTAAATTCAGCTCGGCCTTTTCCAACCTGCTCTCCGAGCTTTCGAGGTCTTTCACGCGGCTCTTCACCGCCTCCAGCTCGCTTACCAGGTCCTTGGTGCAGTTCTTTTCTTTCTCCAGGTTTAAATGCAGCTGCGTGCACTCCACCCTGCTTTGGCCAAAAGCCTCTTCCAGCTTCTCTAGGTCCGACATCCTCTTCTGCAGTTTCTCCACTTCTAGCTGGAGCACTTTACTGTGCTGGTCTTCTTCTTGAAGTTTTTTCTTCAGCTGGCGACACTGGGTTTCCGTCTTGGTGATCTCCTCATCCTTACCCTCCATCTCCAGCACCCGCTTGCGGAGATTTTCCACTTCGGCCACGAGGCTGGAGTTCCCGCACTCTCCCCTGGCCATCTTCTCTCTTAATTCCTGGAGCTCTGCCTCAGCTCTTTGGAGGCCCTGATTGGTTTCCTCCAGCTCCTCGATTCGGCGCGATAAACCCCCCAGCGTCAGCTTCAGCTGACGATTCTGCGACTCTTGGCTGGCTAGTTTGGCCGTCAACTCCTCGTGGTCTTGAGAAAATCGGGCCGTCTTGTGCTCCAAATCCGCCTCTAACCTGAGCAACTTCTGCCTCTCCTCTTTCGATTTGGAAGCGACGGCTCGGAACTTTTCCTCTTCCTCCTTCAGCTTCTGTGTGAGGTCTTGAACTTTCTGGCTCTGCAGACCTAGCTGTTCAATGTGGATCTGTCTCTCATCCACCAACATTAGTGCGAATGACTTGAGTTTCACTAGTTCATCTCTCAGTTTATTGAGTCGCTTCGTGTTCTCCTTCTCCTTGCGGGCCTGATAGACTTTTTCTTGTTCAAGAAGCTTCTTTAACCTGGAAAATACAACACGGTGGGTTTTTAACATACCGACTAGGCATTTGCACAGTCGGACTTTTTCCTAAGAATGGGATTTCCTTCTGCAGAATCTGACTTCTTATGATAGGGTGTGGGTTTTTAGGGTCCAACCTACTTAAAACCATTTTCTCCCCCCGAATCGCATTTTAAAAATCACAACCCCCACTAGTCGTATTTTCTTCTGGACGCTTTCACAGCCAGAATGGGGTTGCCGGATCGCTGGAGTAGAAGGAAGCAAGGCCTATTGGATAGAGTAGAGGCCTGGGTGTCAAAAGGACCTGGGTTCTAATCCCGGCTCCACCCCTTGTCTGCTGTATGACCTTGGGCAAGTCACTTAACACTCTGTGCTTCAGTTGCCTCATCTGTTAAATGGGGATGAAGAGTGTGAGCCCCATGTGGGACAGGGACTCTGTCCAATCTGATTAGCTTGTATTTGCCTCAGCACTTAGAACAGTGCCCGGCACATAGTGAGGGCTTAACAGGCACCATTAAATAGAAAAGGGTAAGCAAGTGGCTTCCTGTATATATGTACCTGTATACCTGTATATATGTATATATGTTTGTACATATTTATTACTCTATTTATTTTACTTGTACATATCTATTCTATTTATTTTATTTTGTTAGTATGTTTGGTTTTGTTCTCTGTCTCCCCCTTTTAGACTGTGAGCCCACTGTTGGGTAGGGACTGTCTCTATATGTTGCCAACTTGTACTTCCCAAGCGCTTAGTACAGTGCTCTGCACACAGTAAACGCTCAATAAATACGATTGATTGATTGATTGATTCCTGTTGATCATTTTCTGAGTACGGTTCCGCGGGCTCCATGATGGGTTGGTGGACTTTTTGCTCTGCACACGGTAAGCGCTCAATAAATACGATTGAATGAGTGAACGCAGCAAAACGTTAATGTGGTGAAACACTTCAGGATGATAAGGCAAACGATTGTTCTTTAATGGCTACTGATTGATTGCCTCATAGTTTAAAATACAAGGTCTCTCAACTGTCTGAGCAGGGGTTTGTGCTGGGGGGGGAGGGAGCCCAGACTTTCCGTGAAGCTCCTTAGGCAGAAGGGGCTCAGTCTGACAGAATCAACATTCAGTGCAATTCATGTCGTCAACTCTCCGATTATATACAAGAGACTGGCTCAGTTGATTGATTATCCTCCCCCAATCTTGATTCTGACATTTTTCCCCACAAATTGTTGAGTGTGTGTAAATTTATGGAGCATCTATTATGTTCAGCTATCCAAATTTAACACTCCCCAACCCCGTCCAATCCAAGACAAGGATAACTGTGAGTACTTTGTAGCAGTAATAATAATAATGATAATGATGGTATTTGTTAAGTGCTTACTATGTGCAAAGCACCATTCTAAGTGCTGGGGAGGTTACAAGGTGATCAGATTGTCCCACGGGGGGCTTACAGTTTTAATCCCCATTTTACAGATGAGGTAACTGAGGCACAGATAAGTTAAGTGACTTCCCCAGAGTCACCCAACTGACAGTGGGCAGAGCTGGGATTTGAACCCATGACCTCTGACTCCAAAGCCCGGGCTCTTTCCACTGAGCCACGCTGCTTCTCCTAGTAGAGGTAGTAGTAGTAATAGTGTTTATTATTTACTAGACAAGTAATGTGGCCTTATGGAAAAAGCACAGGTCTGGAAGTTAGAGGACCTGGGTACTAATCCCAGCTCTATCCCTTGTCTGCTGTGTGACCTTGGGTAAGTCACTCAACTTCTCTTTGCTTCAGTTTTCTCATCTGAAAAATGGGGATCCAATACCTGTCAACCCTCCTACTTAAACCTGTGGGAACCCTGTGGAACACTGACTGTGCCTGACTCGATTCACTTGTATCTATCTCAGAGCTTAGAAAAGTGCTTGACAGTTACATCGGTATCATTATAATTCTTAGTAATAATAATGACGATAAAAATAAGCCCTTACTGTGTGCAGAACACTGTACTAAGCACTGGGAAGCCACAGACCCTGTTCATCAATGCTCGCAATTTCTGAATATAGGTGGGGGAGAGGACTGGAGACAGATACATAGGAGCAATGAAACAAATAGGAACAATGAAGCAATACATCATTAAAAGAGCACAAGAGCCAAGAACAAATATATCCTACACAAAATAAAAACAAAAGTCAGTAGAGTATTTGTCTAAAGTCTCAGACTTTCCTTTTAAAAAGTGTTAGAATGATCCGATGAGAAAATGAAATGGTGATATGTGAATGCAGATCTAATCATAAATAAAATGAACGTATATTTAGGTTATCAGCTTGGCTCTGCCACTTGTCTGCTGTGTGACCTGGGCAAGTCACTTCTCTGTGCCTCGGTTACCTCATCTGTTAAATTGGGATTAAGGTTATGAGCCTTATGAGGGACAGGGATTGGGTCTGACCTGATGATATTGTATTCATTCATTCATTCATTCGTTCAACTGTGAGCCCCCTGTTGGGTAGGGACTGTCTCTATGTGTTGCCGACTTGTACTTCCCAAGCGCTTAGTACAGTGCTCTGCACACAGTAACTGCTCAATAAATAGGATTGATTGATTGATTGATTGAGCACTTACTGTGTGCAAAGCACTGTACTAAGCGCTTGGGAAGTACAAGTCGGCAACATATAGAGACAGTCCCTACCTAACAACAGGCTCAAAGTCTAGAAGTAGGAGATAGACAAAAAAACATGTAGACAGGTGTCAAAATTGTCAGAACAAATAGAGTTATAGCTATATGCACATCATTAACAAAATGAATAGAATAGTAAATGTGTACAAGTAAAATAAATAGAGTAATAAATCTGTATGAACATATATACAGGTACTATGGGGAGGGGAAGGAGGTAGGGGGATGGAAAGGAGGAGAGGAAAAAGAGGGCTCAGTCTGGGAAGGCCTCCTGGAAGGAGGTGAGCTCTCAGTAGGGCTTTGAAGGGAGGAAGAGTGCTAAGTTGGCTGATCAATAAATCAATCAATCAATCGTATTTATTGAGCACTTACTGTGTGCAGAGCACTGTACTAAGCGCTTGGGAAGTACAGGTTGGCAACATATACAGACAGTCCCTACCCAACAGTGGGCTCACAGTCTAAAAGGGGGAGACAGAGAACAAAACAAAACATACTAACAAAATAAAATAAATAGAATAGATTTGTACAAGTAAAATAAATAAATAAATAAATAGAGTAATAAATACGTACAAACATATATACATATATACAGGTGCTGTGGGGAAGGGAAGGAGGTAATATGCGGGGGATGGAGAGGGGGACGAGGGGGAGAGGAAGGAAGGGGCTCAGTGTGGGAAGGCCTCCTGGAGGAGGTGAGCTCTCAGTAGGGCCTTGAAGGGAGGAAGAGAGCTAGCTTGGCGGATGGGCAGAGGGACTGGGGGCATTCCAGGCCCGGGGGACGACGTGGGCCGGGGGTCGATGGCGGGACAGGCGAGAGCGAGGTACGGTGAGGAGATTAGCAGCAGAGGAGCGGAGGGTGCGGGCTTGGCTGGAGAAGGAGAGAAGGGAGGTGAGGTAGGAGGGGGCGAGGTGATGGACAGCCTTGAAGCAGAGTGAGGAGTTTTTGCTTCTGTCCCAGCGATTAGTTCAGTGCCTGGTACATAGGTAAGCACTTAAATACCACAGAAAACAAATAAATAACAAAAAACCCCGTTCTGACTCTATTACTAGCCTAGAGAGTTGGGTGAACAACCGCCTTCTCAAAAGTCACGTACATCGATAGATTCCATTTAGATGGGTAATTCTTAAAGCCTCAACTTTTTGGGTTTTAGAGGAAACCCAGAACTCCAAGAAGCAACTGCAGACAGTCTTGTTCCAAAGACCGGCTCTGAACAATGTACACCAGCCTCCCTTTCCCAATACAAAATTGCCTGAAGCAGAATTTCTTGCCGCAGCGAGAGTCAGTAAAACAGACACGTCCTGAAGGTATTTAGGCCTCTCTTGAGCGCCAGACAGACTGATTGAAAATTAGATGGAGTCAGATTGCTATCACGCTAACGGGCTAATTGTCTTAAATTCTGGTAGTGATGCCATAGCGAAATGCGCAAATCCAGACTCCCCTTTTCCGGAAAACTCATTAATGAGGCATCTGGGCACTCTGTGATCATCCAGGAGACTTGGACGTGTGTGTGCGTGCATGGGTGATTGAGAAGCAGCGTGGCTCAGTGGAAAGAGCCCGGGCTTGGGAATCAGGTCATGAGTTCTAATCCCGGCTCCGCCACTTATCTGCTGTGTGACTTTGGGCAAGTCACTTAACTTCTCTGAGCCTCAGTTACCTCATCTGTAAAATGGGGATTAAGACTGTGAGCCCCACGTGGGACAGCCTGATTACCTTATATCCCCCCCCAGCACTTAAAGCGCTTGAAGCAGCGTGGCTCAGTGTGAAGCAGCGTGGCTCAGTGGAAAGAGCCCGGGCTTTGGAGTCAGAGGTCATGGATTCAAATCCTGCCTCCGCCAACCATCAGCCGTGTGACTTTGGGCAAGTGACTTAACTTCTCTGTACCTCAGTTCCCCCATCTGTAAAATGGGGATTAAAACTGTGAGCCCCCCGAGGGACAGCCTGATCACCTTGTAACCTCTCCAGTGACTAGAACAGTGCTTGGCACATAGTAAGTGCTTAACAAATACTGTTATTATTATTATTATTAAAACAGTGCTTGGCATATAGTAAGCACTTAACAAATACCATTGCTACTATTATTATTATTATTATGTTATGGGTGGAACGTTTTTATATGTGTTTGGTTTACCTGAGATCGAGGATTTAGTGAAGTGTTAGTAAATTGGCCATTTCAGCCACACTTACACTCATCCGCCAAACATTATCTTCTAAAACCCTGGATAAACCACACACAAATAGAAACACACGTGCCTACACATGCACACAAGCACACACATACACCTGCATGTGCTCACATACACACACTTACACAAACAGATATACACACACGAAATCCAGGGCGGAAGTTGCAACAGAACAGTTTGAAACCTTGGTCAGCTGGGAAATTTAGGGGTTTGTTGGAAGAGAAATTAAATAGGCCAGGGAGGGAAAGGTGAGAAATTGATTAAAAATGACATTACGAGAAGCAGCGTGGCTCAGTGGAAAGAGCCCGGGCTTTGGAGTCAGAGGTCATGGGTTCAAATCCTGGCTCCGCCACTTGTCAGCTGTGTGACTTTGGGCAAGTCACCTCACTTCTCTGGGCCTCAGTTCCCTCGTCTGTAAAATGGGAATGAAGAGTGTGAGCCCCACGTGGGACAACCTGTTCACCTTGCAACCTCCCCAGTGCTTAGAACAGTGCACATAGTAAGCACTTAATAAATGCTATTATTAATATTATTATCTAGTGGAAAAAGCATGGGCCTCGGAGTCAGGAAACTGGGTCCCGGTCGTGGATAACTGGCAACCCTAGGCATGCATGATGGGCTGGAGAGCAACATAATGATAATAATAATAATAGTATTTGTTCATTCATTCATTCAATCATTTTTATTGAGCGCTTACTGTGTGCAGAGCACTGGACTAAGCGCTTGGGAAGTACAAGTTGGCAACATCTAGAGACGGTCCCTACCCAACAGCGGGCTCACAGTCTAGAAGGGGGAGACAGAGAACAAAACAAAACATATTAACAAAATAAAATAAATAGAATAAATATGGACAAATAAAATAGAGTAATAAATATGTACAAACATATATACATATATACAGGTATATGTTACGAGCTTACGGTGTGTCAAGCACCGTTCTAAGTGCTGGGGTAGAAACAAGGTAATCAGGTTGGACACGGTCTCTGTTCCACATTGAGCTCACACTCTTAATCCTCGTTTTACAGGTGAGACCCAGAGAAGTCACACAGTAGACATGCGGTAGGATTAGAACCCAGGCCCGTGCTCTGCCCCCTAAGCCACGCTGCTTCTCGCAATCTCATTTTTCAATTCAAAGAATGTGCATTAGACTGTAGACTGCATAGACTGTAAGCCCGTTGCGTGCAGGGATTGTCTCTCTCATTGCTAAATTCTAGTTTCTAAGCGTTTAGTACAGCGCTCTGCACACAGTAAGTCCTCAATAAACACAACTGACTGAATGAATGTACAAGTAAGGAATGCTCCGCGAGGTGAGGAGGGAAAGATTTGGTTTTCTTTCTGAGAAGGGGGAAATAAGAGAAGTCCTTTACAATCAGACTGACGTTTCTTCCCAGAACGTCCCGGGGTTTGAGTGAAAGCAGAAGCAAGCAACTCGGCTCCAGAAATAAACTCTGAGGTTTCGATTATTTTCGCACCGAACTTAGTTTTGCCCCAGGCAGACGTGTCTGATGTCCTCCCAGATGATCCTCTAAATTTCCTTTCCTTGAATCATATTTCCTTCTCTCCGCTTTCCTGAGTCAAAGGATTCTGTTCCTGAAAGATTTTGCTTCGCGTGAAGTGTCTGTGGGGGTGGAAGTTCGGATCCCGGAGATCTACTGCCGAAAGAGTGCGTGACTGGGGGCCAGGAGACCTGGGTTCTAATAATAATAATGACATTCATTAAGCGCGTGTTATGTGCAAAGCACCATCTCGACCATTCGCCTGCTGTGTGACCTTGGGCAAGTCACTTCACTTCCCTGTGCCTCAGTTACCTCATCTGCAAAACGGGGATTAGACCGTGAGCCCCATACTCTACCTGTTGTTGAATTGTACTTTCCAAGTGCTTAGTACAGTGCTCTGCACCCAGTAAGCGCTCAATAAATACGACTGATTGATTGATTGATTGTTACAGGACGGGGACAGTGCCCAACCTGATTAGCCTGTATCTACCCCAGCTCTTAGTAAGTGCTTAACAAACACCATTAAAAAGTCACTCAACTTCTCTGTGCCTCAGTTTCCTCATCTGTATAATAGACTGTGAGCCCAATGTGGGACAGAGTCTGTGTCTGAGACTGTGAGCCCGTTGTTGGGCAGCAACCATCTCTATATGTTGCCAATTTGTACTTCCCGAGTGCTCAGTATAGTGCTCTGCACACAGTAGGTGCTCAATAAATACGATTGAATGAAATCTTGTATCTACCCCATGGCTTGGAAGTCAGAAAGACCTGGGTTCTAGTCCCAGCTCTGCCACGTGTCTGCTGTGTGACCTTGGGTAAGTCACTTGGCTTCTCTGTGCCTCAGTTACCTCATCAATAAAATGGGGATTAAGACTCGGAGCCCCAGGTGGAACATGGACTGCGTCCAACCTGATTGACTTGTATCCACCTCAGTGCTTAGAAAAGGGCCCGATACATAGTAGGCGCTCAACGAAGAAGCAGTGTGGCTCAGTGGAAAGAGCGTGGGTTTGAGAGTCAGAGGTTGTGGGTTCTAATCCCAGCCCCACCTCTTGTCGGCTTTGTGACTTTGGGCAAGTCACTTCACTTCTCTGGGCCTCACTTACTTCATCTGTAAAATGGGTTGAAGACTGCAAGACCCACACAGCCCAACCTGATCTCCCCAGCGCTTAGAACAGTGCTTGGCACATAGTAAGCGCTTAACAAATGCCATCAAAAAAAAAAAAGCCACTTCACTTCTCTAAATTACCTCGTCTGTAAAGTGGGGATTAAGGCTGTGAGCCCCACGTGGGACAACCTGATTACCTTATATCTACCCCAGTGCTTAGAACTGTTCTTGGCACATAGTAAGCGCTTAACAAATACAATCGTTATTAAATACTGAGAAAAAGATAAGATAACATGAAGCTAGTCGAATTTATAGATAGTGATCTTCACGTTCATTCGTTCAATCAGTCGTATTTATTGAGCCCTTACTATGTGCATAGCATTGTACTAAGCACTTGTGAGACTGTAAGCCCAGTTTGGGCAGGGATTGTCTCTCTTAATTGCTGAGTTGTACTTTCCAAGTGTTTAGTACACTGTTTTGCACACAGTAAGTGCTCAATAAATACAATTGAATGAATGAATGAGAGTACAGTATATAATTCATTTATTTAAATTGATGTCTGTCTTCCCTTCTAGACTACAATATCACTGTGGACTGGGAATGTGTCTATTTATACTGTACTCTCCCAAGCACTTAGTAATAATAATAATGGCATTTATTAAGTGCTTACTATGTGCAAAGCACTGTTCTAAGCTCTGGGGGGGATACAATGTGATCCAGTTGTCCCATGTGGGGCTCATAGTCTTAATCCCCATTTTTACAGATGAGGTAACTGAGGCTCAGAGAAGTTAAGTGACTTGCCCAGTACAGTGCTCTGCACACAGTAAGTGCTCAATAAATACGATTGAACTTAGTACAGTGCTTTGCACACATTAAGCACTCAATAAATACGACTGAATGAATGAATGAATAAATACAACTGAATGAATGTATACAACAGAATTAGCAGACACATTTCCTTCCCATGACAAGTATACAGTCTAGAGGGGGAGCCAGATGTTAATATGAATGCATAATGTATAATATATAATTTAAAGATAAGTGCTCAATAAATACGATTTAACTTAGTACAGTGCTTTGCACACATTAAGCACTCAATAAATACGACTGACTGAATGAATGAATACAGCTGAATGAATGTATACAACAGAATTAGCAGACACATTTCCTTCCCATGACAAGTATACAGTCTAGAGGGGGAGCTAGATATTAATATGAATGCGTAATGTATAATATATAATTTAAAGATATGTAAATTATAAAAAAATATGATATTAGTTAGCACTTATTATGTTCCAGGCACTGTGCTGAGCTGTATATAAATGCTGTGGGATTGTGGGGGAAAGGATCGTTCAAATATCAAACGTCTAATTCCCCCAAACTGATGATTCCAGAGGCAGCTTTATAAAACAATCATTCCCTCGCTAGACTCCACTAAGGATTGATTTTGCTGGAGGAATCCAAAAAACAAAAGCTGTCCGAAAACGCATCATCGTCAAGGGAGTCATAATTTTGCTAGCCACTCCCCTGCCGTGTGTCGGGAGATGAAGATCCTCGTCTCGCTTACCTCACGCATTCCGGGTGGAATTATAATTCCCCAGCCGTGCCCTGGAAATCCACGTCAGCTCTAAGGTATCGCACTTCCCCGCAGCTTAATACAGGGTTCGGCACCCGGGAAATGATTTCTGGGGATGAGACAACTCTGACAGCTTGGCCTGGAGCTGAAACTGTCTCCCCTAGAATTTCAGAATTTTAGTGTGAACCACACCCCAGGCCTGGATTCTGAAAGCAGTGTTAGAAAACATGGATTCATCGCAAGAGGAGTGGCTAAGTAACTTTGTAAAACTTAAGCTTTGAACATCAGACAGCCAAATCCTCTCCTTAATACCACCTACTCGCTCATACTGTTGCCAACTTTTTGGGACTCTCGAGTTAGAAAGAACAGCTTGAAAAATAAGGAAGGTGAAAATACGCAATTTGTTGGGAGGGCTCAGGGTAGTTTTGAGCAGGGTTTTCCTAGTATAATAGATATATAATCAACCTCCACCTCACACTTTCCCCATGGATCCCAAGTATTTCATATTCTCATTTTCTCTCTCTGTCCCACTTCTCTTTTTTGAATGAACATTTTTATTGGTCTGAAGAATTAACCCCGGATTGATGCCACTTACTGGCCTAGGAAAAAAATTGAAAGATGCTATGGATATGGAAAGATGACCATTTACTTCAAAACTGCACAGGGGCCTAAGCAATCAAAGGTGATCATCAAATCCAAACCTCTGCCTGCTTTTAGACTGTGAGCCCACTGTTGGGTAGGGACTGTCTCTATATGTTGCCAACTTGTACTTCCCAAGCGCTTAGTACAGTGCTCTGCACACAGTAAGCGCTCAATAAATACGATTGATTTTTACCCTGGGACCAAATGATTTTAACTGACCGAGTTACCTGAAATTCGAGCTACAAAAATCCTGAAAACCTTTCTATCTATTCCTAAATAAATAAATTTGACCGAGTTAAAGTGAACATGAAATCACACTTCAGAACTCTGACTTAGAAACATTGCAGGTCCTTTCTTAATTATTAGCCGCCCTTTCATTCCTCAGGGATAGCGAACACGATGCACGTCTATTTATCCAGATACGCTCTGCCCAGCTCAGTTTTGGGAATTTTCTTCAGAAATTCCCAGAGCTGAAATTTCCACCCTATTGGCTTAGAAACGACCAAACCGTATCGCTACCGTCTCTGCTCAGCGAACCTATATCCTCCTCTCCCCGCTGTCAGAGAATCAACACACGCCCAACCTCAGCCTCACAAGCTCCAGTTTCTGCTCCTACGGCAAAGGTTCCCACACTTCCAAACACAAACAATTAAGCAGAACGTCTTCCCAAAACCCGTTTTAACCACTACTCATTACTCCAAGGAACCAGAAAGAAAAAGGCGCCGAATTGTTCCAGGTGGAGAGATGGGGATGACAAACTTAAGAGCTTAGCACAAGGCTCTGCCCAAAGTAAGCACTCAATAAATAACGTTGACGATGCTTATAAGAAAAGAGACACCCCGAGTTTTAGTCAGATCCAGTTCCCCAAGGAGCCCTTAGGACAAGGTGGTTTTTCTTCCCTCAAAAGACAAACAGGAGCATTCTTCCTACCAAAATGAGGCGGGTTAATTCAGCTCCTACCTACGGGGTAGGAACCTCAGGAAAGGTCGCGTTCTGATGGGCTTTTCCTCTCTGAACCGAGCAAAATCTGCTCCCGTCAGCGCCAGGGTCGAAGAGTCCTCTCCTCTCAGTCCCTATCAGATCAGACAGGCTCTACGAATACTCGAACCCAGCTTCCAAGATGTTATTTGCAATAACACTCGGAGTCGGGTTAGCTGCCAGGAAAACCTATTAACGAATGAAATGCACATGTTCCAGAGGAACTAATGTCTACGAAATGAAAACAGATCTTGACTTTTGTACCTTATAATTAGGAAACCTGGGAGACTTTTTCTTTCTCTCCTTTTTTTTTTTTTAAGCTTATCTTGGCCTTTTTATTATTTGCCTAGGATATAGGAGTTTGCTCAACTCTAGCTTGTCCTATTTAACCTCCTGTCCTTCTGGAATGAGCTGACATATTCCAACACGTCATCATGATAAGGGAAGGTAACTAGGAGCCCTAAATCATGATGTCAACCTTCCGGTCCCTGCATCTCCCCTGGGCAGATAGAAGGGAGAGGTCTGTTCGCTCATTCAGTCAGTCGTATTTATTGAGAACTTGCTGGGTGTGGAGCACTGTACTAAGCGCTTGGAAGAGTACAATACAACAATAAACAGACACATTCCCTCCAGGCATGGGGAACATCAAAGACTATTCAGGCTTTCCCTAAAATGCCCAGCCTCTGGGAAGAGGCATGTCCCAGTGGCAAGAGTACGGATCCAGGGGTCAGAGGACTTGGGTTCTAATCCCGGTTCTGCCACTTGCCCGCTGTGTGACCTCAAGCGAGTCACTTAATTTCTCTGTGACTCAGTTCCCTTGCCTTTCAAATGGGGATTCGGGACCTGTTCTATCTCCTACTTCAAGTGAGGCCCGTGCGAGATTATCTCATATCTACCTCAGAGCTTAGTACAGTGCAAGGCACCTAATAAGTTCTGAACAAATTGCATGCTGTGTGAACTCGGGCAAGTCAATTAACTTCTCTGTGCCTTAGTTTCCTCAGCTGTGAAATGGGGATTAAATGCCTGTTCTCCCTCTTACTTAGATCATGAATGTGTCAAACCTAATTCACTTGTACCTATCCAGGAGCTTAGAACAGTGTTTGATGCATAGTAAGTGCTGAACAAAGACCACAAAAAAAACCCAGTTAGCACAATTATTATTTTATAAGGTACATGAAAGGAAAGTGGAAGAATAAGAATGTAAAAGCTCCTTAAGGGCAGGGATCATGTCTGCCACCTCTTTTGTATTGTACTCTTCCAAGTACTTTGTATAGTGCTCTGCACAGAGTAAGTACTCAAAAATACCACTGATAAATTGCATGAGTGATAGATAGGGAGAAGAATTGTTTAAAATATGACTTGGATGGTCCTCCCAGGTTTTTTTTTTTTTAAAGAAAATACCTCACAGAGCCCAGTCAGTGCAAGTCCTCCCACTTGGATGTGAAAATTAAATAGGCGGAGATGGCCAGGAAGTTACAAAAGTGCAGAGGTACGAAAGAATGCCCGTATCCAACATGTTGAACAACCCCAGAGATCTAACAAACACCGAACAGGGGCCATTTAGGCTTGGAAATTATATTAATGTGAAAATGTCCTTAAAATGGGAAGAAATCAGATAATCCAAACCAAAATAAGACCATGAGATGAAATACAGCTGGAATTTCAAGAGCTGTCGATTGCCTTTTCCAGTCATTTCACAACGCCCCCGTCCCTCCAAATGATCCTCCTGGATTAATAATAAATATGACCAATCATCCCAAAATGGTGAAATGATCTTGAATTTCAGAGTTCATATCCCAGGAGACCCAATGGGACCAGAGTTGAAGTAGAACCGAACACCTCTTGTCCACAGGGGAGAAGTCGCTCATCCTTTTCTCCTTCCCCTTCTCTCTCTTCCTTGGAGGTAGCAGGCACCCCTCCAGCCGTTTCCATTGCTACCACAGATGAACTGGTCCATTGGGTGGCCATTTTGAATGGGAACGGACGGAACAACAACCGGACTACACGTATTTGGCAATCTTAGCAGTTCCCATTCATTCAGATTTCTAGGACGTCTAGTTTGGTCAGACAACTGCCAAGGTCCCCCTTTTAGACTGTGAGCTGACTGTTGGGTAGGGACTGTCTCTATATGTTGCCAATTTGTACTTCCCAAGCACTTAGTACAGTGCTCTGCACACAGTAAGCGCTCAATAAATACGATTGATGATGATGATGAAGGTCACCATCATGTCTGCTCAAGGACGTATCTTAAGATGGTGGTGTTCGGTGAAAGGCATTCTGGGTTTACCTATCTACACCCATCGCGTTTTTGTGATCTTTAATCAGTTGATCATATTTATTGAGTGCTTACTGTGTGCAGAGCAATGTACTAAGCACTTGGGAGGGTACAGCATAATATGAAAGATACATTCCCTGCCCACCACAAAGTTACACTGTGGAGGGGAAGACAGACATTAATATAAATTAATTTCAGATGTGAGCATAAGTGCTGTGGGGCTGGGAGGGCGAGATAAGTAAAAGGGGAAAGTCAGGGTGACACAAAAGGGCGTTGAAGAAAGGGAAAGAGGGTTTAGTCAGGGAAGACCTCTTGGAAGGGATGTGCCTTCACTAAGGCTTTGAAGGGGAAGAGAGAGTCATTGTCTGTCGGATATGAGGATGGAGGGTATTCCAGGTGAGAGGCAGGATGTGGGTGAGAGGGTGACAGAGAGACAGGCAAGAGAGAAGTACAGTGAAAGGGTTAGCATTAAGGAGAGTAGTGTGAGGGCTGCATCGTAGCAGGAGAGTAGCGAGATGAGGTAGAAGGGGGAAAGGTGTTTGAGTGCTTTGAAGCCAGTAGGGAGGAATTTCTTTTTGATGTGGAAGTGGATGGGTAACCACTGGGGAGGTTCTTGAGGAGTGGGGAGACGTGACCAGAGCACTTTTGTAGAAAAATGATTGGGGCACTTCAAAGGACTTGAGAAATCACATGAGGACATCCAAAACACACACATTCCAATCTACCTCTGGAGTATTCCTAAGAGCCTAAGAATTTGTAACACACATATGCGAATAATGTAATAGGGAGAATAACTAAGACAGGGTTGATTGTTAGAACTCCATCATTCAGTCATTCAACCAACCAAATTTATTGAGCGCTTATTGTGTGCAGTATCCTATCCTCCTCACTTGGATACACCTCCTCGTTCCCTCCGATGGGTTTTTTTTCTCTTCCTGCTAACCACGAAAGGTTCAGGTGGCCTCAACTGATCTACAGTATTTAGTTAGGGCTTACTTTGTGCTAAGCACTGTACCCTGTACCTGGGAGAGTGCAGAACTTCGGCCGGACATAAACCAAGCCTGTGTTTTCAGCTACCAGTGGGTCACCAACATTCCTTCTGGCACTCAGTTATATTTACTGAGCGCTTACTACATGCAGAGCACTGTACTAAGCACTTGGGAGAGTACAATACAACCAAATTAGCAGACAAGTTCCCTGCCTCTAATGAGCTTTTTGTCTAGAGGGGGAGACAGACACTGATATAAGTGATTTATAATATATAATTTTAAAATAGGTACCTAAGAGCCGAGTAGGTCTTCCTGATTATCTGCATCCGGCTGGTCTGCTTTGTTTAACAACCTTGACAAGCCCGTTTGCCCTCTGGTCTATTTATGTGTTTGAGTCACTCTTTCCATTGCATTTTCCCCCCTGTACTCTCCATCCCATCTACCGCATTGCTCTCTGACGGATGCTGTTCTAATTCAGTCGGGCAGATTCTCACTTTGTATCGATCCGAGTGTTCCACATTCCTTTCTTTGCGGCTATTTTCCTAGAGCACATTTTTGTTGTCCCATTGGCTTTAGGGATCTATCTTAATCCTCTGCTCCTGTCATCATCAAAACGCTGATATTCTACATTCCCATTTTGTTGACAGCCAGACCTTACCGGCTTGCTCTACCTTGTTCCATGATCATATTCATCTCACATGATATAAAAATCATTATAATTATAACTTGTGTTATATCCGAAGAGATTGTTCAATCCGACACTCCTTCACCTACTGGATGCTGACTTTACAACTGTTGTGTGTAAGTCTTTTATTAACTGGCCTGGGCATGCCGATGTCTCTTGGATGTCAGCTACAATAATGGCACTTATCGATAAATCAATAATTGCCCTCCCTCTGCCCATCCGCCAAGCTAGCTCTCTTCCTCCCTTCAAGGCCCTGCTGAGTGCTCACCTCCTCCAGGAGGCCTTCCCAGACTGAGCCCCTTCCTTCCTCTTCCCCTCGTCCCCCTCTCCATCCCCCCATCTTACCTCCTTCCCTTCCCCACAGCACCTGTATATATGTATATATGTTTGTACATATTTATTACTCTATTTATTTATTTATTTATTTTACTTGTACATATCTATTCTATTTATTTTATTTTGTTAGTATGTTTGGTTTTGTTCTCTGTCTCCCCCTTTTAGACTGTGAGCCCACTGTTGGGTAGTGACTGTCTCTATATGTTGCCAATTTGTACTTCCCAAGCGCTTAGTACAGTGCTCTGCACATAGTAAGTGCTCAATAAATACGATTGATGATGATGATGATGGTATTTATTGAACGCTTGCTATGTGCAGAGTACTGTATGAAGCGCTGGGGAGAGTACGATGCAACAGAATTAGCAGGCACGTTCCCTGCTCATGATGTGATAGAGTCAAAAGCCTTGATTAAAAAAAAAATGGAGTTCTCCCGGCTGAGGATGTCTCAATAATAATAATAATAATAATAATCGTGACATTTGTTAAACACTCACTATGTGCCAAGCACTGTTCTAAGCACTAAGGTAGATACAACATAGTTGGGTTGGACACAATTCCTGTCCCTATTTTACAAATGAGGTGACCGAGGCCCAGAGAAGTGACTTGCCCAGGGTCATTCATTCATTCAACCATATTTATTAAGCCCTTGCTGTGTGCAGAGCACTGTACTAAGCGCTTGTAGCGGGCATGTGGCGGAGCAGGGATTAGAACCCACATCCTCTGACTCTCAGGCCCGTCCTCTTTCCATTAGGCCGGGCTGCAGGTGTGGAGGGGGAATGATTGAAAACAAAGCCATTTCCATTTGGGCCTTCAGAAGCCCTGGGGGGTCTGGAGCTGCTTCTGAAACAAGCCCTGGTTTGGGGCTGGGCCCGCTCAATCTGTCGGTGGTTTCCCCTTAGACATTTGGGAGCAGCTGTCCAGGCTCAAGATCAAAAGTCTCGTGGTGCATAAACTGAACTGAAGTCCAAACCTCATGGAATGGGTTTACAACTGCACATCATCATTTACAGTTCAACTGGACTGGAAAGGTGAACGTAAAAAAAAGATTGAACTTCAGAAGCTTTCTCCTCCCTGTTTTACTGGCTCCAAAGAATTACGTTTCCTGACGTGTTTTCTCTTCATTTTTCCACTCAAATAGACGGTGCTGAACAAATACCTTCTCAACGGACCAAACCTTTTGCGGTAGTATGAACGTGTATAGAGCCCAGGACTGGAATAATAATAATAATAATGGTGGCATTTATTAAGCGCTTCCTACGTGCAAAGCACTGTTCAAAGCGCTGGGGGAGGTTGCAAGGTGATCAGGTTGTACCACAGCAGGGGGCTTACAGTCTTAATCCCCATTTTTATAGATGAGGGAACTGAGGCACAGAGAAGTTAAGTGACTTGCCCAAAGTCACACAGGAGAAATGAGTCCTAATCCCAGCTCCACCCCTTACGTCCTATGTGACCTTGGGCAAGTCACCTAACTTGTCAGTCAGTCAATCATATTATTGAGTGCGTACACTGTATTAAGTGCCTACTTGCTTGGAAGAGTACACTGTGACAATATAAGAGACACATACCCTGCCCAAGACGAGCAACTTTTCAGTGTCTCAGTTTCTTCAATCAATCAATCGTATTTATTGAGCGCTTACTGTGTGCAGAGCACTGTACTAAGCGCTTGGGAAGTACAAGTTGGCAACATATAGAGACAGTCCCTACCAGCTCTGAGGCAGATACGAGGTACGCAGGCCAGCCACACTCCCTGTCCTATCTGAACCCCACAGCGTAAGAGGGAGGGAGAACAGGAATCGAATCCCCAATGTGCAGATGGCGAATCTGCAGCCCAGAGAAGTTAAGAGACTTGCCCAAGATCACACAGCAGGCAAGTGGCAGAGCAGGGATTAGAATCCAAAACCTCTGACTCCGAGGCTGGAGCTCTTCACACTAGGCCACGTTGCCTCTCACATCCCCCTCATAAAAGAATGATGATAACAATAATAATGATTATGGCACTTAGTAAGCGCTTCTATGTGCCAAGTACTGTTCTAAGCACCGGGGTAGATACAAATTAATAAGGTTGGACACAGTCCCTGTCCCACATGGGGCTCCCACTCTTAATCTCCACTTTACAGGTGAGAAAACTGAGGCACAGAGAAGTGAAATGACTTGCCCAAGGTCAGTCAATCAATCAATCGTATTTATTGAGCGCTTACTGTGTGCAGAGCACTGTACTAAGCGCTTGGGAAGTACAAGGTGGCAACATATAGAGACAGTCCCTACCCAACAGTGGGCTCACAGTCTAGAAATGCTGTCCAATACTCTCTTTTCTGGCTGTGAAGACCTGAGGTAGAGAAATAACAGCTGGAAGTTGTTTGCAAGAAGCAAATTGCTCCTTTCTCACCTCAGATACCCTCTTTTCCACCCCTAAGACCATAGAAAAGTAATATCTTGGAGATGGTTTGTTGGCATGAAGCAAATTTCTCCTTTTGCCCCTCAAGCACTCTCTGTTCATTCTCAAATTAAAGGCCTATTAGGCCTGAGGAGGAGAAATGCACAGGACGTGGAGCAGCACTTGAAGGTCTGCCTTGCATAGAGAAATCAAATCTGGAGGTTGTCCGCATGAAGCAAATTCATTCATTTTTCCCTCAGACATTCTCTCTTTGATGGCCTAGGAGACCTGAGGTAGAGAAATCAAAGCAGAAGGCTGTTTGCATGATGCAAACCCTCTCCTTTTCCACCTCAGATCGTCTCCATTCACTCTCCATTCAAAGGCTTTGAAGGCCGGGGGTGATGGTGATGGTGGCATTTATTAAGCGCTTACTATGTGCAAAGCACTGTTCTAAGCGCTGGGGTCACACAGCAACACGCGGAGGAGCCAGGATGAGAACCCAGGTCTTTCTGATTCCCAGGCCAGCGCTCTATCCACTAGGCCACGGTGCTTCTACCAGAGAAGCAGAAGGGAAGAAAAGAAAACAGTTCTGAAGGAAAGACTGGGACTGTTTCCTCCGTCAACTGAAGAGTCAAGAAGGAAGAAGGGGATCTTAATAAGAAAAGCAGAAAACAGAGACAGTTTGGCCGTTTCTAACAGGAACCGTGTGAGAAAACCAAGGGACTCTCTATTTTGTGCAGATCCCTTTCCCCTGCAGGTGATCGAGGCCCAGAATGACATCAGAAGAACAGCCAAGACCGCTAACACGCCAGGATGACTGATGCAGAAGGGAATGGATTACCCCAAAACCCGGGGAAACTCGCTAATGCATTCCTTACCTAAAAGGCAACTGCTGTCCGGGAGAAGGAAAAACTCTGGAGAAGAGAACACCACTGTCAGCTTTCTGTCAGTATCTACAAGCGGATCTGGTTAGGACTGCTTATTTTCAAAGTTGAAAGAAGTCGGGCTTTAACGCAACTCTTTTATATTGTACTTTTTCCCAAGTGTCTCGTACAGTGCTCTGCACACAGTAAGCGCTCAGTAAATATGACGGGTATAGCGTACATGGGGCAGGTCGATTTTGGAGAAAGTCCTCACGCACTTCTCCCCCTCAGCCCCTTTAATGGGCTGATTCGGTTGGACCACCTGAGAACGCTGAAGGAAGAGCACTGGCGATGGTGGAGAAGGAGCATGGCCTAGCGGATAGAGCAGGGGCTTGGGAGTCGGACGACCTGGGTTCTAATCCCGGCTGCACCATTTGTCACTGTGTAGCCTGGGGCAAGTCGCTCCGCTTCTCTGTGCCTCAGTTACCTCATTTGTAAAACCAATCAACTGACTGTATTTATGGAGCACTTACTGCATGCAGAGCACTGTATTAAGCTCCTGGGAAAGGACACTATAACAATATAGGATGCACTTTTCCTGTCCACCGTGGGAATTAAGACTGTGAGTCCCAGATGGGACAGGGACTCTGTCCAACCTTGTAGCTTCCCCAGTGCTTAGAACAGTGCCTGGCCCAGAGTAAGCAGTGCGGCCTAATGGATAGAGCACGGGTTTGGGAGTCAGGAGGACCTGGGTTCCAATCTCAGCTCCATCACTTGTCTGGTTTGTGACTTCAGGTGAGTCCCTTAACTTCTCTGTGCCTCAGTTACCTCATCCTTAAAATGGGGATTAAGACTGTGAGCCCCACATGGGACAACCTGAATGAACTCGTATCTACCCCAGCGCTTAGAACGGTGTTTGGCACATAATAAGTGCTTAGCAAATACCATGGTTATTATCATTATTAGTAGTAGTAAGCGCTTAACAAATACCATAAAAAACAGTGTTTATGGAACACTTACTGTGGGCAGAGCACGCAACAATATAGTTGGTAGACACGATTCCCTGCCCATAGTGAGCTTACAGTTGTGCGTGAGAAAGGCTAACAGCCAGGACTCCAGGACGATTCTGTAGATAATAATAATAATTACGGTATTTGCTAAGCTCTTACTATGTGCCAGGCATTGTACTAGGCACTGGAGTGGATACAAGCAAATCGGGTTAGACACAGCCCCTGTCCCTCATAGGGCTCCCCGTCTTAATCCCCATTTTCCAGATGAGGTAACTGAGACCCAGAGAAGTAAAGTGACTCACCCAAGGTCACACAGCGGACAAGCGGCAGAGCCGGAGTTAGAACCCCGGTCCTTCTGTCTCCACTAGGCCACGGCCGTTTCCTGACAGTGGGTATCCGTCCCTCCGTTCTCACCTTTCCCGCTCTTGCTCCAGAAGGTTGGTGAAGTCATCGCTCTTGTTCATGTAATCCGTGTGCTTGTGTTTTTCACTCTCGAGTTCGTACACTGTGCGTCGGTGACACTTCTCTGCTAGAAGGAGCTGCTCTAGCATGCGCCGGTAAGTCTCTTTCTGTTTTTCTTCAAGTCTGTCCAGCTGCGGAAACAAAAGCCGCGGGTGGAAGTGAGCGGCAGGGGAGATGGGAATCCTTTACTCGTGTGGGCTTTGTGTGCTTCCTGCTGTTTGCTAGCTCTCTGGGAGTCAGGGGACCTGGCTTGGGGGTCAGAGGCCATGGGTTCAGCTTTGTGACTTTGGGCAAACCACTTAATAATAATAATAATACTAATAATTGGCATTTGTTAAGCGCTTACTACATGCAAAGCACTGTTCTAAGCGCTGGGGAGGATACAGGGTGATCAGGTTGTCCCACATGGGGCTCACAGTCTTAATCCCCATTTTACAGATGAGGTAACTGAGGCCCAGAGAAGTTAAGTGACTTGCCCAAGATCACACAGCAGACATGTGGCGGAGTCGGGATTCGAACCCATGACCTCTGACTCCAAAGCCCGTGCTCTTTCCACTGAGCCACGCTGCTTCTCTGTAATGTCTCTGTGCCTCAGTTACCTCATCTGTAAAATGAGGATAAGACTGTGAGCCCCACGTGGGACAGGGGCTGTGTTCAACTCGATCTGCTTGAATCTACCCCAGGGCTTAGTAAAGTGCCTGGCACATAAAAAACGCTTAACAAATACCATCCTTATTATTACTATCAGCTGGGAGTCAAGGGCCCTGGGTTCTAATCCCGGCTCTGCTACTGACCTGCTGTGTGACTTTGGGCAAGTCCATTAACCTTTCTGGGCCTCAGTTTCCTCATCTTTAAAATGAGGATCTGTTCTTCCTCCTATTTAGATTGTGAGCCCCATGTGGGACAGATACTTGATTATTTTGAATCCACCCCAGGACTTAACACATAGTAAGTGGCTAACAAACATCACTAGTACCACGATTTTTATTATTTTTTATCATTTCTATTATTATTACCTGAGGCTGTCTTACTTGGAAAATAGAGATATAGGAAAATCCACCCGTCTTTCTACTTCTCTCAGTCCTTACAGATGCTTCACAGTCAGTCACGAAGTTACAGTGATAACTAAAGGATAGATTTGAGGCAATTCTCAAAATCCTAACGCGGCACCATGTTCTCACTATTAGAATCAACAGGATTTTCTGACTCTCCCGTCCACAGAGTGTTGCGATAAGCATTCAGAGGATGGGCAGAAGAGTAAAAGGCCCAATTCCTGCCCCCGAGGATTTTACAGTCTCAGTACCGACCGGACAATATTCGATCGATCGGTCCTATTTATTGGGCTCTTGCTATGTGCAGAGGGCACTGTACTAAGTACTTGGAAGAATGCAATACAACAAAGTTGGCAGACATGTTCCCTGCCCAAAACAAGCTTACAGCACAGTGGGAGACAGACATTAATATGAAATATGATCAAATAAGAAGTTGATCCTGTGAAAGGCTAAGGTCTCGAGGAACTCCTACTAAATCAGTGTCCACCGGGAGTTTGGCAATGAAGGCAGTTGGTTTAGTTTGGAAGAGTACATATTTATTTCTATTAATATCTGTCTCTCCCTCTAGACTGTAAGCTTGTTGTGATCAGGGAATGGGTCTATCGGCTCTGTTGTATTGTACTCTCCCAACCGCTTGATACAGTGCTCTGCACACAGTAGATACTCAGTAAATATCACTGATTGATTGACTGATTGCCAGTCAAGATGGTGCTCGATTCCAAACTCTGCCTCCAGACTGCTGTACCTCCTCAGGTAAGTCATTCAACCTCTCTCTACCCGTTTCCTCATCTGTAAAATGGAGAAAAAAAAAAATCTGCCTTCCTACCTACCCCCCAAAGGGTTGTTGCTGTAAAGGAAAATATGAGATAAATGTTACCAGAGTGCTTTGGGAATTTAAAATGCACTATACAAAAACCAAGGCAATATTTATTGTGCCCTGATTTTTTTTTCTGTTAGTTTCAAGGGGGAATAGCTCAGGGAAATCTGGGGAATTGGTCTTCAATCTAACACTTCAGGAAAGCTCACTTTGATAATCAAGAAATTCTTCAGACAGGAGGAGGTAGCACTGATTCCTCTCTCTGGTTCAGGGTTGGGAACATTCAAACAAGGGAACTATGGAAACTCACCCCCAAACAAGTCCTTTCTTCTCAAGCATCCCCCGGCTTCAAGGCTGCTCAGAAATCACAAATGACCTGTAGCAATTTTACAATAACATGGTCTCACATCTAAGAAGCAGCTTGGCCTAGAGGATAGAACATAGGCCTGGGTGTCCGAAAGACCTGGGTTCTAATCCCGGCTCCGCCCCTCGTCTGCTGTGTGATCTTGAATGAGTCACTTCACTTCTCGTGCCCCACCTACCTCATCTGTAAAATGGGGATTAAGACTGTGAACCCCACGTGGGACAGGGACTGCGTCCATCCCGATTTGCTGGCATCCACCCTCTGGAAGCACTCACACAAGCTCCCAAGTCGGCTGATTTTCTGAGTGGGGATTACCTCCGAAATGGGCTTCTCGTAGACGTCTTCTCCTACGGATTTGTCTTCGGCAAGGATGGCATCCCGATGCAGGGCGCGGAGGATGCCCTCGGGGGCAGCTGATCCGTAATGAGCTTCCAAGGCCTGGGGCTTGGTTTTCTCCGTCTTCAGCATGTGGATCACATCTTCTCTCGCCTGTGGGAGCGCATTGCGGGGCGGTTAGATAGGGGACAACCGGGATCTAGACTCGAAGCTCCTGGAGGGCAGGGAACATGGTCACCAGGCTGAGAATTTATCCGTCATTTATATGGATGTCTGTCTCCCCCTCTAGACTGTAAGCTCATTGTGGGCAAGGAATGTGTTGACCAACTCTTTTAGGTTGCACTCTCCCAAGGACTTAGCACACAGTAAACGATCAATAAATATGATCGATGGATTGATTGGCCCCGGGCTTCTTGAAGGAAAACTTGCTTGTTGTTCAAACCCTCATCCCTTCCAGCTCTCTTTATCTCCTTTAATAATAATAATAATGGCATTAGTTAAGCACTTACTATGTGCAAAGCACTGTTCTAAGTGCTGGGGAGGTTACAAGGTGATCATACTGTCCCTCAGGGGGCTTACAGTCTTAATCCCCATTTTACAGATGGGGTAACTGAGGCCCAGAGAAATTAAATGACTTGCCCAAAGTCCCACTGCTGACAAGTAGCAGAGCCGGGATTTGAACCCATGACCTCTGACTCCAAAGCCCATGCTCTTTCCACTGAGCCACACTCCTTACTCTAACTTTCAGCAGATTCTACCAGACCGTAAGCTCCGCAAGGGCAGGGATCTCATCTGTTAATTCTATTGTGTTGAACTCTCCTGAGCGCTTAAGATACAAGGTAATCAGGTTGGACGCAGTCCACGTCCCGCACGGGGTTCACAGTCTCCAAAACCGTAAAACGAAAGCAACAAGCAGATAATCAAGCGAAGACTGCAATGGCTGATTAGGTGCAGCATGACCAGAAAGGTGAGGGAGTCTGTCAGGGTTTTATGGGCCAAACGATCAATTCCACCATTCCAAATTTAAATTCGGTAAGCTTCATCTCCCTCCCGAAAAGCCCCTCATCCCAGGGAAACGCTGGGGAATTAACCAAAATAGCTGGAACTTCCTGTGAATTCAATGATTTCATGTTTCCTTCAGATGATTCATTTTCCACTGAAACAAATGAATGAAAACTCACATGCTTTTTGGGCTTTCCCAAGCGATCATAGTCACCCTTAAAACCCACTAGCATTGCATGTCTCCGTCAGTTTACCGAAAGGATGAGGGAGCTTGGGATGCCTTGTCATTTCTTCTTTGGCCAGCATATTTGGCAACTGCCCGAGTATCTCAAGAAAACGTAAGATATAACTCCGTGCCCCACGGACCACGGTATACAGACGACCACGCCACATCCAGTCCGAGCCTTCTCTCCGTGTCAAAACCATGATGAAAAGCTGTCTGTTGGCTGCTCCGCAGCCCTGGTGGATTTATCTCCCTCTCAGACACGGAATAGATTTATTTCATTTGCCTGGTCTCTGAACACACACTAAGGAAAAATCATGGAGTAATTACATCAGCTTCTAACACCAGATGGTTAACGAGGATGCATTCATCCCAAGGGAAACCCCGGAGATAGAATTTGTGGCGCTTCATGAATCAGGGAGGGCAAGCCGCTCAGAACTGAATGAGAAAAAAGCCTGCTCTGGTTTCTTGGAAAGTCATCGAACACAGGGATCTGAAATTAGAGGGAGTGTCCAAAAGTGACAACGCGGGAAGCAGTCAGTTGTATTTATTGAGCGCTTACTGTACGCGGAGCACTGAACAAGGAGCTTGGGAGAGGACAATATAACAATATAGCACATTCCCTGCCCACAATGAGCTTACAGCCTAGACGGGGAGACAGACATGAATATAAATGAATAAATGACAGATACGGACATAAGAGGTTTGGGGCTGGGCCGGGAATGATGAATAAAGGGAGCGAGTCAGGGTGACTCAGAAGGGAGTGGGAGATGAGGAAAGTAGGGTTTAGGGAAAGCCTCTTGGAGGAGATGGGACTTCATTAAGGCTTTGAAAGGGAGGAGAGTGGTAGTCTGGTGAATATGAGAAGGGAGGGCATTTCAGGCCAGAGGCAGGACTGGGCAAGAGGTTCGTGGCGAGATAGATGAGATGGACGTACAGTGAGACGGTTAGCATTAGCTAACGGGAAGCTTTGGGAAGCAGCAGGAAGCCTTCCTCTGTGCACCAGTCTACCCCAGGAATCTTCCAGATGTGTGGAATTCCCTCATCTGTAAAAGGGGTTGAAATGCCAGTTCTCCCTCTCGCTTAAACTGGGATGGGGATTATGCCTGATCTGATCATCTTATAACTACCCCAGTGCTTAGGACAGCGTTCGGCACATAGCAAGAACTTAAATATTACAATTATTATTATCATTATTATAAATCTTGTACTTCCCAAGCGCTTAGTACAGTGCTCTGCACACAGTAAGCGCTCAATAAATACGATTGAATGAATGAATTATACTACTGATAGGGTAGAAGGGAACTGCAGCCCAGTCCCTTCTGGGTAGACTTGAATCATCACTTCCCTTTTAATTGGGAAGCCCCACAGCACCTATGTGTGTATCTGTAATTAATTTATTTATACTCACGTCTGTCTCCCCCACACTAGACTGTGAGCTCACTGTGGGCAGGGAATGTGTCTGTTTATTGTTGTATTGTACTTTCCCAAGCGCTTAGTACAGTGCTCTGCACAAAGTAAGTGCTCAGTAAATATGATTGAATGAATGGAAGGAGACTCCTCTTCCTCCCACTCTTACCTATTTCCATAGCAATGTGGCCTAGTGGATAGAGCAACACATCTGGGAGTCAAAAGGACCTGGGTTCTAATCCTAGCTCTGCCACTTGTCTGCTGTGTGACCTCGGCCAAGTCACTTCACTTCACCTTAGTGACCTCATCTGCAAAATGGGGATGAAGAGTGTGAGCCCCATGTGGAACAGGGACTGGGTCCAACCTGATTAACTGTGGTATCTGCTAAGTGCTTACTGGGTGCCAGGCTCTGTACTAAGCACTGGATTAGTTTATACCTACCTCTGCACTTAGTACAGTGCCTGGAGCATAGTAAGCGCTTAACAAACACCATAAAAAAGGGGAAATCCCTAGACTGACTCCCTGTTTATAACCACTCCTACTGCTCTCCTATTTCAATCCATTCTTCCTCTTCAGGTCTCTGGGAAAGTGGAGAAGAGCTTTTCCCCTCCTCTTTGGTTAATCTTTCTGTCATTCAAAGAGACCTCTTAGCTTTTGGATAGACATCAGGAAAACTAGACAGGGAGGAGTGTGTGATGAAAAGAAATTTTACATTAAATTCCGGAATATCCATTTGGAATTGGATTGCGGGATGAAGATACGAAGTTTACTGTTATATTGTACTCTTCCAAATGCTTAGTACAGTGCTGTATACACAGTAAGCGCTCAATAAATACTATTGAATGAAGTTGATGGAGAATTGGAAAACTAAGTTTTTCAGTGATTTAAATATTGCCTCAATATTTCCAATTATTTAGAAAAGTAAATATGACATGATCAAAAGCCTACAGAATGCAAATTTTGCACAGCCACCCTGAGACCGTTCCTTAGTGAGTAGAAAAGATTTACTCTACAAGTGAGTTCCTTGACGGCTGGATTCTTGTCTATTTACTTTTTTTTTTAATGGTATTTGTTAAGGGCTTACTATGTGGCAGGCACTGTTCCGATGATGATGATGATGGCATTTATTAAGCACTTACTATGTGCAAAGCACTGTTCTAAGTGCTGGGGGGATACAAGGTGATGAGGTTGTCCCACGTGGGGCTCACAATCTTCATCCCCATTTTACAGATGAGGGAACTGAGGCACAGAGAAGTCAGGTGACTTGCCCAAAGTCACACAGCTGACAAGTGGCGGAGCCGGGATTTGAACCCATGACCTTTGACTCCAAAGCCCGGCCTCTTTTCCACTGAGCCACGCTGCTTCCAAACACTGGGGTAGATACAAGCTAACAGGTTGGATACAGTCCCTATCCCACATGGGGCTCACACTCTTACTCCCCATTTTGCAGATGAAGTTACCTAGGCACAGAGCAGTTAAGTGACTTGCTCAAGGTCACACTGCAGACAAGTGGTGGAACCAGGATAAGAACCCAAGTCTTCTGACTTAGGCCTTTGCTCTTTCCATTAGGCGATGCTGCTTCTACCTATTTCTTCGATAGTAGTCTCCCAATCAATCAATCAGAGGTATTTATTGAGTGCTCGCAATGGGCAGAGCACTCTGCTAGGCACTTGGGAGAGTACAATGCAACAGAGTCAGCAGACACGTTCCCTGCCCAAAATGAGTTTACAGTCTAGGAAAGAGAAGTGCTTAGTAAAGTGCTCTGCCCACAGTAAACACTCAGATATCACTGATTGATTGACTGAATAATAATAATAATGGCATTTATTAAGCACTTACTATTACTATGTGCAAATAATAATGATGGCATTTATTAAGCGCTTACTATGTGCAAAGCACTGCGGAGGTTACAAGGTGATCAGGTTGTCCCACGGGGGGCTCACAGTCCTAATCCCCATTTTACAGATGAAGTAACTGAGGTCCAGAGAAGTGAAGTGACTTGCCCAAAGTCACACAGCTGACAATTGGCGGAGCTGGGACTTGAACCCATGACCACTGACTCCAAAGCCCGGGCTGTTTCCACTGAGCCACGCTGCTTCTGTTTAGTCTCTGAAGCAGTAGGATTATGGCCTTTCTCTTAGGGAGAATTACGAGGGAGAAAGAAGCACATCTCAGAAGAGAAATGGACATAATTTTAGACTGTGAGCCCACTGTTGGGTAAGGACTGTCTCTATGTGATGCCAATTGGTACTTCCCAAGCGCTTAGTACAGTGCTCTGCACATAGTAAGCGCTCAATAAATACGATTGATTGATTGATTGATTGATAATGCAACCAAAGTGAGGCCCTAACGTGTCCTCATACCTGTGGAAATTAACAACGGAGCTATGTTTCACGCAGCCGTAGCGTAGCCTAATTAGCTGTCTGACCCACCCTCACTGTGGACAGCAATATGGAGGGAGAAGCCAAACAGAATGCCTCCAGTAGCTTAATACCAAACTCACGAGGCGACATTTACGCAATGATCTATTTTTATTTTTTATCTCCTCCTCCTTTTAGACTTATTCCAAACGCCTTGTAGTTTCGAATGCCAACAGGGGTAGAGCTGGGCTAGCTGCCCAGTGCCCTTCAGCCTACTCACCCCTAAATAAGCTCAGGGTATCAAACCCCGCCTGGGCGATGGGGTGGCATGAGGGTCAGAGACTCTCTCCCCTTCGTGTTTATTCTGAAGAACATAGGCGCTTGAACGAAAGGCAAACGGGAAGCTAATCCGTCGCTGGCTGTGAGCGCGGGTCGGTGCTCACGGCGCCTCTTGAAAACTAAACATTCGAGCAGAGATATTTATTGAGTGCTTACTGTGACAGAGCACTGTACTGAGAGCTTGGGAGAAAATAATACGTCAGAGGTGATAGATGCAATCCTGCCACAAAGAGCTTACAATCTAGTGGGGGAGACAGATGTTAAAATAACTTATGGATATGTATGTAAGTTTTATGGATGCTGAGGGTGGGATGGAAACCCAGTGCTTAAAGGGTAATAATAATAATAATGATAGCATTTATTAAGCGCTTACTATGTGCAAAGCACTGTTCTAAGCACTGGGGAGGTTACAGGGTGATCAGGTTGTCCCGCAGGGAGCTCACAGTTTTAATCCCCATTTTCCAGATGAGGTAACTGAGGCCCAGAGAATAGTAATAGTAATGATGGCATTTATTAAGCGCTTACTATGTGCAAAGCACTGTTCTAAGTGCTGGGGAGGTTACAGGGTGATCAGGTTGTCCCGCAGGGGGCTCACAGTTTTAATCCCCATTTTCCAGAGGAGGTAACTGAGGCCCAGAGAAGTGAAGTGACTTACCCAAAGTCACACAGCTGACAGTTGGCGGAGCTGGGATTTGAACCCATGACCTCTGACTCCAAAGCCCGTGCCCTTTCCACTGAGCTACGCTGCTTTTCGTATTGATATTGATATGGGCATTGATCCAGGAGCCCAGGTGACAGAGATGGGAGAGGAAATAGGGGAAAAGAGGGCTTTGTCGGAAAAGGGCATGGTCTGGGAATCAGAGGACCTGGGTTCTATTCCTGGCTCTACCGGTTGCTCACTGTGTGACCTTGGGCAAGTCACTTCACTGAGCCCCAGTTCTCCCATTCTCCCTCCTACTTGGACTGTGAGTTAGTTCCATGTGGGACAGGGACTGTGTCCAACATAAGTGATTTGTACCTACCCCAGGGACTAGAACGGTCTTCAACACATAATAAGTGATCAACAAATACCATAAAACAAACAATAAGTCTTTAAAGATGTGGAGAGTGACCCACAGATGGAAGAGAGATGGTGGCAGAGATGAGAGGTGGCAGATGAAAGTTGAGACAATTGATTCAATCATATTTACTGAACGCTTACTTGTGCAGAGCACTGTACTAAGCACTTGGATAGTACAATTAATAATAATAATAATGATGGCATTTATTAAGCGCTTACTATGTGCAAAGCACTGTTCTAAGCGCTGAAGAATTTGCAAGGTGATCAGGTTGTCCCAAGTGGGGCTCACAGTCTTAATACCCATTTTACAGAGCAGGTAACTGAGGCCCAGAGAAGTGAAGTGACTTGCCCAAAGTCACACAGCTGACAAGTGGCAGAGCCGGGATTTGAACCCATGACCTCTGGCTTCAAAGCCCGGGCTCTTTCTGCTGAGCCACGCTGCTTCCCTACTTCCCAAGCGCTTAGTACAGTGCTCTGCACATAGTAAGCGCTCAATAAATATGATTGATGATGATGAGTAAGCGCTTGAATTGAGTCAAGGGAGTGGAAAGGCATAAACATGACTCTTCTTCACTCCCTAGACTAAGACCGCTGACTTCCGAGTTCCCGAGAGGAATTTAACACATGCCCTTATGGGGGTGTTTATTAAGTACTAAGTGCCAAGCAGTGAAAATACAACATATTCAAATCACACACAGTTCTTGTCCCACGTGAGCCTCACAGTCTAAGGGGGAGAACTTGAGTGTGGGATAGGGACCTTGGTGACCCTGGATGCCCAGACTTTTCTCCTCCTCCGCACTGGCTCGTGGCCAAGGTTGGCTTTCCCGGGGAGTGTTAGAAAATTGCCTTTCTTCAGGCAGCCTGCTCCATAATAATAATACTTGTGGCATTTGTTGAGCGCTTACTATGTAGGTTCAAAATCATCAAGTCCCTCATGGGGCTCCTGGTCTAAGTAGGAGGGAGAACAGGGATGGAATCCCTGTTTTGCAGATGAGGGAACTGAGGCACAGAGAAGTGAAGAGACTTGCCCAGGCCACGTGGCAGAGCTGGGATTAAAATCCAGGCCCTCTGTCTCCCAGGCCCATGCTCTATCCACTAGGCCACCCTGCTTCCTTCCACCTGAACCATATTGTGCAAATACAGCACGGCCAACATTGCAGAGGCCATTTAGCAGTCCTTGGCTATGAATAGAGTAACATCTCCTAATAACAATAACAGTAATAATGATTGTGGTATTTAAGTGCTTACTACGTGCCAAGCACTGTTCTAAGAGCTGGGGTGGATACAAGCAGATTGGGTTGAACACAGCCCCTGTCTCATATGGGCTTTACAATCTTAATCCCCATTTTACAGATGAGGTAAATGAGGCACAGAGAAGTTAAGTTACTTGCCCAAGGTCACACAGTTGATATGTGGTGTATCAGGCCCTTCTGATTTCCAGGCCTGTGTTCTATCCACCAGGCCATGCTGTTTCTCTAAAATTTCTCCCCAGAACATGGCTTTCCCACCCATAATTAGTAGTACACATGGAACTGAAACGGCCCCCTAATCTTTCCATCTAGCCTGTAAATCCTCCGGAATGTAAGCTTGCTGTGGGCAGGGAATGTGTCTGTTTATTATATTGTACTTCCCCCTGCACTTAGTACAGTGTTCTGCACACAGAAAGTGCTCAATAAATATAATTGAATGAAGCTCCCAGGAACACTAGTCATTCTTTTTTTTTGAGGGGGGAGAAGGGGAGAAAAGACCCCTGGGCCCGCACAGAATGCCTCACAGCGAGCTTTGAAGCCGATAAACATCTGTCTGTTATTTCCTGTCCTCAGGACTTCGTTCTGTTTGATTGCCAGAGCATTCTATGGATGAGGTCACTTTCCTCCGAGGAGTACAGGCCACTGGAGCCTTTCGCTGACATAATTAATTATCTGTAATCTGGGGCAGGCCCAGAAAAATTTCCACACAACCCCCTCCTCTTCCTGTCCCTGTTCTAAGCATCAATTTCAAGGGGCTTGAGGAGCCCCAACCCTTCTTGTTTGTTGACGCAGATGAAGGTATTTGTCCTGCTCTATCCCGAGGGGACAGAGAAGCGGGGCCAACTGCTGCTGGTTATTTCCCGGAGGTGACTTTTGGCGGAGAAGGGGAAGGGACCCAAAGAGGTCACCTCGGGCTACAAACACAAACCAAGGCACTTTTGGTTATCGGTGGGGGGGTTTTCCAGCGTGTCAAACCTGCTGCAGGGAACATGTCTGCCAATTCCGTTGTGTTGTACTTCATTCGATCCTATTTATTGATTACTTACTGCTTGCAGAGCTCTGCACTAAGTGCTCGGGAGAGTACACTATAACAATAAACAGGCACGTTCCCTGCCCACAACGAACTTACAAAGTGCTTAGTATAGGGCTCTGAACAGTCCCCCACCACCCAGACTATAGGTTCCCCATCTGGACTGTAAATTCATTCTGGGCAGGGGAGGTGTCTGTTGTTATATTGTACTTTCCCAAGTGCTTAGGACAACTCTCTGCCCACAGTAAGTGCTCCGTAAATATGATTAACTACTTGACAAGTGCTCAATAAATACCACTGATGAGGACGATGATTCTGGACTGTAAGCTTGTTGTAATAATAATAATAATGGCATTTGTTAAGCACTTACTATGTGCAAAGCACTGTTCTAAGCGCTGGGGAGGTTACAAGGTGATCAGGTTGTCCCGCGGCAGGCTCACAGTCTTAATCCCCATGTTACAGATGAGGTAACTGAGGCACAGAGAAGTTAAGTGACTTACCCAAAGTCACACAGCTGACAATTGGCGGAGCCGGGATTTGAACCCTTGACCTCTGACTCCAAAGCCCGGGCTCTTTCCGAATGTGTCTGTTATACTGCACTCCCCAAATACACTTAGTACACTGACTTGTAAACAGCAAGTGCTCAATAAATACCAATCAATCAATTAATCGTATTTATTGAGCGCTAACTGTGTGCGGAGCACTGTACTGAGCGCTTGGGAAGTACAAGTTGGCAACATATAGAGACAGATAATGAGGCTGGTGAAAGTGGAAGGGAGGAGAACAGTCGATTAATAATGAAATTAAATAAATGAAACCTTGGCCATTTATAAAAACGTCATCTAGGTGAGACCAGCACAAGTCAAGGCCTGCCACAGAGAGTATCGGTGATCGGAGAGCAATTATTGGAGATTTGATCAGACAAGAATCCACTAGGATTCTCCGCCATTTCCACTGTCGAAGCAGAGGGAATCAATCAGTCAGTGGTGTTTATCGAGCTTGTACTCTATGCAGAGCATTGTACTAAGAGCTTGGAAGAGTACAATACAGTTGGTAGACATGATTTCTGCCCTCAAGGAGTTTATAATCAACAGGATGTAGAGCACTGCACTAAGTACTTAGAGCATAAAAGAGTTGGTAAACATGATCCCTGTTCACAAGGAGTCTACAAACCAGTGGGAGGAAACAGACATTAGTATAAATTACATTACGGGTCACAGGGAGTAAGGCTATTTTCAGAAGCAACATGGCCTAGCACTGGTCTGGGAATCAGAAGACCTGGGTTCTGATTCCATCTCTGCTGTGTGACCTGGAATAAGCCAGTTAACTTCTCTGTGCCTCAGTTCCCTCATCTCCAAAATGAGGATTCAATGTGTTTTTTTAATTAATGGCATTCATTCAGCACTATGTGTTCTGAGCACTGAGGTAGATACCAGGTAATCAGATTGGACTCAGTCCCTGCCCCACATGGGGCTCACAGTCTCAATTCCCATTTTACAGGTGAGGTAACTGAGGCACAGAGAAGGGAAGTGATTTGCAGCAGACAAATGGCAGTGTCAGGACTAGAACCCAGGTCCTTCTGATTCCCAGGCCTGTGTTCTATGCACTAGACCACGCTGCTTCCCCCTCCTAATTAGACTTACATGTGACCTGATGATCTTGTCTCCACCCCAGCGTTTGATACGTGTTTACTATGTTGGCAGCACTGTAACAGATACAACAACTGTATGCTCAAGTACTGCGAGAGGACACACAGTCGCTGGTTTTCAGCGAATAAGCCGAAAGGATTCTCCAAACATCTGAAAGATCAGCTCTGGTAGAATTAGCTGCGTCTAGACGGGGCCAAGTTTGACAGGAAAACATGTCCCCTTTTAGAACTTCTGTGTATGTCGTGTTTCTTCCTCACTGTGGTGATCTCAGAGAGCCAGACAACTACTCCCAATCTCAGAGCATGTTCCAAGAGCAACTTGATTTGCATGTTGCCAACTTGTTTAACATTTCACTAGTGAAAATGCCAGTTTGGAAGAGTATAATTGGCCAAGGAGTCCAGCGAAGCTTTAAGAGATTGCTCTTCGTACCAACTTAAAATAATAATTACAGTATTTACTGGGGGCTTACTATCAATCAACGGTATTTTCTGAGGGCTTACTATGTCTGGAGCACTGTACTAAGCGCTTGGGAGAGTACAACACAACAGAATTAGCAGACACATTCTCCGCACATGAGAAAACTGAGGCCCAGAGATGTTAACTGACTTGCCCCTTATCACAAGGCAGGTTTGCAGCAAGTTGTTCTCCAGTGAGTTCAGCCCTACTGAAACTTTCATTCTTCACTGCCTCATGAGTTTCAAATACTCTCTAAACCCAATTATAATAATAATCGTGGCATTTGTGCCGACTTGTACTTCCCAAGCGCTTAGTACAGTGCTCTGCACACAGTAAGCACTCAATAAATACGATTGATTGATTAAATGCTTACTATTCTTCAAGCACTATTGTGAGAGCTGGGATAGATACAGGATAATCAGGTTGGATACAGTCCCCATCCCATATGGGACTCGTAGTCTTCATGCCTATTTTATTATAGATGAGGGAACTGAGGCACAGAGAATAATAATAATGATGGTATTTGTTAAGCACCTACTATGTGTCAGGCACTGTTCTAAGCACTGGTGGGGTGGAGGGATGCAAGAGAATCGAGTTGAACATAGTCCCTGTCCCCCGTGGGGCTCACAGTCTCAATCCCCATTTTACAGAGGAGGTAACTGAGGCCCAGAGAAGTGAAGTGACTTGCCCAAGATCACATGGCAGACAAGTGGTGGAGCTGGGATTAGAACCAATGACCTTCTGAATCCCAGGCCCACGCTCTATCCACTAGGCCATGCTTATTGACAGTCCCCTATTCTTGTGATATAGGAATAATCCGAATTGTAGTCAATCAATCAGTCGATCAGTAGCATTTATATTAAACTCTCAGGAGAGTACAGTGACGCCTGTTCTCCAAAAGCTTACCATCTTGAAACATATGCTAAAATTAGATGGGAGGAAGTAATTTTGTGAGATACGTACATAAATACTATGGTGTTTTTGAGTATTAAAAGTGTCGGTGGCATGGAAGGGCTGATATGGCAGTTGGGAGATAAAGTTGGGGAGGTGGAGAAGTGTGGCCTGGTGGATAGAACATTGGCCTGGGACTCAAAAGACCTGGGTTCTAATCGCGGCTCCACCCCTTGTCTGCTCTGTGACCTTGGGCCAGTCACTTCGCTTCTCTGTGCCTCAATTACCTCATCTGTAAAATGGGGATTAAGACTGTGAGCCCCACATGGGACGAACAGCGCTTGACATGTAGTAAGCACTTAAATACCATTATTATTATTATAAATACTATTGATTCAATCAAATTTGAGCACTTACTGAAGGCAGAGCACTGTAGTAATTGCTTGGGAGAGTACAATAGGGCAATAAAACAGACACATTCCCTGCCCACAATGCACTAATTGATGACATCAGTGGTATGACTGCCAATAAGCTCCATTAGAAGGTGGCATAGGATCCCAAGACCAGAAGTGGGGGGAGGATCTGGCCCTTTATTTAGGGGTTGGGGGGCTGCGGAGGGGGTCTGTCAGAATCCCAGAGCGTGTTTTCTCCATCTGTTTGGCAGCACACACACAAACCTGGCTCAAAAACGATTTCCTCCTAAATTAGCTATTCCCCAAAGAGCCATAGACGGGTTCGCAAATGAGCTCTTATGACTCTAAAATAAGAGGGGTGGGGAGGGTCTGTTGAAATCTGGACACGTCGCTTCCTGTTTCCCTTCAGCCTCCGAGCAGGAAATGAAGCGCTTCAGGGTGGGTATTTTGACGGCAATTCTCCTGCCCCAACAAGCCTCCACATTGTCCGGCTGGAGCCCGGGCACTTAAGATAAGAGTCCAGTAGGCCCCTGGGTTGAGAGTGGTTTGATCCGTTATCAGGGTGGTTTCTCTCCATCTATTTCAGGCCATTCTTATAGTCGTTTAGAATAGGAACGCTCCATTTGTTAGTATTTCCAATCTCCCACAACGGAGGGGATTTAACCTGTCACAGAGGCTAAGAATGGGTCAGATCCACGGTCCTGCCAGCCCCAAGGACGGTGTTACCGGGACGTTTGGATATACTAATGAGATCTGTGGTATTTATTAAGTACTTAACAGTGTGTCGAGCACCGTACTAAGCATTGGAAGAGATACGAGATAATCTAGACACAGTCCCTGTCCCACATGGAGTTCACGGTCCACGTAGGAGGGAGAACAGATATCGAATCCTCATCTTACATAAAAGGAAACCGCGGTATGGAGAAGCGAAGTGACTTGCCCAAGTGCAGCAGGCAAGCAGCTTCTAGACTGTGAGCCCGTTGTCAGGTAGGGATCATCTCTTTATGTTGTCGATTTGTTCTTCCTAAGCACTTGGTGCACTGCTCTGAACACAGTAAGTGCTCAATAGTGCTCTTTTAGACTGTGAGCCCACTACTGAGTAGGGACTGCCTCTATATGTTGCCAACTTGTACTTCCCAAGTGCTTAGTACGGTGCTCTGCACACAGTAAGCGCTCAATAAATACGATTGATGAAATACGATTGAATGAATGAGCAGGTATTAGAACCCAGGTCCTCTGATTCCCAGACCCACGCTCTTTCCACTAGACCACACTGCTACATCCGTCCTCAGGCTAAGGACGGACTACCCAACATCTCCAACTTTCACTCTTTGGAGTGTTGATTTTTGGGGGGCTCTTTTTGTATTTGCTAATCGCTTACTCTGTGCCAGGCACTGTACTAAGCACTGGGGCTGTTACAAGTTGGACACAGTCCATGTTCCCCATGGGACTCACAGTCTTGATCCCCATTTTACAGATGAGGGAACTGAGGTACAGAGAAGTGAAGTGACTTGTTCAAGGTCACACACAGACAGGTGGCAGAGCAGGGATTAGAACCCAGGTCCTTCTGACTCCCGGGACTGTGCTGTATCCACTAGGCCATGCTGCTTCCATGAATGTATCATTCATGAGGTTGTTTTGAACGCGCTAAAATTTTCCGCCTCCACAACTTCCTCTGGGAATTAATTCCATATGTTTCCCCTTCATTGTGTGAAGAAGTGTTTCCTCTTATTTGTTTGGAGCCTACCACTTTCAGGCTTCACTGGCTGTCCCCTCCTCTGGAGCTATGGATTTGGTGAGCAACAATTCCACGTTCACGCTTCTCATATTCTTCATTGGTTTGTAACTCAAATCAGGCCCTCTCTCAAACTTTGTCCTGCTAAATGCAAGAGACCTGATCTTCTCTCAACTCCACCACTCTCCTGCTATAGGACCTTGGGCAAATCCCTTAACTTCTCTGGGCCTCAGTTTCCTCATCTATAAAATACCCGTTCTCCCTCACCCTTCGACTGTGATCCCTGGGCCAATCAATCGTATTTATTGAGCTCTTACCGTGTGCAGAGTACTGCTCTAAACACTTTGGACAGTTGGTAGGCATGTTCCCCACCCACGAGGAGCTTACAGTCTAGAGGGGGAAGGCCTCTTGGAGGGGTTTTGATTTTTAATAAAGTTTTGAAGGTGGGGAGAGCGATGGTTTGTCGGTTATGAAGGGGGAGAGCGTGCCAGGCCAGAGGAAGGATGTGGGCGAGGGGTCAGTGGTGAGATAAGCAAGCTCGAGGTACTGTGAGTAAGTTGGCATTGGAGGAATGAAGCGTGCGGGTGGGATTGTATTAGGAAATCTGAGAGGGAGAAGAGTGATTGAAGCTTTAAAAACCTATGATAAGGAGTCCCTATTCCAATGCACTTAGGTAGATATCCTTATACCCTACCACTCTGTAATTTAATGTCTCTCTTTCCCTTTAAACTTTGAAGTCCTTTGAGGGCAAGGTAGATATCCTTATACCCTGCCACTCTGTAATTTAATGTCTCTCTTTGCCTTTAAACTTTAAAGTCCCTTGAGGGAAAGGATTATGACTACTAACTCTACTGCATTGTACATTCCAAAATGCTTAGTACAGTGCCCTGCTCACAGTAAGCACTAAACACCATTAATTGATCGATGAATGGACAGATGAAAAAGAATCGTCCTCAGGTGACATCCCAGCTGCATGCCTCTCAGAAACACTAAAACCAACTAAACCTAAGTGCCGAGGACAGGAAGGAAAATAAAAATTGTGTCCTGTTCCCTGGCTGCCAGTTGCTTTAGGCTTTCTTTAAAGTCTTCTTGGGCTGCTTTTGGCACAGATAAAGAAGCGATCCTGGGGTCAGAATTTTGATTTGGGAATTATCACTTGTCTGCTGTGTAACTTTGGGCAAGTCACTTCACTTCTCTGTGCCTCAGATCGCTCATCTGTAAAATGAGGATTATGAATGTGAGTGTCATGTGGGATGCAGACTTTGTCCAACCTGTTTAGTTTTTATCTACCCCAGTGCTTTTGTAAAGTGCCTGGCACATAGTCAGAGCTTAACAAATATCACTAAACACCATCCTAAAATACAAGCTAAACAAAAAAACCCAAACTCAAAACCTTAACTGCTTCCTGAGTAGCAAATTGCTCAAATCTACCACAAATCAGGCAGGAACTGGGGAAGAGCATCTCTACCAGTCCAAAAACAACCACTTCACCCCAACATGGAAACATCCCTCACCCCAAGTCTCTCTTTTATGGATGAGTTCTCTCCTCTGGCCCTAGTCTAAAGCATCCACTGAAATAAACACTGCTACCAACACACTTCCCCATTAAAACTCACAAACTGGCACGTGCATTCATTCACATACTTACTTCTATTAAATTTCTGTCTTTCCCTCTAGACTGAAAGCTTGTCATGGGTAGGGATCATGCCTACCAACTCTGTTGTACTGTAGTATTAATAATAATAAGTTCCCCCTTCTAGACTGTGAGCCCATTGTTGGGTAGGGACCGTCTCTATGTGTCACCAACTTGTACTTCCCAAGTGCTTAGTACAGTGCTTTGCACACAGTAAGCACTCAATGAATATGATTGAATGAATGAATAGTATTTGTTAAGTACTTACTATGTGTCAAGCACTGTTCTAAGTTCTGGGGTAGATACAAGCTAATCAGATTGGACACAGTCCCTGTCCCACATGAAGCTCACAGTCTTAATCCCCATTTTACAGATGAGGGAATTGAGGCACAGAGAAATGAATAGATACAATGGAAAAGTGGCAGAGCCGTGATCAGAATCCAGGTCCTTCAGATTCCCAGGCCCAAGTTCTCTCCATTCTTCAAACCCAGCTTCTCCTGCATCTCACTATGTGCTGCAGGGAGAAGCGCTCAGAGAAGAGCCTTCGTTAGGCTCTGAATGTCACTCTCCTTACCTGCAGTTCACCCTCCATGATGCTGAGAAGTTGGATGAGATCTTCCTTGGAGAGCTCCAGGGGTTTCTTCTTCTGTTCTCCATCCCCGGCCTGTTTAAGGTGCCTTTTGACAGTTCCCGACACGGTCATGTCTCCTTCTTTTCTTCTACTGGGTCTGTTCTTTTTCTTGGCCCCTTCCTGAGGACCTTCTCCTTCGGGACAGCCGATGGTGGAGGGCTTGAGGCGAGAGAAGTAGCCATTGGACGAACTCTCGCCTCCTTGGTTTCGGGATCTCATTCCTGCCTGCAGCACCAAGAGAGAGAAGATAGTCTTTAATAATTGCAGCATTCGTTAAGCACTCACTCCATTTCAAATGCTTTTCTAATTGTTGCAAGTCAATCAGGTCAGACACAGTCCATGTCCCACATGGGGCTCCCAGCCTAACTAGGAGGAAGGACAGGTACTGAAGCCCCACTCTATAGTTGAGGAAACTGAGGCACAGAGAAGTAACTTGCCCAAGGTCACACAGTGGACAAGTGGCACAGCAGGATTCAAACCCCAGTTCTCCGACTTCAAGGCCCGTGTTCCTTTCACTAGGCCATGAGATTGTACTACAACATCAAACTGTATACCCAAAGGCTCATGCAGAAAGTCCTTCCCTCCCCTATTTTTTATAATTATAATTTGATATTTATGAAGCATTTACTAGGTGCCAAGCACTGTATTAGACACGGGATAGATACAAGATGGGACACAGTCCCTGCCCGCCATGAGGCTCCCAATTTAAGTAGGAGAGAGTAGGATTTAATCCCCATTTTACAGATGAGGAAACAGACACGGACAAGTTAAGTGACTTGCCCAAGATCACACAGCAAGGAAGCAGCAGATCTAGGTTTAGAACTCAGGTCCTCTAACTCCCAACCCATGCTCTTTCCACTAGGCCAAGCTGCTTTCTTGTGAGGTATCAAAGCGCTATATATCAAGACTTGTATTAAGCCAGACCCTGTCTCTGTCCCATACGAGATTCACAAACCAAGCTATTTATCCTCATTCCTCTCTCTAATTTATCCTCACTTCCTTTCTCTAATTCCAACCTTCTTAAAGTCAAGATGTCTCTTGATCACACCCTCCCCTGACTTGGAAAGTCCCTCTCCCTTCCCATCCAGCAGATCGCTGCATCCCCCATCTTTGGAGCCCTTCTTAAAAATCACTCCTCCTTCAAAACATCTTCCCTGACTGACCCCTTCATCTCCTCACCCTCTTTCCCCTCCACTGCCGCTTCAAAAGCTCTGTGTCACCCTGATCCTTGAGTCCTCTAGACTCTAAGATCATTGTGGGCAGGGAACGCGTCTATGACTCTGTGTTGTACTCTCCCAAGCGCTTAGTACAGTGCTCTGCACACAAAAGGTGGTCAATAAGTACCATAGGGGATGAAGGGAGGAAAAAAGGTGTCAAACTGCATGAATAGCTGTGGGAAGCAGTGTGGCGTAGTGGATAGAGCGTAATTCTAGTGAATAAATCACACTTTTTTCTTTTAATAATAATAATAATAATAATAATGGCATTTGTTAAGCGCTTACTATGTGCAAAGCACTGTTCTAAGTGCTGGGGGGGATACAAGGTGATCAGGTTGTCCCCCATGGGGATGGCTTCTAATCCTGGTTCCACCACTTGTCTGCTGTGTGACCTTAGGCAAGTCACTTCACTTCTCTGAGCCTCTGTTTCCTCATCTGTAAAATGGGGATTCAATATCCGTTCTCCCTCCTACTTAAGCTGTGAGCCCAATTTAGGACAAGGACTGTGTTCAAATCTGATTATCTGGTTTCTATCTTCCAAGGGCTTAGTAAGCACAATAAATATGCCTAATTGATCTACCCCAGCAGTTAGTACAGTGCTTGGCAGAGAGTAACTGCTTACAGCAACTACAATTGTTATTCTTGGACTGAGGTTCATTGGACATGAGGGCATTGACTTCTCACCACTGAAATTAAGTCATTTTCATTGCAGTTATTTGCTCTTCAGTCTTGCCAAATGTTTCAAGGCTTATAGCAGAATCATTACATCACCCAAATCAACGGATAAAAAAAAAAGTCTGCCCCTTTTACCTCAAAACACTTTTCATGTGAAATACCCACTAATTAGCTTTTTCCTTTACCAAGACTAATTTTATAAAAGATACCCTTGTCGGTATGCAGACATGAAATACGGAGAGTGTTAATATGAAAACTTTTTGTACTGAAGCGGTCGCAAATTAAGGGTTCCATAAAGTTCAATTCAGGGTGGTAAATGCATGGGATGAATTATTAAGGAATCTTATTATACAGTGCAGTCAGTCGATGGTATTTGAGTGCTTACTGTGTGCAGAACATTGGGCTAATCGCTTGTGAGAGTACAATACAACAATAAACAGACACATTCCACGGAGCATCGGGTATATAGTGAAGCAGTTTTCTCTGCCGTCATTATCCTCGTGATGTTTGAAATATCAAATCCATGAGCAAGATGCCCTCCCATGTGAGTTTATCAGACCAGCACAACGCCTAGAAATTTGCCCATTTCCTGACCGGCATGCCCATGTGTTTTCAGCGCGTATATCGGAGTGGTCCCGGGGATCATTGTCAAAAAAATCAGACCTCCATGATGAACAAAGTCAATCCCTGAGGAACTTGGGAAAGCTGTTGGCAGCTCCAGGTTTGTAACGGGAAAATAAATATGAGATGATTCTTCAATTATTTTCATTGTAGCTGAGAGTGAGAGGATCACCCATATTTCCTTTTCTGTTTGGATCTCTCACGTTGGATGGGTGTATGCTTTCTCTCTCTCCCTCCCTCTCCCAGTTGGAGGAATTCAAACAGAAAAACCTTCCCCAGTCTGACTCCACTTCCCCACCTCCAAGGGATGGCAGTTGTCAGGCTAAGCAGCCGCATTCTGTCCCGTCACGGCCTGCCGGAGCTGGCTGCCACCCCAATTCCTGAGGAGATTCCAAGCCAGTCCACCATTTTGCTGGTCAGCCTGATCTGACTCCCTCAGCAGTATGTATATCGAGCCTTATTACTCTATTTATTTACTTATTTTACTTGTACCTATCTATTCTATTTATTTTATTTTGTTAGTATGTTTGGTTTTGTTCTCTGTCTCCCCCTTTCAGACTGTGAGCCCACTGTTGGGTAGGGACTGTCTCTAGATGTTGCCAACTTGTACTTCCCAAGCGCTTAGTACAGTGCTCTGCACACAGTAAGCGCTCAATAAACACGATTGATTGATTGATTGATTGATTGATGAGGGCAGGTGGTGGGCTCTGGCTCTGATAGGAAGCAGCATGGCCTAGTGAAAAGAGCCCAATCCTGAGAGCCAGAAGACCTGGATTCTAATCCTGGCTCCAGCACTCTTATGCTGGGTGACCCTGGGCAAGTCACTTCACTTCTCTGTGGCTCAGTCACCTCATCTGTAAAATGGGGATTAAGACTCTGCACCCTAAGTGAAAAGAGCACAGGCTTGGGAGTCAGAGGATGTGAATTCCAATCCTGGCTTCGCTATTTGTCTGCTGCGTGACCTTGGGCAAGCCACTTAACTTCTCTGTGCCTCAGTTACCTCATCTGTAAAATGGGGATTAAGACTGTGAGCCCTATGTGGGACAAACTGATTACCTTGTGTCTACTCCAGCTCTTAGAACAGTGCTTGGCACATAGTAAGTGCTTAATAAATACCAAAAAAAGTGGAACAGGGACTGTGTCCAACATGATTAGCTGGTATCCACCCAAGTGCCTGACACACAGTAAGCACTTAAATACATCACTAAACCCTCTCCCCCTGATTGTCCACAGGAGCAATGTACATACTATTTGTACATATCTGTACATTTGTACATATTTGTACATATCTATTCTATTTATTTTATTTTGTTAATATGTTTTGTTCTCTGTCTCCCCCTTCTAGACTGTGAGCCCGCTGTTGGGTAGGGACCGTCTCTATATGTTGCCAACTTGGACTTCCCAAGCACTTAGTACAGTGCTCTGCACACAGTAAGCGCTCAATAAATACGATTGATTGATTGATTGATTAAGCAAGAAACAGGCAGCGGTGACTAGTACCCCCTTTCTCACTGGCCCAGAATCCCACAGCCCAGATGTCATCCTAGACTCTTCACTATTGTTCAACTCCTCACTTCTGTCTACTCTCAAATCCTATCAGTTCTTCTTTCACGAAACACGTCTCCTGGATTCACCTCTTCTTCTCCACCCAAATCGCTTCCACCCTGGACATAGAAAAGCAGTGTGGGCTCACGGAAAGAGCATGGGCTCAGGAGCCTGAGGACTTGGGTTCTAATCACAGCCCTGCCACTTCATTCAATCATTGAATTCAAGCATTGAATGTTGCCAACTTGGACTTCCCAAGCGCTTAGTACAGTGCTCTGCACACAGTAAGTGCTCAATAAATACGATTGAATGAATGAATGAATGAACCCTGCCCATAATCTAATCTTACTCAAAGGATTGCCTCAGACTGGGAGCCCAAACACCAATGCTATTAAACTCCAACCGGCTTTTGGCCAGAGAAGTGACTCAACTCTCCGAATAAAGGTGATGAAGAAAGAGGTTTGAATTGGGCTGGTGACCTGTTCCCATACCACAGCGAGGATACATGATCTTCCCCAAATCAGTCACCAGCAGGTCTCTTCTAATTGAATTCCTTCTATCTGAAATCATGGTCCACACACTGGCTTGACGGCTTTTCCTCGCCATGTGTCAAATCTCAGCTGGACAGCATCACTGTGGATCACATATTTACAAAAACTCAGATGATAAGTCACGAAACGTGGACAGCAGGGAACTCGAAAAGAACCACACACAAGGGGCTTTTAGGTGCAGGGAAGAATCCAGAATTTGCTGAAATCTGTTAGAGCTCATAACAAGCCCAATTTCAGTCACAGTATTAGATGAGATTTTGAAAGTGACTTTGAAACCCCAAGCAAAACAACTTCAGATGTGTTTACCAAATATGAATCTGCCATGTTTACAGCTTTTCATTATTTTTCCCCTCAGAATCAATCAGCAACAATATGGAAAAAGTCATTTTCTCTTCATTTTTTTTTCCTGCATACTAAAACGTTTGTTTAGAAATCGTGGTCTTTTTTTTAATGGTATTTATGAATCACTTACTATGGGCCAGACACTATTCAAAGCACTGGGGTAGATACAAACCAACCAGATTGGACACATTCCTTGTCCCACTGAGTTCGCAGTCTTAATCCCCACTTTACAGATAACTGAGTCACCCTATTGTATTATTAAGCGCTGTACTAAGCGCTTGGGAGAGTACAACTGAATCATAAACAGACATTCTCTGACCTCGGCGAGCTTACAGTCTAGAGGAGGAGACAGACATTAATATAAATAAGTTACAGATAGGTACACAAGTGCTGTGGGGCTGGGCCGGGGGTGGGGGAAGAGAAAAGTTAAGTGACTTGCCCAAGGTCACATAGCAGACAAGTGGCAGATCTGGAATTTGAACCCAGGTCCTTCAGGTTCCTAGGTCCAGTATACTAGACCAGGCTGTTTCCCTAACAGTAGTGGAAAGTAGTCAGCAGTATTTATTAATAATAATAATAATGGTATTTATTAAGCGCTTACTATGTGCAAAGCACTGTTCTAAGCACTGGGAAGGTTACAAAGTGATCAGATTGTCCCACCGGGGGCTCACAGTCTTCATCCCCATTTTACAGATGAGGGAACTGAGGCCCAGAGAAGTCAAGTGACTTGCCCAAAGTCACACAGCTGACAATTGGCGGAGCAGGGATTTGAACCCATGACCTCTGACTCCAAAGCCTGGGCTCTTTCCACTGAGCCACGCTACTTCTTAGTCTGTGTTTAGGATTTGCTCACAAGAGTAGCCCAAGATAAAAGGGAGCAAACTAATATTGCATTACTCACTTTCAACAGCACCCAATTTCCCTGGCCATTACAGCATCGCACCCTCCCAACAGAAATGCACGCTGGATACAAAAATAAAATTGGCATTCAGATTGCTTTACCATAGTAAATAATAATAATCGTGGTATAAGTACTTACTATGTGGCTAACAGTACAGTGGTAACTAAATTACTATGAGGTAACTTAGTACCAAGCGCTGGGATGAATACAAGCAAATCGGGTTGGACACAGTCCCCATCCCACGTGGAGCTTACAGTCTCAATCCCCATTTTACAGATGAGGGAATTGAGGCCCAGAGAAGTAAAGTGAATTGTCCAAGGTCACAGCAGACAAGTAGCTGAGCTGGGATTAAAGAAGTAAAGTGAATTGTCCAAGGTCACACAGCAGACAAGTAGCTGAACTGGGATTAGAACTAATGAACGGTTCACTATCCACTGTGCCATCTTCCCATCAGGCATAAGAGAGTCTTGGGCTCCTCCGCCTCCACAGCTGAAGTCAATGGGTGCTGCTGAAAATGAGTCAAGAAACATCAGTCTGTATCCTTTTATCTTGGAATACCCAGACTGTAACCTCATTGTGGACAGGGAATGTGTCTGTTATTGTTATATTGTACTCTCCCAAGTGCTCAGTACCGTGCTCTGAACACAGTAAAAGTGTTTAGTAAATACAATCCATTGACTGATTTGTGAACAATTCCTAAGGTTAAACTAAGAATAAATACTGTTGACTTTTGTCAACTACTGCTGTGGAAGTCCTGTGGCCTAGTGGATAGGCCTGAGAGTCCGAAGGACCCAGATTCTAATCCTAGCTCCGTCACTTGACTTCTGTGTGACCTAGGGTAAGTCACTTGGCTTCTCTGTGCCCCACTTCCCTCATCTGTAAAATGGGGATTATGACTGTGAACCCCGTGTGGGACATGGAATGGATCCAATCAGATTAGTTTGTATCTATCCCAGCAGCTAGAGGCTGCCAGTGGAAAACCTTCTAGGAGTAGGAAAACCCAAATGGATCCTATAAGGCTGGTTAGACTGAGGCTTTTAGGCAGAATTCAGGCAGCATGGCCTAGTGGATAGAGCACAGGCCTGGGCATCAGAAGGACCTGGGCTCTAATTCCTGCTCTGCCACTTGTCTGCTGTGTGAACTTGGGCAAGTCACTTCATTGAGCCTCAGTCCCCTCAACGATTAAATGGGATTAAGACTGTGAGCCCCACGTGGGACGGGGACAGTGTCCAACCTGATTAGCTTCTATCTACCCCAACACTTAGAACAGTGCTTGACACACAGTAAGCGTTTAACAAACACCATTGCTATTATTGGGTTTAGAAGCCATTTCCCACTCCTACTAAGTTATTGAGGGCATTGAAAATAGTAAAACAGTGCCTGACACATAGTAAGCGCTTTAACAAATACCATAAAAAAAAACGTAGCCAACTCCCAAGGCAGGGTGAAGTAAACAGGATGCAAAATCTGAACTTAAACCAGCAAACACATTTCATTTCAAAGCTCTGCCATGGGAACAATGGAAGCCCTTTCAATCCCTGTTGACTAAATCCAGTCCATTGTGCTAACAGGAATTTCAAACAGGCATCAAAAGCCGATATGGTACTCCGCAGTCTCCTAAAGAATTATTTTGCTTGCAAGCAAGCTTGGGAGCTGCAGATAACATAATTTTCTTACAGAGAGGTACAATTCTCTCCCAGCTAACTCTGCTTCCCAAGAGTGACACACACCTGCTATGTACAATCTCAGCTGACAATAATTAATAATAATCATGCTATTTGTTAATTTTATTTTATTTATTTGTTAATTTTGTTTGTTTTACTATGTGCCAGGCCGGGGTGGATACAAGCAATTTGGGGTGGAGACAGTCCCTGTACTACGTGGGGCTCACAGTTTCAATCCCCATTTTAGAGGTGAGGTAACTGAGGCCCAGAGAAATGAAGTGACTTGCCCAAGGTCACACAGGTGTGAAGCGATGGAGCTGGGATTAGGACCCATGACCTTCAGATTCCCAGGACTGTGTTCTCTCCGCTACACCGTGCTGCTTTTCTCAGTTCACCACTAAACTTCAGTGCTACTCTGTCCAGATGACAGCCCTCACATGTCTGCTCCCAACAAGCCATGAATCCAGCTTCCTGTATCATTTCCACTTCTCTGTGGAAAAACAACTTCCCCCACCCCCTGAACTTTAATAATAATAATAAAAATAATGGCATTTATTAAGCGCTTACTATGTGCAAAGCTCTGTTCTAGGCGCTGGGGAGGTCACAAGGTGATCAGGTTGTCCCACAGGGGGCTCACAGTCATAATCTCCATTTTACAGAAGAGGTAACTGAGGCACAGAGAAGTGAAGTGGCTTGCCCAAAGTCGCACAGCTGACAATTGGCGGAGCCGGGATTTGAACCCCTGACCTCTGACTCCAAAGCCTGTGCTCTTTCCACTGAGCCAAGCTGCTTCTCCGCTGCTCTTTAGGATCTCTGTGACTAGGAGCTGTAAGGGAGACAACTTTCCGAGACAGGCAATGGGAGAAGATTCAGTGAATCTCCCAGGGACCGTGGAAACTAACCCCAAACTGGGGGCAACTGAAACAGAGAAAGAGTTAATCTGCCCTGGGTAAAATGTTCTCAAGGGCTTGGATGATATCACTGCCTCATGCTGACAAGGGGAAAAATGAAATACTGCACAGATATCCCCATCTGTGCATTGAAGATGACTTCATATGTTCTAATTGTTTGCAGATATTTAAACTGCATTCAGGTGTCTTTTCCAGTGACTTGATAGTTTAAAAATCCCCAGGCTGTTTTTAAAAGCAAAAGACCAACCTTAAAAATAAATTGGAATGTATGGAGCCCTGGGCTGGATCTGTTCCTAAGTCCGTTCAATTACGTCTTTCTTGATTTATCCGCTCTTTCCACTAGTTGGGTTGAGCCTGAGGACAAAATAGAGCTCCTTTTTAATAATAATAATAATAATGGCATTTGTTAAGCACTTACTATGCACAAAGCACTGTTCTAAGCGCTGGGGAGGATACAAGGTGATCAGATTGTCCCACGTGGGGCTCACAGTCTTTATCCCCATTTTACAGATGAGGTAATTGAGACTCAAGAGAAGTTAAGTGGCTTGCCCCAGGTCACACAGCAGACATGTGGCAGAGCCGGGATTAGAACCCATGACCTCTGACACCAAAGCCCGGGCTCTTTCCACTGAGCCACGCTGTTTCTGAAAGACCTTGAAGAAGTCTGGCCTAGTGGATACAGCATGGGCCTGGGAGCCGAAAGGAGTGGGTCTGCCTCTTGCCTGCCAAATCAGCTTGGGCAGAATCCCTTCACTCCTCTGGGCCTCAGTTACCTCATCTGTAAAATGGGGATTAATGCTTTGAGCCCGGGGGGGACAGGGACTGTGTCCAACCTGACTTATAGTAGTAGCAATAGTACAAATAGAAGAAGTAATACTATCAGTCATATTTATTGAGCGCTTACTGTGTGCAGAGCACTGTACTAAGCACTTGGGAAGTACAAGTTGGCAACACACTACTACTAGTAGTAGAAGCAGTAGTTCTACTATATTATATCTGTAACGTATTTATTCATATTAATGGTCGCCTAGACTGTAAATTCATTGTGAGCAGGGAATGTGTCATATATTGTACTCTCCCAAGTGCTTAGTACAGTGCTCTGCACACAGTAAGCGCTCAATAAATACGACTGAATGAATGAACTAAGCATTCGATAAATGCAATTGACTGACTCCCCCTCTAATAATAATAATGATGGCGTTTGTTAAGTGCTTACTCTGTGCAAAGCGCTGTTCTAAGCGCTGTGGGGGATACAAGGTGATCAGGTTGTCCCACTTGGGGCTCACAGTCTTAATCCCCATTTTACAGATGAGGGAACTGAGGCTCAGAGAAGTTAAGTGACTTGCCCAAGGTCACAGCTGACAAGTGGCAGAGCCGGGATTAGAACCCATGACCTCTGACTCCCAAGCCTGGGCTCTTTCCACTGAGCCACGCTGCTTCAAGACCTCCAAACCTTACACTCATTGTGGGCGTGGAATGTGTCCATTTATTGTTATATTGTGTTCTCCCAAACGCCTAATACAGTGTTCTATACACAGTAAGCACTCCATAAATACAACTGAATGAATACAAGGAGTAATAGTTGTTCAAATAGTAGTAGTAGCAGTCTTTGTCGTTCTACAAGTAGCAGCAGTAATGCTAGTACTACTAATGGTAATCTCCCACTTGGTGGGGTGCACTGTTCTAAGGGCTAAGAAAAGGAAAAGGAAAGTGACTTACCCAAGGTCACACTGAAGACAAGTGGCAGAGCCGGAATTACTCTGCTTCTGCCACTCTGCTTCTGTCACTTTCCCAGAATATATGAGTTTTGGAGGGAAAGGTGCAGAAATGGTCTGTAGTTAAAAAAAAAAAACCCAACCCACAATTTTTTCCCCTATCTGGGTTGTGTTTCCCTGTGAGAAAGTCTGAAAAAACAAGTCACACAAAAACAGAAAAGTCTCCATCTTTTTCAAGAGTCATGGATGAAGTATCCATGAGGAAAAAACATATTTTTTCCAGTATTTCAGGAATATTTTTCCCTTTCCTTTCTATCCATAGATGGGCCAGATCAGGACAGGGCTCTATGCCCCAGTAGCATCCCCCCGCCAAAAAAAAAAAAAAAGATTCTGGGGAGTTATTCTGCCCCCTTAGTCTCTCTCCCATTTTTCTGGGCCCCAACAGGCTGAGAGGTATGACGGAAACCTATCAGTGGGCAAGGACCCACAGAGTAGAGAAGAAACGACCAATTTCAGAGAAGACAAGCCAAAGGGAAACAATTGATTTTCACTTGGAATTTCCCTATCATTTGGACTCTCAACCTGTTTGGGTTCAACACCCTCCAAATTACAGGCAAACTTGGTATAGACTCCAGGGTGTCCCCTTAAATTTCAATCAACCCCGACTTGGGTTTTTACTGGGAATTCATTCATTCAATTGTATTTATTGTGCGCTTACTCTATGCAGAACACTGTACAATCAATTGTATTTATTGAGGGCTTACTGTGTGCAGAGCACTGTACTAAGCGCTTGGTAAGTACAAATTGGCAACAGAGATGGTCCCTACCCAACAAGGGGCTCACAGTCTAGAAGGGGCGAGGCAGACAAAAAAAAAAAACCAAAGGAATGAAAATTGAGGCCACTTTGAACACCACCAAATTGGGGCTAAAAATGACCTATCACCCTATTTTCACTCTCATCGAAGGCTGAGTCGACCAGGTCCTGGGTAGTAGTGATAATAACAACTGCGGTATTTGTTAAGAACTTATTATGTGCCAAGCACTGTTCTGAGCGTTGGGATAGATACAAGGTAAGCAGATCGGACAAAGTCCCAGTCCCCCATGGGGCTCACAGTCTTCATCCCCATTTTACGGATAATAATAATAATTATGGTACATTAAGTGCTTATCAGGTGCCAAGCACTGTTCTGAGTGCTGGGGGTGATACAAGGTAATCAGGTTATCCCACGTGAGGCTCACAGTTTTAATCTCCATTTTACAGATGAGGTAATTTAGGCACAGAGAAGCTAAGCGACTTGCCCAAAGTCACACAGCTGATATGTGGTGGAGCTGGGATTAAAACACGTGACCTCTTATTCCCAAGCCCGGGCTCTTTCCACTAAGCCACGCTACGGTAACTGAAGCTCAGAGATGTTAAGTGACTTGTCCAAGGTCACACAGTAGACACGTGGCAGATCTGGGATTAGAACCCACATCCTCTGACTTCCAGTCCCGTACTCTGTCAACTAGGCCATGCTGGTAGACCCGGTGAACGTGACTGAACCAGACTGCCAAACCAGGCAGGATCAAAATCGAATTCACCGCACTGAAACGTCTTTGCTCAGCTTTGGGCCTGGGGGTCAGGGGACCTGGGGTCTCATCCTGCCTCTGCCATTTGTCAGCTTAGTGACCCTGGCAAAGTCATTTCTTTGTGCCTCAGTTTCCTGGTCTGTAAGATTAGGAAACACTTCCAATGCCTCCTCCCCACTTAATCCCCTAGACTGTGAGTTGCTTCACAGTCAGGGACTGTGATTAATTCCCACCTGCGTATTCTTTCCCAGGGCTTAGCACAGTGTTCTGCACATAGAAAGGACTTAATAAATACTATGACGACTACTAAAATGGGGATGAAACACCCGTTCTCTCTCACCTTCAACCTGTGACTCCCATGTGAGACAGGAATTGTGTCCGGCACCTCAAACCTAACATTTCCAAAACTGAACTCCTTATCTTCCCACCCAAACCCTGTCCTCCCTCTGGTTTTCCCATCACAGCACCACTATCTTTCTTGTGTCCCAAGTCTGTAAGACAGGTGCTATCGTTGACTCTTCTTTCTCATTAAATCCACAAATTCAATCACTAAATCTTACCGGTCCAACCTTCACCACATCGCTAACATCCATTCTTTCCTTTCCATCCAGGCTGTCGCCAAGTTAATCCAAGCATTTATCCAATCCTGCCTTGAGAACTGTATCAGCCTCTTTGCTGACCTCCCTGTCTCCTATCTCTCTCCACTCCAGTCCATACCTCACTCTGCTGCCCAGACTATTATACTACAAAACCACTCAGTCCACGTTTCCCTACTCCTCAAGAATCTCCAGTGCTTGCCCATATACCCCCACATCAAACAGAAGCTCATCGCCGTCGACTTTAAGGCCCTCCCTCCTCATATCTGACAGACAATGACTCTCTCCACCTTCAAAGCCTTATTGAAGGCACATCTTCTCCAAGATGTCTTTTGACTAAGCCCTCATTTCCTCTTCTCCTACTCCCTTCTGTCACTCTGATTTGTTCCCTTTATTCACCCCTTTCTCAGCCCCTCAGTCTTTATGCACATATCTTTAATTTATGTATATTATTGTCTGTCTCCCTCTCTATTCTGTGAGCTTGTTGTGGGCACAGAACACGTCCACCAACTGTTATATTTTACTTTCCCAAATGCTTAGTACGATGCTCCCCACCCAGTAAGCACTCACTATGAACGATTGATATCTTTTATCTCTCCCAGCCAGGCTCTGTACTAAGCGCTGGGATAGATACAAGTTAATCAGCATGGGCACAGTCCATATCCCATGGAAGGATCACAGTCTTCATCCCCATTTTACAGATGAGGGAACTGTGGTCCAGAAAAGTGAAGAGACTTCCCCAAGGTCACACAGCAGACCAGTGGCAGAGTCAGGATTAGAAGCCAGGGCCTTCTGACTCCTGGGCCTGTGCTACATCCACTACTCCAAAATGCTTCTGTTGTACTTTCTCAAGCATCCAGTACAGTGCTCTGCACACAATAAGCACTCAATAAATACCTTTCATAACAAAGAGTGAGAGTCAGAGTGTACTGGGAAAGTAGAACAAAGAGGTGAGAAAGATGCCACCTGTGGAGAGACTTGAAGGCCATGGCCAGGAATTTCTGTTTAATGCAGAGATAAATGGTTAGCCTTCGGAGGTTTCTGAGAAGGGGAATGATGTGTTCTGAATGGCATTTAAAACAGATTCCAGGGATTTTCAGATTGCCCTAGGAATTCTATTCATTAGAATACCATTTTGAACCATGCTTTAAAATGAATGTCAACCTAAAAAGTCTTCTCAGTAAGTCAAAAGATGGCAAATAGGTCATTGTAAATCTTAATGCTGCATCACAGGAACTTTTGCACTGGATGAGGAAACTTTAAGGCGACCTCATTTAGGCGATTTAAAAATTGTCAACACCAAACAAGTACCCATCGATTAAGAATTTTCAGAAAGAGTGCTAGCAGATTTCAGCCTTGCTGAAAACTCTATTTCTTTTTGGTTGCTCATTCCTTTTTTTTAAATTCATACCGTGAAGATACATTTTCACCAGACCACCACTCCACCTACAGTGCATTATAAAGATCCCATCTCCTCCAAGAGGCCTTCCCCCTTTAAGCCCTCTTTTCCCCAGATCGCTCGCCCTTCTGCATTGCCTTCACACTTCCATTTGTGGCCTCTGGACATTTGATATTCACCTGACCCCCCCAGCCCCACAGCACTTGTGTGCATATCTCTAAATTATTATAAATTGCTTATTTATGTTATTGTGTCTCCCCCTCTAGACTCAGCTCAGTACAGACATGGAAAAAAAGTGTCATCTGTTGGATTGCACCTCTCCCTAGGGCTTAGTACGGTGCTCTGCACATAATAAGCAACCAATAAATACCATTGATTGATTAAAACATAAAGGAAAAATATATCTACCAGCCTCAAGCTCTAACTTCTCCAGACCGAATGCCAATGCAGCACAGGGATCCTATTCAGGCTCCTGAAAATAATTTTAGGATAGAACTTAGCGAGCTGAAGTTTGAACTAATTAATGCTCTTCCACCTGGCAGTTGCCTCACTTGGCAGGAAGTTTACAATTCATTGCCCTGGTGAGATGATTATAGCTATTAAAAAGGGAAAGAACGTAAGCTCGAGACTGACAGGGAACAGGTCTACTCTCCCAAGCACTTAGTACAGTGCTCTGCAAAAGTCACAACCTCTCTGGGTCTCAGTTTCCTCACTTACAAAATAAGGATAAGAGAGATTGTGAGCTCCATTTGGATAGGGCCTATGACCAAGTTGAGAGTCTTATATCTATCTCAGTGCTCAACATAAAGTTATTATTATTAAGTGCCGATATCTATCTCAGTGCTCAACATAAAGTTATTATTATTAAATGCCGACGAGTCATTTCCGATTTATAGCGACTCCATGGATATACTTTCTCCAGAACATCCCGTCCTCTGCCATAATCTGCAACCTTATTAATGGTTCTTCTGTTAATGTTGTTATGGTCTCTATCCATCTAGCTTCTGGTCTGCCTCTTCCACATTTTCCTTGGACTTTTGCTAGCATTAGTGTCTTCTCCAGAGAATTAGTCCTCCTGATAATGTGTCCAAAATATGCTAATCTAAATCGAGTCATTTGGCTTCCAAAGACCACTTTACTTTAATTTGCTCTAAAATCCATTGTTTGTTTTCAGGCAGTCCATGGTATTCGCAAAAGCCTTCTCCAACATCACCTTAATAAATGATGTTATTACATTTCATGTGTGCCCCCATTCCAGCCTCTAAGCTTTGTGTCCCTCCACAAACAAAACCTCTCTTTTATCTCCCCCATCCTTTCCCTTGGCTCTAAATCAGCCATGACAGGTCTGTCTGACCCCCATAATTAGTTATATATATATTTGAGACATTCTTTCTCTCACTGATGCTGACAGGTTCACCTAAACTGTCTGCTTGAAGAATCAGTTAATCAATTGTATTTACTCCATTCAATCACACTTATTGAGCACTTGTGTGCAGAGCAGTGTATTAAGCATTTGAGAGGGTATAATGTAACAGTATAAGAGGACACATTCCCTTCCCACAGTAAGCTTACAGTCTAGAGGGGGAGGACATGCCCGTTTGGGATGGAAAGTTTAAATCCCAAACTTTTCCCTTGAATTATCCTTCATAGACAACTCATCCAACAAGTTATTCAGATCTCTCTTGAACTACTAATAGTTTCTGCCTGCTTCAGAACTTCCTGTGGGAATCAAATCCATATGCTTGCCACCCACTGCGTAAAGAAGTGTTTCCTTTATGTAAAAACAATGATGGCATTTACTAAGCACTTATTAGGTGCCAGATGCAAAAATAATTAAATCGGACACAGTCTGTGTCCCACATGGGGCTCACAGTCTAAGAGCGAAGGAGAACATGTCTTGAATCCCCATTTTACAGATGAGGGAACTGTTACCTCATCTGTTATATGAGGATTAAGACTGTGAAACCACTGTGGAACATGAACTGTGTCCAACCTCATTGTCTTGCATCTACCCCAATGGTTAGTACAGTGTCTGGCATGTAGTAAGTGCCAAACAAATAGTATTACCAAAAAAAAAAAAAAGTCTGAAGGAGAATGTAAAGGATTCCGAAAGGAGAGAAGCTAAATGAGCTGTGGGGAGGGAAGAAAACACCAGTCTGCAATTACCTCTAATTGCTGTCTCTGTATCGAAAGAGAAATAATAATAATAATAGTGTTTGTTAATAATAATGATGGCATTTATTAAGCGCTTACTATGTGCAAAGCACTGTTCTAAGCACTTACTATGTGCAAAGCACTGTTCTAAGCGCTGAGGAGGTTACGAGGTGATCAGGTTGTCCCACGGGGGGGGGCTCACAGTCTTAATCCCCATTTTACAGATAAGGTAGCTGAGGCCCAGAGAATTTAAGTGGCTTGCCCAAGGTCACACAGCTGACAATTGGCAGAGCTGGGATTTGAACCCATGACCTCCGACTCCAAAGCCCGGGCTCTTTCCACCGAGCCACGCTGCTTCTCTTCTTCTCACATTAATGTCCACCTCCTTGTCTAGACTGTTAGCTCACTGTGGGCAGAGAAGGTGCCAACTCTGTTATATTATACTCTTCAAACACTTAGTACAGTGCTCTGCACACAATAAGTGGACCCCTGGCCTGGAATGTCCTCCTTCCTCACATCCGCCAAACTAGGTCTCTTCCCCCTCTTCAAAATCCTACTAACTCACCTCCTCCAGGAAGCCTTCCCAAACTGAGCCCCCCATTTCCTCTGCTCCTCCTCCCCCCCATCACCCCTACTCCCTCCCTCTGCTCTACCCCCTTCCCTGCCCCACAGCATTTGCGCATATTTGTACGTATTTATTACTCTATTTTATTAATGATGTGTATATATCTATAATTCTCTTAATATATTTTGATGCTGTTGATGCCTGTCTACTTGTTTTGTTGTCTGTCTCCCCCTTCTAGACTGTGAGCCCGTTGTTGGGTAGGGATCGTCTCTAACTGTTGCCGAATTGTACTTTCCCAGCGCTTAGTACAGTGCTCAGCACACAGTAAGTGCTCAATAAATACGATCGAATGCCCAGTTCAATTATATTGTACTCTCTCAAGTGCTTAATCCAGTGCTCTGCACACAGCTAGTGCTTAATAAACACGAATGATCGATTGGGAGAAGCCTCCTTGAGACGTAAGGACTTTTTCCTCATGAAGAGTCCTGAATCAGCCTGCTCCTAAGCTTCCCTGGCCCTTACCCCGTTTCTGCGGTTTGCCTGCGTGAAAGTTTTATGGGAAGAATTAAGTTTTATTTTCCAAGACCAAGTAAATCTGACCTCCTAAAGGATTCATTAGAGTTGCAAGCCAAGGCTTGTGTAGGTCCCAAATGGGGAGAAAAAGCCACATATTTGCCGTGACAAGCACAGACTCTTGATTTCTGAGTCAGATAAGGAGGCCTAAACCAAAGGCCCCAAGTTCCCCTGAAAGAGGCTGCTTTGTGGCTCAAGTGCACTTAGAGATTGGCCGAATTCTTTCGAGAAGTGGCTGAGGGCACTCAAACATTGACACATTCCTTAGGGGGCCCCTTTGACTAGCCGGAGTGGCAATTCTACATTTTTGAGCAGAAAGTAAAAGGTTTTTTGGAAGGAAGGAAAAACTGAAGCTGACCTAGAATGAGTCTGAGCCTGACTGAGGTCAAAAGGTGACACCCAGCATGGCTGAGTGGGTAATAATAATAATAATAATGAAATTTATTAAGCGCTTACTATGTGCAAAGCACTGTTCTAAGCGCTGGGGAGTTTACAAGGTGATCAGGTTGCCCCACGGGGAGCTCACAGTGTTAGTCCCCATTTTACGGATGAGGTGACTGAGGCCCAGAGAAGTTAAGTGACTTGCCCAAGGTCACACAGCTGACAATTGGCAGAGCTAGGATTTGAACCCATGACCTCTGACTCCAAAGCCCGTGCTCTTTCCACTGAGCCACACTGCTTCTCTATCTCCCAAGCACTCAGTACAGTGCTTAGCAAAGAATAAGCTCTCAATAAATGGCATTGTTTGGCTGGCAAAACAATGACCGTAGTTTAAAAATCAGTGAGAAACCCCTAGTCAGCGTACAGTTCTAATCAACGCTAGAGGGTCGTGTCGATGGCAGGACACGTTTTAAAATGGAATCTGTCAGCTGTAGCTGTCGGCAAAAATATTTCAGAAACAGCAGCTGTTTCCCCACTACCTCCAAAATAGATTTTCAGGCCCCATGGCTCTGATGGAGAGCCATATTGGATTTTTAGACTAGGATGATAAGATTGTCACTGAGGTGCATGTACAATCCAGGGAAACTGGACTGATAATCCTGGGACGTGATACATGGCTATCTAATTGTCCTCTGCTGGTCTAGCTCTTTAATACACTAAATTAAGTCATCATCAATCATATTTATTGAGCACTTACTATGTGCAGAGCACTGTACTAAGTGCTTGGGAAGTACAAATTGGCAACATATAGAGACAGTCCCTACCCAACAGTGGGCTTACAGTCTAAAAGGGGGAGACAGAGAACAAAACCAAACATACTAATAAAATAAATAGAATAGATATGTACAAGTAAAATAAAAACATAAATAAATAGAGTAATAAATATGTACAAACATATATACATATATACAGGTGCTGTGGGGAAGGGGAGGAGGTAAGATGGGGGGGTAAATTAAATGACTAATAATGGTCTGGCCTTGCTCTGCTAGTTGAGGGAAAATTGTATTATTCCATTCATTCAAAGGCAAATTGCAAATCACTTTTCCTTCTCCAATTTATAGAACTGGGTGTTTTTGCAGATAACTCATTAGCACGTTACTTTGCTGGGTATTTTTGGAATATTTCCTTTCCTGTTGAATATCAATTCCAGAATGGACTTTTAAAAGAAGTAGTCATTCATTCATTCAGATTTATTGAGCACTTACTGTGTGCAGAGCACTGTACTAAGCACTGGGGCCGTACAAGTTGGCAACATATAGAGACGGTCCCAAACCAACAACGGGCTCACAGTCTAGAAGGGGGAGACAGACAACAAAACAGAACATGTGAACAGGTGTCAAGTCATCGGAATAAATACAAGTAAAGCTAGATGCACATCATTAACAACATAAAAGAAATAGAATAGTAAATATGGAGGTAGTCACTCTGTGCTTCAGTTACCTCATCTGTAAAAATAGGGATTAATACTGGGAGCTCCAAAGGGACAAGGACCATATCCAATCTGATTAGGGTGAACCTACCCCAGCCCTGAATACAGTGCCTGGCACATAATAAGCACTTAAATACTACTTTAAAGAATCATCATCATCACTAGAAGTAATGTTTATTGAGTCCCTTAGTGTGGCACACTGTACTAGGTGTGAGGAAAATATAGACGAAAGGACCGACTTCCATTCTGACAAGGGAGATCCACTGTTGGGTAAGGACCGTCTCTATATGTTGCCAACTTGTACTTTCCAACTGCTTAGTACAGTGCTCTGCACACAGTAAGCGCTCAATAAATAAGATTGAATGAATGAGATAAATCACAAAAATATTTACAACAAAATAACCGAGTGCTAAAGAGAATATAAAGAAGTTCACAAGTGCTGGAACTGGCTGAAGGGATAAATATAACTTGGGGTATATCTCCTAGATGCAGAGGTCTGAACTAAGTTCTTAAGGACATAGAACTTCTCAGTGCTTAAGAACTGATATGAGAAGTTAAAGTCATTTGAGTGTCAGCTCCCTGTAGGCAGGGATTGTGTCACTTCATTATTCTGTATTTCCTGAGGGCCTAATGTAGTTTATTGGGCCAAATGGGTGCTGAGAAAATGCTACTACTACTACCCCTACCCTTGAAAAGTTAGACTCCAAAGGGGCAGATATGCCAAGAGATCAAATCTCCCAGCCTTTCTAGTTTCCAGAGGTCTAGAAGTTTAGCGATTAGTTACTCTTGAAATTTCAGCACTGTGGAAGATTGCCCTGGTGAGTTGGGGAAAGCATTCATTTTTGCTCTACCGGTAAAGAAAGCAGAGAGAAGCCTTAAATCTCCCTTTTCAATTCCTCAGAGATACATCTGTACCTCAAACAGGGTTAGCCAACTATATTGGTGCGATGCTCAAAGTTCAGTGAAATTTCTAGTGCTCCACGCATTGGGCCCCCTACCCAAGCAAACCGATTCAGAAGCCCAGTGTAAGGCTTTTGAAAAGTAGATGAAATTGGATGGATGGATAATAATAATTGTGGTATATGTTAAGCACATACTATGTGCCAGCCACCGTCCTAAGCACTGGGGTAGACACAAGCTAATCAAGTTGGATGGAGTCCCTGTCCCATATAAAGCTCACAGTCAATCTATTTTACAGATGAGGGAACTGCCCAGAGAAGTGAAGTGATTTGCCCAAGGTCACACAGCAGCCAAGTGGCAGAGCAGGGATTAGAACACAGGTCTTTCTGACGCCCAGGCCCATGCTCTATCCATCCACTAGACTATGTTGCTTGGCGACAGATGGACAGACTCTAGACTCTAAGCTCATTGTGGGCAGGGAATGTGTCTGCTTATTGATGTATTGTACCTTCCCAAGTGCTTAGTACAGTGCACAATAAATAAGACTCATGGATGGAGGGAGTCTCCCATTAGGAACCATGGGTGAGCCCCACTCCTGAAGCATCTGGACCGAAGAAAACCTGTGCAAAGAAACTGAATTTCATGTTAATGGTTTATGCGGCACCAGCTTAGTTTTTTTTGTTTTCCACTAGTTTGTGTTTGTCGTCATAGTAACCGCAGACTTTCAGAGGAAGAGCGATTAGATCACTTCCTTAATTCCACAGGCAGTTCTTTACGGGACTAGCGACTCACTACTTCTAAAACTGTTCCCCCAGTCTGACAGAATAAATCTCTCCCCACATTTTAAAAATCCCACCTCCTCCCAAAAGCACCCTTTGATTATTTCCCAGCACCGTAAGTAGTACAACCCTCCCAGTAATCTCCAGTATTTATTAATAATGCTGGCATTTATTAAGTGCTTACTATGTGTAAAGCACTGTTGTAAGCACTGGGGTAGATAGAAGGTAATCAAGTTGACCCACGTGGGGCTCACAGACTTAATCCCCACTTTACAGATGAGGTAACTGAGGCACAGAGAAGCGAAGTGACTTGCCCGAAGTCACACAGCTAACAAGTGGCGGAGCTGGAATTTGAACTCATGACCTCTGACTCCAAAGCCTGGGCTCTTTCCATTGAGACACGATTTATACCCACCCTGAGCATCTAGGTTATTCAGTTACACATTCAAATATTACCTTTGATTACTCTAAATGTAAATATTTTCTAGGAGAAACTTCTCGTGGGCAGGAATATGTCACTTGCTTATTTTGTACTTCAAGTGCTGAGTAGAGTGTGTTTCACTGTCATCTTCTATCCATAATTTTTTTAATGTCTGTGTTCTCCTTTAGATAAGTCTTTGAGGGCAACTTTGCCCTCACATCTACCAACGACATTATATTGTTTTCCAAAGCACTTAGTACAGTGCTCTCTGCACACAGTAAGCGTTCAGTAAATACCACCGACTGATTTCACCTAGTGGACACTCAAATACTACTAACACTGCTACTTCTACTATGACTATTACTTTCTACTTCTACTTTTCTTCGCATTAGCTGGTGCTTAGAGAAACCGTGGTCTAAAACAAGGCTCAATCGAACATAATGCAGGAGAAAAAGTGATAAAGAGAAAAAATGAGAAGAAAAGTCTACTTGGACCTTTTATGCCCTATGACTCATGGATATGTGGGAAAGACTTTATTTCCTCAGATATCTCTTGGATAAACAAGGCAAGTTGGCAGTAATTTAATTGTCCTGGTGATGTCAACCATCTACTGACTTAAATCAAACATTCATTTGCTTTACTTTTTCCAAGATCGTCATAAAAAATTGTGTCCGTCCAATTTTGATAGCAACAGAGAGGGTCTGTTGGGATTTTCTGTTGCAAATGTATTTCTATAAATTCAGTTCTAACAAGCTAATTGACCACCAGTGAGGTAGAACAGAATAAAATTTTCAAAGACAGATGAGCCAAAGAGCTTAAACATGAACCAATTCTGCTATCATTTCCATCCAGACCGCAGCACTTGAGGCAACAGAGCAAAACCGGAAAAAAATCCCTGAACTTTGAGAGCTCAAAATCAGACCATTCAATCTAGATGACTAGTTTTGTCTCGACAGAGGACTCGGTCTCCAGTTCTATGACCCAAGAAACATATAAATCATTCAACATTCTCCACTCTGATGCCATTTCCCAGAAAGGGAAAACTCTCAAAAAATTCTTTGGCAATGTGGAGTTGAGAGGGTAGTGTGAAGGTTCTAGTCCAGTGCAAAGGATTTAAGATCCACCTGGATTTTCCTCCCGCTCTATGACAAAAAGGTTCACCCCACCTGGACCCTAAGCTCACTGTGGGCGAGGGACATGTCTATCAACTCTGTTACATTGTAGTCTCAGTGCTTAGTACAGTGCTCTGCACACGGTAAGCCCTCAATAAATACCATTGATTGATTAAACCAATTGGTAACTGCTCGGGTGAATCACTTCCAAAACCTTTTCCAGGTCTGAGTTTTCACCAGCTGCAGCAAGGACTTGGAAACGCTCTTCTGTCAGATGCCAGACAGATTCCCCTAACAAATGCCACCATTGTAATTGTTGTTAAGCACTTGCTAGATGCCAAGCTCTGTTGTAAGTACTGGGATAGATGCAAGATAACGAGGTTAGAGAAAATCCCTGTCGTACACGGGACTCACAACCTAAACAGAAGGGAGAACAGGTAATCAGCGCTTAGAACAGTGCTTTGCACATAGTAAGCTCTTAAATGTCATCATCATCATTATTATTATTATTAGTGAATACCATTTTAAGTGTGGTATTGGTTAGGTACTTACTATGTATGAGACACCATCCTAAACTCTGGGGTGGATCTGAGAAAATTGGGCTGGACCCAGTCCCTGTCCCACATGGGGCTCACAGTCTTAATCCCCATTTTACAGGTGAGGTAACTAAGGCACAGAGAAGCGAAGTTACTTGCCCAAGGTCACACAGCAGACAAGTGGTGGAAACAGGTTTAGTACCTAATTCTCACACTGAGAATTAGTGTGATAAGGATTAGAAGTTAGTGTGATAGAGTTTAATGTGCCTGAGAAAAGTCTTCTGTCCTTTAACACTCATTGAGATCGGGGTTCACGTCTCCAAACTCAACCGCATCGTAGTCTCCCAAGCGCTTAGTACACTGCTCTGAACACAGTACAGGCCCAATAAATACCACTGATTGATTCTTCTACATATTCTCCAAAGGTAGAGAAGTAGCATGGCCTAGTGAATAGAGCAGAGGCCTGGGAATCATAAGTATCTGGGTTCTAATTTCAGCTCTGCCACTGGTCTGCTGTGTGACCTTGGGCAAGTCACTTCTCTGTGCCTCAGTTACCTGAGCTGTGAAATGGGGATTAAGATTGTGAGCACTATGTGGACTGTGTCCAACCCTATTTGCTTGCTTCCAGCCCAGCGCTTAGAACAGTACTTGGCACCTAGTAAGCACTAAACAAATGCCGCAATTATTATTGGTTGAGTACAGCGCTCTCTACACAGTTTTGGGGTGATCAATAGTATTGGCGCGTCTAATACTAATTCAGTTTGGTTTGCATTAAACTGGTCATAGAAGAAAATGAATAGATGAAACATACAAGATTTGGGGTAAGGAGAGGAGAAATTAGGCATTAAAAAAGTCTAATAGCATTTACTTCCCCAGAGGAAGAGTTTCCAAATACAACTAGACAGTGGAATCTTGTATTCCATATATTCCCAAGAATTCATTATAAATGTCTCTTCACATGTACATAACAAAAACATGTAATAACACACACTGATAGATTACAATTTCCCTACATTATCGTTCATTCTTCCGTAAGATAACTAGCTGCTGAATGATAAGGGAGAGGAAGACGGGTGAAATAAAATTCCATTCTATAGATTTGGCTGCTATTCACTCTGGTTTTAGGCGATCCAGCCGGGGAGTGCATTCCAACAGGATTCCAGATTCAGTGTATACATTCCCCGTCTGTCCTATATGATGTGTAAAACCTAGAGTTTAGAAAATATACGGAGGTTAGCAGGATGCATTCTCCAAGGAGGAGAAATAAAGAGTCTAAGTCTCACAACATAGGAATGCAACAAAATGGGGAGTGAGACTGAGAGCCCCATGTGGGACACAGAAACTGTCCAACCTGATTAGCTTGTATCTACTCTGGCGCTTAGAATAGTGCTTGACACATAGTAAGTGCTTAATGAATTCCATCATCATCAACAAAACTTGAAACCCAGTTCTGGAACCAAAGAGTGTTGAGGCTGCTAACAGTTGCTAGGTTCTGCTTAGTGAGAGGGAGAGGGATGACCCAGAGGCCTAGACCAGGGGGAGGTGGGGAAGAAAAAGTTAAAGGAACTGGGGATGAGCTTGGAGTAAGAAGTCTAAGAACTGGAATTTGGTGAGTGCTTATTTTGAGCAGAGCACTGTATAATCAATCGGGAGAGTCTGTTCATTGTTTAATCGTACACTCCCAAGCAATCAGTACAGTGCTCCGCACACAGTAAGCACTCAGCAAAAACAAACCAAAACAAAAATTAATGCTCTTCAAGTCTATGAAGGGCTTGTGGGGAGAATGCTAAAGAGTTGACTTTGGGTCCACTGAGGACCAAATGAGATGAGATTGTAAACTGGCTTAGTTTAACAAAAAACAAAGTGCGGTGCAAACCCAAGGTGGTATGAATTAATGTCTTTTTTAGGAGCGATTTTGTTTGACAGAATAAAGGACTTCCCAATCATCAGGATGATTTTCAAAGGAGATTGTGGAATCTTTAAGAAAAGAATGGACACTCATCTGTCCTGGCTGGTCATCTGCATGGAGGCAGGGGACTGGTGTAGATGACCTCTCATGATCAGCCCCCTTTGGATTCCATGTGGTGTTAAAAAGCAGCACCTCTGTATTGGACTATAAAAGACGATTACACAACTCATTTCTCTCAAGTTATTTATAATCCCCTTTCCTCCATAACTGCTCAGTAAAAATGACCTCACCCTCTCTCTGTTTTTCCTCTTCACCTTCCTACTCTGCACTTTCTCAAAGGCCACAGACTGAGTAATCACTGAAATAGCCAATGAAACAGAATACCGATAAGGGGGTGTCAGGCGCTTCAAGGGGACAGCTCTTGAGCGGGGAAATATCTACCTTCAAAAAGAAAAAAATCCTTTTGGTTCAGAATTAGTTTAAGAGGCTCACGTCTCAGAACCTCCTTTCCTGCTAAAGACGAGATCTAATGAACCACAAGTAAACCAGTTTCTTAAGGGTTCCATTAGCTGGTTTGCCAATTTGATTAGAAACCTCCATAGTGACTTTCACCAGACACCTGTTCAGAGGAGTAATTTTAGCCGTGGGCCCATCCTAAAATAGAAAGAGAAGGATTTCCCATTGGCAAAACAGACATGACTGCTCAGCGCTTGAGAGAGAAACAAATTTTTGCTTTCCTTGGAAAAAAATCTCTTCGTGCAAGAAGCCATGTCAGTGATCTAGTTGCTCCTTCGAAGACATCTGACGTGATGGTTTAAAAGTGCTAGAAAAATGAGTTTTGATGATCCTGAATCATGTTTGGGGGTTACTGAAGGCCAAATTCATTAATGAAATGAATTCAGATTTTTACCAATATCACCCAAATGTAATCAGAGCAGAATGTGGAGGACAGATCTCCTCTTCGTGGTTGAACATCCACATGTGGTCTTTACTTGCTCACAGATGATAACCAGAGTTCACAGAAGCTTCCTTCCTTTCACCTAATGAAAATGAGTTTGGTATTTGTTAAGTGCTTACTACATGCCGTGCACCGTACTTGGCACGAGGAGAGATACAAGCTAATCAGGTGGGCATACAGTCCCTGTCTTTATCACGGCTTTCACAATATATGGAGGGACAGACACTAGATATTCAATCCCCATTTTACTGATGATGAATCTGAGACCCAAAAAAGTGAAATGACTTTCCTAAGGTCACACAACAGGCAACTACAGAAGCCAAGATTAGAATCAGGTCCTCTGACTACCGAGCCCCTTTTCTTTCCACTAGGTTACACTGCTTCTCTGGTCAAGCCCCCATCCTTCGCTCCAAGTGAGTAACCAAGATGGGCCAGTCGGGAATTTCCTCATCCAGGGGCATTAGTGGCTGGAATTTAAGTAGCATGAGGAGAAAGAAGCCTGACGGCTGCACAATAAATTCCCAAACTCTTTTCAGGACCCACTGTGGTCATCGCTCTCCTCCTGGTTGTTGCTTCTTGATTTTTCACTTCTCAATTCCACTTACCAGTCTGCACAGCAAAATACAGGTGGGGCTCCTTGCTGAGTGAATTGGCAAGAGTGGAGTTTCGAGCCACACAGTCACTGAGAGGAACCTCCCTAGCCCTTCTCATCCATGCCATCTCTTGATTGAGGCATTTATTTATTCAATCATATTTGAGTGCTTGTGTGCAAAGCACTATACTAAAAGCATGGGAGAATACAATATAACAATAGACACAATCCCTCCCCATAACAAGCAGGGAGAAGCAGTGTGGCTCAGTAGAAAGAGCACCGATTGTCAGCTGTGTGACTTTGGGCAAGTCACTTCACTTCTCTGGGCCTCAGTTCCCTCATCTGTAAAATAGGGATTAAGACTGAGCTCCCCGTGGGACAACCTGATCACTTTGTAACCTCTCCAGCGCTTAGAACAGTGCTTTGCACATAGTAAATGCTTAATAAATGTCATTAAAAAAAACCAAGCTCACATAATTATTATGGTTCCTGTTAAATGCTTACTATGTGGCTGTCACTGTTCTTAGTGCTGGAGTAGAAAATAATGGTACCTGTTAAGTGCTTACTATGTACCAAGCACTTTTCTAAGCACTGGGGTAGATACAAGGTAATCAGTTTGGACACAGTCCCTGTCCTACATGGAGCTAACAGTCTCAATCCCCATTTTTCACATGAGATAACAAACACAGAGAAGTAAAGTGACTTGCCCAAGGTGACAGCAGATATAGTGGCAGAAGCAGAATTAGAACCCATGTCCTCTGACTCCCAAGTGCATGCTCTTGCCCTCCACTCTCAGCATTAACAAATGTACATATTCAATTATTCATTTGGTCACTTCAACACAATATACTGGTGTTACTAACCACTACATCTTTGTGTTATACCTACATGATTGACATCTGTCTGTGTCACCCATTTAGGCTGTATTCATTCATTCATATTTATTGAGCGCTTACTGTGTGCAGAGCACTGTACTAAGCGCTTGGGAAGTACAAGTTGGCAACATATAGGGACAGTCCCTACCCAACGGCGGGCTCACAGTCTAGAAGGGGGAGACAGACAACAAAATGAAACATATAAACCAAATAAAATAGAATAAAGATGTACAAGTAAAATAAATAGAGGAAAAATTTCATTCAATCATATTTATTGAGCATTTACTGTGTGCAGAGCACTGTACTAAGCGCTTGGGAAGTACAAGTTGGCAACATATAGAGATGGTCCCTGTCCAACAGTGGGCTCACACTCTAGAAGGGAGAGACAGACAAGAAAACATATTAACAAAATAAAATAAACAGAATAAATATGTACAATTAAAATAAGTAGAGTAATAAATTCATTCATTCTTTCAATCGTATTTATTGAGCGCTTACTGTGTACAGAGCACTGTACTAAGCACTTGGGAAGTACAAGTTGGCAACATATATAGACAGTCCCTACCCAACAGTGGGCTCACAGTCTAGAAGGGGGAGACAGAGAACAAAACAAAACATATTAACCAAATAAAATAAATAGAATAAAGACATACAAGTAAAATAAATAAATAATAGAGTAATAAATTCATTCAATCGTATTTATTGAGCGCTTACTGTGTGCAGAGCACTGTACTAAGCACTTGGCCTTCTATATCCACAGCAGGGATCATGTCTTTGGCACACGGTTGTGCTTACCACAAAGGTAAGCACTAAAATACCATCGACTAATTTGACTAACAGTTAAACTCAAAACAGACCAGTGCCCCCAAAAGACCCTGCCTGGTTAGAAATTTGCTTATGAACCTCATCTCTAAGAAGTGGGACCTAGGTAACACTGTAGCATCACTTCTAACCTCAGCCAATTTTCTCTTGACCAAAGAGGTTATTTCTTGGCACCAAATCCCCAGTTTTCTCTTCATCTAGTAGTGCAATTCAATAAAAAGTTTTGAATGAGCCCAAGTTCAGTAGTCTTTATATTCAGAATAAAACCCAAGGCATCCACCTAATGAAAATTGGACTCACAGGGAGACCTAGTCCTCCCCTCTATGAAGCCCACTATGTTCAGCTCTTGAGCCCACTGTTGGGTAGGGACTGTCTCTATATGTTGTTCAGCTTGTACTTCCCAAGCACTTAGTACAGTGCTCTGCACACAGTAAGTGCTCAATAAATACAATTGATTGATTGATTTATGCAGGTAGTATTACAGAGCCTCAGATCTGACCTAAACTCCAGGTGCCTGCCGCAGTAAACATCATCTCACTTTAAAGAATGAATGTGCAGCCTTTAATGATAGGGGCTTTATTTGATTGCCAAAAACAGCCTTTCAACATGGCTATGCCAATCCCACCACCCTTCTATGGGAGCGTGATGCCCAGCTGAAATAGCATACAACTGTTTTGAGGGGGGAAAATAGATCCCCTGGCTGATGAAAGCAAATCAACCACTAGGCAACCTTTCTACTTGAATTGGACCTATCTTTCTTCATTTGGAGGACACCTGGGGAGAGCTGAATTGGCTCCAGAAAGCCTCTTCTTCCCAAGTTCCAAAGAAACATGGGACACCATTGTCTGGAGCTAGTTCTCAGTCAATCAATCGTATTTATTGAGCGCTTACTGTGTGCAAAGCACTGTACTAAGCGCTTGGGAAGTACAAGTTGGCAACAGAGTGACCCAAGCTGCTGACCTGATGCAGACAAGTGCTGGCCCTTGGGAGTTGGTAAGAGTCTACACCTCAACATACGGGTTGAAAGGAGTGTAAATCTGACCAAAATAATTTCTCCCCAAGTGCAATGTAGCCTGGCAGCTAATGCAGTACTGAAATTGAAGAGTATGAGCAGCCATTAAGACTAGTATACACAACTTAACACTATCCGAAACAAAAACAAAATCCAGTATTGGTGCTGACACATATCAGCAGTCATTATGACTAGTTTACACAACTTTACACTAACCCCAACAAAAACCCACAGCTGTTTTCTATGCCTGGTTTACAGATCTAGCCTGAAAGCTAATGCCCAAAAGTGGTTGGGTTAATTTAAGTTATCACAATGGAACTTGGGAAGCCCATGACTTAGCTTAGTAGTAGTTGATAATGGATTGCTTCATATTTATGTTTTATTGAAGCCACTGACACTATCCACGGGGCCTCATGATTTGTTTCAATCAGTGCAAGTTATGGACTGCCCCTCAAAGGAAGTACAATTTAGTTCAGATAAGGGCATGCGTAAGAAGATCAATTGGTTTCCCAGCATATTCCACCTTTGGTGTGAAAGCATCCTTAGGTTGCTATTACTACTAATAATAATTATAGCACTTGTCAGTAACTTATAATTTACTGCACTCACTGTACTTAGAGCTGGGAAAGATAAAAGGGAGCTCAGTTCCCTTATCCCGCATGGGGACTCACCGTCTAAGAAGGGGAGTAGGATTGAAAGTCCATTTTTACAGATGAGGAAACTGAGGTCCAGAAGTTAAGTGACTTGTCCAAGGTCCCACAGTAGACAAGTGGCGGAGAGAAGCAGCATGGTATAGTGGAGAGAGCCCGGGCCTGGGAGTTAGAAGGTCATGGATTCTAATTCTGCCTCTGCCGCTTGTCTGCTGTGTGACCTTGGGCAAGCCACTTCACTGAGGCCCAGAAAAGTTATCTGTAAAATGGGGATTGAGACTGCGAGCCCCACATGGAACAGGGGCTGTGTATCCAATTTGCTTGTATTTGCCTCAGTGCTTAGGACAGTGCCTGGCACATAGTAAGCACATAAGTACCATTATTATTATTATTCCAGAGTTTAGGACAGTCCTTGGCACATAGTAAGTGCCTAACAAATACCGTAATTATTATTATTAGAACCTACATCCTGTGACTTGCAAGTCTGTGCTGTTTCCACTAAGGCAAGCTACTTAATTCAACAAATACAAAAGTTTGAGAGTCAACTCCACATAAAAGTTACTCACCCTAAATGGAACAAGAGTATCATCAGCTACTGCTCCAGAGCATTTAACTGCAGCTATCTTCCACATTTTAACATCTGTCAGTCCCAATCCCCAGCAACTTAATCAGGTTGGACACAGTCCCTGTCCCACATGGGGTTCCCACCTATTTTACAGTGGAAGAAACTGAGGCCCCGTGAAGTGACTTGCCCAAGGTCACACAGCAGCCACGTGACAGAGCCGGGATCAGAACAAGGGTCCTTCTAATTCAGAGGCCCACGCTCTATCCACTAGGCCATGCTGCTTCTCTGCACCTTTGAGTATTGAGCACTGGGAAAAATGCCAATAAACAGTTCAATCAATGAATTGGACTGAATACTTATTGTGTGCTAAACACTGGACTAAGCCCATGAGAGAGGACAAGAGAGTTGATAGACCCGATTCCTGCCCTAGGGGTTTCCAATTTAAGGGAGCATGCACTCAAATAGGAGACAACTCCTGTCACACAAGGGATTCACCATCAAACTCAGAGCTTTTAATCATTATCCAGATCTAGGAAAAGTGGATTGACACAGAGTTCTGGAACTGAAATCAAGAGAAGAAGTCGGTGAGATTGGCGTGGCTCAGTGGAAAGAACATGGGCTTGGGAGTCAGAGATCATGGGTTCTAATCCTGGCTCCGCCACCTGTCAGCTGTGTGACTTTGGGCAAGTCACTTCACTTCTCTGGGCCTCAGTTACCTCATTTGTAAAATTGGGATTAAGAGTGTGAACCCCTGCAGAACAGAGACTGTGTCCAAACTGAGTTTCTTGAATCCACACCAGTACTTAATACAGTGCCTGGAATATAGTAAGTGCTTAACAAATACCATAGTTATTACTAAGCACGGGGGAGGATACAAGCAAATCAAATTGGACACAGCCCCTGCCCCATGTGGGGCTCACAAACTTAATCCCCATTTTACAGATGAGGTCACTGAGGCACAGAGAAGTGAAAGTGACTTCCCCAAGGCCACACAGCACTTACTGCATTCAGGGCACCACACGAAGCACTCGGAAGAGTACAGTAGAGCAGATAGGCATAATCCCTGCCCTCATGAGGATTACAATCTTTACTCCCTGTCTCTTCCAGACTAGACTCACCCTTGGAGAGCACAGATCGCTCCTGCTCCTCAGACCCTCCATCTTACCTGACCACCTTTTATCAGTCATCCAAAAGAAGAACAACAGAGAGAGAGAAGCACCTACCCCTGTCGCTTTTATCCCAACACCAGCCCTTCCCCTGCTGTCCCTCAAATGGGCTCATCAACCCAACCACCCCTCTCCAGCTGCAGCTGCTTCTGTGGTGATTCTGACCGGCCAAGAAGCAGCTGAGAGCCCTTTCCCAAATGGGCCAGGCTGCTGCCCAGGGAAATGGGGAGCAGGGCTGGAGTGGGGGCTGGGGGGCAGTGGGAGTCTGTGTTTCTGATGGGATGAGCCTATGACCCTCTCACAATCCACCCCAGATCCCCACGGGGAAGCCAAGCCCTGCTAAAAGGGAGAGCAAACGCAGGGCCAGAGACCCTGGGGGGTAAATTTGGTCCTTGGAAGGATTACTAGGCCAGCCCCGACCCTCTTCCCTCAACCCCCAACAGGGTAAGGAAGCCCTAAAGTTCCTCAGGGCTGCAGGAGGCTTTCAGTCACCTGACCTCTGACCCCCAGTCACTTCTCCCTCCTTCTGCTCGACTTCTCAGTCTCCATCTTGTTTGGTCTCCTGCTCCAAATCACGGGCTCCCCTGGCCGTTCCTTGTTCCTTACCCATTAAAGAGGGGCAGAGGGTTCTTCCCCATCTCTATTAATGAATACTATGATTATTATTATTTTAGAACAGGAACTCTTGGAGACCTGGGAGTCCAGCTCTCTGTGCATCTCAGACATCCAGTGGCCTCCAGTGGGGTTCATGCAAAGGACCACTGTGGGTCAGAGGTAGATAACCTTGCTGGCAGGATGGTATAATAATTATAACGATAATGATACTATCTGTTAAACACTTACTAAGTGCCTGGCACTTTATTAAGCGCTGGGGTGGATACAAGGACATCGGGTTGGACACAGGCCCTACAATAAAAATAATAATTGTGGTATTTGTTAAGCGCTTACTATGTGCCAGGCACTGTAATGAGCACTGGGGTGGATCCAAGAAAATCGGGGGACTCACAGTCTCAATCCCCATTTTCCAGGTAAGGTAACTGAGGTCCAGAGAAGTGAAGTGACTTGACCAAGTTCACCCAGCAGACAAGGGGCTGAGCTGGGATTAGAACCCATGTCCTTCTAATTCCCAGGCCTGTGCTCTATCCGCTATGCCCTGCTGGGCAAGCCTAGCAGGGAACGAGGTTCGCCTAACTCCGGCTAGCCATTAAACAATGTTGACAGCCAGTGGGTCCCCAGCCACTAACCCAGTCTATCCATCCCCAGGTTTCCAATTTAATAATAACAATAATAATAATAATAATGGTATTTTTTATGTGCTTACTACGTGCCAGGCACTTCTAAGCACCGGGGTAGATACAAGCTAATCAGGTTGGACACAGTCCCCTGTCCCACATGGGGCTCACAGTCTTAATCCCCATTTTATAGATGAGGGAACTGAGAAGTGAAGTGATTTGCCCACGGGCACACAGCAGACTAGTGGTGGAGCCGGGATCAGAAACCAGGTCCTTCTGATTCCCAGGCCCGAGCTCTATCCACTAGGCTATGCCGCTTCCCTTGAGTAACTCTAGAGTTCTGGCAAACTTCCACAAAGAGCCTGGTTGTGCATTATCTTTCCGGCACCATCACTTTCCGTTACATTATGATCCATGTTTAGGGTAATTTAGGTTTCAAAGTCCGCAAGAAGGTGTCTGGTACTCACCCAGCAGGAGTCCAGGGGGGCTTTGACCATCCTACAGAAACATGTCCAAAGCTCCTTTGTCTGCCAGGGCCTTGTTCACAAAATCTCTGTGTACTCTTTCAAGCTCTCATTACAGTGCTCTGAACACGGTGAGTGCTCAATAAACACCATCAATTGACTCCTTTCTGGACATGAATGGTTTCATTCAGAGTTTAAGGGGGGTGATGTGCTAGGGTACCTGTGAAGGGAACCTCTTCTGAACGTGCAAACTCTTAATGATTATCCCATCAAAGAGATGTTTGTTTGCCTTCACCTCAGAGAGTCATGTTGATCAGCCCAGCGACTCAGTCCATTGCTACTCGGGAGCAAACACCCGTCTTTCAGGATGAAATACAGGTAAACGGTAATTAGAGAGAAGAAAATTCCTAGAATTTCTTGGAACTGACTCTGAAAGGCCATGGTTTTCTAATGCCATTGAAGTGCCTATCAATTTTGAGGCTAATGTGTACATTTGCACATTATCATTTGAGTATGTAAAATTGCCCTAAGGGGGACGTCAGTTTTTCTGAGGGACAATATTCCCTCACCAACATAACGCAGAGACATGAGATCAGGCGTCATTGCAAATCGTCTCCAACATGACCCAACCCCTTTTGCCAGATTGGATATTGAACTAACCTCACTGGACAATTTCTTCTTAAAGTCACCCAGGAACTAGTGGGAGGAAAACGATTTCTCACAGATAAGAAACAGATTTCTCTTAGGCGACGCGGGCGAGCAATATAGAAGGCTTTCAATTTCATTTGATCTGGCTCAAGAGGAGTAGAATCGGCCCCATCTGTCTGCAAATTGTTCTAAGTTTTATGCACACCCACTGACATGATGATCGGGACATTCTCTGGTTTGTTTGCATTCTCCAGCTGAAGAATAGGAGAGAGATTTTACGAGTAGGTACTTTTCTGATCTCTGGACAGGACCTCTTTAGGGGTTTCACCCCACAAGGTCAAGATCCAAAGCATAACAGCGTGATCGGAGAATCACGCAGAAAGTGGGATGTAGAGACCAACCAATCTCAAGTCCATCAACCTAGACACTGAGTGGGGATTTCCTTTCTTTGCCACTCAGGGGCATTAGCTGAATAACTGTAAATTCTACTGGTGTTAGAGGACAATATTTCTTTGGTGCTTTTGATAATAAGTGCTTTAATAGGAAAGCAATGCATGGGGGAAGGAGAAGAGAGGGAGTCTTAAATTCCACAATCCCTGATTTCTGTCTGAGATAATGGCATTATTCTTCTGATTGCTACAAACAGCATACACAGTTGCTTCTGTGATACATACAGACCTCTACCCACACCAAAAACAGAAGAAGAGAGACTCAAGAAGATTGGCCCTGGGTTCACAAAGTTCATTATCCAGGAATTTTTTCCGACACCAAGAGGCAGGGAACATGCAGATGGGAAAATCATTCCTTGCAAGGGAAATATATATATATTAATTAATTAGTTAATTAATTAATATATATATGAATTAGATGACTAGATGATTAATATATATTAATTAATTATATATATATATTATATATATATATGAATTAGATGACTAGGTCAGCCTTACCTGCTGGCAGAGGCTTCACAAGCGGCAGGTCATCCGGAGAGAGTTTCACCGTTGAAAGAGTTTTGGGGGCCGGCAGAATGATTCTCAAGCACGAGGCAGACTGAGGTCTGGAACGGGATCCAGTCCAGAAGAATACACAGATAAGCTTCCCCCAACCCTCCCAGAACTAACCGGCGGCTGAAGTCATGCAGGAAACAGAGGAGAAAGCAGAACAGGAATGCGGTTTCTTCTCCTTGAAATCCCAAGCAGCAGAAACAGAAGGGTGCACACACGCTCTTCTCCCACCCAGACTTTTGTTTCAAAGTTTTTTTTTTTTTTTCCCCAACTGTTGCTAGGTGTTGTTTGGCTCTGGACGGTTGGGTCTGAGATTACGTTTCCCCTCTTCCTGCTCTCTTCCCCTCCAGTCAGAGCAGGGACAGAGCTAGGCTGCTGGGCTATATTTAAACAGTGTTCTCAGCAAGTCAATCCTGTCGACAGCTGAACTTTTGCAAACGGCTTGTCTCTAGTCTCTGCTCCTCGGCAGCTGAGTTATCAAGGAGGCATAACTGCTGGACTCCAGCCCTGCCTCCCTGCAAGATTGGGGTGGGGGTGAGAGAAGGGGAAAGGCGGAGAGGGCCCTCCCAGTCCTTTTCCCAAGATCGCTTCCCAAGATCCCAAGATCCCTTTTCCCAAGATCGCTTGGGCTGATATTGCCCAAGTGATGATTGGCATTAAAAGCGATGGAGGGCTTTTGTTTGAGAGCCTGCTGGAGAGGAAAGTTGTGGAGAGCCCAGGCCTGGGGGTCAGAAGGACCTGGGTTCTAATGCCGGCTTTGCCACTTGGCTGCTGTGTGACCTTGGGCGAGTCACTTTACTTCTCTGGGCCTCCGTTACCTCATCCGTAAAATGGGGATTAAGAGTGTGAGCCCATGTCGGGCAAGGACTGTGTCCAACCTGATTAACTTGTATCTTCCCCAGTGCTTGGCACATAGTAATCCCTTAACAAGTACCATTATTATTAATAACAATAATTAATTATTATCATATTTATTATCAAATAATTATAATTATTATACATATATATAATAAGTATATATAAGTGCATATCTATAAGTATATTACATATTCTTATAATTATTATTAATAACAATAATAATGAAATATCATGGGACTGGCAGGCAGGCTATTTAGGTCTGAGTCCTGTCTGCCCTTGCCTGCTGGGTGACTTCGGGTAGGTCACTCAACCTCTCTAGGCCTCAATTTCCTCCACTGTAAAATGTGTGTCTCTCCATGTTGCCAACTTGTACTTCCCAAGAGCTTAGTACAGTGCTCTGCACACAGTAAGCGCTCAATAAATGCGATTGAATGAATGAATGAATGTGGATTATGGACTAGGTTATCAACACCACTACATTATAAATTCCTTGAGGGCAGGGATCATATCTGCCTATTCTATTGTGGCACTCTCCCAAGGACTTAGGAAAGTGTTTTGCACACAGAAACACTCACTAAACAACAATAATTTATTATAATTATGATATCCATTAAGCGCTTACAAACACTGTTCTAAGCGCTGGGTAGGTAACAAAGTTATCAGGTTGGACAGAGTCATCTCATTGCTTGATTGATGGTGAATCAATCCATCAGTGGTATTTATTGCACTGTACTAAATGCTTGGGGGGGGGGGGGGGGGGGGGCGGGGGCACAGTACAATATCCCTGTCCATAAGGAACTTTCAGACTAGAGGAGGAAACAGACGTTTAGCTAAATTACAGGGGTTTATGCACATATATGCTTTGGGGCTGGGGGTGGAGTAATTATCACAGTGCTTAGTGGGAACAGATCCAAATGCAAAGGTGATGCAGAAAGGAGCAAGAGAAGGGGAATGGAGGTCTTAAATGAGGAAGGCCTCTCGGAGGTAAGCGCTTAGTACAGTGCTCTGCACACAGTAAGTGCTCAATAAATACGATTGAATGAATGAGTGAGAGTTGATTTCAGAAAGGCTTTGGAAGATGGCAATAAAATGCTTCTTCTCCCTAATGCTAATGAAATGTAGCAGAGATCCAAGATAATTATCTGGATTCTTATTCTCTCATCCACATTATCTCGAGTAGTAGATGTCAGATAATGGCTCGACACATAGTAAGTGCTTAAAAAGAGGCCACAACCAATCAATTGTATTTACTGAGCATTTACGCCGTGCAGAGTATTGTACTAAGCACCTGAGGGAGTAGAGTATATCAGAGTCAGTGGACGCATTCCCTGTCCACAATGAGCTCACAGCCTGGGGGGGGAACAGACATAAATATAAATAAATAAATTATGGACCAAAATCAATCGGCGGTATTTATTGAGAACTTACTGTATGCAGAGCACTGTACTAAGTGCTTGGGTAGATACGTTCTCTGCCCACAACAAATTGACAGTCTTTATTCTTCTTCTTAGCATTATAATTTTGATGAAAGAACAAGAATCCAAATAATTCTCTGCTTCCCTTCATTAACAGGTAAATTAAATTAATTTAAATTTAAATTTAATTTAATTTAAATTAAAGGTATTAAATTAATACCTTTTTTAAGGTATTAGTTGAGCACTTACTATGTGCAAGTGCTTAGTACAGTGCTCTGCACAAAGTAAGCGCTCAATAAATACGATTGAATTGAATTGAATTGCACTACTCACTGGGGTAGACACAAGCTAACCAGGTTGTCCCACGTAAAGCTCACAGTCTTAATCCCCATTTTACAGATGAGGGAACTGCAACCCAGAGCAGTGAAGTGACTTACCCAAGGTCACACAGCAGACAAGTGGCTGAGCCGGGATTAGAACCCAGGTCCTTCTGACTTCTGGGTCCAGGCTCTTTCGGCTGGGTCACACTGCATCCCATCCCTGACCCAAGAAACACTGCAGTGGTCCTGGCTTGGTCTCGACTGGGTCTTCTTTCTTGCCACAGCAGAGACATAATTGCAGATAGAGCACGGGCCTGGGGGTCAGAAGGTCATGGATTCTAATCCTACTACGCCACTTGTCTGCTGTGTGACCTTGGGCAAGTCACTTCATTTCTCTGGGCCTCAGTTTCCTCGGGGGTTGACACTGTGAGCCCATGTGGGACAAGGACTGTGCCCAACCCGATTTGCTTGTATCCACCCCAGCGCTTAGTACAGTGCTGCCTGGAACGTAGTAAGCGCTTAACACATGTCATAATTATTATTATTATTCTCCATTTGAAAATTACCTTTGAGCCATCGAATATATGTTTCATAGAACTGGGAGCCGTCCCACCTTCTGAATCTCTTCTCGACACGGTTATCGGTGGATTTATTTTTAAGGCTGTTACCCTCCGGGCATGATTATTCAAACAAAAGCCATTTCCTAGGTAATCCGTGGAGGAAGCAGAGCCATTAAAAACGATTTGGAGATTGGGCTTGTGTTTGGTCAGCAAGGAACTTGATTGCTTTTTCAGACACATAGTTTGTTCATACATGAATGCTTGGCCTATCTTTTTCCACAATCTCAAAGCCGGTTAGAAAGACAGGGAGATTGATAACTTCACTGCCGAGGAAGGATTTCCTTCTCCTCCCAATTATTCAAGTGGATCATGGTGCAACTTTCTTTATAAAACCGTGTAATGAGTAGGCTGTAAACTCATTGTGGGCAGAGAATGTGACCACCAAATCTGTCGCATTGTACTCTCCTAAGTGCTTAGTACAGTGCTCTGCACATAGTAAGCACTCAGTAAATACAATCGATCCATAGTGACAGTAGATAAATGCAAGTGAAACAGAGATCTGACATATTATCTGCCTCCACTGAACAACTGCTCTACCAAGACTCAAACTACAACTCACCCCCAACCAAACACTTCAAAGTTGTAGCAATTTTAAAAATTAGAAACTCTCTACCAAGACTCAAACTGCAACTCACCCCCACCCAAACACTTCAAAGTTGTAGCAATTTTAAAAATTAGAAATTCTCAGCCCAGGGGTGTCAACTAGATTATTTCATGACTCCCCTATAGGCTTAGGGGTCCAAAACTGGGATTTCATTATGACGAGGAAGAGGAGAGCCAAAAGCATCCCCCTAGTTTGTAAGCTCCTTGTGGGCAGGGAACTCTTCTACCAACTCCGCTGTATTTGTCTTGTCTTACGCTGTCGAGTCATCTCCGACCCACAGCGATGCCCCGGACATATTTCTCCCAGAAAGCCCCACCTCTATCTACAATCGTTCTGGTACTGTATCCACGGAGGTTTCTTCATAAAAATACAGAAGTGGTTTACCACTGCCTCCTTCCACGCAGTAAACTTGAATCTCCACCCTCGATTCTCTTCCACACCGCTGCTACCCAGCATGGGTGAGCTTTGACTTGTAGCCGATCGCCTTCCACTAACTAGCCACTGCCCAAGCTAGGAATGGAATGGGTATAATAATAATGATGGCATTTGTTAAGCCCTTACTATGTGCAAAGCACTGTTCTAAGCGCTGGTGAGGATACAAGGTGATCAGGTTGTCCCAAGTGGGGCTCACAGTCTTAATCCCCATTTTACAGATGAGGGAACTGAGGCGTAGAGAAGTTAAGGGACTTGCCCAAAGTCACAAGGCTGACGAGTGGCGGGGCCAGGATTTGAACACATGACCTCTGACTCCCAAGCCCGTGCTCTTTCCACTGAGCCACGCTGCTTCTCATGCCCCTGCTTGACTATCCCTCCCGTAGCCGACACTGGTAGACTACTGGAAACTCTGCAGGTGATACACTGAGAGGGGTTCTGTTGTATTGGACTCTCCCAAATGCTTAGTACAGTGCTCTGCACACAGAAAGAACTCAATAAATACCATTCACCGATTGATTCCCTATTATATCAGAAGCTACTTGAGGGCAGGGTTCATGCCAATAGGTTATTTGTACTCTCCATATCACTTCCTCCCCCTTAGACTATGAGCCCCATACTGGAAAGGGTCTATCTCTGATCTGCTTATATTTTATCTACCTCAGTGCTCATTACAATGCTTTTTTTAATATGGTATTTGTTAAGTATTTATAGTGTGCCAGACACTGTACTAAGCAGTAGAGTAATAGAAGTAATCAGGTAGGACGCAGTCCAGATCCCACTGGGGGCTCACAGTCATAACCCCCATTTTCCAGATGAGGTAAATGAGAGAAGTTAAGTGACTAGCCCAAGGTCACACAGCAGGAAAGTGGTGGAGCCAGGGACTAGAAGTAAGGTGGTCTAACACTCAGTCTTGCGCTCTTTCCACCAGGCCACTCTGCTCCTCTAGAGAGATCACATCAATAAAATAGCATCTTGAAGGACTGTCACTTCAATAAATAACATCTTTAAGGACTGTCACTTCGATAAATAGCATCTTCAAGGACCAGGTTCTCCCCAGGTGCAGACTGTTGACAAACTTAAAATGATTTTGGACCATCTCAAGAGCCAAACAGACACTAACAGGGGTCTGAGCTATAGCAAATGGTCTTATTCCTAGGTTCAGGCCAATGCTACACGGAAAGGAACTAATCTGGGAACATATAGGATTCGTTAGCAAAATGCTTTCATCCTTAAAGAAAGGGTTTGAAGAAGTCGGAGTGCATTTTATTTCATGTTCTGTTAAGGCAAGCTTGAAGAGATTTATTAATAATAATGGTAATAATAACAATGGTATTTGTTAAGCACTTAGTATGTGCCAAGGACTGTATTAAGTTCTGGCGTAAATAAGAGACCACCAGTTGCTACGTGGGGTTCACAGTCTAAGTAGGAGGGAGAATAAGTATTGAATTCCATTTTGCAAAGAGAGAACTGAGGCACAAAGAAGTTAAGTGACTTGCCCAAGATTGCCCAGCAGGTACGTGGTGGAGCGGGGATTAGAACCCAGGACCTCTTACTCCCAAGCCTGTGCTCTTTTCACTAGGCCATGCCGCTTTCCCAACTTACTCTTCACCCAACCAAAGCGAGGGAAAAGGGATTTTCTACTGCTTCTGTTAAGTTTTGGCTCCTCCAACTAGTTAGCTCTAAAAAAATGGTTATGCTCACGTTCCAAATATAGCTAATAAATGGCATATGTACCATCTGGTAGGCATGTCTAGGTTTCGTTAGGAAGTGTGAACAGCACATTCTCCCTGAAACTTTGTAAGCTGCCTATGCATTTTCAGCACTGTCTTTCCTGGTTTAAATAAATTTATACCAGATACTCTAGCAGCCCTTCTCCTCTGACATCGTCATCATTTCTCCTTTGACATCATCTAAATGGGTGTTCTGGATCCTGAGGCTGGGGACAAAAGACAAGGGGAGAAAGGGAGGGGGAGAGGAAAGGAAAGGAGGGAAAGGGAAAAAGTGAAAAAGGGTAAGAAAAGATAAGTGGGTGGGGGAAAGGAAGGAGAGGATATCAACGGGAGGGAAAGAAAGAGAGAGAGTATTTCACCCACCCTCAGCCCCACAGCACTCATGTATATAACTGTAATTTTGTATTTATATTAGTGTCTGTTTTCCCCTTCTAGATTGTAAGCTCATTGTGGTCTGAGAACAAGTCTACCAACTGTTACATTATACCCTAAATCAATCAATCATCTTTATTGAGAACTTACTATGCACAGAGCACAATACTAAGTGCTTGGGAGAGTACAACGACAGAATCAGCAGACATGCTTCTGGCCCACAACAAACTTACAGTCTAGATGGGGAGAAAAACATTAAGGTGAATAGTAATTTACAAGATATAATTTAAAGATATGTACATGAGTGTTGTGGGACTGTCGGAGAATATTAAATCATTTAGCAAGTCACTTGGCCTCTCTGTGTCTCAGTTTCCTCATCTGTAACATAGTGATTAAACAACTGTTCTCCTTTCCCTTAGACCATGACCCAAATCTAATTATCTTTTACCTACCCCAGGATTTAGTACAGTGCTTGGCATATAGTAAGTGCTTAAGAGAGACTGGTTGTAATTATTCTCATGCTACCACAGTGAGGACTATCAGTGTATGAATGAATATCAGTGCATTTTCTGCAAACTCTCTCCAACTGTTTACAAGAAAGAATAGACCGCACTTGCTCATCAATTCTATTTGAGCATGTACTAAGCTCTTGGGAAAGTACAATATAACAGAGGTGGCAGACCCGTTAGCTCATTGTGGGCAGGGAACGTTTCAGTAATATTGTTGTATGGTACTCTCCCAAGAGCTTAGTAATAATAATGTTGGTATTTGTTAAGCGCTTACTATGTGCCAAGCACTGTTCATTCATACATTCATTCATTCAATCGTATTTATTGAGCGCTTACTGTGTGCAGAGCACTGTGCTAAGTGCTTGGAAAGTACAAATTGGCAGCATATTGAGACGGTCCTTACCCAACAATGGGCTCACAGTCTAGAAGGGGGAGACAGACACACTGCTCTAAGCAGTGGGTGGGGGGGATCAATCAATCGATCAATCATATTTATTGAGCGCTTACTGTGTGCAGAGCACTGTACTGAGCGCTTGGAAAGTACAAGTTGGCAACATATAGAGATGGTCCCTACCCAACCGTGGGCTCACAGTCTAGAAGGGGGAGACAGAGAACAAAACAAAACATATTAACAAAGTAAAATAAATAGAATAGATATGTACAAGTAAAATAAATAAATAGAGTAATAAATACGTACAAGCATATACAGGATACAAGGTGATTAGGAGATTGGGCTTGTGTTTGGTCAGCAAGGAACTTGATTGCTTTTTCAGACATATAGTTTGTTAATACATGAATGCTTGGCCTGCACACATTCAGTGCTCAACAAATGCCATTGATTTATTGATGATAAGCTCACTGTGGGCATGGAATATGCCTACCTACTCTATTATATTGCACTCTCCCAAGCACTTAGTACAGTGTTCTGCACACAGCAAGCGCTCAACAAATACAGTTGTTTCACGTTGTTCAACCATCATACACAACTCTATGTCTGTTCTTACCCCTTGATTGTCTTGTCTTATAATAATAATAATGATGGTATTTGTTAAGCACTTACTATGTGCGAAGCACTGTTCTAAGCACTGCGGTGATCAGGTTGTCCCACGTGGGGCCCACAGTCTTAATCCCCATTTTACAGATGAGGGAACTGAGGCACAGAGAAGTTAAGTGACTTGCCCAAAGTCACACAGCTGACAAGTGGCGGAGACGGGATTAGAACCCATGACCTCTGACTCCCAAGCCCGGGCTCTTTCCACTGAGCCACGCTGCTTCTCTACTGTTCTACACACCGTAAGCTCTCAATAAATACAATTGAATGACTGATTCATGGCCATTTAGACCACTAATGCAAGACAGCAGAAAGTTGAATGCTGGGAGAACATTGCAGCAGACAAGTAAGATGTACAGCAAATCAAGAAACGATCAGCTCTTTATTAGCAGAATCACCTAAAAAGGATAATAAGAATCATTGCATATAGTGTTCATGACTGCAAAAGCAAGCATGGCATATAATAAGGGGAAGTTTTTGTCTGTACCTTTTCAACCACGGATACAACCATATTCTCTCCCTCTAAATGGAAAACGTGTTATGGGCAGGGAACGTATCCGCTAATTCCGTTGTATTGTACTCTTCCAAGTACATAATCCAGTGTTCTGCATATAGTAAATACTCAATAAATATCATTGATTGATTGATCGATAGATGAACATCAGAGGCGTCGTATTTAAATATGATGGACCCGGATTTAAGCAAGGCATTGGCACTGACACCTGACAATTTGTCTGCCCACAATTCCCTCTTCTGAGGTGACAGTTATTTGGGGATTGAATGGGGGTGAGAACTCAGAGAACAAAGTTGGATGGGAAACAAAAAATTAAAAGAAAATTATGGTACTTAAGTGCTCACTATGTGTCAAACACCGTTCTAAACATTGGCCTAGATACAAGTTAATCAGGTGAGACGTAGTCCCTGTCCCAGGTGGGGCTCACGCTCTTAATCCCCATTTTACAGATGAGGTACCTGAGGCCCGGAGAAATTAAGCGATTTGCCCAAGGTCACACAGCTGACATGTGGTGGAGCATCATTATTATGAAGTGAACAGCCGCAATGCTGGCACTGTCCTTTGTCTCCCCTGTGTTCACGGATTGTGTGGGAAATGGAGAGGAAGATCATCAGGCTCAAAAGAAAAGGGTGCCACTGGCTCTCTGTTGGATTTCATTCTAATCCGAAGCCTGCATTCCCAAGGAGATACGCAATGACATTTCTGTTTACTCTACGCCACAGTCTGCCTCTCTCAGTCATAGCCGAACCCCGAAACCTCATCTTAAGCTCTGGTTACTTGAGGTAAACTCTCTCTGTGGTCATGCTTGCCTCAGTCAAAGCAAACGTAAACACGGGTAGAACATGGAGTAAGTTCCGAAAGTCCAAAAGCTGAATTTTCTTTGGAAAATGAAACGACTCCGCTTTTACCTTTGTTTATACAAGGTTTTTCTAAGGAACATTACATCACACTGAGGCTGAAAAAATGGAAGCCAGAATAAGCAAAACTGGGCATCAAAATGGCATGTGTCTCATAGCAGGCAGGGATTAGCGGATGAACTCAAACTTAATTTTAGACCTGTGATGACTAGAAAAATGAAAAATACAAAGCTACAACCTTACTTATGAATACAGAACCTGTTATACATCTTTTATGGCTATTGCAAGATGTGTGTCAGCAAACTACGTGACATTGCCCTCAGAAATGAGGAAGCATTATTCTTTTGTGGAAAGAATCGTACAAATAAAAAGTAAGTTTCATGGACATGTTAAAATTGAGGGGGTTTTTATTTAGGTTAGGAGATCATAGTTTTTCTTACTTTCTCCATGTCCCGCGCTAATCCTTGGAAGCACAAATACAAGTACAGCCTGCTCAAATGCAGCTAAAAATATTGAAGTTCTAAGTGTTTCTTGTCTTTTTGAATATCATTCTGGGCTGGGAATGTGTCTAATCATTCTTTTATATTGTAATCTCCCAAACGCTTAGTACACCCAGTTGAAGCTCAATAAATATCATTGATTGAATGTTTCCTCGCAATCCATTCAGAGTGTGTACATTAAAAGTGATCTGAAAATATTTTAGGGACTTAGTAGACTTCTGAAGTTTAAAACAGATTACACATTCCTAGCTTCATTTAGGAGGTTAATTCTTAAATGCTAAAGACTCATGTATATATGGTTGTACGTATTTATTACTCTATTTATTTATTTTATTTGTACATGTTTATTCTATTTATTTTATTTTGTTAATATGTTTTGTTTTGTTCTCTGTCTCCCCCTTCTAGACTATGAGCCCACTGTTGGGTAGGGACCGTCTCTATATGTTGCCAACTTGTACTTCCCAAGTGCTTAGTACAGTGCTCTGCACACAGTAAGTGCTCAATAAATACGATTGAATGAATGAACTCAAGTGTAGGAATTGCAGGAGAAAGAGTTAAGACTGTTTCACTATTAGGACCCGGGAATCAGAAAACACAATAACACAGCTATATTTTTGAGGAGAGGATGGGGTGAGGGGTGATGGCGTTTATATAGCGCTGTTTAAGGCTATTTAATGACGCTTAAAGGATTCGAGCAGATGGTTGTTGAGGGATGTAGTCAAGCCATCCTACTTTTTATGAATGATAGATATTCTGTTTGTCAGCAAACTAATTCTTCCACTTGGAACTCCAGTGGACCATCCTCGCAATTTCTGAATAGGGCCATAACGCCGCCTTGTGGCTCTTCCTGATTGAGGTTTGGATATAATGATGATAATAATAATAATAATAATAATAATAATAATAATAATAATGTTGGCATTAAGTGCTTACTATGTGCCAAGCACTGTTCTAAGCGCTGGGTAGATACAAGGTAAGAGGCAGACATCACTGGTCCTTTTTATTTGTGGTCATTTTTAAGCACTTAATAAGTGCCAGACTCTGAATAAGCACTGGGATAGATAGCACATAATTCATTTATTGAATCGTATTTACTGAGCGCTTACTGTGTGCCGAGCATTGTACTAAGTGCTTGGGAAGTATAGAATAATCAAGTTGGAAACAGTCCCTGCCCCACATGGGGCTCACACTCTTATCCCCCTTTTAGACTGTGAGCCCACTAGGGACTGTCTCTATATGTTGCCAACTTGTACTTTCCAAGCGCTTAGTACAGTGCTCTGCACACAGTAAGCGCTCAATAAATATGATTGATTGATTGATTGATTTTACAGATGAGATAACTGAGGCACAGAGAAGTGAAGTGACCTGCCTGAGTTCACACAACGGACATGTGGCGAAGCCAGGGTTAGAAGCAAGTTTCTTCTGACACCCAGCCCTGTGCTCTATCCATTAACCCACGCTGCTTGGAGATATCTGGAGGGATGGTATCAGATTGTGGTGTTTTCTCATGTTTTATGACTTTGACTGCAGCTTACTGACCTCCCCAAAAAATCAGGGCTAAAGCCAAGCCTCCAAAGGTAGCCAGTTTTCTATCCCTCTCAGAATCTTAATGGTGACAACCTATCAAAAATTCATCATTCTGTTCTTTTCAGTGACCTTATAACAATGTTACCTGTGATATTTCCTACACGCCAAGGACTGTACTAAGCGCCGCAGTAGAAGCGCCATAGTCAGTTCAGACCCAATCCCCATTTTAATCACCACTGTATAGGTGAGGAAACTGAGCCACAGAGAAGTGAAGTGACTTGTCCAAGGTCACACGGCAGGCCAGTGGCCGAGCTGGGATTGGAACCCAGCTCTCCTAGGCCCCAGAACCTTCCACTAGGCCACACTACTTCATTCATTCATTCAATCATATTTATTGAGAGCTTACTGCGTGCAGATCACTGCACTAAGTGCTTGGGAAGTACAAATCGGCAACATATCCGATTCCCTCTGCCCACAGTGAGGGTGATTTCATCTGAAACCTGTAATGATGCTGTGGAAGTGTGAAAGGGATCATAAAGAGGCTTTGGTGATGAGTAAAATTCCAGAGTTTGGTGGCCAACAGCACATCTCTAATTAATTAATGGTGGCATTTGTTAAGCGCTTACTATGTGCAAAGCACTCTTCTAAGCGCTGGGGAGGATACAAGGTGATCAGGTTGTCCCACATGGGGCTCGCGGTCTTAATCCCCATTTTACAGATGAGGAAACGGAGGCACAGAGAAGTTAGCGACTTGCACAAAGTCACACAGCTGACAAGTGGCGGAGCCAGGATTTGAACTCATGGCATGACTCCCAAGCCTGTGCTCTTTCCACTGAGCCACGCTGCTTCTCTAAATCCTTCAGCTTTGACATGCCCATCCGTGACCCATTCAAAGAGCAGAAGTAGACCATTACTACTTAGCTTTCCAAATCACAGCACAGCACAAAGGATCTGATTAGACTGTGAGCTCGTTGTGGGCAGGGAATGCATCAGTTTATTGTTACAGTGTACTCTCCCAAGCGCTTAGTACAGTGGTCTGCACACAGTAAGCAATCAATAAATACAATTAAATGTATGAATGAATAGCATTTCTTGAGCACCTACTGCATGCAAAACACCAGAGTTGGCAGTTGGGATAAGACAATAAAATATACACAATTCCTACCTTCAGGGAGCTTCTAATAATAATAATAATAATAATAATAATAATAATGGCATTTATTAAGCACTTACTATGTGCAAAGCACTGTTCTAAGCACTGGGGAGGTTACAAGGTGATCAGGTTGTCCCATGGGAGGCTCACAGTCTTAATTTATCCCCATTTTACAGATGAGGTCACTGAGGCACAGAGAAGTTAAGTGACCTGCCCAAAGTCACACAGCTGACAGTTGGCGGAGCCGGGATTTGAACCCCTGACCTCTGACTCCAAAGCCCGGGCTCTTTCCATTGAGCCACGCTGCTTCTCATAGCCAAATACCAAGTTAACCAAGAGGAACGTGAGTGACAGGTGACTGGCTGAAGGTTTAACGCTATATAAATATGTTCACCATTTCCATTCAGCTAATCGGCAAAGCTAATCGGCACTTGGGAAATTAAGTACTCTCCCGAGCCCAACTCAATCACTCCTTTATTCCCAGAGGAAACGATTAATGCCACCGATTGGCATCGTGTGGCATTTCTGGGATCTAAGCAAAATGAAGGTCCTCAACTGCTCACAGAAATAGCAGAATGGAAACTCTTACCACAGCATCTGCCACGAGCTTCCAGAGATTTCTGGGCATCGTCCTCAGCTGAGGAATTTGGAGACAGGAGAAAAAAAAAGAAGAATCAGAGATGTTTCCAGATTGTTTTTTAAGGAGAAGATGCGCCTTCTGTTCATGGAACCAAACCACTCGCTCAACTTTGAAGAGAATTCCTTGATGGGGCGTTCGAGAAGATCATAAACTGGTCTGCACATTTTACGAGTCTGAAAAACTTTGAAATAAGCTGTAGCTTCTAGTTCAGTGTAGGAAGCTGTGTCTCCCTCCCGAGTGGCCGCATCTTACCAGGGAGATTAATTCAGAGACCGGTGAATAGGGTCAGTTCTCATTGCCTTCCCAGTGGGTGGAAATCATGCACGAAACACATATTTGCCATTCTCAACAGATTTTTGTTCCCAGAGACCGTGTCGAGCTTGTGCGGAGGCCTGGTTTTCCAATATAGAGTGCGGCTTTTGTGATGAACTGGCACAGAGAAAGTGTTTTTTCAATCTAAAGATTAAACTAAGCGAAAACAATCGTTTTACTTCCCCCTGTCAAAACAAGCATGGAGATATTCCCCGGACAACATGTCACAAAGCTCGTGTCCATCTGACATGCTGAACCTGTGAATAAAATAACTATAGGAATATCTAATAATAATAATAACTGTGGTATTGGGGAAACACTCTGTGCCAAGCATTACGCTAAACAGTGGGTTAGATACAAGATAATCAAGTTGGACCCAGTCCCTGCCCCATGTGGCAGCCTAAACAGGAGGGAGATTGGGTATCAAATCCCATTCTACAGATGAGGTAACTGAGACACCAGGCAGTTGAGTGACTTGTCCAAGGTCCCAAAGCAGAGAAGCGGCAGAGTTGAGATTAGAACCCAAGTCTTCTGACCCTCAGGCCCGAGTTCTTTCCTTGAGACCGTGCTGCTTTTCCTCCTATCTCTCTGGCTGCTCAGTTTGTCTCTTTCAAGGGCTCCTCCTCTGTCTCCCACCTCTTAACTGTGTGGGAGTCACCTTCCATTCTCCATCCACACCCACTCCCTCAAAGACTCCTCTGATCAATCAATCAATCAAACAAATGTATTTATTGAGCACTTATTGTGTACTAGACCCTTGGGTGGGTACAAACAACAATCTAACAGACACATTCCCTACCCACAGTGAGATTACACCCTCATGCTTCAATCATCTCGGTGCAGATGTTTCTTCAGTCTCCATCTCCAGCCCTGATCTTTCTCCTTCTCCGTAAGACAAATCAGGTTAGATACGAGGTTTGGTGATTGGATCCGGACTGTCTTCCACACAGATCTCACAATCTCTTTTTATCCCCATTTTCCAGAGGAGAAAACTGAGTCCAGGACAAGTAACTGCCCAAGTTACTTGTGCAGAAGCAGCACGGCCTAGTAAATAGAGCCCAGGCCTTGGAGTCAGACGGTTATGGGTTCTAATCCCGGCTCCCCTGCTTGTCTGCTGTGTGTCCTTGAGCAAGTCACTTCGCTTCTCTGAGTCTCAGTTCCCTCCTCTGTAAAATGGAAATTAAATTCTATTTCAAGTGAGCCCCAAGTGGGGTAGGAATTGGGTCTGACCTGGTTACCTTGTATAGTAATAATAATATTGATGGCATTTGCTAAGCACTTACTATGTGCCACGCACTGTTCTAAGCGCTGGGGGGATACAAGGTAATCAGGTTGTCCCACACGGGGCTCACAGTCTTAATCCCCATTTTACAGATGAGGTCACTGAGGCACAGAGAAGTTAAGTGACTTGTCCAAAGTCACACAGCTGATAAGTGGTGGAGCCGGGATTAGAACCCATGACCTCTGACTCCCAAGCCCGAGCTCTTTCCACTGAGTCACGCTTGTATCTCCACCAGCGCTTAAAACATTAAGTGCTCAGTAGGTACAATAATGATAATCCCAGAATAGGTGTGAGGGTCAGACTGGAGATGCCCCCTTGGGAATCAATCTGCAGAGAAATAGTAGTGGAAAAAAAGCAAGAACGTGAACTTCTGGAGAGAGAGAGGGGGGAAAGTGAGAAGAACGAAGAATCCAGAATGGAACCTGGAGTCCCACCCAAACAAATAGGCCCGAAGAAGACCAGTCGTCAAAAATAAATGAAAAAGAAGCACTCAGAGAGTGTCGCCTAATGGCTAGAGCATGGCCCTGGGAGTCAGAAGGACCTGGATTCTAATCCCGGTTCTGCTGCTTGTCTGCTGTTCATTCATTCATTTAATCATATTTATTGAGCGCTTACTGTGTGCAGAGCACTGTACTAAGCGCTTGGGAAGTACAAGTTGGCAACATACAGAGACGGTCCCTACCCAAACAGCTGGCCCACAGTCTAGAAGGAGGAAACAGACAACAAAACAAAACATATTAACAAAATAAAATAAATAGAATAAATATGTACAAATAAAAGAAACAAATAAATAGAGTAATAAATACGTGCAAACATATATACATATATACAGGTGCTGTGGGGAGGGGAAGGAGGTAATGGAGGGGATGGGGAGGGGAAAGAAGGGGAAAGGTAGGAGGGGGCTCAGTGTGGGAAGGCCTCCTGGAGGAGGTGAGCTCTCCGTAGGGCTTTGAAGGGAGGAGTAGGGCTTTGATCTTGGGCAAGGCACTGAACTTCTCTGTGCCTCAGCTGTGAAATGGGGATTAAGGCTGTGAGCCCCAAGTGGGACAGGACTGTGTCCTACCCGGATTGCTCGTTTCCATTATAGTGCTTGGCACATAGTAAGTGCTGAACAAATGCCACAATATTTATTACGAGAACCAGTGGAGTTCTGAGCCAGAGAAGCAGCCTTACTTTGTTTAAAGAACACTGACCCGGGAGTAAGAGGGCCTAGATTTTTTTTCAGCGTCATTTGTTGAGCACTTACTGTGTGCCGGGTCTTGTAATAAGTGCTGAGGTAGATGCAAGCTAATCAGGTTGGACACAGTCCATGTCCCACAAGAGGGTCACTCTCTTAATCCCCATTTTACAGATGAGGTAACTGAGGCACAGAGAAGTGATGTGACTTGCCTAAGGTCACACAACAGACAAGTTGGGAAGCTAGGCCCTATGATTCCCAGGCCTCTGCTCTTCCCACCGGTCACTGCTGTTTCTTATCCCTGCTCTGGCTGCTTGCCTTCTGTTTGACCCTGGGAAAGTCACTTAACTTCTCTGTGCCCCCAAATGGTGGATTTAATGCCTGTTCTCCCTGTTCTATAGGTTGTGAGCTGCATACGGGACGGGCACTGTGTCCAACTGGATTATCCTGTATCTAGAAACTTTGTCACTTGGGTTGTGACATTCGGTATTTTAAATGATACAACCCTGACATCTAGTGGCAACACATGTTGTCTCTGTTGAACTGTACTTTCCAGGCGCTTAGTACAGTGCTCTGCACACAGTAAGAGCTCAATAAATGCGACTGAATGAAAGAAGGAATATGCATTTTTTGCCAAAGGAAGTCTCAAAGTGACAGGAAAAAAAAGTCAAAAGACTCGCCCATCAGAGAAGCAGCGTGGGCTTGGGAGGTCACGCGTTCTAATCCTGGCTCCGCCACTTAATAATGATGGCATTTGTTAAGCGCTTACTCTGTGCAAAGCACTGTTCTAAGCGCTGGGGAGGATACAAGGTGATCAGGTTGCCCCACGTGGGGCTCACAGTCTTAATCCCCATTTTCCAGGTGAGGTAACTGAGGCCCAGAGAAGTGAAGTGACTTGCCCAAAGTCACACAGCTGACAATTTTTTTAATGGCATTTATTCAGCGCTTACTATGTGCAGAGCACTGTTCTAAGTGCTGGGGAGGGTACAAGGTGATAAGGCTGTCCCACGGGGGGCTCACAGTCTTCATCCCCATTTTACAGATGAGGAAACTGGGGCCCAGAGAAGTTAAGTGACTTGCCCAAAGTCGCACAGCTGACAATTGGCGGAGCCAGGATTCGAACCCATGACCTCTGACTCCAAAGCCTGGGCTCTTTCCATTGAGCCACCCTGCTTCTCCAACCTGTCAGCTGTGTGACTTTGGGCAAGTCGCTTCATTTCTCCGGGCCTCAGTTACCTCTTTTGTAAAATGGGGATGAAGACTGTGAGCCCTGCGTGGGACAACCTGATCACCTTCTATCCCCACCCCCCCAGGGTTTAGAACAGTGCTTGGCACATAATAAGCGCTCAACAAATACCATCATTATTATTATTATGTTTAGCTGTCCATAATTTTTAGAAGATGGTGCTAGTATCAGGTGTGGCAAAGGTTGATCAACTCCCTTCGGCACTGTTTATTTTAGGAGCTGCCTTCCCCTCTAAATTTTAAATTACTTATGGGGAGGGAACCTATCTCCCAACTCTGTTTTACTGTGCTCTACTAAGCACTTGGTAGAATGCTCTGCACAAATATCTTCGATTGACTAATCATTGCTGAGATAAACTCTTGATCCCAAAAACTGTCTGTGTGTTTGAGGTGCTTCTTGCTATCCTAATCTTCACAAAGTCTTTGCTCAAGAACGGCAGCCATAAAAAAATAAAAGCTATGTCTCTGAATCCTGAAATTTGTAAACCAACACCCCAAAAGGGACAGGGATCGTGTCTTGAATTTGCCCCAGTCCTTTCCACATAATGCGTGCTTGACAGATATCACAATCATTACTATTATTAATGACCGAAAAGTGTCTACTCTTTTAATAATATCTATAAAGCACTTAAGTGCCAATTGCTATATTATCTGCTGTAGGAGACCCAAGATAGATTAGAAAGAGTCCCTGTTTCACATGGGGCTCACAGCCAAAGGGGAAGAACAGAGGTTTTAGCTCCATTTTACAGATGAGGACAATGAGGCACACATAAATTAAGTGACTCACCCAAAATCACACAACAGACATGTAGCAGAGTAGGGATTAGAAACCAGGTAATAAAACTAATTGTGGTAACTATTAAGTGCTTGCTAGGTACTAAATATCATAGGAAAGGCAAGATAATCCAATTGGATATTGCCCCTATCCCACAGGGCTCACAGTCTAAGGGAGGAGAACAGAAATTTAATCCTCATTTAACAGATGAGGAAACTGAGGCACAGAGTCGTTAAATGACCTAGCCCCAGTTAGAAGCCAGGCTTCACGACTCCCAAGTCCGTGGTTTTTCCACTAGGTCACTCTGCTCCTCTATAATAAGAAGCAGTGCGGCTCAGTGGAAAGAGCCCGGGCTTTGGAGTCAGAGGTCATGGGTTCAAATCCCGACTCCGCCAGTTGTCAGCTGTGTGACTTTGGGCAAGTCACCTCACTTCTCTGTGCCTCAGTTCCCTCATCTGCAAAACGGGGATGAAGACTGTGAGCCCCCCGTGGGACAACCTGATCACCTTGTAACCTCCCCAGCGCTTAGAACAGTGCTTTGCACATAGTAAGTGCTTAATAAATGCCATTATTATTATTATTACCCCAGCACTTAGAACAAGTGTTTGGCACATAGTAAGCGCTTAACAAATAACGACATTATTATTATCATTAACAATAATGGTAATAATAATTATGGTATTTATTAAGCACGTACTATGTGCCAGGCACCATGTCCGACCCGGTTATCTTGTATCTACCCCAGTGTTTAGAACAGTGCTTGGCACATACTAAGCGCTTAACAAATACCACAAATAATAATTCCTAAAACCTCAACTTAGAAGCGATGCCACTGATGGATCAGGGGAGTATCCGGGGAGGCTTGCTTTTATCTCAGAACCAAAAGACAGCAGCGATGTTCACAAATTCATCCTCAGCCCTTTAAGTCGTGCATAGCTCTCTTCCCCTTCCCAAGATGGAAATCAACGTCCTTGAATTTCTCCCCAAGACTTAATCAAATGCTTCGTCCACTGAAAATGCTTAATGAATGCCCCACTAACATTCTCCGCAAGAATCCCGGTGATGTCGAGGAAGAGAAAATCCATCTGCGATCTACGGCATATTCGTTGGGTTTTCCTCAGTTTCTTTTCCCTCCCTGATCTCTTCCCCTGTTTCCTGTTCCTCCCTTATCTCTCTCCAGTTCCCTGTTCTTTTTCCCATTTCCCCTTGTGTCTTCCACTCCATCCCTGCTCTCCTCATCTCCAGACCAACTCCAGGGTACAAAACCTCTCTCAGGTGCTCCCGGACCTCAGTTCACCTGCGGGTTCCAACTGATAGGATGCATTCAGCCCCTGGGGATCCCTCTGGAACAAGGGGAAGCAGGGGGTGAGTAGACATTAACACATTATAAATATTCATTGGGTTCACTCATCCATAACACATCAGAGCCCTTGCACCAACTCATCAATAGACAATTATTCTCTGGATATAAATAGGAAACAAGAACAGACTTACTGCAGGGGACTGCAGGGTAAAAAAAAAAAATAGATGTTTTACACCAGAACGGTCTGGAAAATGAATCAAAGGTGTGGCATGGAGGGGGTATAAACTCAGACGTCTGCCCAAGCACCCTTTGAACATTTTTAGAGCCAAACTTAGAGACTCAGTAACCACCAGGAGGTATTTATTTATTATTTTTAGTGGTATTTGTTAAGCACTTGCTACGTGCCAAGCACTGAACTGCGTGCTGAAGTAGATATGAGCTAATCAGGTTGGGCCCAGTCCGTGTCCCCGTCTTAATTCCCATTCTACAGATGAAGGAGCTGAGGAACAGAGAAGTGACATATTTTTTAAATGATATATATTAAGCACTTATTGTGTGCCAGCCCCATTTTACAGATGAAGGGGCTGAGGTACAGAGAAGTGACATTTCTTTTAATGATATATATTAAGCACTTATTGTGTGCCAGGCACTGAACTAAGCGCTGGGGTAGATACAACAGGGAAGATACACTTAGATACACTTAGATACAGGGTAGATACATTTAGGGAAGCAGCGTGGCTCAGTGGAAAGAGCCCGGGCTTTGGCGTCAAAGGTCATCGGTTCAAATCCCGGCTCTGCCACTTGTCAGCTGTGTGACTTTGGGCAAGTCACTTAACTTCTCTGTGCCTCAGTTCCCTCATCTGTAAAATGGGGATTGACTGTGAGCCCCCCGTGGGACAACCTGATCACCTTGTAAACTCCCCAGCGCTTAGAACGGTGCTTTGCACATAGAAAGCGCTTAATAAATGCCAACGTTATTATTACACGCTAATCGGGTTGGACACGGTCCCTGCCCCGCATGGGGCTCCTGGTCTTAGTCCCCATTTGACAGATAAGGGAACTGAGGCACAGAAAAGTGAAATGACAAGTGGCACAGCCAGGCTCTATCTTGTGGTTTAGTGGATAGAGCATCATCATCATCATCAATCATATTTATTGAGCGCTTACTGTGTGCAGAGCACTGTACTAAGCGCTTGGAAAGTACAAGTTGGCAACATATAGAGACAGTCCCTACCCAACAGTGGGCTCACAGTCTAAAAGGGGGAGACAGAGAACAAAACCAAACATACTAACAAAATAAAATAAATAGAATAGATATGTACAAGTAAAATAAATAAATAAATAAATAGAGTAACAAATATGTACAAACATATATACAGGTGCTGTGGGGAAGGGAAGGAGGTAAGATAGAGCATGGCACTCAGTGCAGTGCCTGGCATATAGTAAGTGTTAAACAAATACCATTATCATTATTATTGTTAAGGGAGACTCAGTTAGGTGCTTTCCTCCCCTGCCGTTAATTTTTGTCCTTCGCTGAGTGCGTTGCACTCAGAAGGTGCTCAGTAAACACCATTACCACTTCAACTACCACCACCAGTGTCATTTCCCCTGCCTCAACCTGGAATGATTATTCCTAGATCAAAACACCAATATAGTAACGTCTGCTTTCTCCATTCATGTTTTAACTCAGTCTCTCTCTAGACCGTAAGATCCTTGGGGTCAGGGAATGTATCTGGTACTGTTATACTCTCCCAAGCACTTAGTACAATGCCCTCCACAAAGAATTCACTCAGTAAATAACACGGATTGATTGGTTTACTGACAGCATTCGTGGGGCACAGTTTCTTGGTGAGACTGATCGCCAAGAAGTCAGTCAATCATATTTATTGAGTTCTTAGTGTGTCGGGAAAGTACAATATAACATATATATATATACAAATATATAATATATAACATATATAACAATAATAATAATGGTATTTGTTAAGCACTTACTATGTGCCAAGGACTGTTCTAAGCACTGGCACTGTTTTAAGCGCTCACATTCCCTGCCCACCATGAGCTTATAGTCTAAAGGGGGAGACAGACATTAATACAAATAAATAAATTACAGATGTATGAATACATTACAGATTGTTTTGTTGTCTGTCTCCCCCCTTCTAGGCTGTGAGCCCGTTGTTAGGTAGGAACCGTCTCTGTAGGTTGCCGATTTGTACTTCCCAAGCGCTTAGGACAGTGCTCTGCAGCCAGTAAGCGCTCAGTAAATATGATTGAATAGATTACAGATATAAATTACAGAGCGAAAGTATCCATCACTCTCAGGTTTGAGATTAAGTCATATCAGTGGTATTCCAGAAGTCTAGGGCTTTGAAGAAACAAACACCAATGAATTTATCAATCGATCAGTAGTGTTTACTGAGTGTCTGCTAGGAACTGATCACTGTGCTAAGGCTTGGGGAGAATACAATTAGAGAATCAAAGTGACCTAGTGGAAAAAGCACGGCCCGGGGATCAGAGGATGCGGACACTAATCCTGGACCCTCCACTTGTCCGTTTGGTGACCTTAGACAAGTCACTTCACTTCTCCGCACCTCAGTTCCCACATCTGTAAAACGGGGATGAAATTCTACTCCCTCCTACCTAGACTGTGAGCCCTCTGTGGGACGAGGACTGAGACCAACCTGTTAACCTAAAATAGTGCTCGGCTCATAGTAAGCGCGTAACAAAGACCATAATTATTATTACGATAGAGTTAGTAGGCATGATCCCTGCCCTCAAGAAATTTAACAGGAGAGTCACACACAAATAATTTACAAATAGAAGGAAGAAGAAAAAGTGTACGAGTGCATAAGTTAATTACTACCTAAGCAGCAGGAAAGAGATAGAGGACCTGAGTTCTAGTCCCAACCCGGGACTAGACCTGGGCAAGTCATTTCTCTGTGCCTTGGTTCCCTCGTCTGTAAATACTTTCATTCATTCATTCATTCAATCGTATTTATTGAGCGCTTACTGTGTGCAGAGCACTGTACTAAGCGCTTGGGAAGTACAAGTTGGCAACATATAGAGACAGTCCCTACCCAACAACGGGCTCACAGTCTAGGAGATACTTGATCTCCCTCCCCCTTAATCTGTGAACCCCCTGTGAGACAGGGATTGTGTCTTATCTAATGGCTCTGTAACCACCCCATTGTTTAGTACAGTGCTTGGCACATGAAATACCGATTATTAGAGGGTGAAGGTCTCTACCTTCAGAAATGCTAATACCACACTCCCGTACAGCTGAAATAACGAAAGAAAGTCTTAGTTGTTGTACTGATATTGCTTCTAATGCCCTGGAAGTCTGAAACTCAAGTTTCTTTGCTGACCTTGTGCGGCAGTATTAATAATAATAAAAACAATAATTTTGGTATTTGTTAAGCTCTTACTATGTGCAAAGCACTGTTCTAAGCGCTGGGGAGGATACAAGGTGATCAGGTTGTCCCATGTGGGGCTCACAGTCTTCATCCCCATTTTACAGATGAGGTAACTGAGGCACAGAGAAGTGAAGTGTCTTGCCCAAAGTCACACAGCTGACAAGCGGCAGAGCCAGGATTTGAACCCATGACCTCTGACTCCCAAGCCCGGGCTGTTTCCACCGAGCCACGCTGTTTCTCTAGCATCTGTAACCGTCTCCACATCCCTCTCGTAAACAGGGTGGTCCTGGTTCTAAGAAGGCCCTCAGCGGGTCACAGGAAGGGGTATTTGTTAAGTGCTTTAATAATAGTAATAATAATAATAATAATAGCAGTAATAATAATACTACTATTAGTAATAACGATGGTACTTGTTAAAAGCTTACTATGTGTCAAGCAGGGTACTGAGGGCTGGGGTAGATAGGAGATACAGGCCGGACACAGTCCCTGTCTCACAGTCCCTCTTCATGGTCTAAGTCTTCTAGACTGTGAGCCCACTGTTGGGTAGGGACCGTCTCTATACGTTGCCAACTTGTACTTCCCAAGCGCTTTGTACAGTGCTCTGCACACAGTAAGCACTCAATAAATACTATTGAATGAACGAATGAAAGTAAGAGGGCATACGGGTCTTGAATCTTCATTTTATAGATGGGGAAACTGAGGCAGAGAACTTAAACAAATTGCCCAAAGACACACACCAAGCATTTGGCCGATCCGGGATTAGAACCCAGGTTCCCCAACTCCCAGGACTGGGCTCTTTCCTCTGTGTCATGCTGCTTCTCTTCTTGAACATGTTTACTATTCTATTGATTTTGTTAATGAGGTGCATCTAGCTTTACTTCTATTTATTCTGATGACTTGACACCTGTCCACATGTTTTCTTTTGTTGTCTGTCTCCCCCTCCTAGACTGTGAGCCCGGTGTTGAGTAGAGACCGTCTCCATATGTTGCCAACTTGTATTTCCCAAGCGCCTAGCACAGTGCTCTGCACGCAGTAAGCGCTCAATAAATACGATTGAATGAATGAATTCTCCGAGTGTCGTACCACCGCTCGGAGGAGCGGTGTACAAAACGCTGGGAATTAACGGGATCAAATCACCCGACCCTAACTTCCACCAGTCTACCCCAAAAGTTACGAGCCAGTGACCCCTCAAAGCCCCATTATTATTATTATTATTATTCCCTCTTCACCCTCCTTTACCAAGACATTACTTGGGGCCAGACCGAACCCCTTTACTTTACCATTTCTCGGGTTGTTTTCCGAATGAGAAAAATCCAAGAAATAGATTCACAGATGTTCCCTTGTTTATTTGTTGACTCTGTGTAATTTGTTTGCCCTAATTTGTTTTTGTCTATCATGGGACTTCCCTTTTTAATTTCCCTTTCTCTGTTTACCAGTCTTTGTGGAGCAGCGGTCTGTTAAGCTGTGAGAGGCACATGCCAAATTAAAAAAAAAAAAAATCCACCGCAGATTGTTTTAAGCCCGGGTTCCCCTTTGGGCTCGAAGGCCTTGCTTAAATCCTGCACCTGCTCTTCCTCAGGAGATCTCAGGCTCCTGATCTTTATCCCTTGCCTTTAAGCTGCCTGATTCCTATTATCCAAAGTCAAACAGCATTCTCTACATTCACGCCTCCAGCACTTGGCATGAAATTAATAAGGCTGGCTGATCTATTTCCCTGGAAGCCTGCCACTCTTTAACAGTGGTGTTAGATTAAAAATTTGGGCATGGTTAATGAACAGGGAAAAGCTAAAGCCAAAGTTTCACGCAGCAGTGCGAAGATTGGGCGGGGGGAGGATTGTGAAAAGAATACCAACTTTCTCCCCCTTTTCTGAATGCCACCCTAATTACAGGGTAAGATAACCGACACGACAAAATAGGCAGCGCTGGAAGAAAAGCCGTATTCTCATCCGCTCCTCGCGTTTTGATTTTTATCTCCCGGCTTTTCAATCCCACAGCGTTCTGTGACACCGGCTTTTCTGCGATGTAATAATAGCTATTTGTTTCTAAACAGGACTCTCCCATCCCGGCCCGCAATTTTCCCTTCAAAGGAGCGTGTTAACCTGCTTTAGGCCAAAATTTCGGGGGGCTCGAGATGACGGGCAGAGAAAGGAACTGGAGGTGGGGTGCGATGGCTAGAGGGGAAAACCCGGTCTCGGCTGGAGTTGGGGAACAGATGAGGGGAGGTTTGGGGGTGATTCTGATTGGAACTTGGGCGTTGATCGCAAGAGCAAAAATGACTTTTTGCTCAGAGATGGGGGCGGAGGGGGGTAACCCCTTGACCTCCCTCCCATATTCCTGTAACCACAACGAGTCTGGAGTCACGTATGACAGGACGGGTGGAGATTAGGGAAGCAGTGTTGTCTAGTGGAAAAAACACAGGATGAGGGCTCTAATCCTGGCTCTGCCACGTGCCTGCTGTGTGACGCTGGGCAAGTCACTTCACTTCTCTGTGCCTCACTGACCTCATCTGTAAAGTGGGGATTAAGACTGTGAGCCCCATGGGGGATGGGCACTTTGTCCAACCAGATTACTTTGTACCTACCCCAGCGTTTAGAACAGTGCTTGGCCCATGGTAAGTGCTTAACAAATACCATTATTATTATTATGCCTGACAGTTTTTAATGCAGCCTAAGGGGCTTGAGGTGGACAGGGGGAGTCCATGTTGGCAGATCCTTGGATTTTCAGGTCTTGATACCTACTTTGGTTGCCCTTTCATTAATAATAATCATAATAATAAGAGTACTGTTAAGCGCTTCTTATGTATCAAGGACTTTTCCAAGCACTGAAGTAGATACAAGGAGTGGGAAGCAGTGTGGCTCAGTGGAAAGAGCCCGGGCTTTGGAATCAGAGGTCAGGGGTTCAAATCCCTGCTCCGCCAATTGCCAGCTGTGTGACTATGGGCAAGTTACTTAACTTCTCTGTGCCTCAGTTCCCTCATCTGTAAAATGGGGGTTAAGACTGTGAGCCCTGCCGTGGGACAATCTGATCACCTTGTAACCTCTCCAGTGCTTAGAACAGTGCTTTGCACATAGTAAGCACTTAATAAATGCCATTATTATTATTATTACTACACAAGTTAATCAGGTTGGATACAACCCCTGTCCCACATGGGGCTCAGTATTAATCCCCATTTTATAGATGAGGTAACTGAGGCACAGAGAAATGAAGTGACTTGCCCAAGGGCACACAGCAGACAAGTGGCAAAGCTGGAATTAGAACCCACGTCCTTCTGACTCTCGGGTCTGTGCTCTGTCCACTAAGGCAGGCTGCTACTCCAATTCAAAGCACCTTCCCAAGTGCTTTTCTGCAACTAAGCCCTCATTTCCTCTTTGCCCACTCCCTTCTTTATCACCCTTGCACTTGGATTTGCACTTTTATTCACCCCTCATCCCTCAGCCCCACAGCACTTATGTACAGATCCACAATTTATTTATATTAATGTCCATCTCTCCCTCTAATCTGTAAGTTTGCTGTGGGTAAGGAACATGTCTTTGCACTATCCCAAGGATGCCCACAAAAAGAGACCAGTTGCAAAGAAAAGCCAGTCCCAGGATCTCATTTTCCGTGGCTAAAAAGAGCGTTAAATTGTAACTTAGGCTTTCCTCTCCTAGCAGCTGACACGGATAGATTCTTTTCTTGCCCACCTGCCTGCTAAGAGACTGTCCTGTAACTCAGTTATCTATACCAGGTAATTCACTTAAATGTGCGCTATTTGAAAAAACGGGAAGGGTTACAAGACTTGATTTTAATCTCTGCTAACAGAGAGCAAAGAATGCCTGTGTCCCAACTCAGTGAGTGTGAAAATTCAAAGAGGCAGAGACCATTGTTTGAAAACAGGCAAAATAATTAAAATTATTATGGAAGAATCGCATATCGCACAACAACCTCCCACTCTTTTGAGCGGCAATCCAAAACGGTTCCTCCAAAGCAGGGCCCCAGGGCAGAGGTTCCGTATATCATTCAAAGACCATCTGTCATACAATTCCTGAAGCCCACCGCCAACCTTCCGGGGGTGAGCTGAAACGGAGTCCTGGCATTTCTCTCTCTGTTTGTGAACAAAACAGCAGTGATGGCAGATAAATATGGTAAACAATAGGCGGCTGAAAATGGAGTGGGAAGGGGTGAGGAGTTTTGGAAGCCAAAGAGGAAGTTCTTGGTTCAGCGTGGGTCCCTTGAGAGATTCCCCCCTGCCCGGCTCTGCCCGGGAGACCTGGAGACAGGCAGCGCAAGCCAAGCGAGGATTCTAGGAGTTTTCCAATCTGCTAAGGGATAGATTTAAATAGAACCTTTACAGAGAATAAAGGTGATGGCTGTTTCTGGAAAAAAAAATAGGTAACCAGGTAAAGGGGCCAGAGTCACCTAGAAGCCAAGGTCTTAATTTAAAAATCAATCAATCTTATTTATTGAGGACTTACTGTGTGCAGAGTACTGTACTAAGCACCTGGGAGAGTACAATATAACAGAAGAGGAGGAGGAGGAGAAAGAGGAGGAGAAAAAGTTTAAAGAGGAGGAGGAGAAGGAGGAGGAAGAGGACAAGGAGGAGGAAAAGGAGGATGACAAGGAGGAGGAAAAGGAGGAGGATGACAAGGAGGAGGAAAAGAAGGAGGATGACGAGGATGAGGAGGAGGGGCAGGAGGAGGAAGAGGAGGAGGAGAGAGAATATTATTATTATTATTATTATTATCATTATTATTAGTCAGCCAAAGCAAAATGGGGACTAGGCAGGAATGGCCCTCGAAAGGAGAAAGGATCATTTTCTGGGATGATTGAGTCATAAGGCCAAAATGAAGGACCCCCAAACTGGCCAGGAGGAAAAGACAAGCTGAGGTTGGCTAAATTCATTCATTCATTCAATCATATCAATTGAGCACTTACTGTGTGCAGAGCACTGTACTAAGCGCTTGGGAAGTACAAGTTGGCAACATGTAGAGACGGTCCCTACCCAACGGTGGGCTCACAGTCTAGAAGGGGGAGACAGAGAACAAAACAAAACATGATAACAAAATAAAATAAATAGAATAAATATGTACAAATAAAATAAACAGAGTAATACATACCTACAGACATATATAAATGTTAATAACCTTCTGCTTCGGGGTGGGGAATAAGAATGATGCTGAGTGTGGCCTAGTGGAAAGAGTCTCGGCTTGGGAGTCAAAGGATCCAGGTTTTAATCCCAGCTCTAGCACTTGCCTGCTGTGTGATCTTAGGCAAGTCACTTCACTTCTCTGTGCCCAAGTTTCCTCATCTATAAAAATGGGGATTCAATACCTGATTTCCCCTTCCTACTTAGAGTGTGAGCCCCATTTGGGACAGGGACTATGTCCAACTTGATTTTCTTGTCTCCTCTACCTCAGCACGAAGTTCAGTGCCGGGCCCTTAGTGAGCACTTATCACACACCCCAATTTTTTTATGGTATTTCTTTAGTGCTTACTACATGCCAGGCACGGCACTAAACGCTGGGCTAGATGCAAGCTAACCAGGCTGGACACAATCCATGTCCCATATGGAGCTCACAGTCTTAATCCTCATTTTACAGATGATAGAACTGAGGCACAGAGAAGTGGTGACTTGCCTAAAGTCAGACAGCAGGTAAGTGGAGGAACGGAGGTTTAGAACCCAGATCCTTTTGAGTTCCAGGCCCTTACTCTATTCATTAGGCTACACAGCTTCTCTAGTATTATTCTGTGAGCCCCAGAGATCAGTGAATCCTTCCACGGCTTTGGGAGATTTGCATCGCCAATAGTAGGCCTATGTGGCCAGTAGCTTTTTTAGGGCAGGGGATGTGTCCTTTCATTTTTATACTGTACTTTCCCAACCACTTGGTACATTGTAGACGCAGCATGGAGTAGTGATAGAGCACAGTCCCGGGAATCACAAGGCCATAGGTTCTAATCCTGGCTCTACCGCTTGTCTGCTGTGTGACCTTGGAAAAGTCTATTTACTTCTCTGAGCTCCACTTACCTCATCTGTAAAATGGGGATGAAGACTGTGAGCCCCATGTGGGACAGGGACTGTGTCCAACCCGATTTGCTTGTATAATAATAATAATGGCATTTATTAAGCGTTTACTATGTGCAAAGCACAGTTCTAAGCGCTGGGGAGATTACAAGGTGATCAGGTTGTCCCATGGGAGGCTCACAGTCTTAATCCCCATTTTACAGATGAGGGAACTGGGCACAGAGAAGTTAAGTGACTTGCCCAGAGTCACAAAACTGACAAGTGGCAGAGCAGGGATTTGAACCCATGACCTCTGACTCCAAAGCCCGTGCTCTTTCCACTAAGCCACCCATCATCATCATCAATCGTATTTATTGAGCGCTTACTGTGTGCAGAGCACTGTACTAAGCGCTTGGGAAGTACAATTTGGCAACATATAGAGACAGTCCCAACCCAACAGCGGGCTCACAGTCACCCAGCTGTCAGTACAGTGCCTGGCAAATAGTAAGCTCTTAATAAACACTACCATTATCATTATTACAGTGCTTTGCACACAGTAAGTGCTCAATAAGTGCGAATGAACAAATTAGAATATGTTCCTTTGGAAAATGAGTGTATGTGAAGCACCTTTAAGGCCCATGTAATCGGTTCAGGTGTAAATTGCTCGTTCTGGGAAAATTCCAGGTAACGTGTGTCAGCTAGGGGCAAGGTCACCGAAACGCGGAGGAGCCTTGGAGACCTGTACCTTCGACTGTTGCTTTTTGACAGACTACTCGCCGTGGCTTTGCAGAGGACCTGGCTGGCATCTCTGCCTAAGGACACGGAAGGTCCCTCGGGAGAGCCCCTCAGGCAGAAAGTCAGGGCTGAATCTGAAGCCAGTATGAGGGAAACTAAAGCCAAGACCAAGCCCCAACACGGTAATGCCGATGCTGGGGGAGTCTGAGATACTAAAATAGAAATCTGCCTCTGCCGGGGATCAAGTCCTTATCCTCAAAACTTGGGGCACCGACCCTGGGAACCTCATTCTCATACAGAGAGAACCCCCTAAATCTCCTTATAATACCAAGGTGTAGTTAGAATCATAAACACTCATCCCTTAGCCATTCTCCCCTCCTTCAAAGCCTTATTAAATGCAATTATCCTCCAAGTGGCCTTCATCATCATCATCATCAATCGTATTTATTGAGCGCTTACTATGTGCAGAGCACTGTACTAGGCGCTTGGGAAGTACAAATTGGCAACATATGGAGACAGTCCCTACCCAGCAGTGGGCTCACAGTCTAAAAGGGGGAGACAGAGAACAAAACCAAACATACTAACAAAATAAAATAAATAGAATAGCTATGTACAAGTAAAATAAATAAATAGAGTAATAAATATGTACAAACATATATACATATATACAGGTGCTGTGGGGAAGGCCTTCCCTGAATAAGCCCCCCGACCCCGTCCCAATCCCTTCTGCGTCACCCTGGCTCGCTCCCTTGATTCATCACCTGTCCACATGTTTTGTTTTGTTGTCTGTCTCCTCCTTCTAGACTGTGGGCCTGTTGTTGGGTAGGGACCATCTCTATATGTTGCCAACTTGTACTTCCCAAGCGCTTAGTACAGTGCTCTGCACCCAGTAAGCGCTCAATAAATGCAATCGAATGAATGAATGAATCCCCCCTCCCAGCCCCCCAGCACTTATGTCCAGATCCGTCATTTATTTATTTATATTAATATCTATCTCCCTCTTTAGACTGTTAACTTCTTGTGGGCAGGGAATGTGTCAAATGTTGTATTGTCCTCTCCCAAGTGCTTAATACAGTGCTCTGCACACAGTAAGGGCTCAATAAATGCAATTGAATGAATGAATGAATCCCCCCTCCCAGCCCCTCAGCTCTTATGTCCAGACCTGTCATTTATTTATTTATATTAATGTCTGTCTTCCCCTTTAGACTGTTAACTTCTTGTGGGCAGGGAATGTGTCAAATGTTGTATTGTCCTCTCCCAAGTGCTTATTACAGTGCTCTGCACACAGTAAGCACTCAATAAATGCAATTGAATGAATGAATAACTCCCTGACTTACCTCTCTACCCACACCCCCCCGACCCCGGATTTCAACCTCCCTGCTGTGTCACCTTCCTCCTTGGATTTGCACCCTGATATTCACCCAACCGCTAGCCCCACAACTCTTACGTACTTGGCTCAGTGGAAAGAGCCCGGGCTTTGGAGTCCGAGGTCATGGGTTCAAATCCCGACTCCGCCAATTGTCAGCTGGGTGACTTTGGGCAAGTCATTTTTAACTTCTCTGGGCCTCAGTTACCTCATCTGGAAAATGGGGATGAAGACTGTGAGCCCCCTGTGGGACAACCTAATCGTTTTGAGAAGTAGCGTGGCTCAGTGGAAAGAGCCTGGCCTTTGGAGTCCGAAGTCATGGGTTCAAATCCCGGCTCTGCCAATTGTCAGCTGTGTGACTTTGGGCAAGTCACTTCACTTCTCTGGGCCTCAGTTCTCTCATCTGTAAAATGGGGATGAAGACTATGAGCCCCCTGTGGGACAACCTGATCACCTTGTAACATCCCCAGTGCTTAGAGCAGTGCTTTGTACATAGTAAGCTCTTAATAAATGCCATCATCATCATCATCATCATTTTGCCCCTTCCCCTATTTGTAATTTATTTTACTGTCTCTCCCACTAGATTTTAAGTTCCTTAAGGGTAGGGTTCATGTCTACAAATGCTATTGTACTGAACTCTCCCAAGCACTTAGTACAGTGCTCTGCACACAGTAAATGCTCAATGAATACCATGGATTCATTGATCAAAGTACCATTTGGAGATGTGATCTTCAGGAGACAATATGGATGTCACCCAGATTTTCTCTCCTTTCATTCATTCATTAAATCGTATTTCTTGAGCGCTTATTGTGTTCAGAGCACTGTACTAAGCGTTTGGAAAGTACAATACAGTAATAAAGAGAGACAACCTCTGCCCATAATGGGTTTACAGCCTAGAGGCTGTCCTTGTGAAGCTAGTATTTATTTAGTTCTGAATTTCTAACCTATTTGGGAACAAGTTTTCATTGAATAGGACAGATGTCAGATACAGTATTAAGACTATTTTAATTTCAAAAATGCTTTAGTGCTTCAGTTTCAAGCCCCGAAATGTGGACGATCGGCCTTGACTGTTGACAGACTTTTTTGAGCTTCAAAACTTTTCATCAAGTTTGCACGGAGCTAGCTTTCCCTTCAGGATCAATACATATTTTACATGTACCTATCCATTCAATAGATTTTTTAAATTATTTATTTATATTCAGTCTGTCTCCACCTCCAGACTGTATACCTATTGTGGGCAGGAAGAGTATCTATCGACTCTGTTGTAATCCCCCAAGTGCTTAGTACAGTGTTGTGCACAAAGTAAACACTCAATAAATATTGAGGAGGAGGACCAGACGTACATTAATTATTTCTAATCTTCCTGCAGTGAAAGAAGTAGGGTGTATATTAGGTTTCTGCTTCCATTTTCTGCTCCTACGAGGTCCTCTCTTTGCACCCCCTCTCTCTTTCTCCCTCCCTCTCTCCCTCCAGGGATTTGAGATGATAAAGCAGTTGACAGCTTGATAAATATTTTCAGGCTCTGAAATGATACAGAATTATACAGAATACATAGTTTGAGCCTGAGGCTGGGTTGCTATAGGTCCAGAAATCTCCTCCAAGCCGAGTATATATCTAAGTACCCCTGTTAACGTAAAACTTGATACTGATATGGACGGAATCCGGTTAATTATTGAAGACACTGACTTTAACAAAGGTACTAACCCCCGTTTCTGGCATCCCAAAATGCAATATCAATTTTTAATTCCAGAGAGAGAGGAAGGAGAGCAATTTATAAGTGAAAGGATAACATCTTCTAAATGCCACTGAATATTAATACAGCCATATTTAGTATAACCCTCTTTTTTTAGCACTCTTTTGCTAAAGCACTACTGAATTTTAATGCTGGTATTACTCAGAGCTCTCTCACTTGGAGATAATACAGCGAAGTTGACTTTTGCTAAGGCACTTCCCAACCACTTCCTTTGAAGTATTTTGACTAACTTGATCGAGTGATTAAAGCCCACTTCAGTCGAGCAATGATATTTTCCAGCTGCTTTTCAGGATTCGGGATTTCAGGATGCCAGTTAAAGCTTGTCCAGCTCCAGAATGCCCTACCCGGTTCTTTGAACAGAAAACTTCACCACTGATAGCATGAGGATAAGATACGCTGTGAGAAGCAATGTGGCTTTGTGTAAAGAGCATGGGCCTGGGGAAAAGAGGACCTGGATTCTAATCCTGCTCTGCCAATTGCTTGTCGTGTGACCTCGGGCAAGATGCTTTGCTTCTCTGTGCCTCGGCTTCTTCAACTGTAAAATAAGGATTAAATGGCTGTTCTCCCTCCTACATGAGCCCCCTGTGGGACAGGGACTGTGTCCAACCTCATTAGCTTGTATAGACCCTAGCCTTTAGAAAACTGTTTGACACATAGCAAGCGCTTAATCAATCAATCAATCGTATTTATGGAGCGCTTACTGTGTGCAGAGCACTGTACTAAGCGCTTGGGAAGTACAAGTTGGCAACACATAGAGACAGTCCCTACCTAACAGCGGGCTCACAGTCTAGAAGGGGGAGACAGAGAACAAAACCAAACATGCTAACAAAATAAAATAAATAGAATAGATATGTACAAGTAAGATAAATAAATAAATAGAGTAATAAATATGTACAAACATATATACATATATACAGGTGCTGTGGGAAGGGAAGGAGGTAAGATGAGGGGATGTTGAGGGGGACGAGGTGGAGAGGAAGGAAGGGGCTCAGTCTGGGAAGGCCTCCTCTCCTCCATTAAACCATTAAAAAACATTAAACCATTAAAAAATAGATACCTGTCCGCTTTCCCCTTGAACTCAGAGCCCCATGTGGGACAGGGTCTGTGTCCAATCAGCTTATCCTGTATCTGCACCGGTACTAGACTGTAAACTCATTGTGGGTAGGGGATGTGTCTGTTTCCTGTTGTATTGTACTCTCCCTAGCACTTAGTACAGTGCTCTTCATACAGTAACTGCTCAATAAATGCGATTGAACAAATGAATATTGGGCATACAGTAAGTTCTTAATGGCTACCACAGTTAGTGTTATGACCATGAGCTCAACTAGGCAGAACGGAGATTCAATCCCAAATCTCTTGACTCTCAGTTTTATTCCCCTGAACCAAGAGCTGGGTTTAAGGTAGAGTGTTATTAAAATCACATCTCCTCCAAGGGGTCTTCCCTAAGTCCTTATTTCCCCTTGTCCCTCTCCTTGCTGCATTTCCCTTGCCCTTGGATTTTGTACCTTTTATTCATTCTACCCTCAGTCATAGTTACATATTCCTAATCCTCCTCTTCTAAGCTCGTTATGGGTAGGGAACGTATCTACCTAATCTGTTGTATCATACCCCCCAAGCGCTTAATACAGTGCTTTGCATGCAGTAAGCGCTCAGTAAATACCATTGATTGACTGAGTATATAGGACCCTAATGAATCAACATATAGAGCCCTCTTACACTGCATCTCTTTCCAGATTTTACACTGATTAATCCTCAGAGGATGCGGATATCACTGAAATGACTCCTCCTCCTCTTCCCCTACCTTTCCCAGGGTTGAACTGAAGACTCGTTCAGTCCAAGTGTCAGAACAGACAAAGCAGAGAGGGACATCAGGAGTATACTGATACCCTTAAATCAAGAAAGGAGCTGGCTTTTTTTAAAACATCAGCTCCGAGACGGTCATAGAGACAAAAACATCACCAGGTAGTGCAAACCCAGAAGCACAGAGAACCTCCCTCACTCCCTCATACACACCCATGACACACATAAACTAACACACACAGCAACCCAAAGATCTCACCCCAAGACTAAGAATTAGGGGACGTGGGTCCTCTTCCACTTGTCCTTGAGCCAGTCTTTTCACTTCTCTTTGCCTCAGTTTCCTCACCTGTCGAATGGGGATTACTGGCCTCCCTTCCTCACGGGCTGGGAGTCCCATGTGCAAACAGGCGCTGGGTTCAATTTGATTTTCGGCTACGGACCCCAGTGTTTCACTCAGTGCTGAGAAAAATACCATCATTATAATCGTTGTACAGGTAAGGTGGGATTGGAGTTGAGAGTCCCACAGTGGCCTTCTCAGCAACAGACACACACTTGCACACTCATGCACGAACACATGCATTCACAAACACACACAGATAGGTAAACCTCACTATCAGCGGCATCATCTTCGAGTAAGAAGGATACGGATGTGGGTTAAGTTTCTGTAGGGGGTGTGTGAATGCATGTGTGGATGTGCATATGGGTGTGTAAGTGTGTGTGTGTGTGAGAGAGAGAGATCTGTTTTAGCAGATTGGAACTTTGATCAAAGCTAGAAAGCACATTTCATTGCTGATGTGGTTGCAAGAAGAACTCATCAGGTGGTGAAAATGAATGCAACGCGGTGCAAATGTGTCGGAAAAGGGAAAAAGGAGAGAGGGAAAGACGGTGATGTGGGAGGAAAGAAAAAAGTAAGCAAAAGAGGAGAATGGGACAATTCATTCTAACATAATGCAGTTTCAAACCACCGGTCGCTGAAGTTCAGTTAATCGTCCTTAAAAATATATTGTCATTAGGGGGAGCTATGTGCTTAGCTTATACAAATATCATATAAGAATATGTGTCTACCGGCTTAAATTCCTTTCTTTCAGAAGTTGGATACTTGCTTTCCATACTCTTAAACTTCAGAGAAGATTCTTTTCCCACCTGAAACAACTCATTCCATCAGAATCTGCGTCAGGACTTAAAATCATATCCCCAGATGGTAGGAGCCACACGCATTCTGTTTTGAAAGGGCAGTGTCGTGGTTAAAGAGTCCATTCTGATTGGGACGAAAAAAAAGAGAGAGAAATTTATTCATTCAGTGTTTTTTACTGAATGTTTCTTTGTGCAGAGCACTGTACTAAGCGCTTAAGAGAGTGCAATGCAATGGGGCTGGCAGACATATTCCCTACCTACAGTGAGCTTACAGTCTTGAGGGGGAGACAGACATTAATATGAATTAATAATTTGTAATATATATTTTAAAGACATGTTCATAGGTGCTGTGGGGTTGAGGATAGGGTGAATATCAAGTGCCCAGAGGTCGCATAGATGACTCAGAAGGGAAACGGAGCTGGGGAAAAGAGAGTTTAATCAAAATTGACAAATATGCTGAATTTTATGATGTTTGGTAAGAAAAATAAACCCATCTCTGTCACCTGCTTGTAGTGTGACTCTGGGAAAGTCATTTAACTTCCCTGTACCTGTTTACTCATCCATTAAATGAAGAATGTATGGCTACATAGACCAAAATTATTATTTTTACTATTAAAGGGAGTAGCTAGGGTGATGCAGAAGGGAGTGGGAGATGAGGAAAAGGGCTTAGTCTGGGAACTCCTCTTGGGGGAGAAGTGTCAATCAATCAATCAATCAATCATATTTATTGAGCACTTACTGTGTGCAGAGCACTGTACTAAGAGCTTGGGAAGTACAAGTCGGCAACACATAGAGACAGTCCCTACCCAACAGTGGGCTCACAGTCTAAAAGGGGGAGACAGAGAACAAAACCAAACATATTAACAAAATAAAATAAATAGAATAGATATGTACACGTAAAATAAATAGAGTGATAAATACGAACAAACATATATACATATATACAGGTGCTGTGGGGAAGGGAAGGAGGTAAGATGGGGGGGGATGGAGAGGGGGACGAGAGGGAGAGGAAGGAAGGGGCTCAGTATGGGAAGGCCTCCTATGCTATGATGGAATTACTGAAGATCTCCGCATCGTGCCATAAAAGAAGGCAGGTAATATCTTACAGCAGAAACCGAGAACGGGGCGACAAGTTTCTCCTCCGAGGTTCTCTCTCTTTCTGTTTTCCAGAGCCAGCAGGGGGTAGTATGGCATTAGAGTTTTGGGGGGGTGGTTTTTTGGAGAAAAGGAAAAATCTGGTCACTTAACTGTCTTCCGCATGAAAAAGAGCCCGCCCTCTGAACCAGGGCAGAGCTTGGTACTTCGACGAATTCGTGCTGTCATTCAAAACATCCAGCGAGAGGAGCAGAAAGGCAAGTCCTCTGATTGTTTTCAACCCGGTCTTAGCTGGAGTGAATGGAAATGACAGAGAACATTTTGTCTCTGGCCACACACAAAAAAAAAAACCAAAACTCAAAACTTTGGTCATGTTGCATCAAACTACTTTGGGATTTGTATATTCATGATGATACTTGTTAAGCACTTACTATAATCCAAGTGCGATTTTAAGCGCTGGTTTACACAGTCCCTATCCCACATGGGGCTCACATTCTTAATCTCCATATTTTACAGATGAGGGAACTGAGGCACAGAGAAGCAAAGTGGCTTGTCCAAGGAGGTCACACAGCAGACTGGTGGGAGATCTGGGTTTGGAACCTAGGTTCATTCATTCATTCATTCAATCGTATTTATTGAGCGCTTACTGTGTGCAGAGCACTGTACTAAGCGCTTGGGAAGTACAAGTTGGCAACATATAGAGACGGTCCCTACCCAACAGCGGGCTCACAGTCGAAGTTCTTCTAACTGCCTGGCCCATGCTGTATCCGCTAAGCCACGCTGAGAGACTCGAGCAGGGAGAGACTGGAAAGAAGGAGGTAGGTTATTAATAATAACGGTACTTGTTAAAATGCTTACTATGTACCAAGCAGCATGGAGAAGCAGCATTGCCTCATGGAAAGAGCACGACCCCGGGAGTCAGGTCCTGGGTTCTAATCCCAGCTCTGCCACATGTCTCCTGGGTGACCCTGAGCAAGTCACTTGACTTCTCTGGACCTCAATTAACTCATCTGTGAAATGGGGATTAAAACTGTGAGCCCCATGTGGGACAGGGACTGTGTCCAACCTGATCAATCAATCAATCAATCATATTTATTGAACGCTTACTGTGTGCAGAGCACTGTACTAAGCGCTTGGGAAGTACAAGTTGGCAACATATAGAAACAGTCCCTACCCAACAGTGGGCTCACAGTCTAGAAGGGGATGATCTTATATCTACCCCAGAGCTTAGTACAGTGCTTGGCACATAGGAGAAGCAGCGTGGTTCACTGGAAAGAGCCCGGGCTTTGGAGTCAGAGTTCATGGGTTCAAATCAATCCCGGCTCTGACAATTGTCAGCTGTTTGACCTTGGGCAAATCACTTCACTTCTCTGGGCCTCAGTGACCTCATCTGTAAAATGGGGATTAAGACTGTGAGCCCCCCATGGGACAACCTCCCCAGCACTTAGAACAGTGCTTTGCACATAGTAAGTGCTTAATAAATGCCATCATTATTATTATTAAGTGCTTAACAAATACTATAAGAAAGCACTGTTCTAAGCACTGGGGTAGATGCAAGATTGTCAGGTTGGACACAGTCTCTGTCCCTTATGGGGCTCACAGTCTAAATAGGGGGGAGTAGAATTTAATCTCCATTTTATAGATGGGGTAACTAAGACACAGAGAAGTGAAGTGAATTGCCTGAGTTCTAATCCTGGCTCCGCCACTTGTCTGTTGTGTGACCTTGGGCAAGTAACAATTTCCCTGGATCTCAGTTATCTCATCTGTAAAATGAGGATTAAGGCCATAATTCCCTGGTTGAACAGAGAAGGTGCCCAAATTCATTGGTTTGTCTCTACCCCGGAGATTAGGACAGTGCTTGCCACCTACTAAAGCGCTTAGTACAGTGCTCTGCACACAGTAAGCACTTAATAAATGATTGAATGAATGAAGTGCTTAGCAAATACCATCATTGTAATCATCAAGGTGGACATGTGGCAGAGCAGGGATTAAAACCCAAGTCCTCTGTCAGGTCTGTGCTGTTTCCACTAGGCCACCCTACTTCTTAATAGTAATAACAGTAGTATGTGTTAAATGCTTACTATTTATTCAATCGTATTTATTGAGCGCTTACTGTCTGCTAGGCACTCTATGTGCCAGGGTCTTCTTCAAATGCCGTCAAGTCGCTTCTGTCCAGGGACACACCCTCTTCAGAACGTCCCCTCCTCTGTCATAAAGTAGTTCTGCTATGTATATCCATTGAGTTTTCTTGGAAAAGATAAGGAAGTGGTTTACCATGGCCCTCTTCCATGCAGTTAAAAACTTGAGTCTTTGACGTTGTCTTTAATTAACGTTTTGATCACTTTGACTCTTTCCCATACTACTGCTGCCCGGCACAGGTGAATCGACTTGGATGCTTTGGTTTAGACCTTTTCATTATGGGGAGCCCTATATAGCATACCTCTAAGATTCATCAGCAGACGCAAGATGTTGATTCGTAGGAGAGGATCGCTGGGATAGATACCAGAAAATCCATTAAATGCAGTCCCTGTGCACATATTTATTCTATTTATTTTATTTTGTTAATATGTTTTGTTTTGTTGCCTGTCTCCCCCTTCTAGACTGTGAGCCCGCTGTTGGGTAGGGACCGTCTCTATATGTTGCCAACTTGTACTTCCCAAGCTCTTAGTACAGTGCTCCGCACACAGTAAGCGCTCAATAAATACAATTGAATGAATGAATGAATCAATCAATCAATCCATCAATGGTATTTACTGAGCTTTGCACAGCACGGGGTTCAATAACAATAATAATAATGATGGCATTTGTTCAGCGCTTACTATGTGGAAAGCACTGTTCCAAGCGTTGGGGAGGATATAAGGTGATCAGGTTGTCCCACGTGGGGCTCACAGTCTTAATCCCCATTTTACAGATGAGGTAACTGAGGCACAGAGAAGTTAGATGACTTCACACAGCTGACAATTGGTGGAGCCGGAATTCAAACCCATGACCTCTGACTCCCAAGCCCGGGCTCTTTCTACTGAGCCATGCTGCTTCTCTCGACGTCAGTAATAGTAGAGGGATGCTCCGAGTTCTAATTACTCAACACGCAACCTGAAGTCCATGTGGGTACTGTTTGAGGATGGGCTCCCGTGTGTATATTCTATCCTGCCGGTGTCACTTCCCTCCGCCACCCTCCAGGCCGAGATAAGGAAGGAAATAGTTGTGCCCTGCCAAGAATCCCGCAAACCAACCCTCTTTGGAGCATACACACCTTGGGTAGCACACCGCGCTCTCAGGCGCTGAACCAAAGGCACCCCAAAGGCCTACGGGACGGATGAGATCGGGGGCCCAATGGCATCCTCAGCGCAGCCCTAAACATGGAGATTTTGAAATCTGTTGTTCTTTGGTCTCCAGGACTTAACAAGCCTAATCCCTGGGAGAGGTGATAAAAATTCATTAATCTAATTAAATACTTCTTATTGCCAAAGTGACTTTGTAGAGTAGCTTTGCTGAAGGATAAGTGCAAAGTAAAATGCGGTCCCAGCAGAGAAACAAACGTTAGACTTGAGCAAGCTGATCCGCGCTTCATTAAACTCATAATTATCCTTTGGTTCTAAGTAGCTGATAATATTTAATGAGTATCCAAGATAATTTAAAGAAAATGTTTACTAATGAGGTACAAAAATGCCACAGAACACTGATACCTAGACTGCCAGAGTGAAGTATCTCTCCTCTGAATCGGGGTGGTGGTTATTGGCGGAGAGATTGAGTCATGTGGAAGGACCCACTGAACCCAAATTGTGTGGTATTATTCGAAGCCAAATGCTCGCAGCAAATTAGTAATACTAATACTACCAATAATAACAATAACACTAATAATAATATTTGTTAAGGGTTCACTATGTTTCCAGAACTGTACTAAGCACTGGGGGAGAAACAGGATAATCAGCTCAGTCACAGCTCCCGTCCGACCTGGGTCTCACAGTCTAAGTCCCCATTTTACAGATGAGACAACTAAGGCACAGAGAGACTATTTGACTTCCCCAAGGTCACAAAGCAAGCAAATGACAGAGCTGGGTCTAAAATCCAGGTCATCTGACACCCAGGCCCATGGTCTTTCCACAAGGCCGCACTGCTTCTCCCTTGGGCGGGGGGAAATTTTCTTCCGTCCCCCAACTCCTCTTTCTCTAAGTGATACTGAAGTGAGTGCCTATGACACAGAAAAGGACCGATCATTTGGATAAATATCAGACTAGAAATTTATGGGGACCGGATTATGCTATCACACCGATCCAAACACTTAATTGATTGATTGATTGATTAATCCTAACCCACCCTGTCTACTCCATCTGCCTTCTCGCTAACCATCCGACCTCCTGTCTCTCCCCACTCCAGGCCATACTTCACTCTGCTGTCCAGATCATTTTTATTACCAAGCATTCAGTCCATGTCTCCCTCCTCCTTAAGAACCTCCAGTTGTTGCCCATGCACGTCTGCATCCAACAGAAAATCCTTACCATCGACTTTAAAGCCCACAATCAGCTCTCCCCATTCTACCTCATTCATTCATTCAATCATATTTATTGAGCACTTACTTGTGCAGAGCACTGTACTAAGCGCTTGGGAAGTACAAGTTGGTACTTCACTGATCTCCTACTACAGCCCGGCCAACCCACTCTGCTCCTCCTGCACCAGTTTACTTATGGTACTAAAAACTCAGCTGGCTTCTACAGCTGAAGTTGATCTTGCTTCTGCCTTGTGCTTCCACTCACTAAACACCATGTTCCCCTTCTGAACTACCTCTTCTCCTTCCGCTTTCTCTTCTTCTTCCTCTTCCTCCTCTTCTTCCTTTTTCTCCCTTCTTCTTCTTCTTATTCAGTCATTCAATCATGTTTATTGAGAGCTTACTATGCACTTGAGAGGGTACAGTACAACAGATTTAAAAGTCACATTCCTTGCCCATAGCAAAATGATGATGATGATCATATTTGTAAAGTGCTTATTATGTGCCAAACATGGTTCTAAGCGCTGGGGTAGATTAATCGGGTCGGATGCGGTCTCTGTCCCATATGGGGCTCACAGACCAAGGCAGAAGGAGAATAGATATTGAATCCCCATTTTACAGGGACTCTGGTTGCAGGGATTTGAGATTCCCCCGCTATAAGCTCGCTGTGAGCAGAGAATATGCCTCCCAACTCAGCTGGTACTCTTCCAAGTGCTTAGCCCAGTGCCCTGCATGCAGTAAGTGCTCAATAAATATGACTGATGGATTGATTAATGCTGAGTGCTTTCCTTCTGAGTCTCCTGTGAAAGTGGCTGAATTAGCGAATGTCCCTGGGTCTTTCTCAGGATTAAAGGTGTTCCTATTGTCAGGAAATTTGCCTACCAACCCTGCTGCATTGTACTCTCCCAAGCACTCAGTACAGTACTCTGCAACCAGTAAGTGCTCAATAAATACTTACTATATTTATTATTTATTATTATTATATACTAATTATATATAATTATTATATTATTCATTATTGTACTATATACAATGAATTGAGTGATGAGAGGGCCCAGGGGTCGCAATGATTTAGAAACCAATCCGTGAGCTTCATTACTGGATGAATTGCCCTGCGTTTGTGCTCCCTCCCCGATCACTGAATTGGAAGAGTAAGAAATTTTGGTCTTTGTTTTGGTTATTTGTTTTTTAAAATGGCTTTTTTTAAGGACTTGCTACATGCCAGGCACTATTCTAAGCTCTGGGGTGGATACAAATTAATCAAGTTGATCCCTGTCCCACATGGGGCTCAAAATCTCGATCCTCATTTTACAGCCAGGACCATGCTCTAGCCATTAAGCAACACTACCTCGCTACGGTTTAGCTACCACCAGTATCAAAGGATTCCCTAGGGCACTTTACAACCAATGCACATCAGCTGCTGCCACTTTTCTCCTTTTTCCTTGCCTTTACTCCAGATTTTCCATTTTTTCTGCATCGAATAGCGACTCGGCGTGCTTAATTCTGTACTCGTAGACAGGAGTGTAGACCCCGTCGAGACTCAATAGGTGTATCTCTTCAGAGCAGACAAGAACAGCAACTACAAAGAGTTTTGACAAATCCACCCTTTCCTTAATAGTCTCACCGTTGCTCGCTCTCCTTGTCACAATTCAATGGGGCAGGACTCCGTGGTGTGAGAGAAACGGCCTAGCCTAGTGGTCTGGGAATCAGAAGGACCTGGGTTCTAATTCCAGTTCCACCATTCGTCTGCTGTGTGACCCTGGCAAGTCGTTTCACTGTCAGCGCCTCAGTGATCTCATCTGTCAAATGGGGATGAAGACTGTGAGTCCCATGTGGAACAGGGAGGGTGTCCCACTTGATTAGCCTCTATCTTCCCCAGCTTTTAGTACATTGCCTGGCACATAGTAAGCGCTTAATAAATACCACTGAAAAAGAAAAAAAGGGAGAACCCCGGGCCAAAAGAGGTCTGTTGAAGAGCCCATCCTTGTGGGGGCCGAAGGAGACCAGGAGCCCAATCCTCAGATGAAGCCTGAGGAGATTGACAGCCCTGAACTTCCTCCCAACACCACTTTCAGCCGGCTTGCATTCTGGACACTGCTCCGAATTGTGGCAGTTTTTAAGCACTTACTATGTGCCGAACGCTGTGCTGAGCCCTGGAGTAGATAATAATGATGGCATTTGTTAAGCGCTTACTATGTGCAGAGCACTGTTCTAAGCGCTGGGGGGGTTACAAGGTGATCAAGTTGTCTGACGTGGGGCTCACAGTCTTAATCCCCATTTTACAGATGAGGTAACTGAGGCTCAGAGAAGTGAAGTGACTTGCCCAAGGTCACACAGCAGACATGTGGTGGAGTCGGGATGCGAACCCATGACCTCTGACTCCAAAGCCCGGGCTCTTTCCACTGAGCCACGCTGCTCCAATCAGATCAGATATACCCCCCTGTCCTACATGGGGCTCACAGCCTAAGGGGGAGGGAGAGCAGGTATTGAATCCCCATTTTACAGATCAGGAAACTGAGGCACAGAGAAGGAAAGGGACTTGCCTAATGTCACATGACAAGCAGGTGGCAGAACTTGGATTAGAACCCAGGTGTTTTGTTTTGTTTTGTTCTTATGTTTTGTTCTTATATTTTGTTTTGTTCTCTGTCTCCCTCTTCTAGACTGTGAGCCCACTGTTGGGTAGGGACCGTCTCTATAATGTTGCCAACTTGTACTTCCCAAGCACTTAGTACAGTGCTCTGCACACAGTAAGCGCTCAATAAATATAACTGAAAGAATGAATGAGGTGTTCTGAATCCCAGTCCTGTGCTCAACCTTTAAACCATTAATTTCCATTGAGAAAGAACTCTTTCCCCAAGTTTAGTACAGTGATTTGCCCACTATAATCATTTCATAAATATTACCAATACTAGAGAAGCAGCATGGCTCAGTGGAAAGAGCACGGGCTTTGGAGACGGATGTCATGGGTTCAAATCTCCACCACATGCCTGCTGTGTGACCTTGAGCAAGTCACTTCACTTCCCCGAGCCTCAGTTACCTCATCTGTAAAATGGGGATTAAGACTGTGAGCCCCCCGTGGGACAACCTGATCACTTTGTATCCCCCCCAGCGCTTAGAACAGTGCTTTGCACATAGTAAGCGCTAAACAAATGCCATCATTGAATTAATTAAATTAAATTACCACTACTATTACTACTGCTAGTACTACTGTGACAACTATCAATCAATCACTCAGTCATACTTATTGGGTGCTCACTGTGTGCGGAGCACTGTACAAAGAACTTGGGGGAGTATATTCCAATATAATAGATGTATTCCCTGCCCATGAGGAGCCACAGTCTAGAGAATCTACTGCTGTTATGCCTCGAAGGCAAAATTATCTTTGTCTGTAGAGAAAAAACAGAACATAAAGCTGAAGTTTAAGCTCTTTGCTCCAGCAAATGCTGACTGCCTGCTATATTTCAGAATAGACAAAGAACAAGTCATGCAACACAGCACCGATAGTGCCTAATTAACAAGATAAACAAATAATAACCACGGCCCTGGGAGACAGAGGACCTGGCTTCTAAACCCGGCTCTGCCACTCGTCTGCTGTGAGATCTCAGATAAGTCACTTAACTTTTCTGTGCCTCAGTTACCTCATCTGTAAAATGGGGATTAAGACCGTGAGCCCCATGGGGGACAGGGACTGTGTCCAACCGGATTATCTTGTATCTACCCTGGAGCTTAGTATAGCCCCGGAAACACAGTAAGCAAAAAAAAAAAATCAACAAAATAGGAACCAAAAATTGAAGGCCCAGAAATCTAATTTTCTAGCTCTATATCAACCCATATTGGAAGGTGGCTCTCCTAAAGCGTATTTCACAAATTGCTCATCTTTCAGCAATCTTGTCTTTGCCGAGGGGATCCAATCCCCGGGTCCAAACTAATGAGGCTCCAGATTTTGGGATCCAGGAATTTTACTTCTTTATGCCAGGTCAATTAGTTAGTCAGAATTGCCTGGACAGTAAACCCAGATCAGTCATTATTCTAGGTACACATAGATGGGCTAAGGATCTTTTCGCCTGTGAAATTTGGAAAAATAATTCTATATTCTTTTATTTTACGTTATTCAAATTTGAGAAATAATTTCAAAATGAGCTGGCCAGGCCATGGAGATCACTAATAATATCTGCCATACCCAGTATCAGAAGTAATTGGGTTTCTAATTCTCTGATCAAATCAAATAATCCTCTTTCTACCTGACTAAAATGACCTCCTAGAGTTCATGGACTCTTTCTAATAATTATCCTCCTCCCGTGTCTCTGAACTTCAGGTCACGGTTCTCTGTAGTGCAGAGTAAGGATATTAAAACTAGAGCTCTGGTTCTCCATTTCACCCAGAATACCTTAAATGCAAGTCCAGTTCAATCAACTTTTAAATGAAAGTGATAGTTGGAAACTACAGCGTAGTAAAGTGGTGGATATGGGAATAGAACCCAGATCCTCTAATTTCCAAGCCTGTGCTGTATCCACAAGGCCACGCTACTTCTAAAATTGTCAAATTTAAACCTGAATGGCATTTATTATGTATATATATATATATACATACATATACATATATGTGTATATACATACATAATAAACTTAGTACAGTGATCTACATACAGCGATCATTAAATAAATACTATTTCCAACAGTACTATTACTAGTAGAAAAGCAGCATGGCGTAAAGAGACCGGGCTTGGGAGTCAGAGAATGTGGGTTCTAATTCCGCTTCTGCCATTTGTCTGCTGTATGACCTTGGGCAAGTCACTTAACTTCTCTGTGCCGCAGTTACCTCATCTGTAAAATGGGGATTAAAAGCGTGAGCCTCACGAGGGACAACCTGATTACCCTGAATCTACCCCAGCCCTTAGAACAGTGCTTGGACATGTAGTAAGTGCTTAACAAGTACCATAATTATTATCATTACTATTATTACTTCTGTTACTGCTACTATGACAACTACTGTTATTCTTCAAGGACACAATTCTCTTTGCCAAAAGAGAATAGTAACAATAATAATTATGGCACTTGTTAAGCTCTCACTATATGCCAATCACTGTTCTAAGCGCTGGGGTCGATACAAGTCAATCAGGTTGGACACAGTCCCTGCCCCACATGAGGCTCACACTCTTAACCTCCGTTTTACAGATGAGGTAACTGAGGCACAGAGAAGTAAAGTGACTAGCCCAAGGTCACAAAGCAAACAAGTGGCGGGGCTGGGATTAGAAATCAGGTCCTTCTGACTCCCAAGTCTGTGCTCTACCCTCTAAGCCACGCTACTTCTCTGATCCAGGAATTTATAAGAAACAGGATTATAACAATAATGCGATTGCCTTTCAACACAAGGCTCCCTGAAGTTACATCTTACCTCGCTTATCACCTTGAGCCGGCCGTGCCTCAGTGGTAAATCCTGGAGCCGGGTCTGCCTCTGTGGTAGACGCAGGTCTCACCATCTTGTAGATAGTCGGGACACCGCCACTGTTTCATGTCCCTTTGGGTTTGATCCGAAACTTGAAATTATCTTGGTGGATTGTAAGCTCCTTGAGAGCAAGGGATCACACCTGCCAACTCTAAAAGAACAGTGTGGTCTACTGTAAAGAGCCTGGGCCTTGGAGTCTGAGGACCTGGGTTCTAATTCTGGCTCTGCCTCTTGCCCGCTGTGCAGCCCTGGGCAAGTCACTTAACTCCTCTGGGCCTCAATTTCCTCTTCTGTAAAATGTCTGTTCTTCTTCCTACTTAGACTGTGGGGCCCGGACTGTCACTGACCTGATTATCTCTTATCTACACACCAGCACCAAGTACAATAAAAACCACAATTATTATTGTCCTCTCCCAAGGACTTAGTACACCGCTCTCCACACAGAAAGCATTCAGTTAATACCACTGACTGATTGACTGGTTGACAGAAAAGTTGAAGAACTGAAATTTAGTGGGACATATAGTACAAGGGAAAGATTTCTGTTTTGCGACTGGCTTTTATTCACGTTCTTTTGACCTTGTTATTTGATACAAGCTTGATGACTGCTGATTGCCGTTCATTATCTTACTTAATACTCGAGCTATCTTTAGCTTTAGCAAAATCACTTTTATCACTTTTCTTACGGGAAACGAAAAGACCGTGTGTCTTCCGGACCAAATGCCCTCTTCCCAAGGGAAGAGTTGGGATGCAGAAATCCCTTCCGAAACACAGCTTTCTGACCAAGCAGAGAGAACGGCTGTTTAGGGACGATTGAACGCTAATTCCCAGAGGTTTGTAGAATTGGTAGTGCCCTCAAGGACTTTCTAATCTAGCGGTCCACTAGCCAACCTGAGAAGGCCCACAACGATTCCTTCGAAGTCGGGTATCAGGTAGTTGCGGGACAGGGAAGCAGACATCAAAAATCAGCTTGAATGTCAAGGTGAAATTCTTGCTGGGTGAAAGACGCAATAGAAGAAAGATCTTTTCTAGGCAGGAAGTGCATGAATTAAAAGAGGTCTATAACTGGATTTCTGTTAAGACTCGGGGAACTAACAAACACAACTTTTCAACTGGGAAGAAAGTCCTCTTGAACTGAATTAGCATTTCCACCTTCGTTTTTCAGAAAGTGAGACGTGTAGCTTCTGAAGGAAACCAGGAACAACGAAATGAGTGATATTTGCATTTGTGAGTCCTTATGTTGAAATGCTTACAAAAGATGACATCGCTTTTCAAGGGAAGTAAAGTGAAAGAACTGGGCTTAATCTTGGGGGTTTTTTATTCAAAAAAAAATCACTCTGAAGGCTGACTTTGATTTGTCCATATCAGATCCCATGACCCTTTGGCATCAGTCTGCCAAATGCAGGTATTTTCAGCCCAATCAAGAATGTGTCCTTCCCTCATCCCTAAACTCTGAGAACAGCGATCTCCCACAAAGGTCTGCCGAGTAGAGTTATCTTCATGGTCCTAGAAGACAATAGCATTGGTAACTTCAACTCTAGATTCATTCATTCATTCATTCATTCAATCATATTTATTGAGCGTTTACTGTGTGCAGAGCACTGTACTAAGCGCTTGGGAAGTACAAGTTGGCAACATATAGAGACGGTCCCTACCCAACAGTGGGCTCACAGTCGCATTCATTCATTCATTCAATTGTGTTTATTGAGTGCTTACTGTGTGCAGAGCACTGTACTAAGCGCTTGGGAAGTACAAGTTGGCAACATATAGAGACGGTTCATACCCAACAATGGGCTCGCAGTCTAGAAGGGAGATCAGTCTCCCTAGCGTGGCTCAGTGGGAAGAGCACGGGCTTGAGAGCCAGAGGTCATGGGTTCTAATCCTACCTCCGCCACTTCAATCAATCAATCAATCGTGTTTATTGAGCGCTTACTGTGTGCAGAGCAATCAATCAATCAATCAATCGTATTTATTGAGCGCATACTATGTGCAGAGCACTGTACTAAGCGCTTGGGAAGTACAAATTGGCAACACATAGAGACAGTCCCTACCCAACAGTGGGCTCACAGTCTAAAAGGGGGAGACAGAGAACAGAACCAAACATACCAACAAAATAAAATAAATAGGATAGAAATGTACAAGTAAAATAAATAAATAAATAAATAAATAGAGTAATAAATATGTACAACCATATATACATATATACAGGTGCTGTGGGGAAGGGAAGGAGGTAAGATGGGGGAATGGAGAGGGGGACGAGGGGGAGAGGAAGGAAGGGGCTCAGTCTGGGAAGGCCTCCTGGAGGAGGTGAGCTCTCAGCAGGGCCTTGAAGGGAGGAAGAGAGCTAGCTTGGTGGAGGGGACTGTAGTAAGTGCTTGGGAAGTACTTATCAGCTGCGTGACTTTGGGCAAGTCACTTCACTTCTCTGGGCCTCAGTTACCTCATCTGTAAAATGGGGATGAAGACTGTGAACCCCTCGTGGTACAACCTGATCACCTTGTATCACCCTCAGCGCTTAGAATAGTGCTTGGCACATAGTAAGCGCTTAACAAATGCCATCATTATTATCATTATTATTGGCGACCCCTCGGATATCACCGTTTCGCCCCTTCCTTCAACCGGAAGTGAGCGGTACATATTACCCAAACTCCCCATGAAACCCAACTGCCGGCGTTGCTATTTCTAGGCCGGAAAGAGACTCTTTGAACCGAATGTGAATGTCGTGTCTTTTCAACTTCTGCCTCAACAAAGGAAGCAGCAGGATTCCCGTACTGTATAATAACTGTCAGAAACAATTTCTGCTCTGGAAGCGAGGTGAAGCGAAATGTCAAAATATTTGAATCCGTCGCATTGAGGAGATCTTTTAAATTAACGGAGGCTGGAGGAGAAAAATCCATGCTCTCGTCTAATAAATATGCATGGAGTGGAAGGGAAGCAAGCATCCTAATAAAGTGCAGCCCTACTTCATTAATATGTGATAGAATCAAAACAATAAAACACCCTAATTATTAGGTAAAAGGATGCCAGCATTGGTCTTCTACCTTGAATGCGTAATTCACCATAAATTTGGGTAAGGCTAGAGGCAGGAAGTTAGTCAACTTGGTTCATCGAATGGCTGGGTCTGTGGAAGCAATTCCCCCATCTCGACTGTAAGCTCCTTGTGGGCTGGGAATGTGTCTGTTTATTGTCGTACTGTGTTCTCCCAAGTGCACACAGTAAGCGCTCAATAAATACGATTGATTGATTAAGTGCTCAGTAAATGCAATTGAATGAATACAACTTTGACAAGGCAGCAGGCCTCTCTAGCTCTCAGGCTTGGGCAGTTGTGAACTCATCAGTCTCACCCATCTCGCCCACTTTGGTCAGTTCTGGCCACAAATGGCGAAGCGAGAGTGACCAGAGAAGTCTCTTCCCGCGAGCCCGTGGTCCGTTGGTGGGTTTTGAACAACGCCCCAAAGGATCAGTCCCTGGCTAGATAAAGGCGCCTGACGAAAACTCGATCTTAAGCCATTTTCAAACAGTATCGTGTCCAGGGAGGAACAGGCCCATTTTGAAAAGTCTGCGCCTCAGTTCCCTCGTCTGTGAAATGGGGATTAAAACTGGGAGCCCCGCGTGGGACATGGACTGTGTCCAAATTGATTAGCTTGGATTTACAATAGCGCTTAGAAGAGTGCCTGGCACATAATAAGTGCTTAAGAAATGCCATTAAAAAATCCCTCAAATAGATTTAACAATTTCCATTTTCATTCATTTCAATTTGAGTGGAGATTTTGGCACAGGTGACTATAATATCCCTTTTTCCTCAGCAGGAGACTGAAACCTGCATCTTCCTAGAAATCAGTAGTGCCTAGGCACCGATGACTTGGCAGACAGGCTGTGTGAAACTGTAGCTACATGAAGAATTAGCCCACAGTTGTTTATTTTCATTCCCCTAGAAAGTCTTCAAATATATGGGCAGTCAGTCAGTGAGTCAATCGTGTTTATTGTGCACTTCCAGTGTGAAGAGCACTGTAATAAGCGCTTAGAAGATAGAACATTATAATAGACATATTCCCTGCCCCTAAAGCGAACTTGCAATCTAGAAAGGGAGACAGACATTGATATACATTTAAAATTACAGATATGTACATGGTCTGAGTTATTTCACTTCTCTGGGCCTCAGTTACCTCATCTGTGAAATGGGGATTGAGACTGTGAACCCCACATGAGACAGGGACTGTGTCTGACCCGAATGGCTTGGAGTAATGATGATGGCATTTGTTAAGCGCTTCCTATGTGCCAAGCACTGTTCTTAGTACAGTGCTTGGCACATAGGAAGTGCTAAACAAATCATCATCATCATCAATCATATTTATTGAGTGCTTACTATGTGCACAGCACTGTACTAAGCGCTTGGGAAATACAAATTGGCAACATATAGAGACAGTCCCTACCCAACAGTGGGCTCACAGTCTAAAAGACCACAAATACCACAATTATTATTATTCCTTTGCTAAAATTGCTCAGCTCATCTTACTGTAACACACACAAATAGTGGCTTACAAGTCCAGGGCACCTGGTCCTTTATGGTGAATTGTTATTTTTGCTACGAATATTAGTAACAATAATAATAATAATAATTATTATTATTATTATTAAGAAGAAGAAGTCGATTCTCTAAATGACCGAGGACTTGTGCCCAGAGTTGGATGATAGGACAACTGGGAGGCTTAGGAAGTTATGATCCCCTTGAAAATGAAAGGCTTCTGATTAACTTTTGCTCTTCAGATTCTTCAATTCAAAACACTGGTTAGTGATTCTCCCCCTCCCACCCCTTCCTCTGCTTTCTACCCCCAGGCTTGCCCGGATTGATGGATAAATCTGAAACCCAGACACCTAGATCCGGGAAAATTGGAGGTAATTGGGTGGTCTCCAGGGAGATTAGCGGGGAAAGGTCTTGTGGGGCGGGAAGGGGACCTGTTTCCTTCAATTCCTTTTCTTCTTCCCCATCCTTTCTTTGCTCAGGCATACAACTAGCTGACCCATTTACTCTGTAGGCCACAGGGACTAAGTAGAAAACCCTGTCTCTAGACTGTAAGCTTACTGTGGGCAGAGAATGTGCCTACAAACAATGAATCAACAAATCAATCATATTTGTGGGCAGATCACCATACTAAGCACTTGGGAGCGTACCCTAAGCCTAACCCTAACAGATTTTTTTTTTCCAGTTAAAGACACAGATAAGCCTTGCTCTTCCGCCTGTAGAATAAGAATGGTCTCTTCAGGTACACTAACCCCAAATAAATTGCATGTAAATGGAAGCCACACAAGTTGTTTACTGGGGTATTTATTGAAAAACCCTGGCTAGTGCCCTTAATTCATTTCTTGACAATAGCATGTTAAGTGAAAGCCGACGTACTTCCTAAGCGCTTAGTACAGTGCTCTGCACACAGTAAGTGCTCAATAAATATGATTGAAAGAATGAAAGAGCACCAAATGAAGCAGTTTCTCATAGGAAACAATGAGGAGTACCTCAACCCATTCCCGAGATCCAAATCATTGATGAAAGCAGTAGAAGTATATTTTTGCTGACACGATTGAATAGCACCGTAAAGAGGTACCTAGGCCTAGAAGTGAGGACAACCTCTGTTCTAAGCCCAGCTCCACCATTTGTCTGCTGTGTGACCTCAAGTAAGTCACTTCACTTCTCTGGGCCTCAGTTCCCTCATCTGTAAAATGGGGATTAAGACTATGAACCACCTGTGGGACATGGACCATCTCTGACTTGATTTAACTTTTATCTTCCCCACTGCTTGGTACAGTGCCTAACAAATGTCATAAACTAAAATTAGCAGACAGGACCCCTGCCCTTAATGAGCTTAAAGTCTAGAGGGGGAGGCAAACATTAACATAAATGATTTAGAATATATAATTTCTTTACTACTATTTTACACACAGGTAGGCAATGGGGAAAGGAAGCGTCTATCGATCTCTGCTAACATAATAATGATGGCATTTATTAAGCACTTACTATGTGCAAAGCACTGTTCTAAGCGCTCTTTCTCCAGAGTGATTGGACCAAGAAATCAGATTAGAGTGCCATTTGGTACCATGTCTCCTGTAGATTTTAGATCTCCAAATACTTAGCTCCTCTTCTTGCATCTAAAATGACCTCAGAAGAGCACCTAATCCGATCAGAGATTGTGCCCAGTCAAACAAATAATGGCCTTATTACATAATCATTATATAGTGTTTAGGGAAATAATATTTTACACATAAGTATTAATGCCTATAGCCAGTTGAATAAGAGTTTCATTCCTCCACATGTCAATGTAATTCTCCACATTACCCTTCTCTGAACCCAGAGCCTATAGAAACAGAGGAGATAATCAGATTTTGTTAGTGAGTGGCTGAAGGCAAGAGGAAAAAACGGTGAGGAGAAGTACACAAAATTGTCTCTCTCCAGTACAAAGGGAAACTGGAGTATCAACCATCCTCAAATGTGTTTATTTTAGCTCCCCCACCGTGTGTCACACAATCACTGGAAATAGACAATTGATTACACAATCTCACCCATTCAGCTGCTCATTCAGGAGAAGTCCCGTCTGTATTTTTGGAAATATTGTGTCCCGCTCTCTTAGGAAGAAGCTCGATAATCTTATTTTTACTTTAGCGAGCGCTACGGCCGATGTGTTCCTGATTTCAGCAGGCCCAGATCTAGTAACAGCTTGCCTCCCGTTAGCATTTCCGCCATCTGGATCAGATGCTAACCTTCTCACTGTACCTGCCTCTGTCCTGGAACGCCCTCCCTCCTCAAATCCAACAATGACTCTCCCCACCTTCTAAGCCTTATTGAAGGCACATCTCCTTCCCAAGTGCTTCGTACAGTGCTCTGCACACATTAAGCGCTCAATAAATACGATTGAATGAATGAATGAATCTCCTCCAAGAAGCCTTCCCTGACAAAGGCCTTCTTTCCTCTTCTCCCTCTCCCTTCTGTGTCACCCTGACTCGCTCCCTTTATTCATTCCATCTCCCAGCCCCATGGCACCTTACACCCATACCTGTAATCTATTTATTTCTATTAATGTAGGTCTCCCCCTCTAGACTGTAAGCTCATTGTGGGCAGGGAATATGTCTGTTTATCGTTCTATTGTTCTCTTTCAAGCACTTAGTTCAGTGCTGTGCACACAGTAAGTACTCAATTAATATGATGAATATGAATGAATGAAAGGTGCCGATGAAATTAAATCAGCGTTTAGAACAGTGCTTTGCATAGTAAGCGCTTAATAAATGCCATCATTATTATTATTATTACCTAGATGCTGCATTTACAAAGTCAATAGATCTGAAGGTATTAGGTGATTTGCCTTATAATGCTTTATAATAATAAATAATAATAATAATAATAATAATGGTGGCATTTGTTAAGTGCTTACTATGCGCGAAGCACTATTCTAAGTGCTGGGGGAATGCAAGGTGATCAGGTTGTCCCAGGTGGGGCTCACAGTCTTAATCCCCATTTCCCAGATGAGGGAACTGAGGCCCAGAGAAGTGAAGTGACTTGCCCAAAGTCACACAGCTGACAAGTGGCAGAGCTGGGATTGGAACCCATGACTCAAGCCCGTTTTCTTTCCACTGAGCCACGCTGCTTCTCTACTCCATAATAATGGGCTTGGTATTGCTAGAGACAGTACTGACCAAGAAAATTCCATGAGCAGAGTACTATAGTAAGTGCTTTGGGAACACAAAGAAGTAATAAAAGACACAATCTTGAAGGAACAGTTTGGCCTAGTGGATGGAGCATAGTGGATGACTCCCATAGGTGGGAGTCAGAGGACCTTTGTTCTAATCCTGGTTCTGCCACTTATCTGCTCTGTGACCTTGGGCAAATCTCTTAACTGCTCTGGGCCTCAGTAAAATGGGAATTAAGATTGGAACCCAAGTGGGACATGGACTGTGTCCAACCTGATTAGCTTGTACCTAACCTAGTGCTTAGTAGCATGCGTGGCACATAGTCAGTGTTTATCAAGTACCATTAAACACCCACAGACACATACATACACACACACAAAAAGGGAAAAAATCCCTGCCCTAGGAGAGCTTTCCATCTAACAGAGGAGCTTGTGGATGTAAACTGATGAATACAGGGAGTGAGTGGAATCAATCAATCAATCAATCAATCGTATTTATTGAGCACTTACTGTGTGCAGAGCACTGTACTTAGCGCTTGGGAAGTACAAGTTGGCAACATATAGAGACAGTCCCTACCCAACAGTGGGCTCACAGTCTAAAAGGGGGAGACAGAGAACAAAACCAAACATACTAACAAAATAAAATAGAATAGATATGTACAAGTAAAATAAATAGAGTAATAAATATGTACAAACATATATACATATATACAGGTGCTGTGGGGAAGGGAAGGAGGTAAGATGGGGAGGATGGAGAGGTGGATGAGGGGGAGAGGAAGGAAGGGGCTCAGTTTGGGAATGGGTTTGGGATTCAGGACATCTGGATTAATATTTAGATTTCTTCATCAGTCAGCAGTATTTATTGAGCACTTACTGTGAGCAGAGCCCTGTACTAAGCGCTGGGGAGAGTACAATAGAACAATAAACAGACACATTCCGTGCCCATGATAAGCTTACAGTCTAGAGGGTGAAGAGATGCTGTGTTTTGATGCTTTGGATTTGCTGTTAGCTTGAGATCAGAGGGTATTAACTGATAGGTGGGGTGGGTCTCCACTCCACATTTGGCTGCAGTAAGGAACGGCATGGCCTAATAATAATAATAATAATAATGGTATTTGTTAAGTGCTATGTGCAGAGCACTGTTCTAAGCGCTGGGGGGGATACAAGGTGATCAGGTTGCCCCACGTAGGGCTCACAATCAATCCCCATTTTACAGATGAGGTAACTGAGGCTCAGAGAAGTTAAGTGACTTACCCAAGGTCACACAGCCGTCGTGTGGTGGAGTCGGGATTCGAACCCCTGACCTCTGACTCCAAAGCCCGTGCTCTTTTCACTGAGCCACGCTGCTTCTAATGGAAAAAGAGCTGGGGCCTGGGAGACACAGGACTTGGGTTCTGTTCCCAGCTCCGCCAGGCGCCTGTTGTGAGACCTTGGGCTAGTCATTTAACCTCTCTTTGCCTCATCTGGACAATGGAAATTCAGTACCTGTTCTCCCTCCTATTTGGACTGTGGTCCCTATGGGGGACAAGGACTGTGCCCGGCCTGATTAACTTGTATCTGCCCCAGCACAATACAAAAAGAAAATAACTTGGGAAGCAGCGTGCCTAGCGAATAGAGCACAAGCCTGGGAGTTAGAGGATCTGAGTTTTAATAACATCTGCAACTTGTCAACTGTGTGACCTGGGGCATGTCACCTCACTTCTCTGGGCCTCAGTTCTCTCATCTGTAAAATGGGGATTAAAACCATGAGCCCCATGTGGGACATGGACTAAGTCCAACCTGATTATATATATATATAATATATATGTATATATGTATGTATGCGTATGCATATATGTTTGTACATATTTATTACTCTATTTATTTTGCTTGTACATATCTATTCTATTTATTTTATTTTGTTAATATGTTTGGTTTTGTTCTCTGACTCCCCCTTCTAGACTGTGAGCCCACTGTTGGGTAGGGATCGTCTCTATATGTTGCCAACTTGTACTTCCCAAGTGCTTAGTACAGTGCTCTGCACACAGTAAGCGCTCAATAAATACGATTAATTGATTGATTGATTGATTAGCTTGTATCTACCCCAGTGCTTAGTATAGTGCCTGGCACATCGTAAGTGCTTAACAAATACCATTTTTTTTTAAGTGCTAGAGATGGCACTAATAGGCAGACATCTAAATAGGGATTCAAGGGACGGACACCTGGCTAAAGACCCAACAGAAAGATTCACAAGGAAAGTTCTGCTGACAAAAGGTACATTTTGTTGAGTATTTTTCCGAGTTACAGTACAGTAAATAAAGTGACCCCGAAATCAGAACAGATGTACAGCAAGGGCTAATTTATAAAAAGAAGAATTAGAAGATGGCACTGTAGAATTTTAATGAAGAAATGGCCCGCCCATTTATTTACCTACTTCCAAATGTTAAGAAGCCACTGCAGTGATAATTGCTGAATTTCTATATTTATGGAAAACTGGCCTTTCAGAAGTATCGAATTGTGATATCTGCACGTATGCTAGGTTTCTAAAATTTCTGTAGATCAATTTGGTAATTACTTCTGAAATTATGAGTTAACTCTAAATCATTTTCTAAGGTATAAGCTCGTTGTGGGCAGGTAATGTATCTACCAACTCTGATATATTGTACTCTCCCGAGCGCTTAGCACATTGTTCAGGTCACAGAAGGGCTCAATAAATATGATGGATTGATTGACTGATTAGAGAAATAAGGAAGGGGAGTGATATGTATTGGTTAAAATATCTGGGACCAAAAAAGATTCCTCAAGGACTGGGTTCAAACTGAGGTCAATGATGAGTCTCTCCATGCCAGGTCATTGGAAGTCTTTTTCATATCAGTTCAAACATAGAATCAGTTCTACCATTTTAGTCAGTCAACTGTATTTATTGAGCACTTACAGTGTTTAGAGCACTGTGTTAAATGCTTGGGAGACTACAATATAACAGACACATTCCCTGCCCACAACAAGTTTACGGTCTAGAGAGGGAGATATGCGTTAACATAAATTATAGATACGTACGTAAGTGCTGGGAGGCTGGGAAAGGGATGAATAAAAGGAGAAAGTCAGGGTGACGGAGAAGGGAATGAAAGAAAAGGAAAAGAAGGCTTAGTCAGGGAAGGCCTCTTGGAGGAGATGTGTCTTCAATAAAGCATTGAACGGGGCCGGGGTAGGGGGGAAGAGTATTTGCCTGTCCGATATGCAGAGGGAGGGCGTTCCAGGACAGAGGTCAGTGGAAAGATAGATGAGATGGAGGCCCAGTGAGAAAGTTAACATTAGAGGAGCCAAGTGTGCCGGCTGGGTTGTGGTAGGAGAATAGCGCGATGAGGTAAGAGGGGGCAAGGTGATAGAGGACTTTAAAGCCAACGGTAAGGTGTTTCTGCTTCATGCTAATGTGGAGGGCAACCACCGGAGGTTCTCGAGGACTGGGGAAATACTGGGGAAACAGGGACTGAACGTTTTTGTAGAAAAATGATCCGGGCGGAAGAGTGAAATACGGACTGGAGTGGGGAGAGACGGGAGACAGGGAGGTCAGCAAGGAGGCTGATACAGTCATCAAGCAGTGGTATGAAAAGTGATTGGATTAACATGGTAGCCGTTTAGATGTAGGGGAAAGGGTGGATTTTAATGAGCAACGTCGGCTCGCTCAAGGTCTAAAATTGCTGACCTTCTTGCCCTTATCACAGAGACCTCAAACCAGTGTAGAGGACGGGGATGGCAGAGAGAGATGGATAATTCTGCAGCTTCTCAGTAGGACAGCCCCACTAACACAGGGATAGATAAGTCAAAAAACAGTGGCTCCATCTTCCATCTCATCATTAAGGGTCTAGTGAAGGGCATACCCAGACACGACTTTATCCACCCCAGTCTAAGAGAAGCGGTGTGGCCTAGTGGAAAGAGCCGAGGCCTTGGAGTGAGAAGGATCTGGGTTCTAATCCTGACCCTGCCACTCATCTGCTGTGAGACCTTGGCAAGCCACTTCTCTGGGCCTCAGTTAGCTGCAAAATGGGGATGGAGACTGTGACAAGGATCTGTGTCCAACCCGATTTGTTTGTATCCACCCTGGCGCATAGCACAGTGCCTGGTACCTAGTAAATGCATAACAAATACCATAATTATTATTATATAGGCAGATAAAGAATCTCGGTCTGTAATCTTGCGAAGAAAACTGCGATTTTCCCTAAAGGCATGGTAGACCCATGAAGTTTTCAGCCAGAGGAATCAGCCCAAATCTCCCAGCTTGGGCCTCCAACTTTTTGAAACCAGTGCGCTCACCGGATTTGCGCGTTGGCTTGAGCTTTCGGCGTTTGGTGATGTGACCACACTCCCCACCGGGAGCCGAGCTGAACTCTGTTCTGCTTTCCTCCCCAGAAACATCACTGTCAGAAGCCGGTCCCTTAATGAAGGGAAATGTACTCTGCCGGCTCTGAGTCTAATGAGCATCTTCTCTTAGGCTTCACGCTAGAGGAGAGAAAAATGTGCCAGATGAATCAGCTCCAGCTGGGCTCGACTTCTGGATCCCCCCATCATCTCTCCCCATCTCAGCAGCTTGTCTGATTTCCTGACTGCCCCTCAAGGGGCTCTTGGAGACCCCCCCGCCCCTTTCCCCAGAATTTCCAAAACTCTCCTCCCATCCTAGACTTCCCTTGACCTGCTCAGGTGTTAGCAGAGAAGCAGTGTGGCTCAGTGGAAAGAGCACGGGCTTTGGAGTCAGAGATCATGGGTTCAAATCCCGACTTCGCCACTTATCAGCTGTGTGACTTTGGACAAGTCACTTAATTTCTCAATGCCTCAGTTACCTCACCTGTAAAATGGGGATCAAGGCTGTGAGCCCCCCGTGGGACAACCTGATCACCTTGTAACCTCCCCCGCGCTTAGAACAGTGCTTGGCACGTAGTAAGTGCTTAATAAATGCCATAAAAAAGCAGCTGCACCTCCCTTCTTTCCTTCTGCTGTTTTCCCTGCTTCTTCCAGGGAGGGGAATGGGGGTTGTGGGGAGAGGGATAGGAAAGGAAAAACAATAGAGGAAAAGGAAACAGAAGAAGAGCTGAAAGGAGACCCAAAGGGGACACACAGTTAGCGTAGTGGATAGAGCAAGGGTCTGGGAGTCAGGAAGTCCTGGGTTCTAATCCCTGCTCTGCCACTTGTCTGCTGTGTGACCTTGGCCAAGTCACTTCACTTCTCTGGACCTCAGTTACCTCATCTGCAAAATGGGAAATAAGACTCTGAGGCCCATGTGCGACAGGGATTGGGTCCAACCTGATTTACTTGTATTCACTCCAGGGCTTAGTACAGTGCCTGGCACCTAGTAAATGCTTAACGAATACCACATCTCCCCACTTCTCAAGACCCTCCAATGGCTGCCCATTCCTCATCTCATCAAGCAAGGGCTCCTGACCCTTGGCTTTAAGGCATTCAATCGCTGCTCTTTCTCCCTTATTAATAATCCTCACTCCACTCCCACACTAACCCAGCTCACATGCTATTTTAAAGCCAAACTACCCACTGTGCCTCATTTTGCTCTCCCTCTCCTTCTCTCTATCCTATGTGTTAAGCGCTTATTATCTTCCAGGCACTAGATAAAACATAATCATCTGGACACAGTCCACATTATTATTATGGTATTTATTAAGCGCTTACTATGTGCCACATGCTGTTTTAAGCACTGAGGTAGGTACAAGGTAATCAGGTTGTCCCACGTGGGGCTCACAGTCTTCATTCCCATTTTACCAAGGAGGTAACTGAGGCACCGAGAAAAATGGCTTACCCCAGGTCATACAGCAGACAAGTGGCAGAACTGAGATCAGAACCCATGTCCTCTGACTCCCAAGCCCGTGCTCTTTCCACTAAACCATGCTGCTTCTCATCCCACAGTCTTAATCACCATTTTACAGATGAGGTAACCAAGGCACAGACAAATCAAGTGACCCACCCAAGGCCACACAGCAGACAAGTGGAGGACCCTTTGTTCTCACCGTCCCTTTTTCCTGGAACTCAATTTCCCATCCCATCCAGCAAACCTCTCATCTCTCCGTCTTCAAAGCCCTTCTGAAATCACATCTCTTCCAGGAAGTCTTCCCTGATTAACCTTTCATCACCTCACCCTGTTATTCCACTACTGCCACAATTCATTAGTACCTCCACATCATTTCATCACTTGGGTATTGAATCTCTGGCCCTCGTGAGCCCTCCTGAATTCAGTTTGACACCCTGTTGCTGTAATTCAATGTTTGTATCTGTCTCCCACAATGGATTGTAAGCGCCTTGAAGCCAGGGGCTGTGTCTATTAATAAATTATCAGACTAATCAAGCATTCGCTAGAAGGAAACATCCAGTCTCTGTCAAGGTGTATTAGAAATTTGGCTTTTCAGAGCTTCATTCTTTTAAGGGGTCCTCTTCCTCTGAGCCCAGGCATATTATGACAGCGACCAACTGTGAGCCCCATGTGATGATCATTTTCCAGATGAGGTAACAGGCACAGAGAAGTGAAAGGACTTGCCCAAATCACACGGCGGACAAGTGGTAGAGCCGGGATTAGAACCCACATCCTCTGAATCCCAAGCCCGAGCCCTTGCCACTAGGCAATGTATGTGGCTTGAGAAGAAGGAAGATTCAGAAAAACTAATTAATGGATTCCATTTTTGACAGGGACAAGAAGATGGATGAGGCGGCAGTCTGTTTTTGGCAGCAGGTTAGCAAGTGGGAGGTAACAGAGCCATCTCCTCTGTGGGGCACAGTGAGAGGTGTGTAACAGGCTGTGACAGGTTACACTGTCCTCTCACATGGAAGGCCAGGAACTCTGACAGCTGCATCAGTCAGTCAAATCCCCATTTTGTCCCAGAATTTCAACCAACTCGACTTGCGGAATATGCCTTTTCCTTACCCTCTTGGGAGAGATGAGGGGCGGTGAATGTGGATTAAGAGCACGTACCTAAAGTGCTAGATTTCAGATTTATAGCACGGGCCTGGGAGTAGGAAGGTCGTGAATTCTCATCCCGGCTCCGCCATTTGTCTGCTCTATGTCACTTCATTTCTCCGGGCCTCAGTGACCTCATCTGGAAAATGGGGATTGAGACTGTCAGCCCCACATGGGACAGAAACTGTGTCCAACCCAATTTGCTTGTATCCACCCAGTGCTTAGTGCAGTGTTTGGCACATAGTAAGCACTTAACAAATGCCATTATTATTATTATTATTATTATTATTATTATTATTATTAAACCTTCTTTCCCCTCAAAGTGGCTAATGAGGAAAACAACAGCTAAGAATCCTGATGAAAGGGCATGAGCAAAGAAATGGGACCTTTTTTTTTTCTAAAGACCATTTCTTAAGCTTCAATACAATTCAAAACTGTTTCAGAATAGTTCAAGAAAACTAGACAACTGATTTACTTTGTGATAGGGTACTTTTTTTTACTTTTTTGATGTTTAAATCAGGACTTTGAGACACAAAACACTTCATTAGAACCTCAGACACTACTTCATTACCTCAGTTCAACTCACCATAGAGAAGCTTTTTTGGGTATATCACTGTTCATTCTCCTCATCTCCTCTGTCTAGCAAAAACGTGATGTCCTAAATATGGCTACAGTGCTTATAGGTTGACTAAAGTGTAGATATGATGATGATGATGGCATTAGTAAGCGCTCAATAAATACGATTGATGATGATGATGATTTGTTAAGCACGTACTATATGCCAAGCACTGTTCCAAGGTAATCGGGTTGTCCCACGTGGGGCTCACAGTTTTAATCCCCATTTTGCAGATGTGGTAACTGAGGCACAGAGAAGTTAAGTGACTTGCCCAAAATCACACAGCTGATAAGTGGTGGAGCCAGGATTAGAACTCATGACCTCTGACTCCCAAGCCCGTGGTCTTTCCACTTAGCCACAATGCTTCTCCATGCTAAACCTCAGTTTTATTTTCCTGAATGCATTCTCTCTCCTTTTAAGTGATTTATAAGACTGTAAGCTCCTTGTAGGCAGGGATCATTTCTACCTACTCTATTGTAGTCTGATCACAACCTGATCACCTTGTATCCCCCCCAGCGCTTAGAACAGTGCTTTGCACATAGTAAGCACTTAACAAATGCCATCATCATTATTATTATTATTCTCCCAAGCACTGGGGTAGATACAAACAAATCATTTTGTACACAGTCCATGTCCTACATGGGGCTCTCTGCCTTAATCCCCATTTTACAGCAGAGCTAACTGAGGCCCAGAGAAGTGAAGTGACTTGCCCAAAGTTACACAAAAGACGTGGTGGGGCAGGGATTAGAACTCATGACCTTTTGACTGCCAGGCCCTCACTCTATCCATTATGGTGTGCTGCTTCTCTATCAGTTATGCTGAGGATCCTTGTGGAGAGGAAAGTTTACACACAAGCAGAAAGGGCTTCAATTAGTCCAACTGGGGTTCTTTCCAAGAGGCGTTACTAATTAAAACCAATCGATCAATTAATCATATTTATTGAGCACTTAGTTTGGGCAGAACACTGTACTAAGATCTTGGGAGAGTACACCGTAAGAAAGTTTTTATGGCATTTGATAAGCACTCACTATGTGCCAAACACTGTTTTAAGAGTTGGTAGGCTCATTTTTTTTGCCTGTCCCGCCATCAACCCCCGGCCCACGTCCTCCCCCGGGCCTGGAATGCCCTCCCTCTGCCCATCCGCCAAGCTAGCTCTCTTCCTCCCTTCAAGGCCCTACTGAGAGCTCACCTCCTCCAGGAGGCCTTCCCAGACTGAGCCCCTTCCTTCTTCTCCCCCTCGTCCCCCTCTCCATTCCCCTCATCTTACCTCCTTCCCTTCCCTACAGCACCTGTATATATGTATATATGTTTGTACATATTTATTACTCTATTTATTTATTTATTTTACTTGTACATATCTATTCTATTTATTTTATTTTGTTAGTATGTTTGGTTTTGTTCTCTGTCTCCCCCTTTCAGACTGTGAGCCCACTGTTGGGTAGGGACTGTCTCTATATGTTGCCAACTTGTACTTCCCAAACGCTTAGTACAGCGCTCTGTACACAGTAAGCACTCAATAAATACGACTGATTGATTGATTGATTGATTCCCTGCCCACATCGAGCTTACAGCCTAGAGCGGGAGACAGACAAATAATGTGAGTTGACAAACTAACCCAAGCATTAATCTGAGTTGAATTAATCTGAGCCCCTCTTGAATCTTTTCCAATTTCCCCCTGCCAAACTTCTGGTGGCAACAAAGTCTGTGTTTCAACCACCTTCAGGTTCTCACCTTTCCAGCGGGGCGTCTCAATCTTTCCAGTCAACTTGATAGGGAAAAAATTCTCTTTCCTCCTGCAGATCTTGGTTGACTTTTCACATGTCTCCTCTTCTTGACTGGGAGGCACCTTGAGAGATGGGAACCACCTTTAATTCCCACCTGTGAATTTTATCCCAGCACTAGTTCAGTGTTCTGCACACAGTAAATACTTAATAAACAGTATTACTACTACTACTACTTCTGGAGAAGCAGCATGCCCCTGTGGAAAGACCCCCGGGCCTGAGAGTCAGAGGACCTGGGTTCTCTTCCCAGTTCTGCTTCATGTCTGCTGTGTGACCTTGGGCAAGTAACAACTTCTCTGTGCCTCGGTTACCTCATCTGTAAAAATGGGGATTCAATCCTACTCCCTCTTTCTTAGACGGTGAGCTTCATGTGGGACAGGGATTGTGCCCAGCCTGCTTAACTTTATCTCCCTCAGTGCTTAGAACAGTGCTTGACACATAGTAAGTGCTTCACAAGTACTATAATTATTATTACTACTACTGGAACTCTCTTCTTAAATGGGGCTATCACAATTGCATGGAGTATTCCAGGTGCAAGAATACCATAGAAAGTGCAATTACACTTTAATTAGCACTCTTAACTAGTTCCATGAAAATTAATTGTGGAGAAAGAGTGCTTAACAAAGGAGAGTTCCCCTACAGGAAATAATGCAAAGGGCATTAAAGCATTCCAGAGATCCCCAGAATTGGTTAAAACAATATAAATCTGTTTATAGAGTGGTAACCCCCCACCCTTACAATAAATACAGTACCATGATCAAACAGCCATGTAAATATGCTCCAGTGAGGAAAGATTTTAGATTTGATTTTTTTTTCACATTTGCAGATATTCAATTTTCAAAGTGTTACTTTGCACAGCTGCTAACACAAACTGTGTTATCAGCTTGTGCTAACACAAACTGTGTTATCAGCTTGTGCTAACACTTTAGAGAGCTGTCATTATCTCTGCTAAATAGATCTGGTATTAGCTAATGCTAAATTGAAAAAGATTTAACGGGCTAATTCCCACCTGCATATTCTTTCCCAGCACTTAGCGTAGTGTTCTGCAACAGTTCTGCAACAGTTCTGCAACAGTAAGTGCTCAATAAATAGTATTACTAATCCCTCTCTTCAAAGCATTCAAAATACTTCAAAGGTTGAGGTGTTCAAGGGGTTGTTTTAGCCAAGGTTAACTTTGCAGCATTATTAATAATGATGGCATTTATTAAGCACTTACTATGTGCAAAGCACCGTTCTAAGCGCTCATTAGAGAGAAGCAGAGCGGGCTAGCAGATAGAGCCCCGGCCTGGGCATCAGAAAGCCTCTGCCACTTGTCTGGTGTATGACCCTGGACAAGTCATTTAACTTCTCCATTCCTCACTTGTGTGATCCTGGACAAGTACTTTTAACTTCTCCATTCCTCAGTTACCTTGTCTGTAGAATTGGGATTAAGACTGTGAGCCCCATGTGGGACGGGGCCTGTGTCCAATCTAACTAGTTTCTACCCCAGAGCTTAGAACAGTGCCAGGCACACAGTAAGCACCTAAATACCAATTTATTATTTTTTTTTAAAAAGCTGAGCCAATACAAAACTCCACAGGTTCCAGGTGGGCAAAGCCCTGGATTAGTCAATCAATCCATCAATTGTTCGTATTTATTGAGCACTTAGTATAGAGTACTAAGTGTTTGGGAGAATACAATGTAATCAGTTGGTAGGCACATTCCCTTACCCATCTTGGCAAAAACAAACCAAATTCCTGCTTGCACTTGAGCAGGAGTTAAGGGATTGGGCTTTTTGGGTGGTTTTTAAAGTATGAATATGATGACCACTTTTATCTATTTGGCCATGCAAGATTTCTAACTGCAGGCCTAGATATTTTGTTCCATGGCCCCCATTTTACTGAGCCTCTAAGCTTCTAGTAAGTAGCCGGTTTCACTCTCTCATTCAGCTTTTTCTACATGTTTTCATGGTTCCTGTTCTAAAATGAAATATTTTTATGTTGAGTTTCAAGTTTCCTGATCTAGATCACAAGCTAGTCTCCAGACTGCTAGGCTGTAGACTGCTGTCTCTTGACCGGAGGCTCACTGTGGGCAGGGAATGAGTCTGTTTATTGTTCTACTGTAGTCTCTAAAGCGCTTAGTACGGTGTTTTGCACACATTAAGTGCTCAATAAATACTATGGAATGCATGAAATATTTTTATGCTGTGTTTTTTTGGCCTCACACTTGTAGATGTGTCTTTAAACTCTCTTTGCTGCCCCGCTATGTAATTTATTTTAGTGTCTTTATCCTCACTTAGGTTGTAGTTTCTTTGAGGGCAGGGACTGTGTGTATTAACTCTATTTTACTCTTACAAGCCATTAGGACTGTGCTCTGAAAAGAGAAAGAGCTCAGTAAATATTACCGTTAATCAAACTGTGGCCACTATTTCAGAAGAACCATGAGAAGCAGTGTGGCCCAGTGGAGAGAGCACGAGCCTGGGAGTAAGAAGGACCTGGGTTCTAATCCTGGCTCTGCCAACTGCTTGCTGTGTGACTTTAAGCAAGTCACTTAATTTGTGCCTCAGTTTCTTCCACTGTAAAATGGGATTCAATACCTGTTCTCCCTCCTACTTAGACTGTGAGCCCTAAGTGTCTTGCCCAAGGTCACACAGCACGCGGATTAGAAGCCAGGCCATCTGACCCCTAGGCCCGGGCTCTTTCCAGTAGGCCACGCTACTTCTCTAAACTCACTGAAAGATAAATAAAGAAGCAGTCAATTTGGAGAAGTTCCTCAACTTGCTTTTGAATCCTTGCTTATGGTACTCCATAATGCATCAATTTAGGGGCCTTGTTTTGTTAACTGTATTACAAATGTTAGAACTGCACACTGTACTTTCTTTGTTCATTTGAATTTTCCCTTAAAGAATTGCTCCTATAGTGAAAATGACCAAAGAGCTTTCATTCATGAAAATATGTGAAGTATTCGAAGGCCCGGTTTATGTAGGAGGAATATCCTTTTGTGCTGTTCCTTTTGAAGAAAAATTCCTTTTAACTCTTTGACAACTATCAGAAACATCTCATTTCCAAACAACCAAAAATAGAGTCCTACAAAAAGGATGCTTTTGTTGGAAATGGGAAAGGGTAGAGAAAGAAGAAGGGTTGCCTCAGTCCAAGGAGAGTTGAATCAGGGGGATCTAGAATGAAAGAAACAAGGCATAAGCAGAGTTTACAGGTATCGGGGAATACAAAACGAAATTGTTAACAATAAAGAAAAGAGCAGCATTAGACTTCAGCCGTGCTGTCAGATCTGATTTGGAAAAGTTCTCTTTTGACACCCACGGTTGGTTTCAATTTTCTCATTTTCTAAGGATAAATAATACCAAAGGGATTAGGCATTTGGCTTAAAGGCCGAGGCGAGAGTGTGTCTTGGATTCTACGCAAGGAATTTTAGTTCACGTTCTGCAGCTTGGTTTTCTTGGCCTTCAGCATATGGATCACATCTTGTCTCCCTGTGGGATTGCATCACAAGGCAGTTAGACAGGGGACAGCCAAGATCTAGATGGTACTTATTGAGCTCTCACTGTGTGCAGAGCACTGGACGAAGCACTGGCTAGAGTACGACAGAAATAGCGGACGTGTTCCCTGCTCATAACGAGCTTCCACTGGCCTGTGCTTATCTTGGCATTCCTCCTTCTAGCTCCAACCAATTCCAGGAGTCCTTCTGGGAATAAAAGGAATTCTACACTCCTACCCAGGAGCCTTACTGAACTTAAAGAAAATTCATTCATTCGTTCATTCAAGAGTACTCTCCTAAGTACAGTGCTCTGCACACAGTAAGCACTCAATAAATCCGACTGATTAAAGACAAGATTGCTATGCTTACACCCTTCTTTTTCCCCTCTAGACTGTAAGCTCCTTGTGGGAAGGGAATGTGTCTACCAACTGTTGTACTGTGCTCTCCCAAGTGTTTAGGACAGTGCTCTGCACACAGTAAGCCCTCAATAAACACAAATGATTGATTCATTCATTGATTGAAGTCCAAGTCCTCAACTACTCTGCCCTCCGCACCAAACTGAACTCCCTTACCTCCATCCCTCCATCTCTGTCAGTCAATTGTATTTATTGAGCATGTATTTTGTCCAGACCACTGTACTAAGCATTTGGGAGAGTACAATGTAATGGAGTTAGTAGTCACATTTCCTGCCCACAGTGAGCTGACCAATTATTTCAGGTCTTTCATTCCCTCTTGATTTTTTTTATGGTATTTTTCTAAGATCCTTCTACGTGTCAAACATTGTTCTAAGCGCTGGGGTGGGTACAAGTTAATTAGGTCAGACTCAATCCCTATCCCACTTGGGACTCACAGTCTAAGAAGTAGGGGGAATTAATAATAATAATGATGGCATTTGTTAAGCGCTTACTATGTGTGAAGAACTGTTCTAAGCGCTGGGGAGATACAAGGTGATCAGGTTGTCCCATGGGGGGCTCACAGTCTTCATCCCCATTTTACAGATGAGGTAACAGGCTCAGAGAAGTTAAATGACTTGCCCAAGGTCATACAGCAGACATGTGGCGGAGCCGGGATTAGAACCCATGACCTCTGACTCCCAAGCCCGGGCTCTTTCCACTGAGCCACGCTGCTTCTCCATGAATCCTCATTTTACAGTTGAGAAAACTGAGGTGCGGAGAAGTTATGGGACTTGTCCAAGGTCACACAGCAAGCAGTTAGAGCGGGGATTAGAACCCAGATCCTCTGATTCCCAGGCCCGGGCTCTTTCCTTTAGGTCACGCTGCTTGCTAACCCAGCTTAGTACAGTGCTCTGCACACAGTAAGTGCTCAATAAATACGACTGAATGAATGATAAGCTTGCCAGGGATTTTGTGCATAAAATGTATACCATTAGGCATGAACTCTTCCAAGTCTCTCCTTACTACTCTACTATATTCCCTCCCATTCAACATTTTCTCCCATTTCCTCCCCATTTCACTCACCTCGCCTTCTCACTCTCCAAGCTCTCCCGTTTACACTTCTCCATCCTGAAAAGCGGCCGTTTATCTCAACGCTTAATTATAGATTCTACCCATTTGCTTTTCTCTACATATTATAGTCCCAAATCAAATAAGAAGCTGATTTCAAATCTGAGCATATGATTATAGCATACTGTATCACACTCTAGCAAATACGGCAGTTTTAGGGGTAGTTTACAAGTCTATTTTTAATGAACTGGTTTCACTCCAGATATTATAACCGTAAGTAAACACATTTACAAAAAGCTGTTGTCTCTAGAATTTTAAATCTACAGCTGAAAACCTTGCCGGAGCCTTGGATAAATAAAAAAGTTGCATCTTTTTATGTACCGAGAGTGTTAATTGGGTTTTTCTAGTCATCAGGAAAAGTAACAGCAGATGTTGATCTGAAACAACTCCATATCACTTGTCCTCAGAGATGGCATTTTCTTAAGGAGACAACTGGACCTATTTACTCTTATCCAGCAGCTGTACAAGAAATAACTTTGCTGATCTTGTCATGGAAACTAAGATAAATAATTCAGGGGGAAAAAAATCCTCATCACAGAGAAGATACCTGAAAGAGTTCCACATGCATCTTTTTGCCACATCAGGGTAAGGACAATTAATCGCTCTACCTTGATGCGCTTAATTAAATAGTGAGAGAAATCAGAGCACAGTGGCAAAAGAAAGGAACCCTTTCCTGGCAAAAATGAAGTTGATGGGTGGATTAAGAGTGCAAAGTCTCATTTCTAGGAATAACAATTACGCTACAAAACGTAGAAGGCACCTGTAATGTTCTTTCAAGATGACTTCTTTTACAGTAAAAGCCAAACAGAGAAGGCAGTAATAAGATAATGGTATTCATATATTTGGCAGGAAGATTAGGAAGTGTAACATTTCATATTTGGTTGGCTGGAAAAATTGAACTTTAAATTCTGGCTTGGTCAGATGAGGAACAAGGGCTAAACCGGTTGTTTTGACCTGTCCATGAGTCCTTTGCAAATCAATCAATGGTATTGAACGCTTACTATGCACAGAGCACTGTACTAAGCAGTTGGGAGAGTATGATATAACAGTCAGTAGACAACTTCCCTGCCCACAGCGAGCTTACAGTCAAGAGGAGGAGACAGACATTAATATAAAGAAATAAATTACAGATACGTGCTTTGGGGCAGAAGGAGGGGTGAATAAAGGGTGCAAAATCCAAGTGCAAGGGTGATGCTGAAGGGAGTGGGAGAAGGGAAAATGAGGGCTTAACTGGGGAAGAACTCTTGGAGAAGATGTGCTTTTATTAAGGCTTTGAAGGTGGGGAGAGCAATCATCACAAGTATGTTTCTCTCGGTAATTTATTTTAATGTCTGTCTTCCCTTCTGTAAACTCCTCGTGGTTGGGGATTTCATAGACCAACTATGTTGCATTTTTCTCTCCCAAGTGCTTACTACAGTGCTTTGCCCTCAATAAATACCACTGATGGATAGGTATAGGTTCTCACCTGTCATGGTCTATCCTTGAGAAATGACTGTTAGCTCATCCTCTAGACTGTAAGATAGTTGTGGGCAGGGAACGCGTCTATGACTTTATTGTGTTGTACTCTCCCAAGCGCTTAGTACAGTGATCTGCACACAAAAGGTGGTCAGTAAGTACCACAGGGGTTGAAGGGAGTAAAAACGGTGTCGAGCTGCATGAGTAATTCAATCAATCGTATTTATTGAGAGCTTATTGTGTGCAGAGCACTGTACTAAGCGCTTGGGAAGTACAAGTTGGCAACATATAGAGACAGTCCCTACCCAACAGTGGGCTCACAGTCTAGAAGGGGGAGACAGAGAACAAAACCAAACATATTAACAAAATAAAATAAATAGAATAGATATGTACAAGTAAAATAAATAGAGTAATAAATATGTACAAACATATATACATAGATACAGGTGCTGTGGGGAAGGGAAGGAGGTAAGATGGGGGGTGGAGAGGGGGACGAGGAGGAGAGGAAGGAAGGGGTAATTGAGGGAAGCAGTGCGGTCTAGTGGATAGAGCATAATTCTAGCGAATAAATCACACTTTTTTAAAAATGGCTTCTAATCCTGGTTCCACCACTTGTCTGCTGTGTGAGCTTGGGAAAGCCACTTCATTGGGCCTCAGTTTCCTCTCCTGTAAAATGGGGATTAAGACCATGACCCCTATGTGGGGTAAAATTGGTGTCCAATATGATTAGCTTGTATCTATCCCAGTGCTTAGAACAGTGTTTGACATATAGTAAGAGCTTAACAAATATCATCATCACCATCATCAGGAGTTTTCATGAGTCCAGTTTTCACCCCTGCTGGAGATTTATTTTCTCTGAAGTGGCAATAATAATTAATAATAATAATTAATAATGGTATTTGTGGAGGGCTTATAATGTGACAGACACTTTTCTAAGCACTGGGAAGATACAAGATAATCAGGTTGGACACAGTCCCAGTCCCACATGGGGCTCAGAGTCTTATTCCCCATTTTCCAGATGAAGTAACCGAGGCATAGAGAAGTTAAGTGACTTGCCCAAGGTCACACAGCAGACATGTGGTGGAACTGGGATTAGAACTCTTGTCCTCGGACTCCCAAGCCTGTGTCTTTCCAGTAGGAGAAGCTGAGAATTCACAGCAGGTTGTCCCATTCAGAGCCTTTTCATCAGTTATTCCCAACGAGACGCTGCTGCTTTTTCTTGCCCTTCCCTAATTCCCCCACGTGAATAGGGAAGCAGTGGACATGTTGGGAGGAAGAAGATCCATTCTTCAAAATTCACAGCTGTTCTCCGTCTGGCCACCAATCCATGGGCCACCCCTGGGGCCTTCTGCTTCCATCTGTCATCCCGTTGCCGACTCAGAAAAATCACTTTTTTTTATTACCTTTTTAAAAGCACTTACTATGTGCCAGACATTGTACTAAGCACTGGGGTAGATGAAGGTTAATCAGGTTGGACATGGTCCAAGTCCCACATGGGGTTGCCAGAATTATTTTTCAGTAACAAGGACACAGGCCCATATTTTGGTTCCTATAGATGAATGTTTGCTCAGAGACCCCTTACAGAGAAGGTTTCTGAGAAAGGCTTCAGTTAAACGTAATGTTTATTCGCGTCTGTCCAAACTGGGAGGAAAAGCTAGGAATACATTCTACGTGTTTGATGACCATTTAAGCCAGAAATGATTCGCTGTCAGAAATCTGCCCTTTCATTTTTTGTCTGTGGTATTTGTTAGGCATTTACTATGTGCCAGGCACTGATCTTAGCACTAGAGTAGATACAAGCTAATTAGGTTTGTCACAGTCCATGTCCCACTTGGGGCTCACAATCTTAAAACCCATTTTACAGATGAGGCAACTGGCCTTGCTACTTCTCTCCTTTATAGAAGGAACCAGCCCTATATCCTCATCTTCCTAAGCAACAAATTCATTGAGAAACTTAAGTGGAAGACCTGCCAATCCTGATTATTTACAGATTTCCTCAACTTCTCCTGACTTTACCTGGACAAGTCGAAGAACCCGATGAAAAATGGGCCAGGCCCTCTTTGACCATGATTCGAAATGAGAGTTGGCTCCATGAGGGAAAGAACATTATTTAGAGACGGAGGTACAGGCACAAACTTGGCAAATAGCAACAGGCTAACTTTTGAGCGTAAAGTGTGTGCGCACAAAGACTATTGTTTACATCTGAGTCCAGGAGGTTTTATCCACCCCTGTATTTTTTAAACAATCTGAAATCTCGAGATGGCACTCAATATGAAGGAGCTGAAAAACTGTGAGCCCTATGTAGCACAGGGATTGTATCCAACCCGATTATCTTGTATCTACCCCAGTGCTTAGAACAGTTCCTGTCACAGAGTAAGCACATAAATACCGTGATTATTATTCAGCACTCAGAACAGTGCTTGACACATAGTAAGCGCTTAAATACCATAACTGTTATTATTATCGAACTGGAGTTTGACGCTCCACAGATTCAGGCATAAATCCACTGTTACATCCGGAACCGGTCGTTACAATCGAATCCTTGTAATTAAGCACTTTTAGTACAGTGCTGTGCACACAGTAAGCACTCAATAAATACAATTGAAAGAATGAATGAAATCCTGATTAAAATCCTTGATGGGGACGGGGAGACCTACCTTGTCTACTAATTCTACTATACTCTCCCAAACATTCAGTATAGTGCTCTGCACAGACGAAGCACTCGATAATAATAATAATGGCATTTGTTAAGCGCTTACTATGTGCAAAGCACTGTTCTAAGCGCTGGGGGGGATACAAGGTGATCAGGTTGCCCCACATGGGGCTCACAGTCTTCATCCCCATTTTGCAGATGAGGTAACTGAGGCTCCGAGAAGTTAAGTGACTTGCCCAACGTCACTCAATAAATACTATCACTTACTTGATTGACAGTTGCTGAGATTTCAGGCCTCCATCAGCTGTAGTTACCATGCTACTTTGATCCACAGCACTCCTGAGCCTGGTTTGGAGCAAAATCACTGCCACCGAGTCAGGGGATCTGAGTTCTTATCCCAACTCAGTCGCTGGCCTGCGGCATGGCCTTGGGCGAGTCGCCTGAATTATCCGTGCCTCAATCTCCTCATCTGTAAAACGGGGATGAAATACCTCAGACTGCGGGACGGACCTGGATCCAAGCCGATTCCATCTACCCCGACTCTTCGCAGAATGTTTGGCCAAAATTAAACGTTCAGAGTCCATTTCACCTCTTTCGGGAGGAGGTTGACATCACCAATTCAGCCTTTTTATTTTGCTTTGGAATCCTGCTACTTGGCGGGGATCATTTGAGATTCTCACTATGGATAATAACTCCGGCAAATTTGAAAGTGAAAGCAAGGTAATCAAGAAATTTGCCGAGCGCTGAAATATATCTCTCTCCCTTCCTTGCGGAATCGTCCCTTCGGGGTCACAAAGACAAGGCTTGTAATGAGCAATCGAATCTATTTAAATGAAATTGTATCTTCTAAAATTTCAGGTCTAATTTTTCATACACATATACATGCACCAACGACAGCCCCGTGAAAAAGCGAATTTATTCAGACGACCTACCTACGTCTCTAGAACATGTGCATTCATTAAAGGGGTGCAAAATTAATAAAACTCTCTAAATTATGCACGGCGCAGAGGGTGAAAAAAGTTGATAACAGGAACCACTGCCTGCCTGGTGCTACGAACTGGGTAACGCTTTGACATTACAGTCCTTTGGCTATGCGCTAGAGACCCTTGTAATAAGATAATGGTTGCACGCTCGTTTGTCACGACTCCGAAAGGGGATCGGATAACGCTTAATTATACACGTACAATTCCGGAACAAAAGCAAACCTGAACGAGCCCAGGGTAAGCAAAGGCATTTCATATTAAACTTCCCCTAAAGGTGTCAACGGATAAGGTGAGGCTGCTCATCTCAATCCGGGGGACGGTCTTAAAGACGACGTCTAGGGAGTCAGGATATGTCAAGTAGAAGACCGGCTCCATCTGGGCCCAGGCCTCTGATTATCCAGAAAGCAGGCTGGCAGTTTGAGGGACACATCTGAGAGCCGACCAAGTTTAAAGGTCTGGAAGAGTCTAAACAATGTCCGCCCTTTTACAAGAAGATCATTGTTCCCCCACAATGCGGCTCTCCGGCTGATTTGAATGTCAACAATTCAGAAAAGTTGATGCTTCGGAGCCATCAAATAAAATGTTTTTTGTGAAACAGTTGATTATTTCAGTGGTAATTATTTGAATCATTCATGGTAAAAGATGTTTGCTAATGAGAGTTTGGCTGCGGCAAATTCCGGAGAGACTGAATGCTCTTTGTGCTGACAAAAAGACCCAAATCGCTAGAGAGTCGGGGACTGGACGAATCACTCATCTATGCAAATGCCAGCTGAAACGGTCAGATGCATTTATTACCCTCCTCATTATAGTAAACAAGGCGGGAATCGTGACTGGCAGTTATCAGGTTGCCCTAACGTATGATTTGTTCTCTTACCACTATTTAAATGAGAGGGGGGGGAAAAAAAGGCAAAGGCCCTTAGGGAGTTTGTTGGTTTCTAAAAGAGTAAATGTCACATAGCCCAGCGCTTAAAGACTTCTGATTGACAAATGTTTTATTTGACATATCAAACAATGGTGGTTTTCATATCAAATAGTGGGTATTTGTTAGCAAAAAACTTAACCCTTGAAGAGTGGCGACGGCTAAATAACCATCTTCTCCCCAAACTGGAAGACCAGAACCCAGCTAGAGAAGGCTTCAAAACTCTCAACCCATCATAACAGTGGTGGTGTTTGTTAAGCGCTTACTATGTGCCGAGCACTGTTCTAAGCGCTGGGGTAGATCCAAGGGAATCAGGTTGTCCCACATGGGGCTCACAGTCTTCAACCCCATTTTACAGGTGAGGGAACTGAGGCACAGAGAAGTGACTTGCCCAAAGCGCTGGGGTAGATCCAAGGGAATCAGGTTGTCCCACATGGGGCTCACAGTCTTCAACCCCATTTTACAGGTGAGGGAACTGAGGCACAGAGAAGTGACTTGCCCAAAGTCACACAGCAGACAAGTGGCGGAGGCGGGATTAGAACCCACGACCTCTGACTCCCAAGCCCATGCAATGGCTTAAGCATTAAAACTACCCTCCACTGAGTGACAGAAATGTCACAGAATTTCATAACAATGCACATACCGGAAAATGTTGTTCTGAGCTTATAATGTAAATTGAATTGATGTTGACGTACTTGCGCTTGGTAAGTATTCCTCAGCTAGTTAGTGCAAGATAAGAGGCAAATGCTACAGTGCATCTGAAATCATTTAATAAATCTGTTCTAATACGTCTCAACAATATCACGATACGCCTGGCGGCTTTTCAGGGCTCACGGTTAAAGTTTCAGGTCCCATTACAACCCCTCGTTTCCACATGCTCAAAACTTTCCATCTTGCACTTTCCCAAGTACTTAACACAGCGCTCTGCACACTGTAAGCGCTCAATAAATCCCATTGATTGATTGATTCTCCGTTGTTGCTTTTTTCTTGGGAGGTGTAGGTTGGATCTCAGTCCAAACGCAACAGAACAAAACTATTAATTCAATACAATTGTATTTATTGAGTGCTTACTGTGTGCACATCACTGTACTAAGCACTTAGGAGAGTACGATATAGCAATAAACAGACACATTCCCTGTCCACAACGAGCTTACCGTCTATGTCAGTGTCACTGGAGCTTGCTGAGGACAAAAAAAGCAGATGTGCTTTGATGAGATCCTCCTTGAAACAGCAACACAAATCTTTTTCAGGTAAAAGAACAGTTTAAGATGATCTGAGCAGTTTTGTTCATAGATGGAATGAGTAACTGCTACCTAAAAGCAGCAACTGAAGCAACGTGGCCTAGAGGAAAGAGCACAAGCCCCTGAGTCAATGGATTTTGGTTCCAATCCCAGCTCCTCCACTTACCGGCTGTGTGACCTTGGACCAGTCACTTCACTTTTCCATGCCTCAGCAGAAAAAGGAGGATTCAATACCCGTGCTCCCTCCTACTTAGACTGTGAGCCCCCTGAGGGACCCGATTATGTTGTATCTATTCCAGCATTTAGTAAAGTGCTTGGAACATAGTGAATGCTCAACTGGCTACTTACAAATTTTAAGTACTTACTACTTAAGTAAGTCAGGCTACTTACTTGAACTTACATTAAGTCCTGGCTCCGCCAATTGTCAGTTGTGTGACTTTGGGCACGTCACAACTTCTCTGGGCCTCAGTTACCTCATCTGTAAAATGGGAATGAAGTACAGTGTACTTGGGAGAGTACAAGAGAACAGAGTTGGTCGGCGTGTTCCCTGCCTCCAATGTTAGAGTCGCTCTGTGAACGACTGCATTTTCAGAAAATATGTCTGCGGCCCCTCTCATTGGACTGAAAATTCCTCAAGGGCAGCAATCATGATGTACACTTCATCATCATCATCATCAATCGTATTTATTGAGCGCTTACTGTGTGCAGAGCACTGTACTAAGCGCTTGGGAAGTACAAATTGGCAACATATAGAGACAGTCCCTACCCAACAGTGGGCTCACAGTCTAAAAGGGGGAGACAGAGAACAAAACCAAACATACTAACAAAATAAAATAAATAGAATAGATATGTACAAGTAAAATAAATAAATAAATAAATAGAGTAATAAATATGTACAAACATATATACATATACACAGGTGCTGTGGGGAAGGGAAGGAGGTAAGATGGGGGGATGGAGAGGGGGACGAGGGGGAGAGGAAGGAAGGGGCTCAGTCTGGAAAGGCCTCCTGGAGGAGGTGAGCTCTCAGTAGGGCCTTCGCCATGCCCTCGACTCTATTGGCAGATTGTGATCGGAGGAGGAGGGGAAGGGAGGAGGGGATGAAGAGGAGGACAAAAGGAGAAGGAAGAGGAGGAGGACAAAAGGAGGAGGAAGAGGAGGAAGAAGTAGATGGGATGGAGACAGGGAGAAGAACGTGGATGGGATTTAGAAGTGGGGAAGGAGAAAGGGGATGAGATACAGGTTGGGGAGGAGGAGAGAGAGGAACAGAGAAGGAGGGGAAAAAGGTGGGGAAGAAAGGATGGTTGGGAATGTAGAAGATGGGAAGAGAGAGGAGAAGGAAGTTAGGCAGGATGAGGGGGAGGAGGGAGAGGAGGAGGAAGGGTGGGAGAAGAAGGAGCGGAAGGAGGGGAAAAAAAGAGGGAGAAAAAAGGAGGACTGGAGAGGAGCAGCAACAAGAGTCTGAAGATGTTTGTAGTCCAGCACCTTTGGAGATTATGGCTGTGGTCCCACTCTGTGCAATATCCAAGTCTCCAAGCCACCAAGACGGCTCCATAAACGCCTTGTCATGTCTGGAGATTACTGTGTTTTCCTGAGAGGGCTTAGGCTGGTCACCAGTATAAAGCTTAGAGCCACTTTCTTTGTAAGGTTTGTCACCTATCTTTGGCTATTAAGCACTTTACCTGGTGTTTTAACCCGTGCTCTGATGCTTGAAAACCTTGCTGGGAAAAAAATAAGTACAGCAAAATCTCCCCTACTCTTAATACCGATGAGTAATAATAATAATGGTATTTATCAAGAAGGAAGAGGGACGAAGTGTGGAACTCTGAGGACAAGCAGCAGGGAGCAAAAAATAAGAAGTGGGAGCAAACATTTATTTCATTCTGCCTCTAGCTTTGAAATGAACTCACTCTTCGGTGCCACGATAAATGCCATGGATTAGAGCCTGGAAACCATGAGAAAAAGGTAGCCCCGTCCATAAGTACATCGGATTTTCTATTGTAAAATCTTTGATAAAAGTGTTGAGCAGTCTCTATAGAGAGGAGAGCCGAGATAACTAAAAGAATCCCTGGAAAAAGTACACATTGACAAATTATTCCTAACTAATAATATCATGTACATCTTCCATTCAGAGAAATTAATATCGGTCCCTTTATTATGCAAGGCTTTTTTTTCCAGCTACAGCATCCAAATCAACCTAACCATCTATTTCCATATGAGCTTGGATCCATGATAATTGTGCATTAATTCCTCAGATGAATAATTGAGATATTGGATGCAACATCTCAAAAAACTAAATCTTGTTTAGTGCTTGAAATAAGTCCTGAGCCATGAGTTAATCAAGAAATCTATGCATAGGTTTTCATTAACATACCAAGAATCAGCCCACCAATATCAAAATCACAGAACAGGAACAGTTAATGGCAGAAGATTCAATCATACTTAACTCAGCCTGCAAATATCAGTATTTTAATACCTCGTGTTTACGGAGCATTTTTTCTGGCTTTTTGCATATATTCTTTTATTAATCATCCCAGATTTTTTGTGAGTCAGAAACAGGACCGATAACCTTATTCCTGCATTTCAGAAGGGAAAGCAGTGGAAGAAACTAAGATGATTGCGTGACATTAGATCCTGGAGGAGTCGACACGGAAGATTTTTCTGGAAGCTAAAAATCCTCACCTCTCAGAGGAATACAACACTTGGGCACTTTCGAGTTTGGAAAGGTGGCAGGCTGTGAGACCTTGGGCAAGTCACTAGTTCCCTCTGGAGCTCAGTTTTCTCATCTATAAGATGGGGATAAAAGCAGATCTATTTCCCCTACCTCACAGATTGTGATGCTGTATGGGGACTGGGAACTTTATCTGATTACTTATCTGATTACTCCACACTTACTGTGTGGAGAACACTGTACTAAGCGCTTGGAAAGTACAATTTGGCAACACATAGAGACCATCTCTACCCAACAACGGGCTCACGGTCTAGAAGGGGGAGACAGACAACAAAACAAGTAGACAGGCATCAGTAGCATCAAAAGAGATAAATAGAATTATAGATATCTATCTCATTGCTTAGTGCAATTTAAGCATGGCAAACACTGAATCCCACGTTCACCAAAAGAGCAAAATAAAGTGAACCATTTCTATTTACAAAATATTGCCCTTTTCCACCTCAATTCTAATCCCCTCCCGACACTGTACTTCTTTGGTCAAGTTAAAATTAAAAAAATAGCTTGATTATCATCACTGTTTAGAATAAAACAAAATAGACATTAGAAAGCCTGTGTTTAGAATATATTAGAAAGCTCAAGTAAAATATGACTGAACCACAGCAGTGGATCTTAGGTAAGACGGGTGGATGACTTCTACTGATATTACAAACCGCAAAACGCAGTGAACACGAACTGATTCTCTGACCAGGTTTTCAGAAGACAAAGGCATATCGGCCTCATGAAATAAACTGGGCCAAGGAAACTTTGCCAGGACATCGGCCATGTCGGGAAGGTTCGGCAACTCCGCAAATTTGATACAGCGCTGAAGCCACGACGGGTAGGAGAACATTAAATCCTTCTAGTCGAAGGGTCGCAGCAGGCCCTTGTTCATATTTGCTTAGAACGAGGCTCGGCGCTGGAGTGGTGAATCACAAACAACAAACCTCTTTGATGCTGGGAGTCTCGGGGCCATAACTGCATATTCAGCAGAGCGGAAGGAGCGGTGAGCAGGATGGCAAGTTTATCTGAATCCGGACGGTTGGAAGGTCGGGCCCGTTTTTCCGGTTCCGTGCCTCGTGCTACCATTTTGCTTTGAAAATGCTTATTGATATGATTCCCACTATGTTCATTTGACTTGTAAGGCTGACAAACTACAAGCAGGCGGAGGTTGTGAGCTCCTTGAGGGTATTGTAGTCTCCCAAGCGCTTAGTAGAGTGCTCTGCACACAGTAAGCACTCATTAAGTACCACTGGTCGCTTGGTTTATGGATATGATTCCCACTTTGTTCATTCGACTTGTAAGCCGGACAAACTACAAGCAGGCAGAGGTTGTGAGCTCCTTGAGGGTATTGCAGTCTCCCAAGCGCTTGGTAGAGTGCTCTGCGCACAGTAAGTGCTCAGTAAGCTTAGTAAGCTTCCTTCCTCTCCCCCTCGTCCCCTCTCCATCCCCCCATCTTACCTCCTTCCCTTCCCCACAGCACCTGTATATATGGATATATGTTTGTACATATTTATTACTCTATTTATTTATTTATTTATTTATTTTACTTGTATATGTCTATTCTATTTATCTTATTTTGTTAGTATGTTTGGTTTTGTTCTCTGTCTCCCCCTTTTAGACTGTGAGCCCACTGTTGGGTAGGGACTGTCTCTATATGTTGCCAATTTGTACTTCCCAAGCGCTTAGTACAGTGCTCTGCACATAGTAAGCACTCAATAAATACGATTGGTGATGATGATGAGTAAATGCCACTGGTTGCTTGGTCACTGACGAGGCTTAAGTCCTGTCCTTGCCTTCACAGTGTGGCTCAGTGGAAAGAGCCCGGGCTTTGGAGTCAGAGGTCATGAGTTCAAATCCCGACCCTGCCACTTGTCAGCTGTGTGACTTTGGGCAAGTCACGTCACTTCTCTGGGCCTCACTTCCCTCATCTGTAAAATGGGGATGAAGACTGTGAGCCCCACGTGGGACAACCTGATCGCCTTGTAACCTCCCCAGCGCTTAGAACAGTGCTTTGCACATAGTAAGCACTTAATGCCATCACTACTATTACTATTAGTAGATTAGAACCCACACCCTTCTGACTCCCAGCCTTGAGTTCTACCCACTACGCCGTGCTGCTTCGCAATACCATGGCTCAAAAACTCTGCTTCCGAGCACATCCTAGCACCCCTTAATACTCACTGGATAATAACTTTGATATACTCTGGGCCTCTTCCCCATCTCACCAACGTACTGATAGGTGCTTAGTCCAGTGCTCTGCACACAGTAAGCGCTCAATAAATACGACTGAATGAATTAGGCTCTGGGAATCGCCCAGATTCCAGAAGACGGGCGGCGGGGAGGAGACCCAATTCAGACAATACCTTGGATAGCAAACAGTAACCCACCAGCCCTCCTAAGCCAATCTGTCCACACCTTCTCTGACCTTTCACTTCTGGCCATTTCATTCATTCAATCGTATTTCTTCCTACCTCTTCCTCTTCCTCCCTTCAAGGCCCTACTGAGAGCTCACCTCCTCCAGGAGGCCTTCCCAGACTGAGCCCCTTCCTCCCTCATCCCCCTCTCCATCCCCCTCATCTAACCTCCTTCCCTTCCCCACAGCACCTGTATATATGTATATATGTTTGTACATATTTATTACTCTATTTATTTATTTATTTATTTTACTTGTACATATCTATTCTACTTATTTTATTTTGTTAGTATGTTTGGTTTTGTTCTCTGTCTCCCCCTTTTAGACTGTGAGCCCACTGTTGGGTAGGGACTGTCTCTATACGTTGCTAACTTGTCCTTCCCAAGCACTTAATACAGTGCTCTGCACACAGTAAGCGCTCAATATGATTGATTGATTGATTGATTTCTTGAGCACTTACTGTGTGCAGAGCACTGAACTTCGTGCTTGGGAGAGTACGATATAACAATAAACAAGGCATTCCCCGTCCACAGTGAGCTTACTGAACTGTGGCCTAACGGTTAAAGCATGGGACTGAGTGTCAGAGGACACGGGTTCTGATTCCGGCTTGGCCACTTGTCTACTGGGTGACCTGGGGCGAGTCATGTCACTTCCCTGGGCCTCAGTTTCCTCATCTGTAATTAAGACTGTGAGCCCCATGATTTACTCTAATCCTGTGTTTTCAGGGGGATTATGAACGCCTAGGATTTTTTGATGGCATTTGTTAAACATTTACCATGTGCCAGGCACTGTCCTAAAACACCGGGGTAAATACAAGCTAATCAGGTTGGACACAGTCCCTGTCCCACATGGGGCTCTCAGGCTTAATCGCCATTTTACAGATGAGGTAACTGAGGCACAGGATAGTGAGGTGACTTGTCCAAGGTCAACAGCAGACAAGTGGCCGAGCCGGGATTAGAACCCAGGACCTTCTGCCTCCCAAGCCTGCGTTCTACCCATTAGGCCACGCTGCTCCTCTAGTCTGTCAACCACGAGATGGATCGGAAATGATAAAAATATGAAAATGTTTTATAACACAAGCTCATTTCAGTGTAAATTTTATAGTCGTTTTTGATCTCACCATCATATGTAGCCTATAGGCCGTTAGAAACAACACTAGAGTAATAATGGCATCAGAAGCATTTACTAAGAGGGAGTCTGACTTAAATCGAGTCTTCCTAGGGTTTAGTTTTATGGTGACACATTTTTAATGTGTCTAGCATGAACTCCTACACCATCGTTTGATGTCCCTTTTTGGCATTAAAACAGTTAAGGCATTGATGTGTTTTCAAAAGTTGCGGCATAATGAACTGTGGGAATGTGAGAGAGTAATATTGAAAATAATCTTTTCCAAGGACTTGACATTAAGGGAATCTGCGTCACTTGGCATGGCAATTAACGGAGTCTTGTGTCCCACACTTCTTGGATTTTGGAAGGGGGCATTAAATGGATTTGCACCCCAGAAACTGCAGTGTAGAAGTGTTTGATAAGAAGCCGTTTTCCTTTAAATCTGTGACCCAAACTATTATCAGTCTTGCAGGAAAGAGTAGAGGGGTAAAGGACTTCCATATTCTTAATATTAATAATAATTGTGGTAATTGTTTAGCATCTTCTAGACTGTGAGACCACTGTTGGGTAGGGACCGCCTCTATTTGTTGCAAACTTGTACTTCCCAAGCACTTAGTACAGTGCTCTGCACACAGTAAGCGCTCAATAAATACGATTGAATGAATTTACTACGTGCCAAGCACCGTACTAGACCATAATACAGTCTCTAGACTGTAACCTCATGGACAGAGGATGTATCCACCAACTCTGTTTTACCGTACTCCCCCAAGGCCTTAGTACACACAGTAAGCGCTCAATAAATGCAACTGATTGATTGACTGAACTAAGCATCAGAATAGATACAAGATAATCAGATCCCACCTGGGGCTTGCAGTCTAAGTAGGAGAGAACAGGCACTGAATCCCCATTTTGTATACGAGGGAACTGAGGTGCAGGGAGGTAAAGTGATTTAAGCAAGCAGGTACCTCAATCTGGGATCGATGTTAAACCTGAAGATCACTGGGGTCTAATCCCTGCTCCACCACTTGCCTGCTGTGTGACCTTGGGCAAGTCATTTTACTTCTCAGTGCCTCATTATCCTCTTTTGGAAAATGAGGTTTGAGGTGGAGAACCCCATGCCACAGGGACTGTGTCCCACCTTCTTTGCTTGTATCCACCCCAGCGCTTAGTACAGTGCCTAGCCCATAATAAGCACTTAACAGATATCACACTATTATAATTGTGGACAGTGGATCGCTGGATCAAGGGGAGTGGGAGGCCAATTAAGGAAGCCCAAGTTGTCTGTCTTCCCTTCTAGACTGTAAGCTCGTTATGGGCAGGGAAAAAGGCTACTAATTCTATTGTACTACACTCACCCAAATGCTTAGTACAGTGCTCATTATGGGCAGGGATCGTGTCTGCTAACTCTTTTTCACTGTACTCTCTCAAGTGCTTAATACCATGCTCATTACAGGCAGGGAACGTGTTGGCTAATTCTATTCTACTGTACTCTCCCAAGCGTCTAGTAAGCGCTCAATAAATATGATTGATTGATTGTGGTGAGTCCTCCCAGCTTCCAGGAGGAGAGCGAGGGTGTTGGAGGTGCATGTATGTGGAGGGGGAAGATTTCCTCAATTATTGAAGTACAGAAGTACTTTTGCCCCTCTGAGGACAAGAGGATCACACTCCCAAGGCTGGCAGCTTGTGGGGCTCTCCTTCTTCTGCTTCTCCTAAAAAATGATCATTTTGGGAACCCCCAAAACCGAATGGATCACATCTAGCCTGCGGAGCTATTGGCCAACAATAAAGCTTTGTTCCTTTGTAGTAGCGTGGCTAAGGAGTGGGATGATATTTGGCTTCAACCCACATTCCATTTACTAAACAGAGATTAACTAGGCCATTATGTCACTAATAGATAAGAATCACCAGTTTCCTTCCCCTTGCTACTCTGTCACTTGTCCTCTCAGCTAGCAAGACACAGTTTGGATCAAGCAGAAGATCGAGGAAACTAGTAGTGGAAACAGTTACATTGAAATTCCTACAGGTAATGCACGCAAAACAGGATTTTTTTTCCTTCCTTCTCTCTTTGATTCAGGCCGACTTTTTAAGCATGAAAACCTACGAATTCAATTTAACTTCTCTTTGATTCCTCCACCATTTCCACCTGAAAGCCCTCAGGAAATGAGAGTGGACAAAGGCAAGAATAGGGTTTGGGGATTTTCTTCTAGACAAAAGCGCTTTGCTTCCACCTACAGAAGGCTATAAGATTAGATTCTTCTAAAGGTGGTTTGAAAACCATTTCCCATAAGACTAAAACTTTAGTCATCGCTCAGCACCAACTCCCTTTGTGTCAAGCACTGTACTAAACACTTGGGAAAGTACGGTATGATAGATCTGGCACATACAATCCCTGCCTGCAAGGAGCTTACAGAGCAGGAGACAGACATTTTAATAAATTACTGATGGATAAGGGCTGAAGAGGTAGGATGAAAATCAAATCAAAGTTCTTAAGGGGTACAGACCTGAGAACATAGGAGACAAGGTAGGGGGAAATGAGGGTTTAGTCAGGGAAGCCCTCTTGAAGGAAGTATAATTTTAGAAGCATTTTGAATTTGGAGAGAGTAGTGGTCTGTCGGATAGGAAAGGGGAGTTTCAGATCAGTATATGTGGTAAAAAGATAAATGGGTAAGAAGTACAGTGAGTAGGCTGGCATTAGAGGACTGAGGTATGCAGTTGAGTTGTAGGAGGTCAGCGAGATAAGTTGGGATGGGGGAGAGCTGATTAAGTCCCTTAAAGCTGATGGTAAAAAATTTCTTTTTGCTGTGGAAGTGGATGGCCCTTGGAGGCTTTTGAGGAGCAGGGAGTTACGGACTGAACGCTTTTTGGAAAAGTGATGTAGGCGGCAGAGTGAAGTTTAGAAGGGAGTGGACAGAGACCGGAGCCAGAGAGGTCAGCGAGAAGGTTGATGAATTAGTCGAGGCTGGATACGATAGGCACTCGGATCCGTGTGGTAGCCATTTGGCTAGACAGGGAAGGGGCGGATTTTAGAGCTATCGTGAAGGAAGAACCCAACTGGATTTCACGACGGACTGAATGTGATAATGAGAGAGGAGTTAAGGATAATACCCATATGGATTTGTGAGACAGGGAAGGAGGGGTGTTGTGTACAGTTATGGGAAATTCTGGGGAAGATAGGGTTTAGGGGCAAATCCCTGGCACTTGGATTTACGCTCCTCCCTCAGCTCCATAGCACTTATGTATCTATTATTTATTTAATTACGTTATTTAATTAATTATGTCTGTCTCCCCTTCTCGACTGTAATCTTGTTGTGGGCAAGGAACACGTCCACCAACTCATCCACAGTGAAGACTGTGAGCCCCACGTGGGAAAACTTGATTCCCTTGGATCTCCCCCAGTGCTTAGAACAGTGCTTGGCACATAGTAAGAGCTTAAATACCACCATTATTCAGTGCTTGGCACATAGCGCTTAACAAATGCCGTTATTATTAGTAGTAGTAAGTGCTCAATGAGCACAACTGAATGAATGAATGGTCCCTGAGGGCCTGCTGCGGGCCTTGGGCAAGTCACTTCTCTGGGCCTCAGTGACCTCATCTGTAAAACGGGGATGAAGAGTGTGAGCCCCACGTGGGACAACCTGATTCCCTTGGATCTCCCCCAGCGCTTAGAACAGTGCCTGGCACATAGTAAGTGCTTAACAAATACCATCATTATTCAGTGCTTGGCACATAGTAAGCGCTTAACAAATGCCATTATTACTAGTAGTAGTAAGCGCTGAATGAGCACAAATGAATGAATGAATGGTCGCTTAGGGCCTGCTGCGGCCCTTGGGCAAGTCACTTCCCTGGGCCTCAGTGACCTCATCTGCAAAATGAGGATGAAGACTGTGAGCCCCACGTGGGAAAAATTGATTCCCTTGGATCTCCCCCAGTGTTTAGAACAGGGCTTGGCACATACAAACATGTATGTTTGTACATATTCATTACTCTATTTATTTTACTTGTACATATTTATTCTATTTATTTTATTTTGTTAATATGCTTTGTTTTGTTCTCTGTCTCTCGCTTCTAGACTGTGAGCCCACTGTTGGGTAGGGACCGTCTCTACATGTTGCCAGCTTGTACTTCCCAAGTGCTTAGTACAGTGCGCTGCACACACTAAGCGCTCAATAAATACGATTGAATGAATGAACCTGACCACCTTGTATCCCCCCAAGTGCTTAACAAATATCATCATCACTCCTCCTCCCCTCCTCTATCCCCTCCGCTTTACCTCCTTCCCCTCCCCACAGCACCTGTATATATATGTTTGTATGTATGTATTACCCTATTTATTTGTACATATTTATTCTATTTTATTTGGTTAATATGTTTTGTTTTGTTGTCTGTCTCCCCCTTCTAGACTGTGAGCTCGCTGTTGGGTAGGGACCGTCTCTATATGTTGCCAACTTGGACTTCCCAAGCACTTAGTCCAGTGCTCTGCACACAGTAAGCGCTCAATAAATACAATTGAATGAACTTGACCACCTTGTATCCCCCCAAGCGCTTAACAAATACCATCATTACTCCTCCTCCCCCCCTCTATCCCCCCCGCCTTACCTCCTTCCCCTCCCCACAGCACCTGTATATATATGTTTGTATGTATGTATTACCCTATTTATTTTATTTATACATATTTATTCTATTTTATTTGGTAAGCGCTCAATAAATACAATTGAATGAATGAATGAACCTGACCACCTTGTATCCCCCCCAAGTGCTTAACAAATACCATCATTACTCCTCCTCCCCCCCTCTATCCCCCCGCCTTCCCTCCTTCCCCTCCCCACAGCACCTGTATATATATGTTTGTATGTACGTATTACCCTATTTATTATTTTATTTGTACATAGTTATTCTATTTATTTTATTTGGTTAATATGTTTGGTTTTGTTCTCTGTCTCCCCCTTTTAGACTGTGAGCCCACTGTTGGGTAGGGACCGTCTCTAGATGTTGCCAACTTGGACTTCCCAAGCGCTTAGTCGAGTGCTCTGCACACCGTAAGCGCTCAATAAATATGATTGATTGAATGAATGAATGAACCTGACCACCTTGTATCCCCCCAAGCGCTTAACAAATACCATCATTACTCCTCCTCCCCCCCGTCTATCCCCCCCGCCTTACCTCCTTCCCCTCCCCATAGCACCTGTATATATATGTTTGTACGTATGTATTACTCTATTTTATTTGTACATATTTATTCTATTTATTGTATATATGTTTGTATTACCCTATTTATTTATTTTATTTGCACATATTTATTCTATTTTATTCGGTCAATATGTGTTTTTTTGGTTGTTGTCTGTCTCCCCCTTCTTGACTGTGAGCCCACTGTTGGGTAGGGGCCGTCTCTAGACGTTGCCAACTTGGACTTCATGTATATGTTTGTATGTATGTATTACTCTATTTTATTTGTATATATTTATTCTACTTTATTTGGTAAGCGCTCAATAAATACGATTGAATGAGTGAATGAATGACTCAGCGCTTAGTACAGCGCTTAGCAACCAACAGGGGCCTCTCAGGCCCCATGGTTACCACGACGGAGGCCCGCGGGGGCTTATGGGAAACCGGAAGTGCTCCGTCGGCGGGGCGGAAGTGGGCACTTCCGCCCGGCCCCGCGCGCCTTCTACTTCCGGGTCACGCGGCCCTAAGGCCTGGCCGTCATTCATTCATTCATCCCGTCGGATGTATTGGGCGCCTACGGTGCGCGGGGCACTGTACTGAGCGCCCTCCTCCTTCCCGCCCGGGGGGGGGCGGCGCGAAGGTCCTGGGTTCTAATCCCGCCGGCGCCACTCGTCCTGCTGCGTGACCTCGGGCAAGTCATTTCCCTTCCTCTCTGACTCCGTGACCTCACCTCTTACATAATAATAATAATAATAATAGTATTTGTTAAGCGCTTACTATGTGCGAAGCACTGTTCTAAGCGCTGGGGGGACACAGGGTGATCAGGTTGTCCCACGGGGGGCTCAGTCTTCATCCCCATTTTAGTAATAATAATAATAATAATGGTATTATATTAATTAATTAAATATTAATTATTAGTAATAATAATAATGACATTTGTTAAGCGCTCACTCTGTGCCAAGCACTGTTCTAAGCGCTGGGGGGAATACAAGGCGATCAGGTTGTCCCACGTGGGGCTCACAGTCTTTTTAATAATAATAATAATAATAGTATTTTAATAAGCGCTTACTATGTGCAAAGCACTGTTCTAAGCGCTGGGGAGGTTACAAGGTGATCAGGTTGTCCCAAGTGGGGCTCACAGTCGTCTTCCCCATTATAATAATAATAATAATAATAATAATGGGATTTGTTCAGCGCTTACTCTGTAAGCGCTTAAATATTAATTATTAGTAATAATAATGATAGCATTTGTTAAGCGCTTACTCTGTGCCAAGCACTGTTCTAAGCGCTGGGGGGGATGCAAGGCGATCAGGTTGTCCCACGTGGGGCTCTCAGTCTTTTTAATAATAATAATAATGGCATTTGTTAAGCGCTTACTAAGTGGGAAACACTATTCTAAGCGCTGGGGAGGTTACAAGGTGATCAGGTTGTTCCAAGTGGGGCTCACAGTCGTCTTCCCCATTTTAATAATAATAATAATAATAATAATAATGGCATTTGTTAAGCACTTACTCTGTGCCAAGCACTGTTCTAAGCGCTTGGGGGGATACAAGGAGATCAGGTTGTCCCACGTGGGTCTCACAGTCTTTTTAATAATAATAATAATAATAATAATGGCATTTGTTAAGCACTTACTATGTGGGAAACACCGTTCTAAGCGCTGGGGAGGTTACAAGGTGATCAGGTTGTCCCAAGTGGGGCTCACAGTCTTCTTCCCCATTTTAATAATAATAATAATAATGGTAATTAATAATATTAATTATTAGTAATAATAATAATAGCATTTGTTAAGCGCTTACTCTGTACCAAGCACTGTTCTAAGCACTGGGGGGATGCAAGGTGATCAGGTTGTCCCACGTGGGGCTCACAGTCTTTATAATAATAATAATAGTAATAATAACAATGATGGCATTTGTTAAGCGCTTACTATGTGGGAAACACTGTTCCAAGTGCTGGGGAGGTTACAGGGTGATCAGGTTGTCCCAAGTGGGGCTCACAGTCTTCTTCCCCACTTTAATAATAATAATAATGGTATTTGTTAAGCGCTTATTCTGTGCCAAGCACTGTTCTAAGCGCTGGGGGGGTACAAGGTGATCAGGTTGTCCCACGTGGGGCTCAGTCTTCATCCTCATTTTAGTAATAATAATAATAATAATAGTAATAGCGTTTGTTAAGTACTTACTACGTGCCAAGCACTGTTCTAAGCGCTGGGGGGATACAAGGTGATCAGGTTGTCCCACGTGGGGCTCACAGTCAATAATAATAATAATAATAATGATGGCATTTGTTAAGTGCTTACTATGTGGGAAACACTGTTCTAAGCGCTGGGGAGGTTACAAGGTGATCACGTTGTCCCATGTGGGGCTCAGTTTTCATCCCCATTTTAGTAATAATAATAATAGCATTTGTTAAGCGCTTACTCTGTGCCAAGCACTGTTCTAAGCACTGGGGGGATACAAGGCGATCAGGCTGTCCCACGTGGGGCTCACAGTCTTTATAATAATAATAATGATGATGATGATGGCATTTGTTAAGCGCTTACTATGTGGGAAACACTGTTCTAGGCGCTGGGGAGGTTACAAGGTGATCAGGTTGTCCCAAGTGGGGCTCAGTCTTCATCCCCATTTTAGTAATAATAGTAATAATAATAGCATTTGTTAAGCACTTATTCTGTGCCAAGTACTGTTCTTAGCGCTGGGGGGGATAAAAGGCAATCAGGTTGTCCCACGTGGGGCTCACAGTCTTTATAATAATAATAATAATAATGATGGTATTTGTTAAGTGCTTACTCTGTGCCAAGCACTCTTCTAAGCACTGGGGGGATACAAGGTGATTGGGCTGTGCCACGTGGGACAGTCTTCTTCCCCATTTTAATGATAATAATGGTATTTGGTAATCACTTACTCTGTGCCAAGCACTGTTCTAAGTGCTGGGCGGGGGCGGGGAATACAGGGTGATCAAGTTGTCCCACAGGCTCACAGTCTTCTTCCCCATTTTAGTAATAATAATAATAATAATAGCATTTGTTAAGCGCTTACTATGTGCCAGACACTGTTCTAAGCGCTGGGGGGTGGATGCAAGGTGATCAGGTTGTCCCACGTGGGGCTCACAGTCTTCATCCGCATTTTAGCAGTAATAATAATAACAGTAATAGCATTTGTTAAGCGCTTACTATGTGCCACGCACAGAGAAGTGAAGTGACTTCCCCAAGGTCACACAGCAGACAAGTGGCAGATCTGGAATTAGAACTCATGACCCGACTCTCAGGCCTTTGCACTGTCCGCTGTGCCATGCTGCTTCTCTGCCATGGACTGCCCCAAAAAAACAAAGACGTGGATTTTGGAGCAAATTAAGCCCAAGTGGTCCTTGGTAGGCCAGATGACTTGACGTTTAGACTGTGAGCCCACTGTTGGGTAGGGACCGTCTCTATATGTTGCCAGGTTGTACTTCCCAAGCGCTTAGTACAGTGCTCTGCACACAGTAAGCGCTCAATAAATACGATTGATTGATTGACTTAGATGAGCATATTTTGAACACCTCATCAGGGAGGACTGATTCTCTGGAGAAGACGCTAACGCTAGGAAAAGCCCAGGGAAAACGTGGAAGAGGCAGCCCAGCAGCTAGATCGATCGATCAATCAATCAATCTATCGTATTTATTGAGCACTTACTGAGTGCAGAGCTAGATGGACAGAAACCATAACAATAACAGAAGAACCGTTAGCAAGGTTACGGATAACGGCAGGAGACAGGACATTCTGGAGAAAATAGATCCACAGGATCTTTATGAATTGGAAATGACTCAACAGCACTTGATAATCACAGTGATTTGTTGAGTGCATACAATGTGCCCAAACAATGAGGTAGATACACATTAATCAGGTTGGACGGGGTCCCTCTCCCACACGGGGCTCATGGTCTTAATCCCCATTTTACAGAGGAGGGAACTGAGGCCCAGAGAATAAAGTGACTTGCCCAAAGTCACAGAAGACGAGTGGCAGAGCAGGGATTAGAACTCGCAACCCGTCCATGAGGCCGTACTGCTTCCCACTGTACTGAGTTCTGGGGTAGATTTCCTCCCTCCCGGCCCCAAAGCACACGTGTGCATATCTGTAATTTTGTTTGTATCGATGTCTCTCTCCCCCACTCTAGACTGCGAGCTTGTAGTGGGCAGAGAATGTCATTATTTGTCATATTGTTGCACTCAATAAATGCAGTTGAATGCAAGCTAATCAGGTTGGACACCATTCCTATGCCACATGGGGCTGCCAGTCTTCGTCCCCGTACAGATGAGGGAACTGAGGCACGGAGAAATGACGACTCACCCGCGGTCACCCAGCCAACAAGTGGCAAATGCGGCGAGGAATGCGGCTGTTTTTGGTTGTGTTGTACTCTCCCAGCACTTAATTAATTAATAATGGCATTTGTTAAGCGCTTACTATGTGCCATGCACTGTGCTAAGCCCTGGGGGGATACGGGCTAATCAGGTTGTCCCACGTGGGGCTCACAGTCTTAATCCCCATTGTACAGATGAGGTAACGAAGGCACAGAGAAATTAATCAATCAATCCATCAATTGTATTTATTGAGCGCTTACTGTGTGCAGAGCACTGTACTAAGCGCTTGGGAAGTACAAGTTGGCAACGTACTTATACAGTGAGTGAGTACAGTGCTCCGTCACAAGCCCCCAGCTCATACCAACCAGGCAGCGTGGCTCAGTGGAAAGAGCACGGGTTTGGGAGTCGGAGGTCATGGGTTCAAATCCCAACTCCCCCACATGTCTGCTGTGTGACCTTGGGCAAGTCACTTAACTTCTCTGGGCCTCAGTGACCTCATCTGTCAAATGGGGATTAAGACCGTGAGCCCCCCGTGGGACAACGTGATCATCTTGTATCCCCCCCAGCACTAAGAATGGTGCTTTGCACATAGTAAGCACTTAATGCCATTATTCAGTGCTTAGAACAGTGCTCTGCACATAGTAAGCGCTTAACAAATGCTATTATTATTATTAGGGAAGCAGCATGGCTCAGTGGAAAAGAGCACGGGCTTTGGAGTCAGAGGTCATGGGTTCAATTCCCAGCTCCGCCAATTGTCAGCTGTGTGACTTTGGGCAAGTCACTTAACTTCTCTGTGCCCCAGTTCCCTCATCTGTAAAATGGGGATGAAGACTGTGAGCCCCCCGTGGGCCAACCTGACCACCTTGTAACCTCCCCAGCGCTTAGAACAGTGCTTTGCACCTAGTAAGTGCTGAACAAATGCCATTATTAGTATTATTAGGGAAGCAGCATGGCTCAGTGGAAAGAGCCCGGGCTTTGGAGTCAGAGGTCAGGGGTTCAATTCCCCGCTCCGCCAATTGTCAGCTGTGTGACTTTGGGCAAGTCACTTCACTTCTCTGGGCCTCAGTTCCCTCATCTGTAAAACGGGGGTGAAGACTGTGAGCCCCCCGTGGGACAACCTGATCACCTTGTAACCTCCCCAGCGCTTAGGACAGTGCTTTGCACATAGTAAGGGCTTAATAAATGCCATCATTATTATTCTTATATTATTATTATTATTTCCTTGACCAGGGAAGCCTCCATGATACGTAGAGAGTCAGACCCCCCCCCCACCAAGGTTACTGTGGAAAGGTTTTTGACATAGGAAGCCACACATACTCATTCTCCCCCCAGTACCAGTCTGCTGGTCAAAGGAGCCCATTCTGCCAGTCCCACGGCGGAAGACTGAGAGAAGTTCACGGCCGTACGAATCGCTGACGCTTCAAGCCTCCTCTGCTGCCTCTTTGCGTGCTTCTCTGCCGAATACTCGCTTCTCCTCCACCTTTTATCACCTTTTATCTTCCTTAGGCGCCACAGCTGTGACTGGCCCAGGGCCCTTCCCAAGTAGAGAAGGCCCCACCCCGCGACAGGCCGGCAATCACCTGTCCTCAGGTACAGCTCATCAGCACCTTCACCAGTCTCTTCCTTCTTCTACTTTGCCAGATCAATCAATCAATCGTATTTATTGAGCGCTTACTGTGTGCAGAGCACGGTACTAAGCGCTTGGGAAGTCCAAGTTGGCAACATCTAGAGACGGTCCCTACCCAACAGCGGGCTCACAGTCTAGAAGGGGGAGGCAGACAGCAAAACAAAACATAGTAACAAAATAAAATAAATAGAATAAATCTGTACAAATAAAATAGAGTAATAAATACGTACAAACATATACATATATACAGGTGCTGTGGGGAGGGGGAGAGGAAGGAGGGGGCTCAGTCTGGGAAGGCCTCCTGGAGGAGGTGAGCTCTCAGTAGGGCTTTGAAGGCATTAAAGCTTCATTTTTATAGATGAGGAACCGAGACAGAAATTAAGTGACTGCCCCACGTAGATCATTGAGTCAGTCATATTTATTGAGCACTTCCTGTGTGCAGAGCACTATACTAAGTGCCTGGGAGAGTACCACATATGTACATATGTGTAATTTTATTTGTTTGCATCGATGTCCCACAGTCTGGACTGTGAGCTCGTAGTGGGCAGAGAATGTCGCGGTTTATTGTTGTATTGTATTCCCCCAAGCGCTTAGTACAGTGCTCTGCACGTAGTAAGCGCTCAGTAGGTACAGTTGAAGTAATAAACAGAAACATTCCGTGCCGACGAGCCTACACTCGTTTTGTCCTCATTAATCCTCATTACCTAACCCAGTGCTTAGTAATAATAATAATGATAACAACGATGGCATGTATTAAGCGCTTACTATGTGCAAAGCACTGTTCTAAGCGCTGGGGAGGTTACAAGGTGATCAGGTTGTCCCCCGGGGGGCTCACAGTCTTCATCCCCATTTTACAGATGAGGGAACTGAGGCCCAGAGAAGCAAAGCGACTTACCCAAAATCACACAGCTAAGTGGCGGAGCCGGGATTTGAACCCATGACCTCTGACTCCACAGCCTGGGCTCTTTCCATTGAGCCACGCTGCTTCGCTGCTTAGTACAGTGCTTGGTACATACTATTATTAGTAGTATTATTATTCAGCCTAGCTAATATTCAGCCTGCGGCCTTATGGTTTCCTGGCATAGTTCTTTTTTCACAGTTAGGTTACAGTGTAACTAAGAAGATCGTTATTGTCCCACACGCTGACGGTATTACTCGATGTTCCCAGGGTGGTGCTAATAGATTATTAATTTTTAAAACGCTCCCTTCGTCCCAAGGTCCCAGGGTGCAGTGTGCAATTAAAATTAATTAAAATGTGGCAGTAATTAACATTTAATGGTTCCTTCGATTTGCCTTAGTAGACGGTCATAAAACCAATTTAGGACCATTCGTGAAGATCAGAACTGTCAGAACAGGTCAGAAGATGAAGTCAAAAGGTGGGCGTACTGTGGGAGCCCACTGTTGGGTAGGGACCGTCTCTATATGTTGCCAACTTGTACGCGCTTAGTACAGCGCTCTGCACACAGTAAGCGCTCAATAAATACGATTGAATGAATGAATGAATGAATTCTTCTCAAGTGCAAATGAGGGGAAGGCTTGCCCTGAGGATCCCTAAGAATAATAATGATAATAATAATGATGATGATGAGCGGGAGGGAGAAGGTGAATCTTACCCCCATTTCACAGATAAACCGAGGAACAGAGAAGTGAGATGACTTGTGCAAGGTCACGTGGCAGAGTCAGGATCAGCACCTCTCACTCCCTCGTCCTCTACCCTTTCCATTAGATCCCGCTGCCTTTCTATCGGCTGCGAGGATCAGGCAGTCGAAAAGTGTAAATGTCCGTCTGTCCGATGGCACGGAGCCAAAGCCCCAACCCAAATAATAATAATGATGGTATTTGTGCAGCGCTTGCTCTGCAGAGCACTGTTCTAAGCGCTGGGGAGGATACAAGGTGATCAGGTTGTCCCACGGGGGGCTCACAGTCTTCATCCCCATTTTACAGATGAGGGAACTGAGGCCCAGAGAAGTTGCCCAGAGTCACACAGCTGACATTTGGCGGAGCCGGGATTTGAACCCATGACCTGTGACTCCAAAGCCCGGGCTCCTTCCACTGAGCCACGCTGCTTCTCTAAAGCACCCGGCCGCTACTTCGGCACGTCACAGGACCGAGACGACCAGAAGGAAAAGTCTACGGGAATTCAGAGAGATTCGTCTCGGGGGTAGCGGCCTTTGCCAAGCTGATTGGCGTGGGAGATTTCAGGGCTTGGAAGAGCGTGTACTAAGCGCTTGGGAAGTACAAGTTGGCAACACATAGAGACGGTCCCTACGCAACAGTGGGCTCACAGTCTAGAAGGACTGTAATACAGATATTACATATCTGTAATTGATCTATTTCTATTAATGCCTGTCTCCCCCTCTAGACCGTAAGCTCGTCGTGGGAAGGGAATGTGTCTGTCTCTTGCTACACCGTCCTCTTCCGAGCGCTCAGTTCAGTACTCCGCACACAGCAAGCGCTCGAATGAACGCCCGTTGAAATCCTTGTGTTCATTTAGCAGGAGCCATGTCTCCAGCGCCTTAGTGAGGACAGAGCCGTGGTTTCGAAGCGACCCCCTCCCTCACCGGATGCTTCCGACCTTCCCCATGTTCACGGTCCTGACGATGTTCTACTACATCTGCCTCCGGCGCCGGGCCCGGACCGGCCCCAGGGGAGAGACGCCCAACTGCCGGCGGACGGCGGACGCGAACCCCCGGCCCCCGCCCCGCAACGCGGAGGTGGTCCAGTACGCCAAGGAGGTCTTGGATTTCAGCTCCCATTACGGGAGCGAAAACAGCATGTCTTACACCATGTGGAACCTGGCTGGGGTCCCCAGCGTCTACCCCAGCTCGGGGGACTTCACCCAGACGGCGGTTTTCCGCACCTACGGGTCCTGGTGGGAGCGCTGCCCCAGCGCCCCGGCCCCTTTCGCCCGCACCCCGCCGGCCTTCCGGAGCCAGGACTTCGTGGAGCTCGCCTTCGAGGAACCGGTCTATCCCACGGCCGTCCACGTCCTGGAGACCTACCACCCCGGGGCCGTCATCCGGATCCTGGCCTGCTCGGCCGACCCGTACGCCCCGAGCCCTCCGGCCGAAGTAAGGTAAAATGACAGGAATGATGATAGTAATCGTGACATCTGTTAAGCCCCTACTTTGTGCCAGGCACCGTACCAAGCGCCGGGGTGGGTACGAGCGAATCGGGTTGGGCACCACGATCCCCGCCTCACACGAGGCTCACAGACTTCATTTGACGGATGAGGGAACAAAGGCACAGAGACATGAAGTGACTTGCCCAAAGTCACACGGCAGACGAGTGGCGGAACTGGGGTTAGAACCCACGTCCTTCTGACTCTCAGGCCCAGGCTCTAGCCACTAGACCACACTGCTTCTCTTTTTAAACTTAGGTGAGAAGATGGCAAGTAGAACCCTGTCCATGGAAGACTGTGTGGCTAACAAGCTCTCTCTCTAATAATAATAATGATGGCATTTATTAAGCGCTTACTATGTGCAAAGCGCTGTTCTAAGCGCTGGGGAGGTTACAAGGTGATCAGGTTGTCCCACTGGGGGCTTAATCCCCATTTTACAGGTAACTGAGGCCCAGAGAAGTGAGTTGCCCAAAGTCACCCAGCTGACAATCGGCGGAGCCGGGATTTGAACCCATGACCTCTGACTCCCGAGCCTGGTCTCTTTCCACTTAGCCATGCTGCTCCTCTTTAGCCACGTCTCTATCCACAGCTTTGGCGGGGAGGCCTATAAGCCAAGAAAAATTGTCCTTTTTTATTTCTTCAAGGTATTTGTTAAGCGCTTACTAGGTGCCAGGCACTGTACTAAGCGCTGGGGTAGATCCAAGGTAATCGGGTCTGACCCCTCTCCCAGTGCCTGCTTCAGAGCTGGAACAGCCTCCCTCTTCCTATCCGGCAGGCAGTAACTCTCCCCCTCTTCATTCATTCTGTCGTATTCATTCAGTTGCATTTATTGAGCACTTACAGAGTGCAGAGCACTGTACTAAGCGCTTGGAAAGTACAATTCAACAATAAAGAGTGACAATCCCTACCCACACCGGGCTTAACTCCAAACTTTACTGAAGTCACACCTCCTCTACGAGGCCTTCCCCGATTAAGCCCTCCTTTCCTCTTCTCCCACACCCTTCTGCGTCGCCCTGACTTGCTCCCTTTATTCATTCATTCGTATTTATCGAGCGCCTACTGTGTGCAGAGCACTGTACTAAGCGCTTGGAAAGTACACCCCTGCATAGGAGAGGGGGTGAGGGGCAAGGTTGGGATCAATTCTGCGGAGCTCCGAGGAAGGGGGGGATACTTGGTCTCCGTGGGCATGGATTGTAGGCTCCCAATGGCCCGGGGTAGAAGGTGCCAGCTTGTGGGTGTCTGGCCTGGGGTCTGTCACCGATACCCCAGAGAAGACCGGAGGCGTGCAGTCAGTAGTTGGGAAGCAAAATAAAAGCGCAGAACCTCGACACGGAAATTAAAACCCCGACGGGAAGCCGCATGGCGTAGCGGATTACACCCCGGGCCCGAGAGTCAGGAGGACCTGATGCATTAAAATTACTTTTTGGCCTCACTTTGTCCCCCAACACGACCCGAATTACTAGGTTGAGTTCTGGTGACGTAAAAATTGCCGGGTGAGCAAGGGCAAGTCACTTCACCCCTCTGGGCCCTCAGTGACCCCTTCTGTAAAATGGGGATCAAGACTGTGAGCCGCAAGTGGGACGGGGACCGTATCCAAGCCGATTAGCTTGTATCTACCCCGGCGCTTAGAACAGTAGCTGACATGGGGGAAGCGTGTAACAAAGCACCTAAAAAAAAGGAAACAGAAAATCAGGAGTTACTTGAATCTTGCCATTTTTAAGAGTTCTCCAACAGGACTCACCAGCAGGATGTAGGGAATTCATTGGTATTTGGGAAATGCTAAGTGCCTTGTAAGTACAGTGCCTGACACGGAGTACGCACTTAACAAATATCGTTAAAAAAAGAAACACTTAAAAGTAGAGGAAGAGGATTCTACCTGTCCCATTGGCCAAATATCAGCTTGTCCAATCAATCATATTTATTGAGCGCTTACTGTGTGCAGAGCACTGTACTAAGCGCTTGGGAAGCCCAAGTTGGCAACACATAGAGACGGTCCCTACCCAACAGTGGGCTCACAGTCTAGAAGTCCACTAATAATATAATAATAATAATAATGGCATTTATTAAGCGCTTACTACGTGCAAAGCACTGTTCTAATACCTCTTTGACTAGTGGATATTCCCAAACAGAAAAGCTGGCAGAAAAAGGATCATTTGTTATCTGGAAGTCTTAAATAACTCAGAAGAGTAAGCTAGACTGTAGCTCGCCGTGGGCAGGGACTGTGTCTGTTTCTTGTTATATTGTCCTCTCCCAAGCACTTAGTACAGTGCTCGGCACACAGTAGACGCTCAGTAAATACAGCCGACTATTTTTGTGTCACGAGAACTCAGCCTAGTAATTTGGGTTGTGTTCGGGGGAAAAAGTGAGTTCGAAAGTAATTGTAATCCGTCCGTAGGTCATCTGCTAGTGCGTGAGGCTTTGCCTTTTAAACTAAAGAAGATCTAAAAGGGGAGAAAGCGTTCACCTATCATTTAAAATATTGAACAAGTACTTTATGGTGTTTAGTAAAGCGAAGTTACTTAATTAAGGTGAGTTTCTATGAGAGAAAATGGAACCACCCTCCAATCCTCCAGTGGTGATTTAATATAAATAATAAAGATCCTTAATGTAATCCATAGTGGCTTTTACAAAATGATTTATTAATTACAGCAGATTATGGCTTTAATACTGAAGGTTAAGACTACAACTGTGGGAACTGTCCTAAATTTGAGATGAAATCCTATCGAGTTTGGCAACTCTCCCAGATTTATAGTGAACTTCCAAGTTTGGGGTCTTTTACTAGCTCTTTAAAGTTAATGAATGTTTTAATAATGCAAACATACCGCACTGCCTTTATTTGAAGGTTGGCAATCCTCAAGAATAATTGTCCGCCCAGATCTCAGAACTCATTTCTTCTCGTGCCCTCATTTCTTCATTTTCTCCGGCAGCGTTTTTCCTTGACTGCCCCCGGGGAAAGAGTTTCAACATAAGCCCAGGATTGAGAATCCAAAACTTCCAAATCCTATCTGTCTTTACCACTGAGTTTAGTAAGAAAGAATAATCTCTCTGCCTCTATTTTCTCTCTGTAAAATGGTTCTTATTCTCCTTATCCATATCTCCAAGGTGTCATAAGCCCTGGAAAGAGCGGGGGGCTGGGAGTCAGGAGACCTGGGTTCAAATCACAGAAGATCTAAAAGGGGAGAAAGTGTTCACCTATCATTTAAAATATTTAACAAGTACTTTATGGTGTTTAGTAAAGCGAAGTTACTTAATTAAGGTGAGTTTCTATGAGAGAAAATGGAACCAACCTCCAATCCTCCAGTGGTGATTTAATATAAATCACCTGCTGTATGACTTTGGGCAATCACACTAACTTTTCTGGGTCTCAGGTTCTTTGTCCTTAAAACGGGACTAGTAAGGATGTGGAGAGGATAGAAAATAAGGAGTTATTATCAACAATATTTAAATCACGTTACTTGTATCCACCCTATTGCTTAATACAGTGCCTGACAATGGTAGCCCTTAACAAATACCACGATTATTATTATTATTATTATTATTATTAAAGATGACTGGGAATACAGTAACATTTTTTTAATTCTCACTTAAATGGGCAAGTGATCATAAATAAATAGGAGGCTGGATATTATCCATGTATAGCCAGAGTTAATCAGCTCATTATGGGCAGAGAATATGTTTGTTTACTCTTCCATTGTACTTGCACAAATGTTCATACATAAATGCACTCAATTGATGGCGCAGGACTTCCAAAGACAATGCTATTTAAATGGGTGAAAAAAACCCCTGCTTCCTAATTTTTAATCTACATTATGCTCTGAAAACAACGCAGAAAATTTTGCAAAGAGTTTTTGTTCTATTGCCACTTAGGAATGACTGAAAAAAGAATTTGGTGATTTTCTCCTTAATGTTTATACTCAGACAATCTTAATTAAATTGATGTTTCTTGAGATAGAAGGGGAAAAGAATCAAATGCTTTGACGCTGCTTTTTCTCTTGCCTGCCAGTAGCTGACAGTGAGGTTAAAAATTAGGGAGGATTTTTGACCTTTCATTCATTCAATCGTATTTATTGAGCACTTACTGTGTGCAAAGCACTGCACTAAACACTTGGGAGAGTACAGGCTAATTCGGATGTGGGGACTATCTTACCGGAGGGTGTAGCAGTGTTTTAACATTTTTGCATTCATGAATAAAGTATAAAACCCTCTGCCTCCTCCTTCTGCTCAACACATTCCTTTCCTAATAGAGCCCGAATTTTAAACATTATGCTTTATTTCTAATGCAAATGCAATGAAGTAGTGTTTTACCAGGAATTAATTTCAAAAGGCTAAAGGCCTATAAAGTAATCTTGCTCTGCATCTTTCATTTCCCCACTTACAATTTCTTCATCTGTTGCAAAAGAATATAAACAGTACTGTATTATTAATTAGTGCCGGTTAAATTTTTTACTCTTCTGGCTCGTAACTGTCTATTAAAGTTCACCATACTACTCTATTTTCATAATCCGTAGACATTAGATGTAAAATGTTCTTCAACACAAAGGCATAATGTTACATTAAAATGCGAAGTCAAGAAATATAGGCAGGGTTCTCAAAACAGCGCATTTTGAAGAGGTTGTAATTAAACCATTGCATTTGTGATAAGAATACAGCCTGATGCTCCATTCATTTACATTTGTAAACTTAACATCGTGTTAACACAGGCATTGAATTAACTTCAGAATGTCCTAAAATTAATATAAAAAACTAAGGCTGCAGTTGTGTAGAGTATCATTGTGCTGTAATAGTACAGTACTAAAGAAATGTGTTCAAATGATTGCATTATGGCAGTGAACTTTTAATATGTATTGGCAGTTATTATTTTTCTCCAGTTTCATTATTTTTAACTTTCCTCCTCAGTACAATGATATGAGAGATCATTTTTATAGATATTTTGCAGGGTTTACTTTGGGAATCAATAAAAAAATCAATCTCTGAAAAACCTCTTTAGGGTAAAGAGGAGGATCCGAGCTAGGATGAGGACCAGGGTTGGGGTCTTGGGAAAGGTGTGACTGTGGGTTCTGTGCTTAATGCAGTTCAGAGCCCCACGTCAACAATTTGACAAAATGAATTATGCTTTGTACATTATGATGTGCAAATATTTAGTACAAATAAAGGTCTTACTCTGTGTAAAAGCCATTATTAAGTCCTCGTCTCCTTCCTAATCCTCTCCCACTCTCCTCCTCTCCATTTTCCCCTTTCTGAGCTATGCAAGCTTGGAAATGGGACAGCATTTCCCAACCCTATAAATGAACGGCCCGGACAAACAGAACTTTAAAAGGATGGACTGATATTGGGAAGGGAAAAAGGAAGAAACACGGGGAGTCACCTGGTGCCTCAATCAATCGTATTAATTGAGCGCTCACTGTGTGCAGAGCACTGAACTAAGTGCTTGGGAGCGTACAGTATCACAGACACATTCCCTGCCCACAACGGGCTTTCAGTGTAGCGGGGGAGACAGGCGATAATATAAATAGATGACAGATATGGGCATAAGCGCCGTGGGGCTGGGAGGAGAGATGAGTAAAGGGTTCGAGTCAGGGTGAAGCAGAAGGGAGTGGAAGAAAAGGAAAGGAGAGTTTAGTCGGGGAAGGCCTCTCGGAGGAGATGTGCCTTCAAAAAGGCTTTGAAAGCGGGCGAGAGTCCCACATGGGGCCCACAGTCTTCATCCCGATTTTACATTAAAATTAATATTTTAATTTAAAATAATTAATAAAATTAATATAAAAAACTAAGGCTGCAGTTGTGTAGAGTATTTTACAGAGGAGGTCGCAAAGGCCCAGAGGAGTAAAGTGACTTGCCCAGGGTCACCCGGCAGATGAATGGCGGAGCCGGGATTAAAACCCACGTCCTTCTGACTCCCGGACACGTGCTGTGTCCACTGGGCCACACCGCCCCCGCTTCAGTCCGCACCGCCTAATCCCTCCACTCGCAACCCATCCACAACACAGCTTGTCGTTAAGGTGATTTATTTTCTCTGCCGGACAGGTGGGAGATCCTCTGGTCCGAGGAACCTACCAAGATGGCCACACCCCAAGCTCGCCAGTTCTCTCCTTGCATCAAACAGATCGCGTTCCCCACCAACCTGATCCGCTTGGAGGTGAACAGTTCCCTCCTGGACTACTTCACCGAACTGGACGCCGTGGTGCTGCACGGCGTGAAGGAAAGGCCTCCGCCGTCTCTTCAGGCGTCGCTGGCCGAGCGGAGAGATCCGGGAGGAGGAGGGTACGAAGAGAAGAGTAAAAGTGGAATGGAGGGTCTGAACAAGCAGATGAGCAAGGCCGTCCTCGGAGAATGGACAAACATCGGCTATTTTGATAAACTACCTTATGAGGTAAGTCAAAAAACGTGGCCCAGCGCCGTGGGAGGCAGAGGGTCTGGGTTCCAATCCTGGCTCTGCCACTTACCTGCTGGGTGACCTTGGGCAAGCCACTTCTCTGGGCCTCAGTTCCCTCATCGGCAAAATGGGGATCCAAAGCCTGTTCTCTCTTGAACTATAAGTTGAGCTCTTACTATATGCAGAGCACTGTACTAAACACTTGGGAGAGTACGATACAACAGAATGAGCAGACACGTTCCCTGCCCACAGTGAGCTTCCATTCTAGAGAGGGAGACAGACATTAATATAAACAACTAACTTATTTTTCATGCATAATGGGTAGGTAAGCTGGTTATTATTATCAAATGTCGAGCCTTTTCCCTTTATAGCGATTTTATGGATATATTTTCTTCAGAACGCCCTACTACCTGCCATAATTCATAACCTTGCTAATGGTTCTTCCATTATCATTGTTATGATTTCTGTCAATCTATCTATCTATGGTTTCTATCTATAGCTTTTGGTCTGCCTCTTCTGTGCCCTGGATTTTTCCTGGCACTAGTTTTCTAAGAAAGCTGGTAGAGAAGCCTAAATCTTGTATTTAGGTGTTATGGCTAAACATGGAGAAAAATGAGAAGTCATTGGGGATCGTTGAGAAGGGGAATAATGCATTCGGAATAACGTTTTAAGGAAAGGAAATGAGCAACTGTCTTGTGGAGAGGTGATTGAGGCGGAGAGATGATTAAAGAGGCATTTGCAGCTATCCATTCTTTCATTGTCATATTTATTGAGCGCTTACCGTGTGCAGAGCACTGCACTATGCTCTTAGGAGAGTACAGTATAACGATAGACACAGCTCCAAACGACAAGCCTTGAACCAAGGTAAGGTCCCGAGGAGCCATGAAATATTGTAAGGGAAGAATCGGCAGAATTTAGCAAGCGATTGGGATGTGGGAGATAAAAGACAAAATGCGTCAAAGATGAGACCAAGATTACAGGCTTCGGGGGAAGGGAGGATGGTGGGAGTGTCAACAGTGATGGGAAAATTAGGAGGAAGAGCAGGTTGAGGAGGAAAGATGAGTTCAGCTTTTGACACATTGAATTTAAAATGTTGGCAGGTCATCCAGGGAGAAATGTCACGGTTTCAGGTGGAGAGATGAGATTGTAAAATAGGTGAGAAAGCAGGGCTGGGGTGGTAGAGTTGGGTGCCAGTCACACAGAGGTGGTGGGAGAAATCAGCCAGGGGCTCCCGGGCAGAGCGAGTGGAGAGAGGGAAGAGGAAAATCCTCCACAGCTACAGACTGAGGGAAGGATGAAGATCCGATGAAGAAGGGAAACAGAGCAATCGGGGTAGGAGGAACTAGGAGAGAACTGCACACATAAAACGGAAGGCTTGGGAAAGTTTCTGGTGGAGAAGCAGCGTGGCCTAGTGGATAGAGCACGGGCTTGGGAGTCAGAGGACCTGGGTTCTAATCCCGACTCCACCACTTGTCTGCCGTGTGACCTTGGGCCAGTCCGCCTCACTTCCCTGGGCCTCAGTTCCCTCAACTGTCAAATGGGGATTAAGGCCGTGAACCCCATGTGGGTCAGAGACTGTGTCCAACCCAGTTAGCTTGTATCTACATTTATTCAGTCGTATTTATTGAGCACTTACTGTGTGCAAAATCAATCAGTCGTATTTATTGAGCGCTTACTGTGTGCAGAGCACTGTACTAAGCACTTGGGAAGTACAAGTTGGCAACATACAGAGACAGTCCCTACCCAACAGCGGGCTCACAGTCTAAAAGGGGGAGACAGAGAACAAAACCAAACATACTAACAAAATAAAATAAATAGAATAGATATGTAAAACTGTACTAAGCACTTGTGCAGTGCCCGGCACATAGTAAGCGCTTAACAAAGACCATTAATGAAACAATCACAACCGAGACATTGCGCTAACACTTAGGCAACTTTCAAGCCCCACCTGCAGAAGGGAGTTTTCTACTCTGTGAATAACCCCTGTGCTTCAGGGGAAGGAAAACACCTTATAAAGATGTCAATTGTCATATCGCTCCCTCAGTAAACACCAACCCCCCCACCCGTCAGATTTTTGTTTCAAAAGCTTTGCATGTTATGAGTAGATGAGTTTTCAAAGGCAGATAGCCCAACTGCCTTTTTGGGAGTCATTTGCAACACATCACGTCACATATTCATTATGGTATCAAATTGTGCTTTATGCTAGGATACCTGCATATGAAAAGCAGGTTTCTGACAGATGCCAGACCATGGACAAGCAATGATTAATGGGTATTAGCCCGAAGACGTGAAACCTGTTATCCACCCTGTTTACTCAAAGGCAAAAAAGAAAAAAAAAAGTATTTCCCTAACATTTTAATGCTCTAATCTTAGTGACAGTTCATTATACTTTTTGTATTTTTGGTTTCTGCTGGAAGTGGTATATCATTGGATTTTTTTTTCAGGTGGAAAGATGGATAAACAAACAGATTAGGATCACCGGTTAGGACTCATGAACAATATTTTAAACATGAATGGAGAGCTCTGGGTTAAAGAAAAACTTTCCTCTTAAATAAACATGTTTTCCTTTATTGCCTGTAGTTTTTTGTTGCTGTTATCGCTCCTTTTCATTTAGCCATAGGATTTTCCATGTTTTGTTTTTATTGGTATGAAAATAACATTGCTTTGAAAAATACAGAAAATGTGGACATAAGTATCATTCATTCGTTAGAAAAAAGGCCAATAAGGAAAGCATTCCTTCAGAGGAAGCAAAAAACTTGAGAAGCAGCTTGGGCCTGGGTTCTAATCCCAGCTCTGCATTGTATCTGGTCTGTAACCTTGGGCAAGTCACTTGACTTCTCTGGGCCTCAGTTCCCTCATCTGTAAAGTGGGGATTAAAACTGTAAGCCCCATGTGGGACAGGGACTGTGTCCAACGTTGTTTCTAACCCCAGCACAAAGAACAGTGCCTGGCACATAGTAAGCGCTTAACAAGTACCATAAAAACCAAAAAAAGAAAACCCTTCAGATATTCTTTTTTGTGCCTAACGTGGCAGCGTCTCTTTTTATGAATCCTTCTTTGATAACTCCAAACACGTTGAAAATATTTCCACTCACTTGCTATCTGTGACTGGAATCCGTTACGTCCTCTTAGGGCTTGAACTGGAGCATCTTTTTCACTATTTCATTTCATGTTCATCTCTGTGTTTCTGTGCTTCATTTAGCTCATCCAGCTGATTCTGAGCCACCTTCCCCTCCCTGATCTGTGTCGATTAGCCCAGACTTGTAAGCTACTGTTGCAGCACTGCAGCGATCCTCTACAATATACTCACCTCAACTTGCAACCTTACTGGGCAAAGCTCAATGACGCGTCCCTGGAATATCTGCAGACCCGCTGCTCTCTTGTCCAGTGGCTGAATTTATCTTGGACTGGAAACAGGGGCTTCATATCAGTTGCGGGATTTGGCAGGTCAGTGTGTGCTAAAACATCGTCGTCAAGGGTATTTGTTGTACTGGACCAAGCACTTGGGAGGGTAATAATAATAACTGCGGCATTTCTTAAGCACTTACTATGTGCCAAGCACTGTTCGCAGCACTGGGGGAGATACAAGGTAATCAGGTTGGACACAGTCCCCGTCCCACTTGGGGCTCACAGTCTTAATCCCCATTTTCTAGATGAGGCAACTGAAGCACAGAGAAGTGACTCGACTTGCCCAAGGTCACACAGGAGATGTGGCAGAGACAGGATTAGAACCCATGTCCTCTGACTCCCAGGCGTGTGCTCTTTCCTCTAGGGCTTCTCTAATGGTATTTGTCGAGCACTTATTATGTGCGGAGTACCGTACTAAGCGCATGGGAGGGTACAATACAGTAGAGTTGGCAGACACATTCCCTGCCTACATTGAGTTTATGATCAGTCGGACACCTGCTAAAGCCCATCTTCAGTCTGTGGGTGGTCCTTTTCCTATCAAAGATTTGAAAGTTCAGTCAATCAGTCCATTGTATTTATTGAGTACTTACTATATGCAGAACCCCGTACTAAGTGCTCGGGGAGGGTACACCACAACAGAAATTTGTTTCGTTTGGTTAAGATGTATTAGTTAAGCGCTGTTCACCACTAAGCGCTGGGGTAGATTCCCAGGTTGGACACAGTCCATGTCCCATGTAGGCCTAACAGTCCTAATCCCCCTGTTACGGATGAGGCGACTGAGGCTCAGAGGAGTTAAGTGACTTGCCCAGGGTCACACGGCAGACAAGTTGGTGGAGCCGGCTTTAGAACTCGAGTCCTCCTAACTCCCGGCCCTGTCTTCTTTCCTTTAGGCCATGCTGCTTCTTTAGGTGGTAGATACTCTCCCCGCCCTCAAGGAATTTACAGTCTAGGGTATAGTTAAAGTCCAACTCTATTGGCACTCCTATTCTGAGTGTCTGTACCAACCACCGGGAGCAATCAGCAATCAGTGTGGCATTTATTAAGCACTTACTATGCGCCAGAAACCGTAGTAAGGGCTGAGGTAGATACAAGCTAATATGGTCGAGCACAGTCCTTGTCCCACATGGGACTCACAGTCTCAATCCCCATTTTCCTCATGAGGAAACTGAAGCACAGAGACAAGGTCACACAGCAGACAAGTGGCAGAGCCGAGATTAGAACCCAGGTCCTTCCGGCTCCCAGGCCTGTGTTCCAACCACCAGGCCACGCTACCGCTCCATACGTGGTTGGCGTGACCCACTCAAGGATTTGTTTCCATTAAAATGAAATATCTTTGACCGTGCACTGAAAATCAGACAAGAAAAACCAGGGAGAATGATCTTGTTACACTGTCACTCCCAATGGTTTTTGACCCCGGTTTTGAAACAGGTTATTTTACTCCTATTCCCCAAGGAGAAAGTGACTTTTTTTAAAAAAAAAATAGTCTTTCCCATATTATGTTGCGTATATGAATAACGTCTTTTCACAACTATTTCCAAATCAAATCCATCCCCCAAATGTGATTTGTCAGAAATGGAAAACAATTTATTACAGAGCATTTTTAATTAAATCTTAATTACATGTGCAATGCATCGCCCAAATTTAGAAGCTCATTTAAACTAATTATATTGAAAATGCAATTGCACGCTTAAGTAGGCGACCACACTTTCAGACCTACCCAGGTGCTTCTTCCCCCATCTACTTAGATGCTTGGTTTCTTTGCTATTAAGTTTCACCTGTTCAATATTGAAAGGTTGCCCTGGTACATATTCATTTGGGAATATCACCACCAGTTCTCCCCCCCCCCCCTTCAGGTGTTTTTCACTGAGCCTACTGATGTGTTTCTGGGTTCATCTGGTAATGAAATCTTGTAATTTTCATTAAGTGAAATAAGGAAGGGTTACCAAGGTTAGAAAGCTTGGGAAAATTTCCTGGTTTGGGGATTTAAAGGATGGATGATAATATTAATAATAATAATTGTGGTGTTTGTCAGGCACCATACTAAGCGACGCTGGGATGGGTACAAACAAATCGGGTCGGATACAGTCCCTGTCCCACAGGGGGCTCACAGTCTTAATCCCCTTTTACAGATGAAGAAACTGAGGCCCAGAGAAGTGAAGTGACTTGCCCAAGGTCACACAAGCAGACAGGTGACAGAGCTGGAATTAGAACCCACATCCCAAGGCCATACTCTATCCATTAAATTCTTTTTTCCTGTTTGAAAAGCCAAATGTGAACTAATGTATAGACTGTAAAATATGTGTGTGTGTGTATATATATATATATATATATATAAATATATGTGTGTGTGTATGTATATATATATGCACATATACATGTATATATGTGCATATATATATATATATATATATATATATATAAACAGTGTTTCATTTAGGTTATAATTTTCTCGGGTTTGTGCAGAGTGCTAGGTGTGGGCATTTGTTTTCAGCACATTAAGACTTGGCAACGGGTTACTAGAGGAAGAGTCAAACACCCCAAACTGTGTCGCTATTACTCAATTTCTAATCGTTTCCCAGTAATAATAATAATAATTGTGGAATTTGTTAAGCGCTTACTATGTGCCAGGCACTATGCTAAGCGCCGGGATGGGTACAAACTAGTGGGTCGGACACAGTCCCTGTCCCCCATGAGCCTCACAATCTTAATCTCTATTTTACCGATGAAGTAATTGAGGCACAGAGAAGTGAAGTGACTCGCCCAGGGTCACACAGCGGACAAGTGGCAGAGCTGGGATTAGAACCCAGGTCCAGTAAACTAGTGGGCCTCATGGGAATGTGAGTACAAACAGAGACCAGAGCTGGGATTAGCTGATATATTCAGTTGCCAGAGTGATCTGAGGCAAACTGATCAAAATCCCATGGCTTCACTGGTATGTCCCATGGTCTTTGCTGCAGCAGTTAGAAGCGTGGCTAGTGGATTACCAAAATCAATCAATCAATCTGTCGTATTTATTGAGTGCTTACTGTGTGCAGGGCACTGTACTAAGTGCTTGGGAAGTACAAGTTGGCAACATCTAGAGACAGTCCCTACCCAGCAGTGGGCTCACGGTCTAAAAAGGGGGAGACAGAGAACAAAACCAAACATACTAACAAAATAAAATAAATAGAATTGATATGTACAAGTAAAATAAATAGAGTAATAAATATGTACAAACATATATACAGGTAGAACAAAATGACTCCTGTTCTATCAATCAACTATATTTATTGAGTGCTTACTGTCACTATGTGCAGAGCACTGTACCAAGCACTTGGGAGAGTACAGTAAAACAGTGTTGGTAGACATGTTCACTGCCCACAGTGAATTTACAGACCAGAGAGGGAGAAAAAAAACAGTCTCCCAACCTAAAACAGGCTGGATTTGGGACTTTTAAAGACCTTTTTTCCTTTAAAACAGTTTTTGTGGACACAGTTTTTCCCGTAAATACATGTTTTCACTCGACGATTTGGACAGAGCTCTCTTTGAGAATTAGGATACTTTGTTCTGACAAATGTCAGTCTGAGTAGAATACAATTATGAAGTCAGAAGAAGCAGTTTTCAGGCACACAGATCAGTCCAGGGGCCCCTGTAAAATGTAAAAATGTACCCCAGTTTTTCTTAGAATGGGGTACATTAAGGATGTGCCCCCCCACATTATAAGAGAGCTAAATGTATGTGGGGAAAAAAATGATCGGAGAAAATATTTTAGTAAATACTCTTCCTGAAAGTTTTTACAACACCAGGTCTCCAACTCTCTATCCTATATTTTGTGGAAACATTCCTTTGCCGTAGGTTATAAAAAGTTGGATTGTTGTTTAGTAAAAGAATCAATAGTATTTATTGAGCGGTTACTGTGCCCAGAGCACTGTACTGAACGCTTGAGAGGCTACAGGACAACAGAGTTGATCCAAACGTTCCCTGCCCGCAGCGAGGTATCGAAAAGTTTCCAAGTTTTGAATGCAAATCCCTCAGAAATCTATTGGATTTACCAAATCTGTTAACATTTCTTCAACCGTGAAGCCTTTGCCTTTAGAGTGAAATTAGAATTTTCTTTAAAAAAAAAAATCACTCAGAAAACCGTTTTTGAAGGAACAGTTTCTTCCTGATTGCCGTTGGCCCTTTTCTCGTGACTACTGAATTGGTAGTTGGGATTTGTCGGCAGCATTCCCAGAATAAATAGTAAATATGCAAAGCTTGATTATTAATGAATCATCTATGGGTAAGCCTGGTCTGCTTATGCTCATTACTCTGAACAAGATATATTTATAATAATTTTAAGAAGACAGGGTACTTTTTTCCCCCAACTGGAGGTATGTATTAAATGATGTGTATTTCCTACAAGAGTGTTTGGCAAAGATTGACGTAGCCTCTTTTTGTTAAATGAGAATCCATAATTATGCAGCTATAGTATGATATATTCACAGGTTAGAACTCGTGAGGAGGGTATTCCTTTAACAGTTCACTAATCCTAAAAATGATTGAAGAAAACTTTCCACTCTTTCAGATTTTGTAGCCCCAGAAAAATTAGGTCAGTAATGTTTCATATAAATACTGGAGTTAGTGCCGTTAATGCTTCCCTTCCTGTGTGTAGGGGAAGCAGCGTGGAGTAGTGGATAGGGCACACACCTGGGAGTGAAGAGGTCATGGGTTCTAATCCCGGCTCTGTCGCTTGTCTGCTGTGTGGCCTTGGGCAAGTCAGTTCACTTCTCTGTGCCACAGTTGCCTCATCCGGGATTAAGACTGTGAAAACTTTCCCCAGGATTTTGCCAGAGTGTCCACATCTCTACCAGTCCCTTCTCCTTTTCCTCTCCTGCCCTTTTTTTTTTTTTTCCTTAAATCGTTAAATGCTCACTACGTGCCAGGACCTGTACTAAGCTCTGGGGTAGATGCAGGCTAGTCCGGTTGAACCCACTCCCTGTCTCACATGGGGCTTGTAGAATTAAATCCCCATTTTACAGATGAGGGAACTGTGGCACAGAAAAGTGAAGTGACTTGCCCAGGTCACACAGCAGACAAGTGGCGGAGCCGGGACTAGAACCCAGGTCCTTCTGACCCGGCTGTATTCGCTAGCCAACACTGCTTACCCAGTCAGTCTCACCTTCTGTCTCATTACAGAGCTTCTCTGCTCTTGTATCAAGAAGATCTTCAGGTTTATTTCGGGCAGCCTTCGAATAAACTCTTCACTTCACCAATTCCCCATCTCATTTGAAATTTCATTTAATTTGGAAACCCTCTGGGGATACAGTTTGATTATAGATGTCGTGCCTAATATACAAGTCATCATCAAAAATAATATATGCTAAGAACAGGATGCAGTGTGATCCGGAGATTGATTATATGTCACAGGCCTGGACTGTCTATCCGATTTCACCGCCGGCTTCTTTAACCTTGATGAACTTCTTATTCTGTGGAACTGTAAAGTTGGGACTTGGTGGATAGGGCCGGGAGTCAGGAGGACCAGGGTTCAAATCCGGCTCCGCCATTTGTTTGCTGCGGGACCATGGGCAAGTCACTTCACTTTGCCGGGCCTCAGTTCCCTCATCTGTAAAATGGGGATTGAGACGGTGAGCGCCAAGTGGGCCAGACGCTTAGTACAGTGCTCTGCACACAGTAAGCGCTCAGTAGGTACGACTGAATGAATGACAGGGAAGGTATCCAACCGGATTAGCTTGTATCTATCCCAGCGCTTAGTAATAACGCTAGGAAGAAGCAGTGTGGCCTAATAGAAAGAGCGTGGAATTAGAGGACTTGGGTTCTCAGCCTGCTCTGCAGCCTTGGGCAAGTCACTTAACTTTTGTCTGTGCCTCACTGCCTTCATCTGTAAAATGGGAATTAAATACCTCTTCTCCATCCTTATTAGATTACGAACCCCATGTGGTACTGAGACTGTGTCCAGGCTGACTGTCTTATATTCCCCCTCGTCCCCCTCTCCATCCCCCCATCTTACCTCCTTCCCTTCCCCACAGCACCTGTATATATGTTTGTACATATTTATTACTCTATTTATTTATTTTACTTGTACATATCTATTCTATTTATTTTATTTTGTTAGTATGTTTGGTTTTGTTCTCTGTCTCCCCCTTTTAGACTGTGAGCCCACTGTTGGGTAGGGACTGTCTCTAAATGTTGCCAACTTGTACTTCCCAAGCGCTTAGTACAGTGCTCTGCACACAGTAAGCGCTCAATAAATACAATTGATTGATTGATTATATTCGTTCATTCATTTATTGGGCGCTTACTATGTGCAGAGCACTGTACTAAGTGCTTGGGAAGTACAAGTCCGCAACATATAGAGACGATCCCTACCCAACAACGGGCTCACAGCCTAGAAGGGGGAGAATATCTAGCCCAGTGCTAGCTTGGCGCCAAACACATAGTAAGCACTTAGAAAATACCACGTGAAAATAATGATAGTAATTTTATTATCAGTATTATCATCCTTTGGTGAACGCACTATTATCCAGGACTGAATCGCTCCTAAGAAGGGAATAACCCATTGCATTTAGTAAAATGACTTCTTCAGCTGCACTAATATTCTGAACAAATTCTAATTTCCTCTAATTTATTTTCCATCCTAGAGACTTATTTAACGGAGCACAAGCATCATTTTTAGCTTTATCGGAAGAAAGGTCTTCTGTAAATATCATCATAATGAATATTTTGTGAAAGGCAACAAGAGGCGCAGCACTGTAGTAGCTACAATGTAGAAGTTAATTTTTCCTGTAATCTGAAAGTTACATTCCTGAAGAACGCCATGTTAAGGAAAATTCACATTTTACAACTCCCCCAAGAGCCTGATAATGATAATTATGGTATTTGTTAAGTGCTTACTGTGTGCTGGGCACTGTACTAAGGCATTGTACAGCAGCTCCTGACCTGATCAGAGGTTTGACCCAGAGGTCGCCTAATGACATGTTCTATGTTTCAGCGACACAGAACATGTCTAGGCTGCAGACTGTAAGCTCTAGACCGTAAGCTCATCGTGGGCAGAGAACATCTGTTATTTTGTTAAATTGTACTCTCCCAGGCGCTTAGTACAGTGCTCTGCACACAGCGAGCATTCAATAAATGATTAAGAGCCCCAATAGCTTTAGCAGAATAGAGTGGCAAAGTGCAATTGCATCAGGACACTTTCCACCAATTCAAATGACAGAAGGTAGTGGAGTTTCTCAGATTTCATTTCTGAAGGTCTAGTTTAGTACTCTGTATCCTTTTGGTAAATATTTTTTTTTAGTATAGAATGTCATTTCCTGAGTGAATAGCAGTAGGAAAAGGCATCTTCTAGGTGTCCACAAAGCCATAGCAGTGAAGAAAAAATTATCTAACCAAGTAACGCTTACGTACTAAGAGAAGATAGAGAAGCAGTGTGGCTCAGTGGAAAGAGCCCGGGCTTTGGAGTCAGAGGTCATGGGTTCAAATCCCGGCTCCGCCACTTGTCAGATGTGTGACTTTGGGCAAGTTACTTGACTTCTCTGTGCCTCAGTTCCCTCATCTGTAAAATGGGGATGAAGTCTGTGAGCCCCACGTGCGACAACCTAATCACTTTGTATCCTCCCCAGCGCTTAGAACAGTGCTTTGCACATAGTAAGCGCTTAATCAATGCCATCATTATAAGAAGATTGCCCCTTGCTAGGAGAAAAGCACCCCCTGTTAGTTTTTTTTTGGGAGGGGGAAGGGTTATGATATTTTTTAAGTACTTACTATGTGCCAGGCACTGTACTAAGCTCTGAATTAGATACAAGTTAATCAGGTTGGACACAGTCGGACATAGGCTTCACAGTCTTAATCCCCCATTTTACAGAGGCACAGAAAAGTTAAGTGACTTGCCCAAGGTCATATAGCAGGCAAGCAGCAGAGCCGGGGCTCGAACCCAGGTCCTTTTGACTCCCAGCCCCATGCTCTATCCCCTAAGCCACACTGCTGTTCTGCTCAGTTCCAGCTTGCTGGCTTATAGAAGTGCAGGCATTAAATGTATTTCCTCAAGTCTGTTCAGAATGAACTTATTTTGGCCTAACTGGGCACATTTATAGTATGTAGATAAATTCCAAGTTAGACATTTTCCCAGATAAGAAATGCACACTTCTCCCGAGCATCTGCTTTAATTTGAGGATTCCCAAAGCCTTTACCCAAAAGAGAAAATGTATTTATCTTCATTAACATGGAAACTATTCCTGACAGATTCCTCAAAGTGTGCGGATCCGAACTCCTACGGCTCGAATTGGCCTGTGGCCATTTTCTCAATGAGACTTGCCTGGAAATCGTAGCTGAGATGTGCCCAAATCTTCAGGAATTAAATCTCTCCTCCTGCGATAAACTACCACCTCAGGCTTTCAACCATATTGCCAAAGTGCGCGCCCTTAAGCGTCTCATTCTTTATCGAACAAAAGTAGAGGTAAGAAGGCTGTTATTCATTTTTATAATTAATCTACTTAGCACGCTAGAGTAATAAAAATGTGCTTAACATTTGGCTCCCTGTCACCGCCTCTTTCTTTTTTCATTTTTGTCTATGTAATTTCTTATTTTAGTTAGCCATTCATTAAAACATATCATGCTATCTGAATACAATTTTAGAGCTACTCCAAAATCACGTTTGATCCAGAAATATTTCTGCTGAATTGTTATAAACAATACGTTGCGCTTTATTCACAACCTGATTTCCATAACAAAAGACAGTGTCACAGGATGGAGATATTATTTCTTTTTGCATGCGCATGAATTTTTTTATGGTGTCACTCATGACACAGTTCAAGGGGTGTCAATTTTTCCGTTTTAAAAATCCCAGCGTAATGATATATCGTTAAAAGCGTTCAAACACATTGTGGAATTAGTCATTGCAGAATTCATCCAACTGGTGGATTTCTTTTTACTCACCCTTCTGAAATACTGAAGGAGTTTTAGATGTGCTGAAAAATTACAGGAAACTATTTGATAGTAAATGAAGACCCCCACCGCCCCCGCGCAAGTTTTGTGATACTTACATACCGTAATTTTGGTGTGTTTAGAAACAACCCAATTAAGAAACTGTCCCTTTTCTAGGATCTAGAGTCGAACCGTTGTGGACGAGAAACAACTTGCTTGAATAGGTGACAAAGTTTTGCAGGAAATTGTACTGGTGATCCATTAATTGATTATCTTAGAACACAGTGAATCAACCAAAACCACGTATTGTGGGTCCCCTATATTTAAACTCTCCATGGGTTCAGAGGAGTTGGAAGATAGGATGCTTATGAGAATAGGAGATGTAATTAAAAGAAGGGATATAAATGAACCAATGAGTCATTCAATCAATGAATTGGTATTTATTGAGCACCTACTGGGTGCCAAGTACTGTACTAAGTGCTTCTAATAGAAGCAAAGCACGTGTTCCCTGCCCACAAGTTTACAGTCTCTTCGATTGCATCAGTATTATTTATTGAGCACTTAATCTTAGAGAAGCAGCGTGGCTCAGTGGAAAGAGCCCGGGCTTTGGAGTCAGAGGTTGTGGGTTCGAATCCCGGCTCCGCCAACTGTCAGCTGTGTGACTTTGGGCAAGTCACTTCACTTCTCTGTGCCTCAGTTCCCTCATCTGTAAAATGGGGATGAAGACTGTGAGCCCCCCGTGGGACAACCTGATCACCTTGTAACCCCCCAGCGCTTAGAACAGTGCTTTGCACATAGTAAGTGCTTAATAAATGCTATCATTATTATTATTATTAATCTGTGCAGAGCACTGTACTGAACACTTGGGAGAGTTAGTCGTCACGACCCAAGCCCTCAGACAATGGCATTTATGTTTGAATATAATAATAATGGCATTTATTAAGCGCTTAATATGTGGAAAGCACTGTTCTAATCACAAATAAGTTGAAGAAGCAGTGTGGTCTACCGGAAAGAGCAGGGGCCTGGGAATCAGAGGACCTGGGTTCTGATCCCGACTCCACCCCTTCCCTGCTGTGTGACCTTGAGCAAGTCACTGGACTTCTCTGGGCCTCGGTGACCTCATCCGTAAAATGGGGATCAAGACTGTGAGCCCCACACCTGATTAGCCTGCGTCTGCCCCAGAGCTTAGCACCGGCACCATCAATCAGCTAATGAGGTTGGACACAGTCCGCGTCCCACAAAGGGCTCGCAGTCGTAATCCCCATTTTACAGACAAGGGGACTGAGGCACAGAGAAGGGAAGTGGCTTGCCCGAGGTCACACAGCAAAGACGTGGCAGAACTGGGATCAGAAGCCAGGCTGTATCCACTGGGCCACACTGCTGATCCCGGCATGCCCCCGCTGGAGAGAGAGGACGGAGATAGGTGAACCACTCATTTGCCAAGGAGTGGCCATTGACTCATCACCCCCTTTTACCAATGCTCTTCCCGGCGTGTTTCAGCCCATTTTGGATGCCCAAGTCTCTCTCTTCCCATGGAACCACCTCTCTCCCCAAGGCCTGTGGCCAGTGGAAGATCTCCCTAGTCATCCCAGCCTGATTCCGCGCCCACGGACAAACTTCAGCGGGAAATCGGGCCGAGATCCAGTCAGCGCCTGAAGCCGTCGCTGCCGATCAGCCAGTCCGTTGCGGGCAAGATTGAAGGGGCAGGGGATGCTTTCTGTTTGGAGATGCTTTGCAAGCCAAACTTCCAGACTTCGGATCGACGTTTGGCAGACGTTTGATACAGGGCACTTCCAGTGATTGAAAGCGGGGGAAGATTTTCTTTTTCTGAGCAAGGACGTCAGAGAAAAGCGGTTTCAGTGGGTGCAGAAGAATTATTTTCACGTCTAAATGCATGTCTGATATAGGACATATAGATCATTTCAAATCTCTTTAGAGTGTAAAGCATCTTGAGGCCAGATGATGATGATGATGGCATTTATTAAGCGCTTACTATGTGCAAAGCACTGTTCTAAGCGCTGGGGAGGTTACAAGGTGACCAGGTTGTCCCACGTGGGGCTCACAGTCTTAATCCCCATTTTACAGATGAGGTAACTGAGGCCCAGAGAAGTGAAGTGACTTGCCCAAAATCACACAGCTGACAAATGGCAGAGCCGGGATTTGAACCCACAACCTCTGACTCCAAAGCCCATGCTCTTTTCCACTGAGCCACACTGCTTCTCTATAACTCTAGTGTACTTTCCCGACTGCTCAGTGTAGTGCTCAGTACAGAGTAAGCACTCAATAAATACTATTGGTTGATTATATTTACCTTGCCCTGGTACCCATAGATCCATTCTGAGAGAACGCATCATTAATGAAATCAGCATTTGGGAACTATTCTTATAATGGGAAATAGTAATAATCACGGTGCTATTTGTTGGATGCTTAGTATTTGTTGTGCTAAGCACTGGGGTGCGTAACAGTGCAATCAGATAGAGTCACTATCCTACTTGGGGCTCACAGCCTAAGGGGGAGGGAGAACAGGTATTTAGGCTTCATTTCACTGTGGAGGAAATTGAGACCAAGAGAGATTAAGCCACCCGCCCAAGATGACGAACCCTGCAAGTGGCAGAGCTAGGATTCAAATCCCCGGCTCTAGACCGTCAGCTTATTACGGGCAGGGATCGTGTCCGTTAATTCCGCCGTATCAAAACTCTCCCAAGCGCTTCGTACAGTGCTCTGCACATAGTAAGCGCTCAATAAATACGATTGATTGGGATTAATTCCCTGCCTGTTAGACCTATGCTCTTTTCTTTAGGCCCATGAACCATCCATCCCAGGAAGTGAGAGGATGTATTTCAACCCCAAACTGAGCCCCCTTTTTCCTCTCCTCCTCCCCATCCCCCCCACCCTACCTCCTTCCCCTCAGCACCCGTATATATGTTTGTGCAGATTTATTACTCTATTTATTTTACTTGTACATATTTACTACTCTATTTTGTTATGATGTGCTTATAGCTTTAATTCTGTTTATTCTGATGACTTGACACCTGCCCATATGTTTTGTTGTCTATCTCCCCCTTCTAGACTGTGAGCCCGTTGTTGGGTAGGGACCGTCTCTAGATGTTGCCAACTTGTACTTCCCATGCTCTTAGTACAGTGCCCTGCGCACAGTAAGCGCTCAATAAATACGACTGAATGAATGAACCCATTTCAGTAATAATCAATAGCAATGGAGCTCACGGCCTGAGCTAGAGGAAGAATGGGTATTGAATCTTCATTCTAGAAATGAGAGAACTGAGGCACAGAGAAGTTAGTCACCTGCCCCACGTCACACAGCAGGCAAGTGGCAGAGCCCGGATTAGAACCCAGATCCCCCAACTCCCGGACCCGTGCTCTTTTCCAGTAAGCTATGCTGCTTCCAACTTTCTCTTTCATCCCTCTTCAGTGATGTATTCGAGCAGTGTGACCTACCGGATAGAGCACAGGCCTGGGAATCAGAAGGACCCCGCTTCTTAGCCCGGCTCTGCCGCTTGTGCACTGTGGGACCTTGGGGAAGTCACTTCACTTCCGTGCCTCAGTTCCCTTATCTGTAAAACGGGGGTGAAGCCTGGGAGCCTCATGTAGGACAGGGGTTGTGTCCAACCCGATTTGCTGGTATTCACCCCAGCGCTTAGTACAGGGCCTGGCACTTAGTAAGCGCTTAGCAAACATCACGATTATTATTAGAAGGAGTAGTGTTTGTGAAAATGCATAGTAGAAAATCTCTGGGTTGGGCTCAGAGAGTGTGGCACCTCTCACCATCTCTCCCTGGTCCCTTAGTGACCTGTTTGCCAGCATGGGCGAGCAACTCTTCCTCCCAGGGGCTCCTCACGTGACATTTTGGGTCTAGCACGGCCTCTCTCCCCCTCACTCATCTCCCCTTCCATCCCGCTACCCGCTCCTTGATCTCCCAGCCAAATTCCCTTAACTCAGTGAAACTAAAGAACCTCAGAAAATCCTCTGGGAAAGGTGCCTCACGCCGCATTTCCAGCGCCTGGCTTCTTCACCGTCCCTAACTTTCCCCTCCCCGGGAGAGCGCGAACATTTATTCAGACACCAGATTGCCTGAAAACAAGGAAAACACGTTCCCCTCCAGCCCCGCCGGCAGGGCTCGGGGAAATTATTTTCCTTTCGAAGGAAGAAGCCCAGCACGGCCGAGAAGCGACGGAAACTCATGTGGGTCTGAGCTTTCCGAGGGATTTCAGAGGAGATTTACGCTCTCTGTAGAATCAGCTGGGTTGCTTTCTGTTTCCGCTTGAAGATTTCCTGCGGCGGATTGATTACTTAGACAGAGGATTCATGATTTGTCCCGTACCTCAATGTTGAAAGATTTTGGTCTTTTAAAAAAGTGAGTCATTCAGATGCAAAACTGGGACTCTATACCTGTTTTTAAAGATATTTTTATCCTTTATACTCTTTCACATGGTCCAAGACCTCCCTGCCCTCTTTTTATTGTCCAGATCTGGCCCAGCTCAGGACTCAAAGACCAAGAATATCTCTTCTCCAGCTAATGTCACTCAATAATTCAAAGTAAAGAACTGAACATCTGTCTATTCTGGACTTCATTCAATAATGGCCTTTTAAAAAAAGTAAATTAATAGGTTCTTTTATTTGAAAATGCTTGTGACTTGGGTCTTTCAGAGAAGAAACACTAATTTGGGTTCAATGACCAGATCTGATTTCTTTAAATAATCTGGATAAAAATCTGGTCTATTTTGGAAAAAACTAAGGTTCAGTTTGTCTTTCATTTTTGATTCGTAAATGTGCATTTCCCCATTTTTATTTATTTGCATTCCTGTCTCTCGGTTTGCAGTTGGTCATCGTGACCTCCTCTCACCCCAGCTTGGTTTATTGCTTTCCCTCTAAATGCACATTTTCATGCAGACTACTTGGAACACCCCAAACTTCTATCGTTCCGTTGGCAGGCGTGACCCTTTTGGAGCAGTGGTGACACTCAGTATCAATCAAGGGTATTTATTGAGCGCTTAGTGTGCGCAGAACACTGGACTTGGGATCTAGCATTCTCCCAGAAATGAACTGTTTGGGGTGAGAGAAAAAACTCAGATACTTCTCTTCAATGCCCTGGCCCCGATATGGATTAATCAATTTCTCCCTGGCAGTTCACCATTAAGCACTCTATACAATTGATTGATCCATTCATTCATTCAGTCGTATTTATTGAGCGCTTACTGTGTGCAGAGCACTGTACTAAGCGCTTGGGAAGTACAAGTTGGCAACATATAGAGATGGTCCCTACCCAACAATGGGCTCACAGTCTAGAAGGAGGAGACAGAGAACAAAACATAGTAACAAAATAAAATAGAATATGTACAAATAAAATAAATAAATTGATTTAGCCTACAGCACTCCGGCATTTCACCAGACTTGGTTAGACTGGAACGTTAGGTTGCAAGCTCCTTGAGGCCAGAGATTTTGTCTACTAACTCTATTGTACTGTGCTCTCCGAAGCACTTAGTTCAATACTCCAGACACAATAAGAGTTGAGGAAATATTATTAAGCCTAAAAATGTCTTCCCCTCATGAGAGTTCAAAGCATTTCTAATAGGGCTGCATATGAAAGCCTTGTACAAACACGGGATAATAATAATTATTCTGACGACTTGACAACTGTCCACATGTTTTGTTTTGTTTCTGTCTCCCCCTTCTAGACTGTGAGTCCGTTGTTGGGTAGGGACCACCTCTATATGTCTCCAACTTGTACTTCCCAAGCGCTTAGTACAGTGCTCTGCACACAGTAAGCGCTCAATAAATACGATTGAGTGAATGAATGTATGTGCCAAACATGTTTCTAAGTACTGCGGTAGATCCAAGTTAATCAGGTTGGACACAGCCCCCGTCCCCCGTGGGGCTCAAATTCCCAATCCCCACTTTACAGATGAGGTAACTGAGGCCCAGAGACACTAAATGACTTGTACCGAGTCACACAGCAGACACGTGGAGGAGCCAGGATAAGATGTGCCTTGGCCGAAACACCCTCAACTAATCCTGCACGTTGTTGAGTTTCCCATGTTTGCATTCCTTGGGGAAAAAGATCTAATGGTGGGGGGGGCCTGGTGAAGCCGATTATCTAGCAGCAGGCTCGAAAACCGTGCGAGTTTTTTGAAAGCCGCTCCTTAAATGGAACCCCCGCATCTACTTTGGATTGCCTCACTTCGAGAAAGATGAAGCCTAAATTGAAAGCATCTAAAGAAATGACAGAACCAACTGGAGGTAATGCGGGAGTCTGGCACGCCATAATAAGAGCGGGAAATGTTGCCCAGCAGAAGCATTTCTTTACGTGGACGGGGAGTCTCTGCCCGAATCCAGCAGCGCAGAGGTTGTTGCTGTTATGCTGTTTGTTGTTATGGGATTCGTTAAGCGCTTACTAAGTGCCAGACACTGTACTAAGCACTGAGGCAAAGACAGGTTGGACACAGTCCCTATCCCACGCGGGGCGCACAGTCTTAATCCCCATTTGACAGATGAGGGAATTGAAGCCCAGGACTTCTACCTCCATTATGCCCCACTTCCACCAGCTTATTACAGTCCCCCCTCATTGCCTCTATACTCCCTGTTAATAATAATAATTGTGGTGCTTGTTAAGCGCTTACTGTGTGCAGGACACTGAACTAAGCAGTGGGGTAGATGCAAGCGAGTATATATATGTTTGTACATATTTATTACTCTATTTTACTTGTACATATCTATTCTATTTATTTTATTTTGTTAGTATGTTTGGTTTTGTCTCCCCCTTTTAGACTGTGAGCCCACTGTTGGGTAGGGACTGTCTCTATATGTTGCCAATTTGTACTTCCCAAGCGCTTAGTACAGTGCTCTGCACACAGTAAGCGCTCAATAAATACGATTGATTGAGTTGGACACAGTCCCTGTCCCAAGTGGGATTCGCAGTCCTCATCCCCATTTGACAGAAGAGGGAACTGAGGCACAGAGAAGCAAAGTGACTTGTCCAAGGTCACACAACGGACAAGTGGCAGAGCCGGGATTAGAACCCAGGTCCTTCTGACTTCCAGGCTCACGGGCCGTCCATGAGGCCACGTGGCTTTTCTGTTATGTTGCACTCTTTCAAGCCCTCAGTACAGTGCTCTGCACACAGTGGGGAATGAGAGATTAATGAATTATAATTTATTGAGCATCTGCTCTGTTCGGTGAGTTGTACGAGGTACTTGGGGGTATATTTTAATCAATCAGTCCATCAGCGGTATTGATGAGTACTTACTATGTGCAGAGCACTGCATTGAGCTCATGGGAGAGTGCAGTACAACCAAGTTCGTAGCCATTTTCCCTTCCCACAACGAGTTTACAGTCTAGAGGGAGAGACAGACGTCAATATATAATAAATAATTTACATTTATGTGCATAAGTGCTGTGGGGCGAATACCAAATTTCAAGAGTAAAAGATACGGTCTCTGACAATCAAGCAGTCGATAGGATTTCTTAAGCACTTCCTCTGTGCAGAGCACAGTAAGCACTTAGGAGAGTACAGTGGAGTTAGACTCGAAGCCTGCCCTCAGGGAGTTTATCACCATCATCCTTGGCAATTATTGAGTGCTTACCGTGTGCAGAGCACTGTACCAAGGACTTGGGAGAGTACCAGCGCTTAGAACAGTGCTTTGCACATAGTAAGCGCTTAATAAATACCATCGTTATTATCACCGAACGGCAGAGTTAGCAGACGGGTTCCCTGCCCACAACAAGCTTACAGTCTATGGTGGGGGGGAGACCATTCGTAATCAAATGGAGGAGAGATAATAATAATAATAATAATAATAATGGCATTTATTAAGCGCTTACTTTGTGCAAAGCACTGTTCTAAGCGCTGGGGAGGTTACAAGGTGATCAGGTTATCCCACGGGGGCTCACAATAATAATAATAATAATAATGGCATTTATTAAGCGCTTACTATGTGCAAAGCACTGTTCTAAGCGCTGGGGAGGTTACAAGGTGATCAGGTTATCCCACGGGGGCTCACAATAATAATAATAATGGCATTTATTAAGCGCGTACTATGTGCAAAGCACTGTTCTAAGCGCTGGGGAGGTTACAAGGTGATCAGATTATCCCATGGGGGGCTCACAATAATAATAATAATAATAATATGCTGAAAGGAATTACAAGTTGGAGTAAATGAAGGGATTATGAGTTGAATGGGCCAAGGACACAGTAAGGGAAAGAGTCTTCTGAGTCCCAGATCCAGGCTTTTTCTTTGTGACGCTTAAAAAATTTATTGTCCACATTTGATTAGTTTACTCTTTACTAAATCTAAATTTACTGAATCCGACTGTCTTTCGGAGAGTGTTACTTCCCACTAAAAAGGGCTGGTAATCTTAGGAATCTTTTCAAGTGTCGCATGAATCACTTTGGAAAAAAAATCCCATCAGGCTCTCCACACCCTCCAGAAGCCCTCCCTGATTTAAGGTCTTAATGGCAACATCTATTAACATAGATTATTGAAAACTTTTAAGATGGTAGCTGTAGACGATAATGACTTTTAAAGAAGAGCCAAAATGATCATCATTCAATCTACCTATATTGTGGGCTTTTTTTTTTTTAATCAAAGTTTGCACATTGGTTCTTGAAGCAAGTGAAGATTTTTCTCCTCTATTTTTCTGTCATACATCCGCTTACTATATTCATTTCAAAAAGAGGCTTTTGAAACTAGAAAAAAAAATCAAGCAGCCTTCGTGAATATCCAAATGGATAGCTTTAATCTTTTCCTTGAAACCCTCAAGAACCACTTTTTCTGCTAAAATTTGCTCTTTGTTTAGATTAAATTACTGAATCAGCGTCTTATATAAGGAGATGTAGGGTCCTGAATTAATTTAAAAAGAAAATCTTCTGAATGCGAGTTTAGTTCAGCCTTCTTTTTTAAAAAAAATCATATTTATTAAGCACTTACTATGAACCAGGCACCGTACTAAGTGCAGGTGTAGATACAGGCCAATCAGATTGGGTACAGTCCCTGTCCCCCATGGGGCTCACAGTCTTAATCCCCATTTTACAGATAAGGTAATTGAGGCACAGAGAAGTGAAATGACTTGCCCAAGATCACACAGCAGACGAGTGGTGTCGCCAGGATTTTCTAATCCTTCTGACTCCCAGGCTGACGCTGTATCCACTCTGCTTGGCTTTCGCCGGGCAATCCGAAACAGCAAAATAAGGTCACACTCTCCCTCCGTCCATATTTTCCTTAACTTCTTAATCTCTCCACTTATTCTACCGCAAGGAACTGCAGAAATTCAAAATAAATATTCTTCGTTTAGGCTAACATGGTGATTTTTATAAAGTTTTGGAAATTCACTTGTGTTCCTTTTCTCGGCCCTTAATGCTAATTTAATGTGCTTTTGTCTTGACAGTTTATTTTCCGTATGATCTATTTGTTTCATAACAAGGTAATTACACTTCTGTGCATTTCGAAAAGACAAGGGAACACACATCTGACACCTGCTCTCCTGTTTCTAATAATTCCCAAGAATTTGGAGGGAGTAAATTGAGAGCGGGGAACAGCAGGAGAGGAGAGGGAACCCTGTGGAATCTAGATACTCTTGGAACATAACAACAACAACTGTGGTATTTGTTAAATACATACTGTGTGCCAGGCTCTGTACTAAGCACTCTATATTAGCACAGAGAAGCAGCGTGGCTTAGAGGAAAGAGCACGGACTTGGGAGTCAGAGGTCATGGGTTCAAATCCCAACTCCACCGCTTGTCTGCTCTGTGACTTAGGGCAAGTCATTTAACTTCTCTGTGCCTCAGTTACGTTATCTGTAAAATGGGGATTGAGACTGTGAGCCCCACGTGACACAACCTGATCACCTTCCAGCACTTAGAACAGTGCTGTGCACATAGTAAGCGCTTAACAAATGCCATCATCATTATTATTATTGTTAGCAAATCGGGTTGGACACAGTCCCTGTCCCACGTGGGGCTCACAGGCTCAATCCCCATTTTCTAGATGAGGAAACGGAGGCCCAGAGAAGTGAAGTGACGTGTCCAAGGTCACCCAGCAGAGACGTGGCAGAGCCAGGGTTAGAATAATAATAATAATAATAACGGTATTTATTAAGCGCTTACTATGTGCAAAGCACTGTTCTAAGCGCTGGGGAGGTTACAAGGTGATCAGGTTGTCCCTCGGGGGGCTCAGTCTTCATCCCCATTTTACAGATGAGGGAACTGAGGCCCAGAGAAGCGAAATGACTTGCCTAAAGTCACCCAACTGACAAGTGGCGGAGCCGGGATTTGAACCCATGACCTCTGACTCCAAAGCCCGGGCTCTTTCCACTGAGCCACGCTGCTTCTCAAATCCAGGCTGCTTGGAGATTTAGGACTAAATCTTGCCCTTCTGAAGGGGCCTGAACCTTGCAGATTGAGGCTTCAAATACCTTCCAAGCTTTTACCTCCTTCCCTGTGCCTCTAAAACATCGTCTCTGCTGGGGAAAGAATTGAGAAGCAACGTGGCCCTAGTGACAGGAGCACAGGCCTGAGCGTCTGAGGGATTGGGTTCTCATTCCAGCTCATCTACTTGCCTGCTTAGGCTGCCTTGGGCAAGCCACTTCATTTTTCCAGGCCTCAGTTTCCTCATGTGAAAAATGGGGGTGTAATAACTGTTCTCCCTCCTACTTAGGCTGTGAGTCCCTTGTGGGACAGGGACTGTGTCCAGTGTGATTTCTCTTGGGTTTACCCCAACATTCAGTATAATGTTTGGCTCCCACTGAGCACTTAATAAATACCACAATTATCATTGTAATTACCCGGAGCGGCTGTTGCCCTGGAGGACTGAGACTGGGAGAAGCAGTGGGGCCTAGTGGTTAGAGCCCATGCCTAGAAGTCACAGAGACCTGGCTTCTAATGCCAGCTCTGCCACTTGTCTGTTGTGTGACCCTGGGCAGGTCACCGAACTTCTCTGTGTCTCAGTTCCCTTGTCAGTAAAATGGGGATTAATACTATGAGCCCCATGTGGGACATGCACTGTGTCCAATCTAATTAGCTTATATCTCCCCCTTTACTTAGTACAGTGCCTGGCACACTTTTTAAATAATTTTTTTAATGGTATTTAAGTGCTTATGAGGGGCCAGGCACTGTACTTTCAAGGTACATAATAAGTGTTTCCCAAATACCAGCACCAGAAAAAGGAAAAGAAGAAAAAATAAGGAAAAAAGACTTACCCCTTCAGGGATTCCTGAAGCAGCTCCGGAGCTACAGGTCAACCATGGATCTGCCCGGCCAAAACTGCCAGGATTTGCCATTTCACGTCTGTGGTTCAGCTGGCGATGATATAATAAAGGAAAGGGAAGGGCTGTCTTGTCAGGGCAGAAGTGGAATCAGAGGAACCTAATTTTCTAAATTACCGTGGATTTCAGTTGTTGGAAATTGGCCTAATTGCACATTTTTTAAAACCTCCTAGATGAGACTTTGGAAGTATGCAATAACATCTTTTGCTACACATGCTAATATTCTTTGAAGCTCCAACTTTAGCATTGTGTCAGTAAGAGCCTTCCCCAAACTCCCACTTCTCAAAGGCATGGGCTTCTAAGAATTGGAATTAGAAACAGCTGATTTCTTTCTTGGGGATTTTTTTTCCCCAAGGAAATCCTTGGGAAGAGAAGCAGCGTGGCCAAGGTGTTGGGAGTTAGAAGGCTTTAATCCCACTTCCACTACTTGTCTGCTGTGTGACCTTGGGCATTCCTTTGCCTCATTTCCCTCATCCGTAAAATGAGAATCGAGGCTATGAGCCCCATGTGGGACATGGATTGTGTCCAACCTGATTAGCTTGTATCTACCCCAGCACTTAGTACAGTATCTGACACATAGTAAGCGCTTAACAAATGCCACTAAAAAAAGGTCCTCGGTCTTGATTTCCTAACTTAGGTTTGGTGTGTTCAGTTTGCATGGAAGAGTGTATTACAAAAGCCAGAAGCCAAATCAAGAGAATGCATTGAGTTCTTACTCTGTGCAAAGCGTAGTCCTACATGCTTGAGAGAGTATTATAGAGTTAGTAGATTTGCTCTCTGCCCTCAAGGAGTTTACAGTCTAGCAGGGGAATTAAACAGTGAAATAAATTGTAGGTAGGGTAAGCAACCTAGTGTAAAAATATGTATATAAGTGCTTTAGAGGAATAGAGTACATAATCGCCTAAGGCCTTAATTTTTGAGTTCCTAACTCCAGCGAATCATCCTTGGGGATTGTTATCTGAATCTCGAACATCTGAAGGGAGAGGAAGGATGCTGTATTTTAGCAAGATATTTATATATTCATGAAAGGGTGAATTTTATTTCCAGCTCTGCTGAAAATTCAAAGGCTCTGTTGAATCACTTTAGTACAGCAGCATTCTTTACTTTTGGAAAGCAGCAATAAGAAATTGAGAATAGGTGCTGCTTTTTGTGGCGGGCATTGGGAAGTTAAAAGCAAACGTTTTTAAGGTATTTATTAAGTGCATACGATGGGCCAGGCACTGTACTAAGCACTGGGGTAGATACAGGCTAATCAGGTTGGATACAGTCCATGTCCCAGATGGGGCTCACAGTCCAGAGAGGTGAAGTGACTTGCCCATGGTCACACAGCAGACAAGGAGCATAACTGGGATTTAGAACCCAGGTCCTTCCCAAGCCTTTGCTCTGTCCACAAGGCCATTCTGCTTCTTTTGTTCCAAAGTCACAGTAGCCCTGGGCTCCACAGGATTATTTTTAGTTCATTCATTCATTCATTCATTCAATCGTATTTATTGAGCGCTTACTGTGTGCAGAGCACTGTACTAAGCGCTTGGGAAGTGCAAGTTGGAAACATATAGAGATGGTCCCTACCCAACAACAGGCTCACAGTCTAGAAGGGGGAGACAGACAAAAAAACTAAACATGGACAGGTGTCAAGTCATCAGAATAAATAGAAATAAAGCTAGATGCACATCATTAACAAAATAAATAGAATAGTAAATATGTACAAGTCAAATAAATAGAGTAATAAATCTGTATTTAAATTTTTGCTTGTGGGAGAGAGAAGTGCGAAGTAGAGATTTTTCTCTCTGGTAGAAAATCTTTGTAAAATATAGTGCTGGGATTAGGAGTAGTAAATTGGGGTTTTCCTCTGAGTGCTTCTGTCTACTTTTCAAAGCAAAAAGACTCACCTGTGGCAGGAATAGTCACCCCACATCGTTTACTAGTGATTGGAATCAGAATACAATATTTAAGGATGGCACTTTGGGGGCATCAGTTTTTTTTAATTTTCATAAATACCAATTACCAATTCACAGCATCAGAGGATATAATTACAACCTTTTTTATGTTTTTAAAGCCTGTTAAAATGTCCAATCAAGCACCCACAGGAGAAAAGATTCAACTAGGCTATAGTCTAACATATTTTTGGCAATTGCCGGGAAAGATTTGATTTTAGTTTTAGAAAGTACTCCCCTGTTATACTTGTCGCGCTTTTTCGGTGATAGTTCTATTGAGATTTAATACTATTTATTTCAGTGTTCTCACGCTTTTCAACAAGGAAGCAGCATCACTTGGTGGAAAGAGCATGGGAATCAGAGAACCTGGGTTCTAGTCCCAGATCCGCCATTGTAGGACCTTGGACACGTCACTTACCTTCTCTCTGCCTCGGTTTCCTCATCTGTAAAATGGGGATTAAATCCTACTCATTAAATCCTACTCCCTTCTACTAAGACTGTGAGCCCCATGTTGGACAAAGACTTATCCAACCTGATAATCTTGTAACTACCTCATCACTTAATACAGTGCTTAGCATCTATTAACCACTTAACAAGTACCGTGGGGGGAAAAATGGCATTTTGTTCTTGCTATACATGCCCTAGTCAAGTTTCCTCATCCATAAAATAGGATTCAATACTTGTTCTCCCTTCTATTTAGACTGTGAACCCCCTGTAGGGCCTAATGATCTTGTTTCTACCCCAGCGTTTAGCGCAGTGCTTGACACACAGTAAGTCCTTAACAAATACCGTAATCACGATTATTATTGTTTTGATGCGGACAGTTTCTATACTACATATAATAGTGGTAATTGTGGTATTTGTAAAGCAGTTACTAATTGTGTAAATTCATAATCTAAAAAAATGGCATAAATTCAAATTGCCTTGGATCATGTAAGTTAATAGTGTTACCTTTTTTATCCCCTTTAAGAACTCTATTTATGTCATTTTGGTCAGTTATTTTGGGGTCCTAGCAACACATCAGTGCACTTTACATCCTTTGAGAGACCCCAGTAAGTTTAGCACCCTTCCACTCGACAGTCTTTCGACAGAACCAATGAAGAGCTCCAACCGGGGGACTTTCAGGCATTGAAATAAAAACTGGCTTAATCCATAGGTGGTAGCGGTGTTCTTCAGATACAACCCCCGGCCGTTCACACTGTCACACAGATATGAAATGAAAACTCTTAAAATCAATCTGGTCGGCAAGTCCAGGGGCTCAGATCTCTTTGCCCGGTCCCAGAACCGGACAGAGCCAAGCTAGAAATCTCCCATACGCTCGCCGGTCAACTCGTATCGACGCCAGGGCTTAGAACAGTGCTCGGCGCATAGCGGCGAGGCCCGGATGGCTCCTGAAGAGCCTTGTCAGCAAAGAGGACCCCCCCGACGTCGAAGTCAGCGACCCAGCCCCGGGATGGCCGCTGTCCTGGGGGGAGGTCACCAGCCCGCCCGACCTGGCTCAGGCCGACTGGGCTCGCAGACGGCCGCCCGGTGGGAAATGAACCGAGAGGTCGTGGGGAATAGAAGCGTCCTCGGGGCGCGCGAAACCACGTCCAAAGGGACCGAACCCAGAGATGTGGGGTGACTGACTCTGAGGCAGTCAATGGTGCGGCCCCCTCCGGGGACTCATTAGCCGGGGCCAGAACCGGGGTTGGGAGCGTATTTCCGGGACAGCGGTGCCGGACTTTAATGTCTAATTGACTTCTTCTCTCTGTTTCGCTTTCCACGTTCACCTCTGATGCGATTCCCAATGGCAGCAAACCGCCCTGCTCAGCATTCTCAACTTCTGTCCGGAACTACAGCACCTCAGCCTGGGGAGTTGTGTGATGGTTAGTGCCCGCCTGCTTCCTTCCTCACAAAGACCGGCTTTCCCTCTCTTTCCCCCTCACTCTTGTCCTCGCGCTCGCTTTTTTTCTCTTCCTGCCTCTCCCCATTTCTGCACCTTCCCCCCGTCCCCCCGACACACACCTCTCCCCTCCATTTCCCTCCCCTCTCTCTGTGCCTCTTCTAGGCACAGGCTTCTTGAACAATTCTCTGAGCAGCACGATTCTGGGCAAATATCACAATTCGCTAGAACTTCCGTTTTTAGTCAAGTTAGCCCTGCAAAACAAAGCTGCCAAACTCCAGAGGTGATCGGTGGCCCGTAACACACATACCTGCTGTGTGACCTTGGGCAAGGCACTTAATTCCTCTGTGCTTCAGTTACCTCATCTGTAAAACGAGAATTAAATCCTCCTCCCTTCTCCATGTCTGTGGGACATGGACTGTGACCAACCTGATCAATGTGCATCAACCCCGGGGCTTAACGTTGTCCCATTCCAAGTGCTTAGTACAGTGCCCTGCACACAGCAAGCGCTCGATAAACACGATTGACTGCATACTATTATTATTATTACCTCTGAAGAAACGTCTATTTTTTATGGCATTTGTTCAGCCCTTACTATGTGCCAGGCACTGTACTAAGCACTTGGGTAGATCCAAGCTAGTCAGGTTGGACACAGTCCCTGTCCCACAGACACGACCTTAAAACTGTCACCCGCTGCCAGGTGGAGGACTACGATGAGATCACCAGCGTTATGGGCGCCAAGTGCAAAAAACTGCGGACCCTGGACCTGTGGCGTTGCAAGAACGTGACGGAGAGCGGGATGGCCCAGCTGGCGGCCGGCTGCCCGCTCTTGGAAGAGCTGGACCTGGGCTGGTGCCCCTCTCTCCAGAGCAGCACCGGCTGCTTCGCCCGCCTCGCCCGCAAACTCCCCAACCTGCAGAAGCTCTTCCTCACGGCCAACAGGTCCGTCTGCGACAACGACATCACCGAACTGGCAAGCAACTGCCCCCGCCTCCGCCAGCTGGATATTCTAGGTGAGGTGGAGGCGGGGGGGGGGGGGGAGCGAGGGTCCGCGCCTCGAAGCGGGAGGGAGAAACGGGCGTTAATCCGAATTTCACGGGTGAAGAAACTGAGACCCGGAGAGGAGAAGCGTCCAGGCTGGGATCGGTCAGTCAGTCGATCGTATTTATTGAGCGTTTACCGCGTGCAGAGCACTGGACTGAGCGCTTGGGAGAGCAAAATACAATAATAGACACAGCCCTTGCCCACGACGAGGATGCGATCGGTCCCGGCACCAAGTGAGGACCCCCTTGTCGAGGGGAACGGGAGAAAAGGTCTTTAACCCGAATTTCACAGGTGACGAAACTGAGGCCCAGAGAGGTGAAGCGATCTGCCCAATCAATCAGTCGTATTTATTGAGCGTTTACTGTGTGCAGGGCACTGTACTAAGCGCTTGGGACGTACAAGTTGGCCTCCTGGAGGAGGTGAGCTCTCAGTAGGGCTTTGAAGGGAGGAAGAGAAGGGAGAGAGGAGTGGAGGCGGAAGACGAGAAGGAGGAGGAGGAAAGAATGAGCAGGGGAAAGACAAGAAAGGGGAGAGAAGGATGAGAAGGAGGAAGAAAAGCTGGAGGCCAGGATGGAAATTGTATTGTCCTTTCCCAAGCGCTTAGCCCAGTGCTCTGCGCACAGTAAGCGCTCAACAAGTACGACTGACTGAATGAATGAATGAGGAGGAGGACGGAGCCCAAGATCGGTCAGTCAGTAGTATTTATTGAGTACTTACCGTACGCAGGGCACTCTACTAAGTGCTTGGGAGAGGACGAAAGAACAATAGAACAGACACATTCTCTTCCCACAACGAGCTTACGGTCTAGAAGGGGAGACAGGCGTGACTATAAATCCCTAATTGGTGGTTATGGACATAAGTACCGTGGGGAGGGGAGATAAATAGAGGGAGCAAGTCAGGGCGACGTAGAAGGGAGCAGAAATAGCTGAACTTTCTACTCCCAAGGGACTCGACTGTATGGCTTAAAGCCAAACGCCGGGTGAACCAGAAAATTCCCACCTTGCCACTAAACTTGATTTCTCCAGCAATCGGGCCACGGAAACGTCCCCGTCCGGCCGCCAATCACGACAGAGCGAATCCCTGAGAAAAGTCATTCCGTCAAGTTAATGTATTTACACAGCAGCAGACGGCCCGGTTGGAAGAAGTAAGGCGGGAGAATAACGAGAAGGTTTTCTCTGCGGTCACACTTGCCCCTTTCAAATTTCCTTTTCACTCAGGGACGAGGATGGTGAGCCCCGCCTCGTTAAGAAAATTGCTGGAGTCCTGTAAAGATCTGTCTTTACTCGACGTGTCCTTCTGCTCGCAAATCGATAACAGAGTCGTCCTCGAACTGAATGCCAGCTTTCCTCATGTGTTCATCAAAAAGAGCTTCACTCAGTGATTTTCCCCGCAACCTCAGCTGCGGCAGAATTTATTTAAGAAGGTATTTTTGTACAGATTTGTGGTAAAAGAAAAACTATTTTTTAAAGAAGAAGAAGAAAGCACAAAGTCTGTGAAAGAGTCAAACTGTAAAGATTTATTGTAACGCTTGTATCAAGAAATATGAATTTGGTAGAAATTTTAATTCCCCTCTACCCAGCAGTTTCTTTGCCCTTCATTATTGAGTGACGTTGCCTGTTTTTAACTGTCAGCTACAAGTTCAGACTCAAATGGCGGAGCAAAATGGGAACAGACTCGATTGCCCCTGAAACAAATATTTTGTGCAATTCCTACTCTGTAAAAATAAACGTTAATTTTTTAAAATAATTTGCCAAAAGGAGAATACTGGATCTATTTCTCTACTGTGGGTTCTGACCTTTTCAAAATGGCCTTTAGGCCTGGTGATTTGGTCAGAAACATTTTACATGAAAATTGTTCGCGCTAACTGGAAAAAAACCCCTATTTTCCCTTTGTTGGGGAGGTGCATCTATTTTAAAACTAAAATATTTGGTAAGAGGTATGAATTCTCCTGTGAATGGTGTAAAGGGATACCTAGAAGAACCCCTCAAGAGTTTGTAGGAAAAGAAAAAAAAGAAAATAGTCTGCTCGCTGTATAATGTTGGGGTCAAATTCTTGCTGTCAAATAACTGAAAAGGTGTAGATAACCGAAGAGCAATTTCCTTCTCAAATTTCTGACACTTTGGGTTGTAGTGACTTGCTTCGTCTGCCTAGCTTAAGAAATTTCTTGAAAATATGTTCCGGGGCAAATGTTGATAACTCTCTTTCAGACTGGGTGGTTTTCTGACAGAAAAAAATCAAGCTGCCCATCTGGGGAAAAACAATTATGGAGCTAGAATTTAGAAGTTCATTCATTCATTCATTCATTCATTTATTCAATAGTATTTATTGAGTGCTTACTGTGTGCAGAGCACTGTATTAAGCGCTTGGGAAGTACAAGTTGGCAACACATAGAGATGGTCCCTACCCAACAACGGGCTCACAGCCTAGAAGGGGGAGACAGACAACAAAACAAAACATGTGGACAGGTGTCGAGTCATCAGAATAAATAGAAATAAAGCTAGATGCACATCATTAACAAAATAAATAGAATAGTAAATATGTACAAGTAAAATAAATAGAGTAATAAATCTGTACAAACATATATGCAGGTGCAGTGGGGAAGGGAAGGAGGTAGGGGGATGGAGAGGAGGAGAGGGCTTCTAGACTGTGAGCCCACTGTTGGGTAGGGACCGTTTCTGTATGTTGCCAACTTGGACTTCCCAAGTGCTTAGTACAGTGCTCTGCACAGAGTAAGTTCTCAATACATACGATTGAATGAATGAGGAACAAAGGGGCTCAGTCTGGGAAGGCCTCCTGGAGGAGGTGAGCTCTCAGTAGGGCTTTGAAGGGAAGAAGAGAGCTAGTTAGAAGAAGAAGTTGGTTATAACAGTCTGAACATAGTAAATGCTCAATAAATACCATCGGTGGTGAAGCACAGTTCAGGGCACAGAATCACACAGCAGGAAAGTGGCAGAGCTGGAATTCAAACCCAGGTCCTCTGATTCTGAGGGCCCGGGCTCTGTCCCCTAGGCTACGCAGGCTCAGGCCCAGCATTGATCACTCCATTTGGAAAAGACTCAAACAGTCAAGCCTTCTCTGAGCAGGGCACTGAAAAAGGATGAGGAGAAACTGGAGACGAGCCAGAGAAAAGCCACACAAAACTACTGCAAAACAGTGGGAAATGGTTTAGCTTTATTTAATTCTATTAGCTTTATATATAGATAGATAGATAGATATAGATATATGTATATATATCTATATCTATATATAATATATATTAATTCTATATAGCTTTAATTCTATTCATATAGCTTTAATTCTATTTGTTCTGATGATTTTGACACCTGTCTACATGTTTTGTTTTGTTGTCTGTCTCCCCCTTCTAGACTGTGAGCCCGTTGTTGGGAACTGAGGCACAGGGAAGTGAAGTGACTTGCCCGAGGTCACACAGCAGACAAGTGCAGGAGTCAGGACTAGGACCCAAGTCCTCTGATTCCCAGGCCCGTGCCCTACCCGGCTAGGCCACACCATCCAGAAAGCAAAATCGATCCTCTGGTTAGGAGCGGGAGTCAAGCTGGTCACAGTTTTTGTCGAAGTTCCCTTTGAATGTGCTCCTGGAGAAACGTCCTCTGTTTCTAAAGGGGGATTTGTGGAGGGATGGAGGGGAGGGTGATGAGAATACAGTGGAAAATGAACATCCCTAGTAGTTGCCTTTCACTGTGGGCTTCTCATCATCCCAGAAATCACGTTTTTGGTTTACAGAAACTCGATTCCTGAACACGCATTCATGCCGATGACGTAGAGAGTGACAGTCCGATTTGGTTACCGTTTTCCACAACAAAATTGTTAAATACTGTCATTTAACTATATCGATACATTGCATCTGTATTCCAATTTATAATGGAATTGATCATTGGAAAGCACTTTTCATCTTCAGAACTCTGTATAGATGGTGAGTGGTCAGTGTTAACACTGATTTTACTGTTTAGCACTCCTGGGCGACTCATGTTTCAAATCCCCTCTTGGGGCTATCTCGGTGGAAAATATTGTCAGCCAACTTGAACGACAATGCTTGTAGTTGTCTAAGATAATCACAGTGGTTAGCACTCCGCTCTCTATTCCTATCCATAGCGCTCCCCTGATTTCATTATCAAAGCCAAATATCATCATCATCTCTGGGCAAATGAAGTACCAATCGGTAAGAAAATAGAAGAGTAAATGCAAAAATGCATTTTAATCAAACCTTAGGAGATCCAGAACGTCAGATATCCTTAGACACAAACACTGACATTCAATCCTGACAATGTTGCAAAACAGCCATCTTCAACATCTGTGTACTGTATTAAAAAAAAAAAAGCTCGTTGCGGGCAGGGAATGTCTGCCAACTCTGTTGAATTGTATTCTCCCAAGTGCTTATTCAGTGTTCTGCACAGAAGCTCAGTTAATACCATACCATATATATGGATTTGGAGAGAGAGAGAGTGTAATTGACAGTGGTGGAAAGGAAGGGAAATAGAATTACACTGAAATGGACTGAACTAGTCGGCAATCATTTATTGAGCGCTTACTGTGTGCAGACCACTGTACTAAGCGCTTGGGAGAGTACATTATAACAATATAACATGCATTCCCTGCCCACTTCAATCTTATATTCTAGAGGAGGAGACAGATATTAATATAAATAATTAGAGATATGCACATAAGTGCTTTGGGGCTGTTGGGGGGATGAATAAAGGGAACAAGGCAGGGTGGTGCAGAAGGGAGTAGGAAAAGAGGAAAGAAGGGCTTAGAGAGTCATTCATTCAAGTGAAGACCTCTTGGAGGAAATGCACAATCAAAAATCCTTTGAAGGTGGGGAGGGAGAATAACTAAACACCTAGAGAGTGGCCAGTTTCCTTTTACAATGTATTACAATTATTATTTCCTTTTACAATGAGAAACAGCGTGGCTCAATGGAAAGAGCCCGGGCTTTGGAGTCAGAGGTCATGGGTTCAAAGCCCGGCTCCGCCAATTGTCAGCTGTGTGACTTTGGGCAAGCCACTTAACTTCTCTGGGCCTCAGTTACCTCATCTGTAAAGTGGGGATTAAGACCGCGAGCCCCCCTGTGGGACAACCTGATCACCCTGCAACCTCCCCAGTGCTTAAAACAGTGCTTTGCACATAGCGCTTAAAAATGTCATTATTATTATTATTATTATTATTATTATTATTATTATTATTGTATAAACTACACCAGCTGAACTTGTTTAAAAAATGGTTTGTAATGCCTGTGGGAGCAGTTGTAAGGGTTTTTTTTTTCAAGTATAGTTTAGTCGACATGTATCGGGGTGTTGTATTATTTCTCATTTCAGAAAAGGTGTTTGCCCACGTTTTTTAAGTTAAAATTGAAAGTCGGAAAAGTCCGATCAGTGCTCTGGCACATCTGGAATCAGTTAACAGCAAACTTCCTTTCGATTGGTTAGTACCTACCCCATTTCTGCCCTGGGGAAAATATTTTTCTCTCTGCTGGGTCAAGCCTCCTGCAGGGTAGTACAAAAAGGCCCTTGGGAGTCTATTCAGGACCGTGCAGGATTCCAAGACCGGGATTGCTGTCTTCCCAAAACAGATCTCACCACTGGCTGCTCTGAACCCAGATTTGACTATGAGAGCGGAAAAGAAGACAAGAGGAGATTCTTCAAAACGGGAGCCCGAGACCAGAGCTGAAAGCACTGAACAGAATAATAATAATAATGGTGTTAAGCACTTTCCATGTACTAGGCACTGTACTAGTAGGCGCTGGGCGCAGATAATCAATTCAAACACGGTCCCTTGTCCCCCTTGGGGCTCACAAACTAAGTAGGGAGCGGGGCTGAGTTTTCAAAGCCTTCTCTCTCCACTTACCTTGCCCTTCCTTTTTAACCGATGGCGTTTAGAAACACTTCCTCGTGCTTATCTCCTCCACGCTTCGAACGGAAACAAAGCCCAGCTCCTCTGCGTACGTGTTTGTGTGTCTGTCTCTATGTATTTTAATTTATGCCGCCTGAAGGTATGCAGTCAACCCAACCCTGACAGGATCAGAAGAGACGAAGTACAAGAATGTGAATCCCCCACTTTTACTTACGTGTCAACCAACAGAGGGGATGATGACAAATCTCACTTTCTCCATTTTTCCTCCGCTTTTCTACTCCCCACAAGAGGAAGGCCTTGCTCAGCAGTTGGTCCATTTCACATTTCTCTGGACCGTAAGCTCCTTTTTTCTTGATGGTATTTGTCAAGTGCTTAGTGTGTGCCAGGGACTAAGCAATGGGGTAGATACAAGACAATCACATTAAACACAGTCCCTGCCCTACAAGGGATTAACAGTACTAATCCCCATGTTACAGATGAGATAACTGAAGCACAGAGAAGTAAAGTAACTGGCCAGAGGTCACACAGCAGATGAGTGGAGGAGGCAGAATTAGAACCCAGGTCCTCCTGACCCCTAGGCTCCGTGCTCTATCTAATAGGCCACATTGCTGCTTCTCTTCCGGAGCTTCAAACCCTCCAACTGCCTTTTTCCTAAGGAAAGAATCTCTTGAGGGTAATTTTGTAGGAGTAAAGCTATTGGAAGTCGGCTCTAATTTTGACTGACTTCTTTGATAATAATAATAATAATAATGGCATTTATTAAGCGCTTACTATGTGCAAAGCGCTGTTCTAAGCGCTGGGGAGGTTACAAGGTGATCAGGTTGTCCCACAGGGGGCTCACCGCCTTCATCCCCATTTTACAGATGAGGGAACTGAGGCACAGAGAAGTTAAGTGACTTGCCCAAAGTCACACAGCTGACAATTGGCAGAGCAGGGATTTGAACCCATGACCTCTGACTCCAAAGCCCGGGCTCTTTCCACCGAGCCACACTGCTTCTCTACTGAGCCACGCTGCTTCTCCATGCGGCTATATGAGTGTTGATGAACGCTCTTTCCCTCAGTGATTAACATGCACTTAACCATAATTACTCCGAGAACAACTTTTTGTTCATTAGCTACAAAAGAACCAAAGCGTTGTGTGTGCTTTTGGTGAGCCCCTATGACGCCTTGGAAATATGAATTGTGACCCGCTATTCAGAAACGCTCAAGATATCGCTAGACCAGGGCCAAGAATAAAAGCCACCTGAGAATTTTCACTTGAGAGGGAACACATAACCTCAGCACTCCTCTGATCGCTCTGATTTGTTTCGCCATTCGCTCCTCTTTCGTGAAATGGTTTAATTACTAATTATTCTTGAACGTGGAAAAAAGTGCACTAATTCGAGGTTAACCCCTCTTCAGTGGTGACTTTTGCGTGCAACTCTTTAGTACACGATGCAGATCTGAATGCTCACAGTATCTCTGCATGAGGCTGGGATTGTAGCGGATGTAATTATCTACCTCACTAAATATTTCTAAGATTGCAGAGTCATTGCAATTGATTTCAGAACCATTTTCCTTCTCAGTTAATCAGTCAATCGATAATATTTATTGAGCATTTCCCCGGCGTGAAGCACAGTATCAGGACTTGGGACTTTTCAGTAATACTCATGGGGCAGGGAACATGCCTGCTAAATCAGTTGTCCTCTCCCAAGCGCTTCGTACAGTGCTCTGCACATAGTAAGTGCTCAATAAATAGCACTGATTCATTGATTTCTACAAAGCACTCTGAAAATCTGTTTACTCACGTAGTATTATTTCCATCTTGGGAAAATTTACACGTGCAGGAATGCTTTTAATTACATTTTCTGCCCACTGAATTTAGGATGCTGCCCTGTTGCCATGGCTAATTGAATAATAATTATTATAATCGTGGTATTGGTTCAGGTTGGATTATGTGCCAAACACTGTACTAAGTGCTGGGCAGATGAGGCACAGTCGCCTGTCCCATACGAGTCTCATGGTCTAATTTTTTTATCCCCATTTTTACAGATGAGGAAACTGAGGCACAGAGAAGTCAAGTGACTCGCTCAAGGTCCACCCTGATTAGCTTGGATCTGCCTCAGCATCTAATAAAGTGTCTGGCTCATAGTAAGTGCTTAAGAAATACCATAAAAACTATTCCCTGGGAAAATCATTGGTGAGGAGTTTTGAGGGAGAAAGGAAGACTCAGGCCTGACTCCCTACCCCCAAACCTTTTCTCATTGTCCTTTCATAATCCTATCTGTTGCCATCCCAACCCTAACTGGTTTAAAATGATAATTACAGCAATAATAATGCTATGTGTTGTGTGCCAAGCAAGAAACCAATCAGTCAATCGTATTTATCGAACGCTTACTGTGTGCGGAGCACTGCATTTAGTACAGTGCCGGCTCTGCTGCTTGTCTGCTGTGTGACTTTAGGCAAATCACTTCACTTCTCTGGGCCTCAGTTCCCTCATCAGTCTAGAGGGAGAGCCAGGCTTTATCGAGCACTTACCCTTCAGTCCTAAGATTATGAACAAAACTATCAAATACTGCCAGAGAGTTTCTTTCGAAGGCACAGTCTCTAGACTGGAAGCTTGTTGTGGGCAGGGACTGTCTCTATCAGCTCTCCCAAGCACTTAGTACAGTGCTCTGCACACAGTAAGCGCTCAATAAATACGATAGATTGATTGATCTAAGTCTTCTGTGACTCAGAATGGGTCACCCGGGAGGCAGGTGGGAGAACCAGAGCTGCCCAACTAAATGTAGGGTTGTGATGGTTCTTACCGAGATCCAGACTTGACATCAGTGTCGGTGGGAAACAGGCTTCCCAAGGACTAAAAGCGTCGATTTTAGGTTTCTTTGCAATCAGCCCAATATTGAAACTCAGTATTGAATTGCCGATTGCAATACCGGCTGGGAGCTGATATCAAATTGGGTTTCGCTGCTTCCGATCTCTATTCCTCAGGATCATTTTGATTTATCAGCATCTCTTTCTAGACAGCTAGGGAGAGAAAAAGAAAGATCCTGGCTATTTCCCGTGCATGTCCCAGGTTGGGTAAAGTGGTTCAACTACGTGGTTGATGGAGTGAAACAGACCCAAGCATAGCGCATATATTTACCTGTCCCAGAGGGGAAATCTGAGCACATTTCTACTTTCCTTCCATTGAGTGGGAAGGTCCTGAAGTTCCCTGGGAGACAAAATAGCCTCGTATTAAATTATATAATGATAATAATAATCTTGGTGTTTGTTAAGCGCTTACTACGTGCAAAGCACCGTTCAAAGCGCTGACAAGGTGATCAGGTTGTCCCATGTGGGACTCACAATCTTAATCCCCGTTTTCCAGATGAGGGAGCTGAGGCACAGAGAAGTTAAGTGACTTGCCCAAAGTCACACAGCTGACAAGCGGCAGAGCCGGGATTTGAACCCATGACCTCTGACTCCCAAGCCCGGGCTGAGCCACGATTTATAGCAATGTCTGTCTCCCCCTCTAGACTGTAAGCTCACTGTGAGCAAACTCTGTTGTATTGTCCTCTCCCAAGTGCTTATTACTGTGCTCTGCACCCGGTAAGCGTTCAATAAATACCACTGATGGAGGGATGGATTTTGCTTAGCAGGACTTACAAAACAAAAGTGAGAAGTTAGAGACTAGCACTCATCGCCTTCCTTAGAAGAAAAGAAGAAAAAATAATTTTTGAAGTTCCTTCAAGGACAAAAGATAATGGATGTTTTTATAGTTTGCATCTGGACTAATCTTTATTAGCATCATTAGCGGTAAATGCAATGTAATTACGCAGATAATATTTTTCGGTTGAGAATGGTACGGAATTTCAAATAAGTGCATCTTCCTACAAAATATTTTCATCTCCTTAGACGGACCCATAACTTTGGAAACAGGAAGTAAGGGAAGCGACCGATGATAGAAATCAGACTCCCTCTTTATCTCGGTGAAGTCCAGGATCCCCTTCGACGTTCTGGTCGCTTAAATATTGTCTGATGGTGAAAGAGTCACAGACTCACTAGATCAAGAATCTCAGACTCTGCACACAGTAAGCGCTTAACAAATACCATCATTATTATAATTATTATCATCATCATCATCAATCGTATTTATTGAGCGCTTACTATGTGCAGAGCACTGTACTAAGCGCTTGGGAAGTACAAATTGGCAACATATAGAGACAGTCCCTACCCAACAGTGGGCTCACGGTCTAAAAGGGGGAGACAGAGAACAAAACCAAACATACTAACAAAATAAAATAAATAGGATAGATATGTACAAGTAAAATAAATAGAGTAATAAATATGTACAAACATATATACATATATTATATGTATATATATATATTATATATTATAATTATTATATTCTCCCAAGTGCTTTGTACAGTGCTCTCTGCAAATAGTAAATGTTCGGTAAATGTCATCGATCGATTGACTGATAAAAGATAAGCCTTCTCTGCCCCTGACTCCAAGCAGTGGTATTTATTGAGCGCTTCCTAGAGCGATGTACTAAGCTCTTGGGAGAGTACAATATAACAATAAACAGACACATTCCGGCCCACAATTCATTCATTCATTCAATCGTATTTATTGAGTGCTTACTGTGTGCAGAGCACTGTACTAAGCACTTTGGGGTGAGCTTGCAATCTAGAGGAGGCCTGCCCCCCAATCTACTACTTCCCTGAGTTTTGGAGGGCTCCACCACTCTGTGAGCCCGTTGTTGGGTAGGGACCGTCTCTATATGTTACCGACTTGTACTTCCCAAGCGCTTAGTACAGTGCTCTGCACACAGTAAGTGCTCAATAAATACGATCAAATGAATGAATGGACGGCAGCCCATCAAACATTCAGTCTAAACCAGGAATACATTTTGGATCTGCCGCCCCTGTTTGAGTGTAAACTCCTTGTGGACTGAGAATGTGTCTCCTTCTTTGGTTGAACTTTCTCAGGTGCTTAGCATACTGCATTTGCATTCACTGGACACCCCAAAAATACCATTGGTACTCCCACTAGAGACTGCCCGCAAGGGTGGGGAAAGAATAGCTGAGAAGCAGCGTGGCTCAGTGGCAAGAGTGGGAGTCAGAGGTCATGGGTTCAAATTCCAGCTCGGCCGCTTGTCAGCTGGGTGACTTTGGGTAAGTCACTTCACTCATCTGGGCCTCAGTTCCCTCATCTGTTAAATGGGGGTGAAGAGGTGAGCCCCCCGTGGGACCACCTGATCACCTTGTAACTTCCCCAGCGCTTAGAACAGTGCTTGGCACACAGTAAGCGCTTAACAAATGCCATTATTATTATCATTATTATTATTATTATAATTATTATTATTATTATTATTATTAAAGGATGTTTGCACCTGTTACCCCAACAGTTGTACCTACCTGTTCTTAACTCTGTCTTTTCTCTCTCCTTCTTTTAGACTGTGAGCCCACTGTTGGGTAGGGACTGTCTCTATATGTTGCCAACTTGTACTTCCCAAGCGCTTAGTACAGTGCTCTGCACACAGTAAGCGCTCAATAAATATGATCGATTGATTCTCTCTTTCCCTGTATGCGCCTCTCTTTTTCCTTTTTCTCTCCATTAATCTCAGACCACTGTCCATTCTCCATACAAATCCTACCCCCTACCTGCGAGAAATGATCACATTTACCAGCCCCGCTGAACTCTCCCAAGCGCTTAGTGCAGTGCTCTGCACACGACGATAAGTGCTCAGTAAATGCCATCGATTGGTTGAGTGATTCGCCCCCCTTCTTTGTTGCCATGGAGATTCTTATTTTTTTTTGGCAGGGTGGGGAGGGAATAACTTAGGATTTTATGTTACAGCTTCTGAGCTGTAGATCTGCAAGAAATGCTGGACTCTCGATCAGCCCTTCCTGCCTTGGCACACACACAAAAAAAACCACTCGATAAATGCCATATCTAATTAGCTAAATCATCAGATTCTTTCTCCAGAAAAAAAAAAAAGTCCTTTGGCCCAAAGGGAACAGATTTAGCACTGGATAATTAATCAATCATATTTATTGAGTGGCTTAATGTGCGCACGGCACTGTACTAAGCACTTGGGAGAGTACGGTATAACAGAGTTGGTAGAAACGTTCCCTGCCCTCAACGAACTTGGAGTCTAGAGGGGGAGGCAGACATTATTGATTCATTCATTCGTATTTATTGAGCGCTTACTGTGTGCAGAGCACTGTACTAAGCATTTGGGAAGTACAAGTTGGCAACATATAGAGACGGTCCCTACACAACAAAGGGCTCACAATGGGCTTACAGTCTAGAATAGCAATAAATAAATTTCAGATATGAGTTTATGTACTGTGGGGCTGAGAGAAGGGTGAATAAAGAGCGCAAATCCAAGTGCATCCTAAGTGCACCTTGGCAGGGCCGCTGATTTAATGATTCCTGAACATTTCAGGGCTCGACATCCCTTAACTCTTCAGAAGCCAAATCGAGCCTTCCTCCATCTGCCCGTAAAACCCCGAATTGTCAAGATACCCTCCTCTGTTATCCATTCCCAGTCAGGAAACAGGGCAGGGGAAACAGAATAAAACTTGAATCGTCGAAAGAGCCTTTTCTGTTATCAATCAATCAATTAATCAATCGTATTTATAGAGCGCTTACTGTGTGCAGAGCACTGTACTAAACGCTTGGGAAGTACAAGAAGCAGCGTGGCTCAGTGGAGAAGAAGCATGGCTCAGTGGAAAGAGCCCGGGCTTCGGAGTCAGAGGTCATGGGTTTGAATCCCGGCTCCGCCACATGTCTGCTGTGTGACCTTGGGCAAGTCACTTAACTTCTCTGAGCCTCAGTTACCTCATCTGTAAAATGGGGATTTACTGTGAGCCCCACGTGGGACAACCTGATCACATTATATCCCCCAGTGCTTAGAACAGTGCTTTGCACATAGTAAGCGCTTAACAAATGCCATTATTATTATTATTATTATTATTATTACAAGTTGGCAACATATAGAGACGGTCCCTACCCAACAGTGGGCTCACAGTCTAAAAGGGGGAGACAGAGAACAAAACCAAACATACTAACAAAATAAAATAAATAGAATAGATATGTACAAGTAAAATAAATAAATAGAGTAATAAATATGTACAAACATATATACACTATCCATTATCCTGTTATCCATTCCCCATCAAGAAACAGCAACTTAGGGTGGTGTTTGCCAAATAAAACCCACTGTGACACAAGGCACCACAGCTCTGTGGACAGCACCCAAGTCATTCAGTCAATCGTATCTACTGAGCGCTTACTGGGTACACAGCACTGTACTAAGCACTTGGAAGAATACAATCCAACTATGTAACAGACACGTTCCCCGCCCACACTAATAGGGATAAACTTTTCGGGAATTCCAAGTGACTGCCAGTCCTATTTACCAATGCCACTGCATCGTAATAACAATAATAATAATAATAATAATGTTATTTGTTAAGCACTTACTATGTGCCAAGCACCATTCGAAGCACTGGGAAGAATACAATCCAACTATGTAACAGACACGTTCCCCGCCCACACTAATAGGGATAACCTTTTCGGGAATTCCAAGTGACTGCCAGTCCTATTTACCAAAGCCATTGCATCGTAATAACAATAATAATAATAATAATAATGTTATTTGTTAAGCACTTACTATGTGCCAAGCACCATCTGAAGCACTGGGGGAGATATAACATTATCAGGTTGTCCCACGTGGGGCTCACAGTCTTAATCCCCATTTTACAGATGAGGTAACTGAGGCCTGGAGAAGTGAAGCACTTAGCACAGTGCTCCGCACACAGTATGGCTCAATCAGCACTACTGACTGATGGATTCGGCCACCCAGGCCCTCATCGATGAACTTTACTGTGGGTGATGTCTTCTTCGAAAACTAAGGACCGCTCTTTACGTGTATAAGCAGCATGGCTCAGTGGAAAGAGCAGGGGCTTTGGAGTCCGAGGTCATGGGTTCAAATCCCAGCTCTGCCAATCGTCAGCTGGGTGACTTTGGGCAAGCCACTTAGCTTCTCTGGGCCTCAGTGACCTCATCTGTAAAATGGGGATGAAGACTGTGAGCCCCCCGTGGGACAACCTGATCACCTTGCAACCTCCCCGGCACTTAGAACAGTGCTTTGCACATAGTAAGCGCTTAATAAATGCCATTTTTAATGGCATTTATTAAGCCATTAATAAATTTCTTAATAAATAAGAAGAAATAAATAAGAAATTTATTAAATTTCTTAAATTTATTTAAATTTATTTATTTCTTAAATTTATTTAAGAAATAAATGAATAAGGCTTCTTAATAAATGCCATTGTTATTATTATTATAGGTGGCAGAATGTGGGTGACTGCGCCTGGAGCATATCGTGAGTGGGAATGGGTGTGTGGCAGGGGGGTGAAGGAAGTGGAGTGGGTGGGAGATGGAGGCTGACCACTGGATCTTGGTCATTTTTACTTGTCCATATTTACTATTCTATTTATTTTGTTAATGATGTTCATTTAGCTTTAATTCTATTTGTTCTGACGACTTGACACCCGTCCACATGTTTTGTTTTGTTGTCTGCCTCCCCCTCTAGACTGTGAGCCCGTTGTTGGGTAGGGACCGTCTCTATATGTTGCCGACTTGTAGTTCCCAAGCGCTTAGTACAGTGCTCTGCACACAGTAAGTGCTCAATAAATATGATTGAATGAATGAATGAATACCCTGTCAAGGAGTCTAGCTCCAGCAAGGGAGGAGTGGAGCTTATTGTGGACAGGGATTGTCTCTCTTTATTGCTGTATTGTACTTTCCCAAGCGTTCAGTACAGTGCTCTGCACACAGTAAGCGCTCAATAAATACGATTGAACTGAATCCAGTCAAAAAGAGCTGGTAGCCCCTTCGCTGGCCTGGAGAGAGCCCCCCGTCCCAGTCCATTCCCCCTAGGCTCAACCTATTCTGGGAGTTTGGGGTGGGGAGAAGCATTTTGGTAGGAGGGATGAGGGTTGGAGCAGGAGGAAGGGGTTTGAGGGAGGAAGGATAATAATAATAAAAGTAATAATTGTGATATTTGTTAAGTGTTTACTATTTCCAAGCACTGAACTAAGTGCTGGAGGGGATAAGAAGCAAATTGTTGGACACAGTCCCTGTCCCACAGGGGGTTCCCCATTTTCCAGATGAGGTCACTGAGGCCCAGAGAAGTGAACTGACTTACCCCAGGTCACACAGCAGAGGAGTGGTGGAGCTGGGATTGGAACCCACGGCCTTCTGACTCCCAGGGCCGGGCTGTAGCCACTAGGCCATGTTGCTTCAGTGGGAGTCCAGGAGGACGGGCTGGGGGGCGAGGAAGGAGGAAGAGGAGGAGGAAGAAGAGGGGGTGTTGCGGGGGGGGGAGGAGGAGGAAGACGAGGAGGAGGTGATGGAGGGGGAGGAGGGGGGGTGCTGGAGAAGAAGGGGAAGGGGGAGGGAGGAGGGGGAAGAGGGGAGGGGTGCTGGAGGGGAAGGGAAAGAGGGAGGAGAAGGGAGTGATGGAGTGATGGAGGAGGAAGAGGAAGAGGAGGAGGGGGTGCTGGAGGGGAAGGGGAAGGGGAGGGGGTGATGGAGTGATGGAGGAGGAAGAGGAAGAGGAGGAGGGGGTGCTGGAGGGGAAGGGGAAGAGAGAGGGGGGGTGTTGGAGGGGGAAGGAAGAGGAAGAGGAGGTGCTGGAAGGGAAGGGGAGGAGGAGGAGGAGGAGGAGGGGTGTTGGAGGGGGAGGAGGAAGAAGAGGAGGAGGAGGAGGAGGTGCTGGAGGGGAAGGGAGAGGAGGAGGGGGTGGTGGAGGGGGAGGAGGAGGGGGTGCTGGAGGGGAAGGGGAAGGGGGAGGAGGAGGAGGGAGTGATGGAGGAGGAAGAGGAAGAGGAGGAAGGGGTGCTGGAGGGGAAGGGGAAGGGGGAGGAGGAAGAGGCAGAGGAGGAGGAGGTGCTGAAGGGGGAGGAGGAGGAGGGAGTGATGTAGGGGGTGTTGGAGGGGAAAGGGACGGAGAAGGGGAGGAGGAGGGAGTGATGGAGGGGGAGGAGGAAGAGGAGGAGGTGCTGGAGGGGAAGGGGAAAGGAAGGAGGAGGAGGAGGGAGTGATGGAGGGGGAGGAGGAAGAGGAAGAGGAGGAGGTGCTGGAGGGGAAGGGGAGGAGGAGGAGGAGGAGGGGGGGGGAGGAGGAAGAGGGAGTGATGGAGGGGGAGGAGGAAGAGGAGGAGGAGGTGCTGGAGGGGAAGGGGGAGGGGGAGAAGGAGGAGGAGGAAGTGATGGAGGGGGAGGAGATGAGGAGGAGGAGGAGGAGGAAGAGGAGGAGGAGGAGGAGGAGGAGAGGGAGGCCGCCGTGCGGGTTGTGGGGTCTGCAGGGCGGTCTGGGTCCGGCAGGGGGCGGCCAAGCTCCATGGGCTGAGGCCGGGCCGGGCCGGGCCGGGCCCAGGTGGGCCGAGCGCAGGGCCCAGGGGGTAGGGGGCCCAGGGGGTAGGGGGCCCAGGGGGTGGGGGGCCCAGGGGGTGGGGGGCCCGGCGGGCGGGGACTGGCCAGGGCACGAGCAGAGGGAGAACGGGAGCGGGAGGAGGAGGAGGAGGCGGGGGGAAGGGGAAGAGGAGGAAGGGAGGAGGAGGAAGAGGAGGAGGGCTGGGAAGAGGAAGGGGAGAAGGGGAGGAAGGGGAAGGGAAGGGAAAGAAGAGGAAGAGGAAAGGAGGAGGAAGGGGAAGAGGAGGAAAAGGAAGAGGAGGAGCGGGGGGCGGGAAGAGGACCTGCCGGGGGGATCAAAGTTACCGCCCCCCAATCCCCCAACTCCTAACCCCCTCAGCCCCCAATCCCTCAATCCACAATCCCTCCAGCCCCCCAATCCCCAATTCCCCCAACTCCCAATCCCCCAGCCTCCCAACCCTCAATCCCCAATCCCTCCAGCCCCCCATTCCCCAATCCCCAATCCCTCCAGCGCCCAATCCCCCAATCCCCAACTTCCAATCTCCCCAACCCCCCAATCCCCCAATCCCCAATTCCCCCAACTCCCAATCCCCAATCCTCCCAGCCTCCCAACCCTCAATTCCCTAACCCCCAATCTCCCAAACCCCCAATCCCCCAATCCCCCAATCTCCCAAACCCCCAATCCCCCAATCCCCCAAACCCCCAAACCCCCAATTCCCCAATCCCCCAATCCCCCCAGCCTCCCAACCCTCAATTCCCCAAACCCCCAATCCCCCCGCCCCATCCCTCCAGCCCCCAATTCCCAACTCCCAATTCCCCCATCCCCAAATCCCCCAATCCCCCAGCCCCCCAGGCCCCAATCCCCCCAATCCCCCCAATCCCCCCAATCCCAATCCCCCCAATCTCCCAGCCCTCCCCCCGGCAGACCCCTCCCCCCCAGCCTCCCTTCCCCTCCCCGGAGACCCTCCTGCCGGGTGGGGACGAAGGCCGGGGGGGGGGGGGCGGAGCGCTTAGTACAGTGCTCTGCACAGAGTGGGAGCTCAATAAATACGGTTGATTGAGGGAGGAGAGGAAAGAGGGAGAGACGGGGGGACGGAGGGCTTAGCACAGTGCTCTGCACATAGTAAGCGCTCAAAAACTCCCAAGCGCTTAGTACAGTGCTCTGCACACAGTAAGAGCTCAATAAATCCGATTGAATGAATGGCTCAATACGGTTGATTGAGGGGACGAAGGGAGAGACGGGGGGAGGACGGAGCGCTTAGTACAGTGGTCTGCACATAGTAGGAGCTCAATAAATATAGTTGACTGAGGGAGGACGAGAAGGAGGGAGAGATGGGGGCGGAGGGCTTAGTACAGTGCTCTGCGCACAGTAAGCGTTCAAAAGCTCCCAAGCGCTTAGTACAGTGCTCTGCACACAGTAAGCGCTCAATAAATACGAGTGAATGAATGACCCAATACGGTTGATTGAGGGGACGAAGGGAGAGACGGGGGAAGGACGGAGCGCTTAGTACAGTGCTCTGCGCCCAGAAAGCGCTCAATCAATACGATTGAATGAATAAATAGGATTGATTGAGGGAAGAAGACGGAGGGACGGAGCGCTTAGTACAGTCCTCTGCGCCCGCAAAACGCTCAATCAATACGATTGAATGAATAAATAGGATCGATTGATTGATTGAGGGAGGAAGACGGGGCGTTTATCACAATCCTCTGCACACAGTAAGCGGTCAATCAATACGACTGAATGAATAAATGGGATTGATTGAGGGAGGAAGACGGGAGGAGGACGGAGCGCTTAGCACAGTCCTCTGCGCACAGGAAGCACTCAATCAATTCGATTATAAATGGGATTATTCGATTGAATAAATAGGATTGATGAAGGGAGGGAGGGATGGAGCGCTTAGTACAGTCCCCTGCGCACCGTAAGCGCTCGATCAATACGATTGAATGAATCCATAGGATTGACTGAGGGAGGAAGACGGGAGGAGGACGGAGCGCTTAGCACAGTCCTCTGCGCACAGTAAGCACTCAATCATTTCTATTATAAATAGTATTAATTATTCGATTGAATAAATAGGACTGATTAAGGGAGGGAGGGTTGGAGCGTTTAGTACAGTCCCCTGCACACCGTAAGCGCTCGATCAATACGATTGAATGAATCAATAGGATTGACAGAGGGAGGAAGACGGGGGGAGGACGGAGCGCTTAGCACAGTCCTCTGAGCCCAGTAAGCACTCAATCAATTCTATTATAAATAGGATTAATTATTCGATTGAATAAATAGGACTGATTAAGGGAGGGAGGGGTGGAGCGTTTAGTACAGTCCTCTGCGCACAGTAAGCACTCAATTCTATTATAAATAGGATTAATTATTCGATTGAATAAATAGGACTGATTAAGAGAGGGAGGGATGGAGCGTTTAGTACAGTCCTCTGCACACAGTAAGCACTCAATCAATTCTATTATAAATAGGATTAATTGTTCGATTGAATAAATAGGACTGATTATGGGAGGGAGGGAGGGAGCGTTTAGTACAGTCCTCTGCGCACAGTAAGCACTCAATCAATTCTGTTATAAATAGGATTAATTATTCGATTGAATAAGTAGGACTGATTAAAGGAGGGAGGGATGGAGCGTTTAGTACAGTCCTCTGCGCACAGCAAGCACTCAATCAATTCTATTACAAATAGGATTAATTATTCGATTGAATAAGTAGGACTGATTAAGGGAGGGAGGGAGCGTTTAGTACAGTCCTCTGCACACCTTAAGCGCTCGATCAATACGATTGAATGAATCAATAGGATTGACAGAGGGAGGAAGACGGGGGAGGACGGAGCACTTAGCACAGTCCCCTGCCCACAGTAAGCACTCAATCGATTCGACTGAATGAATAAATAGGGTTGGTGGATTGAGGGAGGGACGGAGCGCTTAGTACAGTCCTTTATTTGTACATATCTATTCTATTTATTTTATTTTGTTAGTATGTTTGGTTTTGTTCTCTGTCTCCCCCTTTTAGACTGTGAGCCCACTGTTGGGTCGGGACCGTCTCTATATGTTGCCAATTTGTACTTCCCAAGCGCTTAGTACAGTGCTCTGCACATAGTAAGCGCTCAATAAATACGATTGATGATGATGATGATGAGCACACTAAGCGCTCAATAAATACGGTTGATGGGCCGAAGAAGCCTGGGGTCGGGGGCAGAGGGGTGTCTTTTCTCCCGGGACACGAGGCCCTTGCCCAATTTTTTTGCCCAATTCTTGCCCATGTCTCTCTATGTTGCCAACTTGTACTTCCCAAGCGCTTAGTACAGTGCTCTGCACACAGTAAGCGCTCAATAAATACGATTGATTGATTGATTGATTGCCCAGCCCAGCCCCCTAGGCGGGGGAAACCACGCGCCCCCAGTTTTCCTTGCAATCCGAGTTAAAAAAAGAAGAAGAAGAAGAAGTAATAGAACTAATCACTGTCTCCTCAAATCAAGTAGAAAACATTTCAATGCACTAATTAGAGTAATTAGAATAATAAGCCTCTGCCTATATGTGGTAAGACAATGTGTACAAACAACTTTATTTAATGTATACTGGCAATCAGCGATGCGTGCCTGCTTGAATGCTCAGTGCAATAAAACTAACCTCCGGCCGCCCAAACAATCAAATACAAATTAGTTTAATGATTGTGCCTGGCTCAATGTGCGGGGCGGCCCAGCCCGGTGTGTGTCTGTGTGTGTGCGTCTGTCTGTGTCTGTCTGTGTGTGTCGTCTGTCCATCCGTAGGGGGATCTGGGGGGTGGTTGGGTGTCTGGGGTTGTGTGTCTGTGTATCCCTGCGGGAATCTGCGTGGGTATCTGTAGGGGAACGTGTGTGTGGGGGTGTGTAACCATATGGGAATCTGGGATTGTGTCTGTAGGGAAGAAGGGAGTTTGTGTGCCTGTCTGTACAGGGGTGTGTCTGTGTATCCGGGTGAGAATCTGCGTGGGTATCTGCAGGGGAACGTGTGGGGGTATGTGTGTAACCATATGGGAATCTGTGTGTGTGTCTGTAGGGAAGAAGGGAGTTTGTGTGTCTGTCTGTACAGGGGTGTGTCTGTGTATCCGGGTGGGAATCTGCGTGGGTATCTGTAGGGGAATGTGTGTGTGCGGGGTGTGTAACCATATGGGAATCTGGGAGTGTGTCCGTAGGGAAGAAGGGAGTGTGTGTGTCTGTCTGTACAGGGGTGTGTCTGTGTATCCAGGTGGGAATCTACTTGGGTATCTATAGGGGGACGTGTTTGTGTGAGTGTCTGTCTGTCTGAGGGTATGTCTGTGTATCCATATGGGAATCTGCATGGGTATCTGTAGGGGAATGTCTGTGTGTGTGTGTGTGGTGTGTAACCATATGGGAATCTGTGTGTGTGTGTGTGTAGGGAAGAAGGGAGTGTGTGTATCTGTCTGCATAGGGGTGTGTCTGTGTATCCGTGTGAGAATCTGTGTGGGTATCTGTAGGGGAACGTGTGTGTGTGTGTGGGGGGGGTGCAACCATATGGGAATCTGTGAGTGTATCCGTAGGGAAGAAGGGAGTGTGTGTGTCTGTCTGTACAGGGGTGTGTCTGTGTATCCAGGTGGGAATCTACTTGGGTGTCTATAGGGGGATGTGTTTGTGTGGTCTGTAACCATATGGGAATCTGTGAGTCTGTCTGTAGGGGAGAGGGGAGTGTGTGTGTGTGTGAGTGTCTGTCTGTCTGGGGGTATGTCTGTGTATCCATATGGGAATCTGCGTGGGTATCTGTAGGGGAATGTGTGTGTGTGTGTATGGTGTGTAACCATATGGGAATCTGTGTGTGTGTCTGTAGGGAAGAAAGGAGTGTGTGTGTCTGTCCATACAGGGGTGTGTCTGTGTATCCGTGTGGGAATCTACTTGGGTAGCTATAGGGGGACATGTTTGTGTGGTCTGTAACCATATGGGAATCTGTGAGTGTGTCTGTAGGGGAGAGGGGAGTGCGTGTGGTGTTGTGTATAGGGGTACGTCTCAGAAGATGTGGGTTTTAATCCCGCTCCGCCACTTGTCTGCTGTGTGACCCTGGGCAAGTCAATTCTCTGGGCCCCAGTCACCTCATCTATAAAATAGGGATTAAAAGTGTGAGCCCCACGTGGGACAACCTGATTACCCTGTACCTGCCCCAGCGCTTAGAACAGTGCTTGGCACATAGTAAGAGCTTAACAAATGCCACAGTTATTATTATTATTATTATTATTATTATTATTATTATTATTATTATTATTATCCAGTGGGAATCTGCGTAGGGATCTGAAGAGGAACGTGTGTGTGTGGTGTGTAACCAAATGGGAATCTGGGAGTGTGTCTGTGTATCCATGTGGGAATCTGCGTGGGTACCTGTAGGGGAATGTGTGTGCGGGGGGTGTAACCATATGGGAATCTGGGAGTGTGTCTGTAGGGGAGGGGGAGTGTGTGTGTGTGTGTTCTTGGTGTGTATGTGTGTCTGTTTGTATGGGGGTATGTCTGTGTATCCACGTGGGAATCTGCGTGGGTATCTGTAGGGGAATGTGTGTGGGGAGGGTGTAACTGTATGGGAATCTGTGAGTGCGTCTGTAGGGGAGAGGGGAGTGTGTGTGTGTATGTGTGTGTGTGTGTGTGTGTGTGTGTCTGTGTGTGTCTATCCATATGGGGATGTGTGTGTTTCTGTGTGTGTATCCTTGTGGGATACATGTGTATCTATATGGGGAACAGGTGTGTCTGTGTCCATGTGTGTGCAACCATATGGGGATCTGTGAGTGTCTCTGTAGGGGAGAGGGGAGTGTGTGTGTGTATATCCTTATGGAAATATGTGTGTGTATGGGTATCCATATGGGAATTTATTTCTGTGTGTTCTCACAGAAGTGTGTATGTCCTTATGGGGAGGGGTGGGGGGGAGAGAAACAGAGACAGAAAGAAAGAGAGAGACAGAGAGAGGGAGAGAAAGGGGGTTGGGGGAATGAGGGGTGGGAGGGGAAACACCCTACGCTCCAACACTCCCCCGCACGCTCAGACCGGGCCGCAAACCATGCAGATGCCATGTGATCCCTACCCTAATAACGCTCGCCTGGTTCTTTCCCTCCATCCTGGGCCTTTCCCTTCCCTGTTCCTTCCCGGCTCTCCCTGCCCCGGCCCGGGCCTGGGAGTCCCAAGGACCTGGGTTCCAGTTCAGCCTCCACCATCTGCCTGCTGTGTGACCCTGGGCAGGTCGCTTCACTTCTCTGGGCCGTGGTTTCCTCATCCGGAAAATGGGGATCGGGACTGTGAGCCCCACGTGGGACAGGGACCGCGCCCAGTCCCATTTGCTTGTATCCACCCCAGCGTTTAGTACAGCGCCTGGCACGTAGTAAGAGCTTAAAAATACCATCCTTAGAGAAGCAGCGTGGCTCAGTGGAAAGAGCCCGGGCTTTGGAGTCAGAGGTCATGGGTTCGAATCCCGACTCTGCCAATTGTCAGCTGTGTGACTTTGGGCAAGTCACTTCACTTCTCTGTGCCTCAGTTCCCTCATCTGCACGATGGAGATGAAGACTGTGAGCCCCCTGTGGGACAACCTGATTGCCTTGTAACCTCCCCAGCGCTTAGAACAGTGCTTTGCACATAGTAAGTGCTTAATAAATGCCATTATTATTATCCTTATTATTGTTGTTATTCTATTGCACTCTCCCAAGTGCCCAGTAATAATAATAATAATAATAATAATAATAATGGCATTTATTAAGCACTTGCTATGTGCAAAGCACTTTTCTAAGTGCTGGTGAGGTTACAATAATAATAATGGCATTCATTAAGCACTCTCTATGTGCCAAGCACTGTTCTAAACGCTATGGAGGTTACAAGGTGATCAGGTTGTCCCACAGGGGGCTCACAGTTTTAATCCCCATTTTACAAATGAGGTAACTGAGGCACAGAGAAGTGAAGTGACTTGCCCAAAGTCACACAGCTGACAGTTGGCGGAGCCGGGATTTGAACTCATGACCTCTGACTTCAAAGCCCGGGCTCTTTCCACAGAGCCACGCTGCTCCTCTAGTACAGTGCTTTGCCCTCAGTTAAGCACTTCAATAAATACAATTGAATGAATATCCCTTTCCCTTGCTTTGGCACTTAAAAAAATGGTATTTGTTATCAGACACTGTAATAATAATAATAATGGTATTTATTAAGCGCTTACTATGTGCCAAGCACTGTTCTAAGAGCTGGGGTAGGTATAAGGTAACCAGGTTGTCTCACGTGGGGCTCACAGTCTCAATCCCCATTTTACAGATGAGGTCACTGAGGCACAGGGAAGTCAAGTGGCTTGCCCAAGGTCACACAGCAGACAAGTGGCGGAGCTGGGATTAGAACCCAAGTCCTCTGACTCACTGTACTAACCACTGGGGTAGATCCAAAATAATCGGGTTGGACACAGTCCCTGTTAATAACTTCGGTGTTTATTAAACACTTACTATGTGCCAGGCACTGTATTAAACGCTGGAGTAGATCCAAAATAATCAGATTGGACACCGTCTCTCTGTTAATGACATTGGTAGCACTTTTGTCCAGATCCGTAATTTATTTATTTGTATCTTTAATAAAAAAACTTTTAAAATGTTTAAAAATGTTACACTTGTTTTTCAACCTCTATCTATGTGCCAATAAATACGATTTAATAAATGAATGTTTCTCCCCCTATAGACCGTAAACTCTTTGTGGACAGGGAATATTTCTGTGTATTGTATTGTACTCGTCCAAGCGTTTAGTGCAGTGCTCTGCACACAGTAAGCGCTCAATAAATATGATTGACTGAATGAATGATAGCTGTCGTATTTATTAAGTGCCTACTATGTGCCAGGGTAGACCCAAACTAATCAGGTTGGACACAGTCCCTGTTCCACATGGGGCTCCCTGTCTTAATCCCCATTTTACAGATGAGGAACCAGAGGACCAGAGACGTTAAGTGACTTGTCCAAGGTCACACAGCAGACAAGTTGCACAGCAGGAATTAGAACCCAAGCCCTCTGATTAACATGGTGTAGGCGACTGTACTAAGCGCTGGAAAGACTTTCAAGGAAATAAGATTCAGACAGCCTCTGGCCCACGGATAAAGACGGATAAATTCGATTTTAAGCGACATTTCACTAAGAAAAACAACAAACCGAGTACTAGTGGACTGTGGTCCTAGGTTTCTGCCATTCATTCATTCAATCGTATTTATTGAGCGCTTACTGTGTGCAGAGCACTGTGCTAAGCGCTTGGAAAGGACAATTCAGCAACACCTCAGCCTAACCCTCCCGTCCCTGCTCTGATCCCCCTTCCAAGACCCCCCACCAAGTTTTAGAGATGCGGGGACCAAAGCTAAGGAGACAAGACTCCTTTCTCCCTCCTTCCCCAGCAACCAACCAATCTATGGTATGTACTGAGCGCTTACTGTGTGCAAAGCACTGTACCGCGCATTGGGAGAGTATCCTGCGAAAGAGTTGGAAGACAAGATTCCCGGCCTTCCCTCTCCTTTTCTGAACAAACTTTGCCTTGTAAATTGATCAAATTTTGAAGCCAACTTTCAAAGCAGCGATCCCCCCACCACCACCACCACCCAAGCCATGCCAACTGGAAGGCACTGAAACAAACAGCAAACATAGCAGCCAAGCCCCTCGGAGCCCTTGGGTGTGAGAAGGAAGGGAAAAAGGTAGAAAATGGGAAGAGAAGGGAAATGGAGAGGCGGGAAGGGGAGAGAAGGGGGACAAATGGAAGGGTAGGAAAGGGGAGAGATGGGGAGAGAAGGGAAGAGGAGGAAAGGAGAGAGAAAAGAAGAGTAGGGAAGGGAAGGGGGAGAAAGGAAAGGAAGGCAAAGGGGGAGAAGGGAAGGGGAGAGAAAGGAGAGAGAAAAGATGAATAGGGAAAGGGAGAGAATGGAAGGGGAGGGAAGGGAAGGGGAGGAAAGGAGAGGAAGAATAGGGAAGGGAAGGGGAGGAGAGGGAAGGGTTGAAAGGAGGGAGAAAGGAAGAGTAGGCAAGGGAAAAGAAGAGAAGGGGGAGAAGGGAAAGGCAGAGAAGGGAAGGGAAGACGAGAGAAGGCAAGGATAGGGAAGGAAAGGGAAAAGGGGGAAAAGAAGGGACGGGTAGGAAAGGAGAGAAAGGAAGAGAAGGGAAGGGAAGAGAAGAGACGAAGGGGAGACGGGAGGGGAAGGGGAGAGAAGGCAAGGGTAGGGAAGGGGAAAGAAGGGAAGCGTAGGAAAGGAGAGAGTAAGGAAGGGGAGAGAAAGGAAGGGAAAAGAAGGGAAAAGGATGAGAAGGGAAGGGGAGAGCAAGAGAGAAGGAAAGTGGAAGACAGAGGGAGGAAAGCTGGGGGGAGAAAGGGGCGAGGGGAGGAAAGAGGAAGGGGGGAAAGGAAGAGGGAGGGAGAAGGGGAGAGGGAGAGTAGTTCTGTCCTGCTGAAAAGGGTCTTTCTGGAGCAAAGGCAGATGGGGAGGATGGGTCTGGTGGTCTCCCCTAAAAAGGGAGAGGTGGGGTGGGAAAAGCGCACTACTGGAGCGCCGGCGGGGGGTCACTGAGACTTGGACAGGCTCCCCTCCCTCTATGTGAGCCCCCCACCCTCCAGCTGCCACAGGTCAGGCCTTCCCGGGACGTCCCCTGCTCGGCAGGGTTGGGAGGGAATTTCCTTTCAGGGCAGGGCAACGTGGAAAAAGTTATCCACGCCGGAGTCCTTCCCTGGACAGAGAACTCCCGCAAAAGCCAGACTTCTTCCCTGCTCTCCCCGCAAAATCCTAGACTGCGGGCGGGAAATTCTCTCCAGAATGGGGAGAAATCTTTCTAAAGACCTTGGGGCAAGAGGCGCCTCCCAGACTTGGGTCTGACTTTCCACCGGGCGCTCAGTAATCCATTGGCACCCCAAAACTTGGGTCAACCCAGTTTCCAACCGTGACACAACCACCAAGGCCCCGGAGCAGGTGCTTTTCCCGTCCAAAATCCGCGCCAAGAACGTTTTTGCGGGGCGTGGATTAGATCCCTTTCCCGCGTTTGTTAGCTCCAGTTTCTTTCCCGAGAGTCTACTGCCCCGGGAAGCCGGGGGGAGAGAGGGAGGGAATCTTAAACCTCAGAACAAAGAGCCATAAAGCCCTGGAAGACGTGGATGGAATAAACTTCAAATGGACGTGAATGTATTAGACAGCCTCCCTTAAACAACCGGTCTTCCGGGGATCTGGGTTTGATGATCAGAAGCCGAAATTCCAGGACAATCGTAGCAGGCTCTTTTGTGACCCTTTTTGAATGCTCTGCTAAGCGCTAACGCCGACCCTCGAGCAAAGTTGCCGGCTAGGACCGAGAGAGATCGGTTGGGTGGGCCCACCGCGCCCCAACTACGCGACTCGCTCTCGGGTTCAGAGGACCCCCGACAATAAAAATAATATTGATGACATTTGTTAAGCGCCTACTACGTGCCGAGCGCTGGGGGGATACGAGGTGACCAGCTTGTCCCACGTGGGGCTCACAGTCTTCATCCCCATTTTACAGATGAGGGAACTGAGGTCCAGAGAAGTGAAACGGCTCGCCCAAAGTCACACAGCTGACAAGTGGCAGAGCCGGGATTAGAACCCCTGACCTCTGACTCCCAAGCCAGGGCTCTTTCCTTTGAGCCACGCTGACGCTAAAGGCCCCCGTCCCGGGTGGAAAATAAGGTCCACTCCACGTCATTTCGTCTCCTAAATCCTGAAAAAGAGAAAAATGCCTGCTCTCCCACCCAGCCGGTTCGCCTGGAAGAGCATCCCAATGCGCAACACCCTTCACCAAACGCTCCCGTCTCGCTGCAATCGACGCTGGGCCTCCTTAGCCTCCCAATCATCCTCCCCATTTCGTCCCCCCCCCCATCCCCTCGAGTCCTTTCCAGGGACTCTATTGGACGCCCCCCAGACCAAGGACCAGAAGCTGATTTGCAAACAGAGGCTGACCCCCAAGCCCAAGGATAAAGAGATAGAAGACAGATTGGTCACTGCTACAGATGAATGTGGAATGGCATGGCCTTAGGGAAAAAGGGGGTCAGAGGCACGTTTGTGTGTGTGTGTGTGTGTGTGTGTGTGTTTGTGTGGTGTGTTTATTAGAGGGAGAGAGAAAGAGACGGAGGGAGAGAGTCTCTCTCAATTCCTGCTGCCTCTGGCCAATATCCACCCCCTTTCCTGGGCGAAAAAGAGGGAAAAGATACATTGATTTCCTTAGGGTCGTTCCCCCAAAGAAAGTGATTTTCCCAAGCAGATTCCGACCCCCTCTGGGAGTTCAGGAGAGGGGAAGGAAAGGAGGGAAAAGAGGGGAAGGAAAGGAGGAGAGGGAGAGAGGTGGCCAAGAAGAGGGAGAAGGGCAGATAGGTCTGTAACTCTTTCCTATCTTCCTCGGGCCCTGGCCATTTTTTTCCCCCACCCCTCGTTGGAAACTTTCCTTCTCTGTCACTTTTCTCCCAGGAAACACAAGCTTCTTTCACAGGGCTCTCGTGTCCCATTTTGCGCTATTGTCTGCGGGGGAAAATAGGGGGAAGAAAGAGGTTGGCCATCACGGCCCCTCCGGCCGCAGACTGTCTCCTGGGGAGACAGTCCTGCTTCTCCGCCCACCCGGCGAGGACTTTGGGGGGCTCAGGAGAGCCGGACCCCAAACCCGGATCAGGGAGAGCTCCCCAAATAGTCCTGAGGCCTAGCTGGCCTCTTCTATCCGTGACTAATCACTCCAGGGATCCTGTTTTTAGCATCCTTCCCACCCCCATCGCCCCCACTGTGGGGGAAAGAGACCCTTCCTCTAAATTCATTCATTCAATCGTATTTATTGAGCGCTTACTGTGTGCAGAGAACAGTACTAAGCGCTTAGCACTGTACAGTCCATCGATTCATTCATTCATTCCACCCTATTGATGGAGCGCTGTGTGCAGAGCACTGTCCTAAGCGCTCGGAAAAGACAATTCTGCAATAAAGAGAGACAACGTCCTGCAGAGGGCAGAGCAGCCTGGCTCAGTGGAAAGAGCCCGGGCTTTGGAGTCAGAGGTCATGGGTTCAAATCCCGGCTCCGCCAATTGTCAGCTGTGTGACTTGGGGCGAGTCACTTCCCCTCTCTGGGCCTCAGTTCCCTCATCTGGAAAATGGGGATGAAGGCTGTGAGCCTCCCCCCGTGGGACAACCTGATCACCAAGCAGCGTGGCTCAATGGAAAGAGCCCGGGCTCGGGAGTCGGAGGTCATGGGTTCAAATCCCGGCTCTGCCAACTGTCAGCTGGGTGACTTTGGACGAGTCACTTGACTTCTCTGGGCCTCGGTTACCTCATCTGTAAAACGGGGATGAAGACTGCGAGCCCCACGTGGGACAACCTGATCACCTTGTAATCTCCTCAGCGCTTAGAACAGTGCTTTGCACACAATAAAGCACTTAACAAATGACATTATTATTATTATCGTAACCTCCCCAGCGCTTAGAACGGTGCTTCGCGCATAGTAAGCGCTTAATAAACGCCATCGTTATTATTATTATTATTATTTTTCATTCATTCCACCGTTATTGATGGAGCACTGACTGTGTGCAGAGCACTGTCCTAAGCGCTTGGAAGGGACAATTCGGCAAAAAGAGAGACGATCCCTACCCAACAGCGGGCTCGAAGTCTAGAAATGGGCCTCGGAGGCCAGTCCATGCCAAGGTGGCGTTTATTACGCTCAGGGTGTCTGCCACTCCCCACCCCCCCAGAAAAAGCCCCCCTCGTTTCTGACCTCGCCCGATCAGGTCGTCTGCCTGGATTCATTCAATCGTATTTATTGAGCGCTTACCGCGTGCGGAGCACTGGGCTAAGCGCTCGATGTGATTGGAAAACCTGGAATGGGGAAAAGGGAATTCCCCCGGACCAAGCCCAGAGAAATACCGTTAGAAAGAGGCGCCGAAGCCGCCAAAGGATTTTTTTCCAACCCTCTGAACGTTTAGCCTAACAAAGCTCACTTTGAATTTCTCCCACATCGGCCGTTTCCTTCGGATCGCGTTTTTGCCCCTCGATTCCAAAGTCCCCCGTTCATTCCAGCGCTTGGCACAGAGTGAGAGCTTAACCCACACCGCAATTAACAATACCACAACAGCAAATTCGGGGCATTGTGCTTATTTCTGGACTCCCCCGGCGCTCTCTCCCTTTCTTCCTGGTTTAAAGCTCTGCCTGTAAACACTCGAGGCTCCTAACAATAATATCACCCCGATATCACCGAGAGCCCTGACTTCAAACCTCTGGGATGACTTCTTTTTTTCTTTTCCTTTTTTTTGTTTTCCTAGAAGGAAAGTTCCTCCTTTTTGGAAGACGGGTCTCAAATCAAGACAAAAGATGAAGGGAAAGGATCAACACCCTGGAAAATAAAAACACGAAACAAAACCCAAAACACAACAAGAAAAAGGAAAACAGCAACAACAAAAAGACGCATTCAGACCCTGGAGATTGAGAATCCGGCGTCAATATCCTAGGAATCTCTCTGCATTGTCCGTGTGTCCGTCTGGAGTCAACAAACGATGGGCAAAGCCAAAGAAAGACACCCCTGTGCCCATTTCACGAAAAAAAAATGCTAAAAAGCGGGTTGATTGGCAAAGAAGCCGCTCTGATAGTCCGAGGGCGAAAAGACAACGTGGGTTCGGCTAAGAGTTGGGAAGTTAACAACAAAGAAACCTGCCAGAATGTGTCTAAAATTGATTCCCCAAACTTCACGAAGTATAAAGGCAGGGAGGCGTCAGACATCTCACTCAAAGCTCAGTCGAGAGCGGCACCGGTTTTCCTTCCCCCCTTAAAAATGTACGAGCCAAGCCATTTGGACCTATTCTTTAAAGAAAAAAAAAAATAAAGATTTTTTTTCAATAATTAGAACAAACGATTAAGGTATTGTGCATTTCTGTTTTATGTAGATAATAAAATATTACTTTAACATAAATATATAAGGATCTCTGCGTTTTTATTTTTTTCCCCACAAGCACATCCAAATGTACCAAAACAAAGTATTTTTAAAGAGACCGAACCAAAAAAAAATTACATCCCATATAGATTTTGTTCACCTACTCATTTAAAGCTACAGAAAACAGTTTCCAGAACCTTTTTGCTTTAAAAGAAATAAATATACATTGAGGCAGGCCACTTAAAAATGATATGAAAATATTTCCCTGGGTAGCATTTAAAAAAAAAGAAAAATAGACAAAGGAACATTTGAACTATTTTTGCGTTTCAAAAGACAAATATTAAACATATATATATTTATATATATACAGTGGTAAGGTTCGAGTGGTAACTTTTTTTTTTTTAGTAAACCTGTTTTAAGTTCAAAGATCTACAGACACATCCCCTGAACTCCATTTTCTGACCTTACCCACATATTAATAAGCGTCCGAAAGTTAATTTCCTCCCTTTACCCCCGGACGTTTGCCCTGCCCTGGTATTACTTCACTAAGAGCTAGTCCCCAAAATGGAAATAACAAGCAGCTTGAAATATCCCAAAGCTCGGCGTCCGTACCATTTTGACAACTGTTGGGGAAAATGTAAAAACGGCAAATAAATAGACCTCTTAAAAACCATAATTCATCCGGCAAAAAAAAACATGTAAAAATCAAACGACACGGGCGTTTGTGAAGACAATAAAAAGCGAAGCGTCTAAGACCCTAGCAATTGAACGCAGTGATAGTCTGATGCTGGACCATGATTTTACGGGAGTGAAAGGGCGTCTATTGTTTTTCTTTTTTTGCTTTTTTCTTTAAAAAAACAAACCCAAAACAAAAACTTGCCTATCACTCGACTAGAAAAATAAAATAAAACTTTTTAGTTTCATAAAAACGATCATTTTCCGTTGGGGGCCTTTTGTGCCGAAGGCGGTTTGTTGTTTTGTTTTGTTTTGTTTTTTCTTTAACATCGCAATTTGTTGCGGTTTTTTTTTCCCAATAGTTTCAAGACTCGCTCCTAAAATTCCCTGCGGGGTCTTTTGTTGGGGGAAAGTTAACCGTTTTCCGCCAAGATCAGGTCAAGAAACGCATCGAAATCTATTAACAAAAGGGGGAGAAGAGGGATGGATTGAGAAAGGGTTTTTTTTTTTCTCTTTCCACTTCATTTGGCTCCGCTAGTGAAAGAGAAAAAGCGATCCAAGTCAAACGGGTCTTTCGTTTAGCAAATGGATGGCGTGAATTGAGAGGGAAAACCCCGGGCGAGGCGACACAAAACCATCGCGTTATAAGGGAGCGAACGAGCGCTCTATCATCGTCCCCTCCTCAATTCCCCGGTGGGATGTGGTCGGGACAACACGATGGAGGTCTCGGGAGGATTTGAAGGTGGATCTGTGGGATGGTGAGGTTATTTTTGACGACTAAAGGCACACAGATAACTTTTGATGGAGTGTAAAGTCACCAAATCCCCGGCCCAACCCAGAGAGGGCATTTCACCTCTCCCTTTCCTCCGGGGTCTTTCCACCTGAGTCCTACTAAAATGAAGCCATCATTCGCTATCGATTTTTCCTCCCCTCTTGCCCCAGGACCGTTCCCTAAAAAATAAAAATAAAAATGAAGTTTTACTTGGTCGGTGGTAATAGAATGCGAGCTCGGCTTTTGATATTTTTTCTACGCCCCCGACCTATACTCGGGCCTCGGATGAATGGGCTAGACCGGCCACTCCTCTTGAAGGAAAAAAGGGTTTATTTTGTACGAAGCCAATCGTCACCGTGCTCTGGCCAAAGGATCAAAAAAAATAAAATAAAATAAAATCCACGTTACACCCATGTAGGAAGGCCTCCGGAGATCCACCAAAGTTTGACCCAACGCCTAAGGAAAAGTGGCAACCTTGGGCATTTTCCTCTCTAGCGGTCAGTCACGGACTGGGAAACCTCTCTGACTAAAAAAGCCAATCGGTTTCCCCAGGAATGTCGCAGGGATGGGAAGGGGAGAGCGGGATTTTCCAGGATTTCTTCCTGTCAACTTTGATTTTTCTCGCGGGGGGAGAGCGGATTTTCCTGGATTTCTTCCCGTAAACTTTGATTTTTCTTGCAGTGCAAATCCATACGGCTAAATCCATCAAAATCCACAGTGTGTGAGGGTGTGTGTCTGCGCGTTTCTTTGCCTTTTCCTGGCGGGCCTCCCCCAGAAATAAAACCCGACAGCACGAGCCACTTCTGAGCATCATTCCGGGGTGGACGCTGCTTTGTGACTGCCTGATTTTGTTTTCCTTTGGGGGGGCGGGGGGGCGCGGGGAAGAGTTGAATTTAATTCTGCCAGGAATTTAACCCGGGTTCCTGTCCTTTTTCTGGGTGTGTGTGTAGCTGTGTGTGTGTGTGTGTGTGTAGGTGGGCAACTCACTCCATTGTGCTTTCCAAGCGCTCAGTACAGTGCTCCGCACACAGTAAGCGCTCAGTAAACACGAATGAATGAACGCACGAATGAATAATAATCCTAATCACGCTGGTATCCGTTTAGCGCTTACTATGTGCCAAGCGCTGTTCTAAGAGCCGGATGATCGTTCTCGTATTTCTTAAGCGCTCCCTGTGAATCCCCCCTCCCCGCCCCCGCCCCAATCCCCCGAAAAGGTCAAAACGCATCCTTACACCTGCTACCGTTCAGAGCATCCAGGGCTTCAGTCGCTTATTATTATTATTATTTTCCTTTTTAAGAGAGAGGTGGAGGGTAGGGGGTGGGGACGATGTGGTGTGCGTGTGTGTGTGTTTGGGAGGACTGGGAGAAAAAGTTGGAGGGTGAGGAGGGGACTTGGGAAAGGGGGGAAGAGAGGGAGAAGAGGTGGGGATGACATGGGGTGCGTTTTGGGAAGGGAAGGATTAGGAAAAAAGGGTTGGTGGGAAAGGAGGGGACGTGGGAAAGGGGCAGGAGATGGAGATGATATGGGCTTTTGGGGGGAAGGATGGGAAACAAAGTTGCAGGGAAAGGAGGGGACGTGGGAAAGAGAGGGGGAGGAGGTGGGGATGATACGATGCGCGTTTTGGAGGGGGGGAGGATGGGGAAAAAGTTGGAGGGGAAGGAGAGGACAGAAGAGAGGGGAAGGAGGTGGGGATGATTTGGTGTTTTGGGGGGGGAAGGATGGGGAAAAAGTTGGTGGAAAATGAGGGGACGGGGAAGGAGATGTGGATGATGTGATCTGGGGGGGCAGGGATAGGGAAAAAAGTTGGTGGGGAAGGAGGGGATGTGGGAAAGAGAGGAGAAGGAAGTGGGGATGATGTGGTGTTTCAGAGGGAAGGATGGGGAAAAATTGGTGGGAAAGGAGGGAACGTGGGAAAGAGAGGGGAAGGAGATGGAGATGATACGATGCTTTGGTGGGGATGATGGGGACAAAAGTTGGTGGGAGAGGAGGGGACGGGGGAAAGGGAGGGGAAGGAGATGGGAACGATAGGATGTTGGCAGGGGGAAGGCTGGGGAAAAAAACTGGAGGGAGAGGAGGGGACGTGGGAGAGAAGATGGGGATGATAGGATGTTGGGAGGGGAAAGGATGGGGAAAAAAGTTGGTGGGAGAGGAGGGGACGGGGAAAGAGGGAGATGGGGATGATAGGATGTTTCAGAAGAGGGGACGGGGGAGGGATGATAGGAGGTTTCAGAGGAGGGATGATAGGATGTTTCAGAGGAGGGGAAAGGATGGGGGAAAAGTTGGTGGGAGAGGAGGGGACGGGGAAAGAGGGAGATGGGGATGACGGGGAGGGACGATAGGACGTTTCAGAGGAGGGGACGGGGGAAAGGGGGAGATGGGGATGGGGGGATGTTTGGGGGGCAACAAAAGTTGGTGGGAGAGGAGGGGACGGGGGCGGGGGGGGGGGAGAGAGGACGGTGTCCGCGTGTGAAAAAAGTTGTAAAAGGGGAGCGGGGCGGGTTTCACTGGACGGGGGTGGGCAGCGCGTGGTGGGGCGGAGTGTCCCTGCCGGCGGCGGCGGCGGCGGCGGCGGCGGCGGGCCCGTAGGCCTCGTCGGGGCCGGGCAGGGCCCCCCCGGGGGGGCGTCATCCTTTTCTCCTTCTGTCTCCTGTTACAAAACCAGACCCGGACCACCTCCTTCTCCAGCTGCAGGCTGTCCGCCAGGCCGGTGATCTCCTGGGCCGAGGGCTTGGGGCACTTGAGGAAGTGGCTCTCCAGGGCGCCCTTGACGCTCACCTCGATGGAGGTCCTCTTTTTCCTCTTGCGGCCCTGGGCCGCGATCTTGTCTATGCTGGTGGGGCTGCCGGAGGAGGAGTCGGCCTCCTCCAGCCACTTGTTGAGCAGCGGCTTCAGCTTGCACATGTTCTTGAAGCTGAGCTGCAGGGCCTCGAAGCGGCAGATGGTGGTCTGCGAGAAGACGTTGCCGTACAGGGTGCCCAGGGCCAGCCCCACGTCGGCCTGGGTGAAGCCCAGCTTGATGCGGCGCTGCTTGAACTGCTTGGCGAACTGCTCCAGGTCGTCCGACGTCGGGGTGTCCTCGTCCGAGTCCCCGGGGCGCGGGTGCGAATGGTGCGGCGGCGGCGGCGGCGGGGGGGTGGGGGGTGGGGGTGGGGGTGGGGCGGGGGCGGGTCGTCTCGCCCGTCCCGCAGGCCGGGGTGGTGCAGCGGCCCCGTGCCCCCCAGCAGGCCGTTGACCGGGAAGCCGGGCTGGGGGTACAGCAGCCCCCCGTTGTGGCCCGGCTGCAGGGGGCCCGACGACCCCCTCCAGGCTCCGGGGGGAGCGTGATGGCCGGCGGGGTGATGCACCACCAGCTGCTGCTGCTGCTGCTGCAAGCCGACGGAGCCGTGCAGCTCGTCCTGCCGTCCGGGCTGCTGCTGCACCTGCTGCTGCTGCTGCACCTGCTGCACCTGCTGCTGCACCTGCTGCACGGCCGGCTTGATGTCGGGCTGGCCGGCCCAGGCGGCCCCGTCCCCGTGGGACAGGGCGGCGAGCCACTGGTGCGCGTGGCTGAGCGGGAGCCCGTTGCTCTGCAGCGAGTAGTCGCCCGGCACCAGCCCGGCCGGCGGCGGCGGCGGCGGCGGCGGGGGGGGGATGCTGCGCCGGCTGCGGCGGCTGCGGCGGCGGCGGCTGCGGCGGCGGGGGATGCTGCGCCGGCTGCATGGGGCCCGCCGGGTCCAGCAGGCCGTAGTGGTTGGAGGCGGCCGTCGCCATGGCAGCGGGAGCATCGGTCCTGCCGGTCCCCGGTCCGGGCGGCGGCTCGCGGGCTGGGGCTGGGGCCGGGGCTGGGGCCGGGGCCGGGGGCCGGGGGCCGTGCGCTGTCCCGGGTGCCTGTGCCTTGTGCGCGCCGGTGTCCTGGGGGTCCGGGTCCGGGTCTGTCCCGGCCGGGCACGGCCCCGCCCCCCGCCCGCCCCCATTGGACGGGACGCGCTGACTGACGGACGCACGGCACGGGACGGGACGGACGGGCTCCGCCCCGACACGCTGCGCCCGGCACGCTCCCCCCCTCCTCCCCCTCCTCCGCACGGAGCCCCGCCCCCCTCGGGGCCCCGCCCCTCCCCGGCTCTGCGCCCGGCCCGCTCCCTCCTCCTCCCCCCGAGGCCCCGCCCCTGGCCCCGCCCCCAGATAGCAGCCCCGCCCCTCCCCGGCTCTGCGCCCGGCCCGCTCCCTCCTCCTCCCCCGAAGCCCCTCCCCTTTCACCAGCCCCGCCCCTCCCAGGCTTTGCACCTGGCCCACTCCCTCCTCCTTCCCCCCGAGGCCCCGCCCCTGCCTCCGCCCCCATATCCCGGCCCCGCCCCCGGCCCCGCCCCTCCCAGGCTTTGCACCCGGCCCGCTCCCTCCTCCCCCTCGAGGCCCCGCCCCCCGCCGTCAGCCCCGCCCCTGGCCTCCGCTCCTCCCAGGCTTTGCACCCGGCCCGCTCCCTCCTCCTCTTCAGAAGCCCCGCCCCTGCCATCAGTCCCGCCCCCGACTCCGCCCCCTTTCATCAGCCCCGCCCCGACTCCGCCCCCTTCACCCGCCCCGCCCAGCCCAGGCTTTACACCCGGCCCGCTCCCTCCGAGGCCCCGCCCCTGACCCCGCCCCCTTCCATCAGCCCCGCCCCTCCCAGGACTCGCGCCCGGCCCGCTCCCTCCGAGGCCCCGCCCCCCTCCCCGGTTTTGCACCCGGCCCGCTCCTCCCTCCGCCCCGCCCCCTGGCCCCGCCCCCTTCCCGGGCTTTGCACCCGGCCCGCTCCCTCCTCTTACCCCCCCCCCCAGCGCTCAGAACAGCGCTTTGCACATAGTAAGCGCTTCATCCATGCCATCATTATTATTATTATTATTATTATTATTATTAGAACAGTGCTTGGCATGTGCCAAGCTCCCCTCCTCCAGGACGCCTTCCCAGACTGAGCCCCCATTATCCTTATCAAGCGCTTAGTACAGTGCTCTGCACACAGTAAGCGCTCAATAAATACGATTGAATTCATTCATTCATTCGTATTTATTGAGCGCTTACTTCATTCATTCATTCAATCGTATTTATTGAGTGCTTACTTCATTCATTCATTCAATCGTATTTATTGAGCGCTTACTTCATTCATTCATTCAATCGTATTTATTGAGCGCTTACTTCATTCATTCATTCAATAGTATTTATTGAGCGCTTACTTCATTCATTCAATCGTATTTATTGAGCGCTTACTTCATTCATTCAATCGTATTTATTGAGCGCTTACTTCATTTATTCAATCGTATTTATTGAGCGCTTACTTCATTCATTCAATCGTATTTATTGAGCGCTTACTTCATTCATTCATTCAATCGTATTTATTGAGCGCTTACTTCATTCATTCAATCGTATTTATTGAGCGCTTCATTCATTCACTCAATCGTATTTATTGAGCGCTTACTTCATTCAATCGTATTTATTGAGCACTTACTTCATTCATTCATTCAACCGTATTTATTGAGCGCTTACTTCATTCATTTAACCGTATTTATTGAGCGCTTACTTCATTCATTCAATCGTATTTATTGAGCGCTTACTTCATTCATTCAATCGTATTTATTGAGCGCTTACTTCATTCATCCATTCAATCGTATTTATAAAGGGCTTACTTCATTCAGTCATTCATTCAATCGTATTTATTGAGCGCTTTTGCATCACTCATTCATTCAATCGTATTTATTGAGCGCTTACCGTGTGCAGAGCACTGGACTAAGCGCTTGGGAAGGACAAGTTGGCAACATCTAGAGACGGTCCCTACCCAACAGTGGGCTCACGGTCTAGAAGGGGGAGACAGACAACAAAACCAAACACATTAACAAAATAAAATAAATAGAATAAATATGTACAAGTAAAATAAATAAATAGAGTAATAAATACGTACAAACATGTATACATATATACAGTATATATGCTTATTGTGTGCAGAGCACTGTACTAAGCGCTTGAATGAATCCTCTGCTCCTCCTCCCCTCAGCACTGGGGTCTCTTTGTACATATTTACTACTCATTAATTTTATTCATGATGTGTATGGAGCTATAATTCTATTTATTCTGATGGTATTCATTCATTCATCCATTCAATCGTATTTATTGAGCGCTTACTGTGTGCAGAGCACTGGACTAAGCGCTTGGGAAGTACAAGCTGGCAACACAGAGAGATGGTCCCGTCTACCTGTTTGTTTTAATGGCATTTATTAAGCGCTCACTATGTGCAAATCACTGTTCTAAGCGTTGGGGAGGTGACAAGGTGATCAGGTTGCCCACAGTCTTAATCCCCATTTTACAGGTGAAGGAACTGAGGCCCAGAGAAGTGAAGTGACTTCATTCATTCATTCATTCATTCATTCATTCAATCGTATTTATTGAGCGCTTACTGTGTGCAGAGCACTGTACTAAGCGCTTGGGAAGTACAAGTTGGCAATATAGAGAGACGGTCCCTACCCAACAGCGGGCTCACAGTCTAGAAGGGGGAGACGGACAACAAAACGAAACATATAAACTAAATGAAATAAATAGAATAAAGATGTACAAGTAAAATAAATAGAGTAATAAATTCATTCATTCATTCATTCCATCGTATTTATTGAGCACTTGCCGTGTGCAGAGCACTGGACTAAGCGCTTGGGAAGTCCAAGTTGGCAACATACAGAGACGGTCCCTACCCAAAAGCGGGCTCACAGGCTAGAAGGGGGAGACAGACAACAAAACACCACATATCAGCAAAATGAAATAACTAGAATAGTAGATATGTACAAGTAAAATAAATAAATAGATAGAGTAATAAATTCATTCATTCAATCGTATTTATTGAGCGTTTACTGTGTGCAGAGCACTGGACTAAGCGCTTGGGAAGTACAAGTTGGCAACATCTAGAGACGGTCCCTACCCAACAGCAGACTCACAGTCTAGAAGGGGGAGACAGACAACAAAAGAAAACATATTAACAAAATAAAATAAATAGAATGAATATGTACAAGTAAAATAAATAAATACAGTAATAAATTCATTCATTCATTCATATTTATTGAGCGCTTACTGTGTGCAGAGCACTGTACTAAGCGCTTGGGAAGTGCAAGTTGGCCACACATAGAGACGATCCCTACCCAACAGCGGGCTCACAGCCTAGAAGGGGGAGACGGACAACAAAACGAAACATATAAACCAAATAAAATAAATAGAATAAAGATGTACCAGTAAAATAAATAAATAAATAGAGTAATAAATTCATTCATTCAATCGTATTTATTGAGCGCTTACTGTGTGCAGAGCACTGTACTAAGCACTTGGGAAGTACAAGTTGGCAACATCTAGAGACGGTCCCTACCCAACAGCGGGCTCACAGTCTAGAAAGGGGAGACAGACAACAAAACAAAACATATAAACCAAATAAAATAAATAGAATAGATATGTACAAGTAAAATAAATAAATAAGTAGAGTAATAAATCTGTGCAAACATATATACAGGTGCTGTGGGGAGGGGAAGGAGGTAAGGCGGGGGGGATAGGGGGATTCATTCAATCGTATTTATTGAGCGCTTACTGTGTGCAGAGCACTGTACTAAGCGCTTGGGAAGTCCAAGTTGGCAACATATAGAGACGGTCCCTACCCAACAGCGGGCTCACAGTCTAGAAGCCCAAAGCCACCCAGCTGACAAGTGGCGGAGTCGGGATTTGAACCCATGACCTCTGACTCCAAAGCCCGGGCTCTTTCCACTGAGCCACGCTGCTTCTCTGCCTGTTTTGTTAATCATTCATTCATTCAATCGTATTTATTGAGCGCTTACTGTGTGCAGAGCACTGGACTAAGCGCTTGGGAAGTCCAAGTTGGCAACATCTAGAGACGGTCCCGACCCGACAGTGGGCTCACAGTCTAAAAGGGGGAGACGGAGAACAAAACCAAACATACTAACAAAATAAAATAAATAAATTAGATATGTTGCCTGTTGCCTGTTGCACTGGGGTATGTTGCGCTGGGGAGGTTACGAGGTGATCAGGTTGTCCCCCGGCGGGCTCACAGTCTTCATCCCCATTTTACAGATGAGGTCACTGAGGCCCGGAGAAGTGAAGTGACTTGCCCAAAGTCATCCAGCTGACTGTTGGTGGAGCCGGAATTTGAACTCATGACCTCTGAGTCCAAAGCCCGGGCTCTTGCCAACTTGTACTTCCCAAGCGCTTAGTCCAGTGCTCTGCACACAGTAAGCGCTCAATAAATACGATTGATGATGATGATGATGAATGAATGAGCCACGCTGTTTCTGTGCAGAACAGTGCTTTGCACATAGTAAGCGCTTAATAAATGCCATCATTATTATTATTAGTAGTAGATAGAGCCGGGCCTGGGAGTCGGAAGGACCTGGGTTCTAATTCTGACTCTGCCACTTGTCTGCTGTGTGACCTTAGGAAAGTCACTTCACTTCTCTGGGGGAAGCAGCGTGGCTCGGTGGAAGTAGCCCGGGCTTGGGAGTCAGAGGTCCTGGGTTCAAATCCCGCCTCCGCCAATTGTCAGCTGTGTGACCTTGGGCAAGTCACTTCACTTCTCTGGGCCTCAGTTCCCTAGTCTGTAAAATGGGGATGAAGACTGTGAGCCCCCCGTGGGACAGCCTGATCACCTTGTATCCCCCCCAGCGCTTTGCACATAGTAAAGCGCTTAACAAATGACATTATTATTATCGTAACCTCCCCAGCGCTTAGAATGGTGCTTTGCACATAGTAAGCATTTAATAAACGCCATCGTTATTATTATTATTATTATTCATTCATTCCATCGTATTGATGGAGTGCTGTGTGCACAGCTTGTATCTCCCCCAGCGCTTAGAACAGTGCTTTGCACGTAGTAAGCGCTTAATAAATGCTATCATTATTATTATTATTATTGTTTCTACTAAACTGGGGATGAAGACTGCGAGCCCCCCGTGGGACAACCTGATTACCTTGTATCCCCCCAGCTCTTGGAACAGTGCTTGGCACAGAGTAAGAGCTTAACAAATGCCATTATTATTATTATTACTAAAATGGGGATGAAGACTGCAAGCCCCCCGTGGGACAACCTGATTACCTTGTATCCCCCCAGCGCTTGGAACAGTGCTTGGCACATAGTAAGAGCTTAACAAATGTTATTATTATTATTATTATTATTATTATTATTATTATTAGAGAAGCAGCGTGGCTCAGTGGAAAGAGCCCGGGCTTTGGAGTCAGAGGTCATGGGTTCAAATCCCCGCTCCACCACTGATCAGCTGTGTGACTTTGGGCAAGTCACTTCACCTCTCTGGGCCTCAGTTACCTCCTCTGTAAAATGGGGATGAAGACTGTGAGCCCCCCGTGGGACAACCTGATCACCTTGTTAACCTCCCCAGCACTTAGAACAGTGCTTTGCAAGTAGTAAGCGCTTAATAAATGCTATCATTATTATTATTATTATTACTAAAATGGGGAGGAAGACTGCGAGCCCCCCGTGGGGCAACCTGATCACCTTGTTAACCTCCCCAGGGCTTAGAACAGTGCTTTGCAAGTAGTAAGCACTTAATAAATGCCATTATTATTATTATTATTATTATTATTACTAAAATGGGGAGGAAGACTGCGAGCCCCTCGTGGGACAACCTGATTACCTTGTAACCCCACAGAGCTTGGAACAGTGCTTGCCACATAGTAAGAGCTTAACAAATGCCATTATTAATACTATTATCATTATTACTAAAATGGGGATGAAGACTGCGAGTCTCCCGTGGGCCAACCTCATTACTTTGTATTCCCTCAGCACTTGGAACAGTGCTTGGCACATAGTAAGAGCTTAACAAATGCCATCATTATTATTATTATTATTACTAAAATGGGGATGAAGACTGCGAGCCCCCCGTGGGACAACCTGATTACCTTGTATCCCCCCAGTGCTTGGAACAGTGTCTGGCCCATAGTAAGCGCTTAAGAAATGCCATTATTATTATTATTACTAAAATGGGGATGAAGACTGCGAGCCCCCCGTGGGACAACCTCATTACCTTGTATCCCCCCAGCACTTGGAACAGTGCTTGGCACATAGTAAGAGCTTAACAAATGCTATTATTATTATTATTATTATTATTATTACTAAAATGGGGATGAAGACTGCGAGCCCCCCGTGGGACAACCTCATTACCTTGTATCCCCCCAGCACTTGGAACAGTGCTTGGCACATAGTAAGAGCTTAACAAATGCCATTATTATTATTATTATTATTACTAAAATGGGGATGAAGACTGCGAGCCCCCCGTGGGACAACCTCCTTACCTTGTATCCCCCCAGCGCTTGGAACAGTGCTTGGCACATAGTAAGAGCTTAACAAATGCTATTATTATTATTATTATTATTACTACTAAAATAGGGATGAAGACTGCGAGCCCCCCGTGGGACAACCTCATTACCTTGCATCCCCGCCAGGGCTTGGAACAGTTTTTGGCACATAGTAAGAGCTTAACAAATGCCATAATTATGATTATTATTATTATAAGCGCATAACATACATTTTTCTTAAAAAAAGATGAAAAGTTCCAACAACTTTTTAAGCAGCCCCTCAATTCCTGCCGGCCTTCGCGCTTTAAAACCCGCTTGACGGAAATGAGGCTAATGAAGAGAACAGTTGCAGTAATTTGGCGATAATTATCGGAATTACCAAAGAACGCCACGTGTCCGGAGCGCGGCAAAGCCCATTACCGTAATTATCCGACGCGCACCGCGGACTGCGCATGCGCGCTCCGGCCCGCGGGGGCGGTGGACACGGACGGCACAGAACGGAGCGGGGGAATTAGCCGTAATTACGGCCCCGCCCGCTGCGCCCTTTGCATTTTCTCCCGCTCTGATTGGACAGTGAGTTGCCCCCGCTGCCCCCCCTCGCATTTTCTCCCGCTCTGATTGGACAGTGAGTTGCCCCCACTGCGCCCCTCGCATTTTCTCCCGCTCTGATTGGACAGTGAGTTGCCCCCTCTGCGCCCCTCGCGTTTTCTCCCGCTCTGATTGGACAGTGAGTTGCCCCCTCTGTGCCCCTCGCATTTTCTCCCGCTCTGATTGGACAGTGAGTTGCCCCCTCTGCGCCCCTCGCATTTTCTCCCGCTCTGATTGGACAATGAGTTGCCCCCGCTGTGCCCCTCTTTTTTTCTCCCACTCTGATTGGACAGCGTGTTGCCCCCCCGCTGCGCCCTTTGCATTTTCTCCCACTCTGATTGGACAATGAGTTGCCCCTGCTGCGCCCCTCACATTTTCTCCCACTCTGATTGGACAGTGAGTTGCCCCCACTGCGCCCCTCGCATTTTCTCCGGCTCTGATTGGACATCGGGTTAACCCCCTGCGTCCCTCGCTTTTTCTCCCACTCTGATTGGCAGCAGCGTGGCTCAGTGGAAGGAGCCCGGGCTTTGGAGTCAGAGGTCATGGGTTCAAATCCCGGATCCGCCACTTATCAGCTGTGTGACTTTAGGCAAGTCACTTAATCAATCAATCAATCAATCAATCGTATTTATTGAGTGCTTACTATGTGCAGAGCACTGTACTAAGCGCTTGGGAAGTACAAATTGGCAACATATAGAGACAGTCCCTACCCAACAGTGGGCTCACAGTCTAAAAGGGGGAGACAGAGAACAAAACCAAACATACTAACAAAATAAAATAAATAGAATAGATATGTACAAGTAAAATAAATAAATAAATGAATAGAGTAATAAATATGTACAAACATATATACATATATACAGGTGCTGTGGGGAAGGGAAGGAGGTAAGATGGGGGGATGGAGAGGGGGACGAGGGGGAGAGGAAGGAAGGGGCTCAGTCTGGGAAGGCCTCTTGGAGGAGGTGGGCTCTCAGCAGGGCCTTGAAGGGAGGAAGAGAGCTAGCTTGGCGGGTGGGTCGAGGGAGGGCATTCCAGGCCCGGGGGATGGCGTGGGCCGGGGGTCGATGGCGGGACAGGCGAGAGCGAGGTACGGTGAGGAGATCAGCGGGGGAGGAGCGGAGGGTGCGGGCTGGGCTGGAGAAGGAGAGAAGGGAGGTGAGGTAGGAGGGGGCGAGGGGATGGATGGACAGCCTTGAAGCCCAGGGTGAGGAGTTTCTGCCTGCTGCGCAGATTGATGGGTAGCCACTGGAGATTTTTGAGGAGGGGAGTGATATGCCCAGAGCGTTTCTGGACAAAGATAATCCGGGCAGCAGCATGAAGTATGGATTGAAGTGGAGAGAGACACGAGGATGGGAGATCAGAGAGAAGGCTGATGCAGTAGTCCAGACGGGATAGGATGAGAGCTTGAACGAGAAGGGTAGCGGTTGGGACGGAGAGGAAAGGGCGGATCTTGGCAATGTTGCGGAGCTGAGACCGGCAGGTTTTGGTGACGGCTTGGATGTGAGGGGTGAATGAGAGAGCGGAGTCGAGGATGACACCGAGGCTGCGGGCTTGTGAGACGGGAAGGATGGTAGTGCCGTCAACAGAGAATATGCTGGCAACGTGTACTTCCCAAGCGCTTAGTACAGTGCTCTGCACACAGTAAGCGCTCAATAAATATGATTGATGATGATGACTACCAGGCCCGTGCCGTAACCCCATGCAGCAGACAAATGGCAGCAAACCTTGTGACTCCCAGGCCCATGCCCCATCCCTGTGCAGCAGAAACCTTGTGACTACATTTTAGACTGTGAGCCCACTGTTGGGTAGGGACCATCTCTATATGTTGCCAACTTGTACTTCCCAAGCGCTTAGTACAGTGCTCTGCACACAGTAAGCGCTCAATAAATACGATTGATGATGACAGGCTAGGACGAGGTACGGTGCTTCTCTGGGCCCCAGTTCCCTCATCTGTAAAATGGGGATTAAGACTGTGAGCCCCCCGTGGGACAACCTGATCACCTTGTTACCTCCCCAGCGCTTAGAACAGTGCTTTGCACATAGTAAGCACTTAATGAATGCTCCTCCTCCCCCTCTCCATCCCCCCCGCCTTACCTCCTTCCCTTCCCCACAGCACCTGTATATATGTATATATGTTTGTACATATTTATTACCCTATTTATTTATTTATTTTACTTGTACATATCTATTCTATTTATTTTATTTTGTTAATATGTTTTGTTTTGTTCTCCGTCTCCCCCTTCTAGACTGTGAGCCCACTGTTGGGTAGGGACCGTCTCTATATGTTGCCAACTTGTACTTCCCAAGCGCTTAGTACAGTGCTCCGCACACAGTAAGCGCTCAATAAATACGATTGATTGATTGATGAGTCTAGTTCCGTTTAGACAATTGCCTGCTACGTACGCTGCTTAAGGCTGCCTTGTAAACTCATCTTTAAGACTGTACGGTAAGCCTTCAATAAATACCATTGGTTGACTGAGGTGAAACGAGGGATCTTTAAACCAATCAATCAATCGTATTTATTGAGCACTTACTGTGTGCAGAGCACTGGACTAAGCGCTTGGGAGGTACAAGTTGGCAACATATAGAGACAGTCCCTACCCAACAGTGGGCTCACAGTCTAAAAGGGGGATACAGAGAACAAAACCGAACAGACTAACAAAATAAAATAAATAGAATAGATATGTACAAGCAAAATAAATAAATACATAGAGTAATAAATATGTACAAACATATATCCATATATACAGGTGCTGTGGGGAAGGAAAGAAGGTAAACGGTATTCTAGCGCTTTGAACAATGCATGACGGAGAGCAAACGTGTAATAAATACCATTATTATTATTAGCTGCAGTCAAAATACTCTTCCAAGCCACTGGGACACCCTTTTCAGTCCAAATGTCCTTGAGACAGTGATTCGGGTATTGCTTAATCCAGATAATGGCTCTAGGGCACATTTATGCAGGAAACCACTCCAACACACAAAAATACGAGTAGAGGTTGGTGACTCACTTTGCAGATTTAGCAGAGCGCTATGCATTCATTCAATTCATTCAATCGTATTTATTGAGCGCTTACTGTGTGCACAGCACTGTACTAAGCGCTTGGGAAGTACAGGTTGGCAACCTACAGGGACGGTCCCTACCCAACAGCGGGCTCACAGTCTAGAAGGGGGAGACAGATGACAAAACAAAACATATTAACAAAATGAAATAAATAGAATAAATATGGACAAATAAAATAAATAGAGTAATAAATCCGTACAAACATATATACAGGTGCTGTGGGGAGGGGAAGGAGGTAAGGCGGTGGGGATGGGGAGGGGGAGAGGAAGGAGTGTTATGCACTGACATAAGGCAAGAAAACTGATGTTATGGATGGGAAGCAGTGTGGCCTAATGGGAAGAGCAGGAGCCTGAAGGTCAGAAGATCTGAGTTTCAATCCCAGTTCTGCCACTCTGCTGGCTGGGCGACTTGGGGAAAGTCATGGGTCATGGGTTCAAATCCCGGCTCTAGATTGTGAGCCCACTGTTGGGTAGGGACTGTCTCTATATGTTGCCAACTTGTACTTCCCAAGCGCTTAGTACAGTGCTCTGCACACAGTAAACCCTGAATAAATATGACTGGTTGATTGATTATCAGCCGTGTGACTTTGGGCAAGTCACTTAACTTCTCTGTGCCTCAGTGACCTCATCTGTAAAATGGGGATTAAGATCGTGAGCCCCACAGGGGACAACCTGATCACCTTGTATCCTCCCCAGTGCTTAGAACAGTGCTCTGCACATAGCAAGCCCTTTGATGGCACTCCGGGCTCTTAAAAAGTGTAGTAAATAAGGGTTGTCCGTGGCAAATTGCATTGAGAAGAGATGCTAAATCAAAAATCCCCTGCAGCCACTGAGCCTAGGACCCTCTTTGCAAGTGGTTTTCAGAGATCTCGAAGCCACCAAAAAATCGACCAAGCTGTCAACTGACCTTGAGCTCGTCTTCCCTTATAATAGACCTGGCTGTGTAATCACCTCCCAAGATGGTGAGAGATGTGCTCATCGAGAAGCAACATAGCCTAGTGGAAAGAGGCCTGGGAGCCCGAGGACCTGGGTTCTAATCTCGGTTCCACCTGCTGGATGACCTTGGGTGAGTCACTTCTCTGTGCCTCAGTTATCTCATCTGAGGGATTCAATAACTGCTGTCCCCCCTATGTAGATTGTGAGCCCCATGTGGGACAGGGCGCTCTTAACAAATACCAAAATTATTATTATTATTAAGTCATGTAAGGTCTCTGCACCTCAGTTTTCTCATTCGTAAAAGCAACTTTCAACTTTGAAAGCCAATGTTCACTAGCGCTAGAAGCAGACGTCACAATTAGACTGTGAGCCCAACACGATGGTAATAATTATGGTATTCATTCAGCACTTACTATGCATCAGTAACTTGTACTTCCCAAGCGCTTAGTACAGTGCCCTACACACAGTAAGTGCTCAATAAATACAACTGATTGATTGATCAGTAATAATATTCTCATCCCCTCCCCATCATCCCCCTCTCTCCCTTTGCCCTACCCTCTTCCCCTCCCCACAGCACTTGCGTCTATTTGTACATATTTATTACTCTATTTATTTTAATTAACGATGTGCACATAGCTATAATTCTATTAATTCTGATGGTACTGACACCTGTCTCCATGTACTTCCCAAGCACTTAGTACAGTGCTCTGCACACAGTAAGCGCTCAATAAATTCGATTGATTGATGTTTTGTTTTGTTGTTTGTCTCCCCCTTCTAGACTGTGAGCCCGTTGTTGGGTAGGGGCCGTTTATATGTTGCCGATTTGTACTTCCAAGCGCTTAGTACAGTGCTCTGCACACAATAAGCACTCAATAAATACGATGGAATGAATGAATGAATGAATGAATGGGTAGGGACTGTCTCTATATGTTGCCAACTTGTACTTTCCCAAGCGCTTAGTACAGTGCTCTGCACACAGTAAGCGCTCAATAAATACGATTGATTGATTGATTAATTAGAAAGAAGTGATCATCAGGAAGAAATGTACAGTGTACATTAGTGTCCCTGAACTGTGATGCTGACCTTTTTTTTCTCTTATAGTACTTGTTAAGCTTACTATGTGCCAGGCACTGTAATAATAATAATTACGGTATTTGTTAAGCACTTATTATGTGCCAGGCACTGTGCTAAGCTCTTGGGTGGATACAAGCAAATCGGGTTGGACACAGTCTCTGTCCCATGTGGGGCTCGCAGTCTCAATCCCCATTTTATAGATGAGGGAACTGAGGCACAGAGAAGTGAAGTGATTTGCCCAAGGTCACACAGCAGACAAGTGGTGGAGCCGGGATAAGAACCCACGACCTTCTGACTCCCAAGCTGGTGCTTAGTCCAGACCGCTCCCAAGTTCTTAGTACAGTGCTCTTCACACAGCAAGCGCTCAATAAAGCGCCATTTGATTGATCAGAAAAAAAATAATAATATTGGCATTGTATTAAGCGCTTACTATGTGCAAAGCACTGGGGAGGTCACAAGGTGGTGGCTGAAACCAACATTTCACAAGAAAACTGGAAACTGGTACCCAACCAAACCACGAATGACAGGAAGAGAAATGTAATAGAGAGTGGGAGAAAAGAATATTTACCTTCCAAGTGTTTTATACATGATGTATTTTTCTCTAAATTCACTAGGGTAGATCGATTGATCATCTACAATCAGGTCAAAAAATAGAAAAACAGGGGAAAAGAAGGCACACAGGCTTGAGAGTCAGAGGATCTGGGTTCTAATTCCGGCTCTGCCACTTGCCTGCTGTGGGACCTTGGGCGAGTCAATCGATCAATCAGCCGTGTTTATTGAGTGCTTACTGTGTGCAGGGCACTGTACTAAGCGCTTGGCAGAGTGCAATATAACAATATTCCAGAGTTGGTAGACACATTCCCTGCCCACAACGGGTTTACAGTCACTGAATAAATAATAATAACAACTGTGGCATTGGTTGAACACCTTCTATGTGCCAGGCAGTATACTAAGCGCTGGGCTGTATACAAGCAAACTGGCCTCAGTTTCCTCATTTGTAAAATCGCACAGAGGTGTTAAATGGCTTTTCCACGATCATGTGTCTGACAAGTGGCAGAGCCCAGATTAGAAAAATTTAGGTCCTCTGGCTCCCAAATTCAGGTTCTTTCCACTAAGCCATGTTAATCACCTGCCAATTGAAGCCCTAATCAACCAATCAATCATATTTATTGAGCAGCTACTATGTGAAGAAGTACTATTCTGAAGCACATTTTGTTAAAAAGTTGGAATTCTAGGAATTCTGGTAAATCGTACAAGCCTGCCTTAGTTGCAATGCTCACTTCACTGATTCCGCTATATTCCACCAGTATTTTACCATCACTTTTCTGGGCCGCACAGAATTAACATCTCAGGGCAATCAATGCTTCTGTGCTGGCGTTCATGTCTTTCTTAAACAACCTGGTGAAGGAGGAATTCCTGTTTGAGGAACGCCATTATTTGCTGCCAAGGATATTTCATAAATTCAGTTTCATTCCTCTAATTCAGAATCATGGACTCTGCCTGGAGAATATTCCGTTATTAAACCCCACATTTCTCAAGAAAATGGAGCCGCACTAAAAGACGTTTCATCGATTGGCTTTATTCCACTCACTAAGTGGGAGATGTATTGTTTTATTATATATAAAAAATGGGATGATGTGGGATGATGTCTTCTATGGATGTCAACCGATGAATACCACCTTTCATTTCTGGCTCACATCTGACTGTAGATCATTTTAGGCTCCGGGGGAATTAGTTAGTGAGATCCTGGAGCCATTTCAGACTGTATCTAGGCATTTCTCTAGATTGTAAGCCCGTCGTGGGCAGGAAAGGTGCCTGCTTATTGTTATATTGTACTCTCCCAAGCGCTTAGTACATGCTTTGCAAACCGTTAGTGCTGAATGAAGGAATGAATTTCAAATCCTTGGGGGTGGAAACAAATGTTTCAAATCAGGGAAAGGATGATAATCATAACGATGATTGGGGTATTTTTTAAGGGTTTACTCTGTTCTGAGCACAGTTATAAGGGCTGGGGCCAATATAAGATCATCGGTCAGTGTGGCATTTATTGAGCGCTTACTGTGAGCAGTATTTGGAGAGACCTTGGGAGAGTTCAATATGACAGATTTGGTAGACCTATTCCCTGCCCAAAAGGAGCAGTCTAGAGGGAGATGAGAACTGGGGCTTGTTGACTCCCATCCTGAAATTATACCCTATTTGCACTTTCCTTAGGTGATTTTTGGAATCGGGTTGGGAATTAAAAAAAAACACAACCAACAACCTAATCAGAAACTGCTGAATAATAATCACGGATTGCAATTCGATGTGTTCTTTTTTGCATAAAAGATCCTCAGCGTTTCAGCAGGGGGCTCTAGATCGATGTGTCAGTAGGAAGAAGGAAATTCATTTTTTTCACCAGCCTGACAACCGCCCTTTATGACCCGACCGTATTCTATTAGACAATCACAAACAATGACGGGCTTTTGCTACACGGGGACTCTCATATTTGTACTGGTTGGCTAAAATGCGAGACTGGAGAATGTTTGAGAGAACAAACGCACAGCTGTGCAGCACATTATTATTTAGGAGTTTAATCTGGATTATTAAAATGTTGCCCTAGGTTCACTCTAGTGATTTATAAGATTCTGTTGATGTCATTTTTTTTCAATAAAAACCATGTAAAAAACCCAGATTAAGGATGTGTCTTTTCTGGTCTCAACAGTCATTCAGAATTGAAACCAAGCAAATCATCCAAAGACTTGAAAATACTCCATTGTCAGTTCTGTCTGAGGGGAGGAAAAAACATCCACCTTAATGCCCCAACTCCCTCTGCCCTCTCACCTCTTGCTTCCTGAAAGTCACATATATTCCCAGCCAGCCATGCCATCAATCAATTAATCCAGCCGTGGTATTTATTGAGCACTTACTATACGCAGGACACTGTACTAAGCACACGGGAGAGTACAATACAAGAGAGCTGGCGGACACGATGCCTGCCAACAAATAGCTTACCCACTACAATCTACTAGGTTACCAAAGATGAATCGGAAGCCAGAATTCTTTTGGTCCCCATATTTCAGGGTTTTTTTTTTAAGGCATTTCTTAAACATTTACTAAGTGCCAGGCACTGTATTGAGTGCTGGAGTAGATACAAGCTAATCAGGTTGGACACAGTCCATGTGCCACATGGGCTTGCAATCCTTATCCTTATTTTACAGATGCGGTAAATGAAGCACAGAGAAGTGAAATGATTTGCCCAAGGTCACACAGCAGACAAGTGGCGGAGCCGCGATTAGAACCCGGATTCTTCTGACTCTGAGGCCCGCTCTCTATCTACTGGACCACGCTTGACTAACTAGGACAGCTAAGGCCTAGGGTTTTGTTTTTTTAACTATGTCATCGTGTTGTTCTGCCAGACTCCTGTTTGGTCTCCCAAATCTTCTCCCCCTATTCTCGGCCTGCCTGGGCTTCTCTGGCAGTGGAGCGATTGGAATTTTCCAAAACGCTACTCATCCACCAGGCTCAAGTTGTAAATATTTTCAAGCTCCTCTCTTCCATCAGAGTAAAAACTCCTTTGCTCCTTGGGAATGTGTACAATACAATAATGATGGCATTTATTCAGTGCTTACCATGTTTAAAGCACTGTTCTAAGCGCTGGGGGGATACAAGGTGATCAGTTTGTCCCATGGGGAGCTCACAGTCAATCCTTATTTTACAGATGAGGTAACTGAGGCAACTTCTTTATTCTTTATTTCTTCTTTATTGTTGTTGTTACTCTTTATTCTGCATTTCCCCAGCGCCTAGTACAGCTAGGAATGAATTCTGCTTGACTCTCCCTCCCATATCCAATACTGGTAGAGTCCTGGAAACTCTCCAGATGCCAGGCTCTAAGGCAGGGCTAAATGAAACCACTGTCTTGTCTTATGCTCTCCGGTCGTCTCTGACCCACAGCAACTCCATGGACATTATCTCTTCCAGAATGCCCCACCCCCTTCCGAAATCGTTCTCCTAATGCATCCACTGAGTTTTCTTGGTAAAAATATGGAAGTGGTTGACTACCACTACTGCCACACAGTCAACTTGAGTTTCCACCGTCTATTCTCTTCCATGCTACTGCTGCCCAGCACGGGTGAGTTTTGACTTGTAACAGATTGCCTTCCTCTCACTAGCCATGGCCAAGAGAGGAATGGAATGTGTTGTGCTTCTGCTTGGCTCTCCCTCCCGTAGCCGAGACTGGTAGAGTACTGGAAACTCTCCAGATGTGATCCTGAGAGGGGAAATGAAACCGTTACCTGGATTTATTCCAGTGGCGTATTTTTCATTTAGCCTAAGGGTGACACCTTTCAGTGGATGGGGAAACTTTCTACTGTCAATCAAATTATTCGCCTTTTCTCTGCAACGGCCCAACCCTACCCCAACCCATGAGAGGGACATAGACTATATCTCCCACGGTGAGAAGCAACGTGGCCTAGTGGATAGAGCATGGTCCTGGAAGTAAGGAGGACCTGAATTCTAATCCCCGCACTGCCACGTATACTGTGAGACCTTGGACAAGTCACTTCACTTCTCTGTGCTGCAGTTACCTCAGCTGTAAAATGGGGATTAAGATTCTGGTGAGCCCCATGTGGGGCATGGTCTGTATCCAACCTAAATATCTTGAATCTATTCCAGTGCTTGGCACATAGTAAGCACTTAACACAGGGACTGTGCCTAACCTGATTAGTTTGCATCTATACAGCGCTTAGTACAGCATTTAGCACGTAGTAAGTGCTTAACAAATACCACAAAAAAGGAAAGCAATATATGACTCTCTCCCAGTGTGCTTGCTGTTGGTTTGTCTTAGGCAGATGCTGGATATCTTTTCAAAAATACACCTTGCACTGCAGATGCAACCTCTGTAGGATGTAGGGAGCAATAGCATATTCTTAGCAATAAAAAGGCAGATTCAAAGTCCCTGCAATGCTGAAAAAGAATTCTTAGACATTCCAAGAGGAAGAATTCACCTAGAGAAGCACAGCGGATGTGAGCCTGGCCTCGATCTAACTTTCCAATGGATTACAAAAAGTAATCAGAACCAAATGGAAGACACTGTCCATTTATATATTCTCAGACCTAAAGCGGTAATTTTTTTTTTCTGCATACTAAAGCAAGAAGGGGATCTTTTATATTATCTCTGGCCCCTTGTAACTCCTTGCGTAAGTGTATTGCAAATAAGCACATTCATCACGGAAGCTTGTTGGTAAAGAACGCCGTATTTATTCAGGCAGTTCTGATATACCACAAGTGAAGAGTTTTTAAAATGCCTCTTTGGTTGGGAGCCACGTACACTACTTGATCGAGGTTTTAAGTGATGAAAGTTAGAGAGCATATCATTTCCCCTATTCCTGCTGTATAAAAAGATGACGTTGTAAGAGTGATAAAGTAAAAGCAGAATACATTTATATTTGAATAATGAGTTTTAATGCCAAAATTACTAGAAAATTTAATACTGTGTATGTATTCCTAAAGTGAATTTTTCCAGAATAATTGCATTTTTTAAATAAACATAAACTTTCAGAAGAGATTCCAGAGATTCTACTAAATTAGAATATGACTTTTCCCAGGGAATAACTAAGTACCAAATAGTAGGACCATTGAGACATTTAATCTTGAATACATCAATTGGGAGGTTTTGAAAATGTCTTTGGTTGAGAAATCAATATTTATATCAATAAAATGAATGCTGTTAGATGGTTTTACATATAAATCATTAGTTTATCATACTTTTCCATATTGGATCATGATACTATTCTCTCATTAAAATGAGTCTATTATTTGAAACAGCCATTATGCATGAGCTATTTATGATTTTCTGAAATGAGCTGGGTGCATTCTGTGCAACTGTTTTGATAGTTACATAATTTTATTAATTCTCATTACAGTTTAAAGCCTACAATCACTTTACGGATTGCTCTTTTGTAATTAGAATGTCGCATCTTCACTTTGTTTCGGTTTTAGTGGATTCACTAGCACCATACTTCATTAGCAAATTCAGAGCAGTGTTTCCTAATATAATTAGATAAGTGTTTGTTACGTTTCACGGGATTTTCATCTTCATTATAGAAAGAATTGAAAACTTATGAGGCTCTTTCATCACTTTCCGGAGTCTTCTGTGGTCCAAGAAGAAGAATAATTTTAGAGAAACAGCCAAGGAAAGAGCACGGTCCTGGAAGTCGGAAGGGCCTGGGTCTAATCACGGCTCCATAACCCGTCTGCTGTGTGACTGTGGGCAAGTCATTTCACTTCTCTGTGCCTCAGTTATCTCTTCTGTAAAATGGGGATTAAGACTGTGAGCCCTCTGTGGGACATGAACTGTGTCCAACCTAACTTGTATTTCAGCACTTAGTGCAGTGTCTGGCATCTAATAAACCCTTAACAAATACCGTAAAAAAAAAAAAAGATTGCCGCTTTTGCGTGTCCCTACGACCTGGAGATGAAGTCATTATGTTTCTGGTTTGTCATGTCAAATTCCTACCTTTTGTAGTCTCTCCCAGCACTTAATACAGTGTTCTGCTCACATAATTATTACTATAATTACGTCTTTTTAGTGTGTATGTTTTATGTAGAGCTGCCCTATATTTTCAAAGAGGACAAAACTGATAATCAGATCCTTCCTCTGTGTGTGGATGTGTTTTAAAAGACCGACATGTGACCGAGACTCCCTTCCACAATGGTTTCATAGATAGTTGATCTGTTCAGGGATTTGTCCCGTATAGGGCCTGCCTCTGTTTTAGAACCTGCCCTTAACGAATTCCACTCTTCAAGAAGCCTTTACTGAAGAACCATCAACCAACTTCCAATCACTGACCTGAGAGTCAGAAGGACCTGGGTTCCAATCCCGGCTTTGCCACGTATCGTCTGCGTGACCTTGGGCAAATCACTTCACTTCTTTGTGTCTCAGTTACGTCCTCTGCAAAATGGGGATTAAGACCGTGAGCCCCATGTGGGTTATGGACTGTGTCAAACCTGATTTGTTTTTCTCTTTATATTTATATTTACATTTGAATAATGAGTTTTAACGCCAAAATTACAAGAAAATTTACTACTGTATATGTATTCCTAATGTGCATTTTTCAAGAATAATTGCATTATTTAAATAAACATAAACTTTCAGAAGAGATTCTACTAAATTAGAATATGACTTTTCCCAGGGAATAGATTGTGCCAGTCTTTAGTACAGCACCTGGCACAAAGTAAGTGCTTAACCAATGCTACAATTATTATTATTGTCAACATTCATTTTAAATTTATCATTGCACCTCAAGCTATTTCAAACTGGAAAGGGGTTTGGTGAGACAGACAATGCCTAGGGCTTCTTTCTAGCTCCTTTCCCATTTGGAGTAAATGATATTTGTTAAGTACTTACTAGGTACAAGGCACTGAACTAAACACTGGGGTAGATACAAGATAATCAAGTTGGACACAGTCCATGTCCCACAGGGAGCTCACAGACAAAGTACAAAGCACGGAGAAGTTAAGTGGCTTGCCTGAGATCACGTAGCAGGCTTAGGTTGTATTCAATTTTCAAAATAGTTTTTTTCTTTAAACCATTTATCTCATTATTATCTGAGACATTTTTGTATAAACAGAAAATATATATGTTGACTAACAATATATTTTATTCCAACAGTCATAATTACCATTATGAGCTTTCCCCTTGCAAAGAGAGACCGTTCCTTCCTGCTGGCGGAGGTCTTTTCCTTCTTGTAGGATTAGAGCTATTCAGCTACAATTAGGTAATGCAAATCACCTGAAGCAAATTCATCCTTTAGTTGCCTGGTGAGCACTGGGCTAATATGGGTCTTCTCTCTCGCTGTTGAATGAGAAACTAGTTTGACCTTTCCAATGAAACATCCAACCTACACTGTGCCCCCAACTAATGTATTCTACTGCAATTAGGTCACACAAAGGGCTTGTTAAATTTGCAATATCTGCCTTCACCTTTATAATAATTGCTTTTGATCCCCGATCCAAAGCAGATGACATTCCTCAATATTTCCTTGAGTATAAGTTTTATAAAGTTCATTAGGAAAGCTCCTTTAGTGAGGTTTCAAGTAGAAACTTGTTTTTACTTCAAAAATAATATTTTTATTTCGAGGAAGAGGGTCAGAAAGAAGATGTGTTCACTCCTATGGGTTACTGACATGCTCCTAACGAGGCCACACTATCATTTAGACTCTTTTGGACTTCTGCTGTGAAGTATAAAATCGTTTAATTAGAAAAAAATTACCTTTGACATTTTTGTTTGTCATGATTCAATTCAAGGGGTTAAATCAGGAAAATCAGAAAATAATTACCTCCTCGAAAGCAATCGTTTTTACCAGAACATTGACATTTGGGACAAATCGCGTGGAGGTTTCTGGTGATAAAAATCTAATGGTATGTTGAAAAATTTGGCATGGTAAAGAATAATAATAATAATAATGGTGTTTATTAAATGCTTACTATGGGCAAAGCACTGTTCTAAGCACTGGGGAGGTTACAAGGTGATCAGGTTGTCCCACGGGGGGGCTCACAGTCTTAATCCCCATTTTACAGATGAGGTCACTGAGGCACAGAGAAGTTAAGTGACTTGCCCAAAGTCACCCAGCTGACAATTGGTGGAGCCAGGATTTGAACCCATGACCTTTGACTCCAAAGCCCGTGCTCTTTCCACTGACCCACACTGCTTAATTGTGTCAACTTGAAACTGTTATTAAAATAGCATTGATATGATTTAAAAAAAAAAGATTTCCCTTCAGGAAGCCCACATGGGAAGGGGATTGTGTCTGAGCTCACCTATTTCTCTGTGTCTGATCTAACGATAAGTTCAGTGCTTGGCACATAGTAAGCACTTTTAAAATACCACCAACAATTATCATTACCTCTCCTTCTTCTCATCTTTCTCCTCATCCTTTCCCTTCTCCTCAACCTTCTCCTACTTCTTCACCTCACCCTTTCTCATTATCCTTCACCTCCTTCTTCTCATCCATCCTCTCCTCTTCCTCCTCATCCCTCCTCTTCAATGGATAAATCACTTGAGATAGGGGTAGGCTGCTTTTTGGTAGGAATTTCCCGAGCAGAGTAAACTTCTCTGTAGGAACGGCCCTACAGTTATTGAAGATCGAGATTCAACTGGACTCTGGTGGAGAGATCAAAAAGAGGATCGGAATTGAGGGAGCCCAGGGAAACAGCATCCACAGCCGGCATCTACGGGATAGGCGAGGTTTGGCTTGGCTAAGCCGCCAGTGGACGTTGCCATAGGCATATCCGCATCACATAATATACTAGAAGAAAGGAGGTGGAGACAGGGCAGGAAAACGGTATAAAAAATTCATCGCATAAATTAGAAGTGCCTCATCTAGCAAAACTAACAATTTTAGGGGAGTATGAATTCTACAGCTTCTCCTTGTTAAACGCCTGAAGGGATCGCATCTCATAATGTACAAGGTAATGATTAAAAATGCAGAGCGAGTCTTGTAGGTACAAAAAGTTGAAACTTGTCTCCCGAAAACCATTAAAAGGTTTGCACATGTTCCTGAATTTCCCTCTGTTTGCTTTTAGCAGCTGCTATTTTGGGAACTCCCAGGAGAATGTTCAGGCGACAGGTTTTGAGATTTGAGGTGGGACCCAGAATTCCGCTGGAGTCTGAAGTCCAGTGGTTTGCTTTCTAATAATTTTTCTGCTAACTGTGGTGTTCCCTATGTGCCAGGCATTGTACTAAGCGCAGTGATAGAGACAAGATAATCAGGTTGGACATAGTCCCTGTCCCACACAGGGCTCACTGTCTAGGCCGGTGGGGAGAACAGGTGTTTAATCCCCATTTTACAGATGAGGTGACTGAGGCTCAGATAACTGAAGGGACTTATCCAAGGTCTCACAGCAGGTAAACTGCAGAGCCGGGATTAGGACCCAAGTCCTCTGACTCTTAATCCCATATTCTTTTCTTCCAGGCCACACTGCTTTTCAAGGGTAAGGTAGCATGAACATGCTGGCCCTCCAGGCATCTTTACACCAAGCCTTTGTTGATTCAGTAGATTGAAAACTCCTCATTTATAACAATGGAATTTGTTAAGTGTGTCAAGCACTGTAATAAGCACTGTACTGTAGAGAAGCAGCATGGCTCAGTGGAAAGAGCATGGGCTTGGAAGTCAGAAGTCGTGGGTTCTAATCCCTACTCAGCCACTTGTCTGTTGTGTGACACTGGGCAAGTCACTTAACTTCTCTGGGCCTCAATTACCTTATCTGTAAAATGGGGATTAAGACTGTGAGCCCCATGTGGGACAACCTCATTACATTGTATCCCCCACCAGCGCTTAGAACAGTGCTTGGCACATAGTAAGCGCTTAACAAATGCCATCATTATTATTATTATCATTAAGCGCTAGTAAAGGTACAGAAAATCCTGTGCTACATGGGGCTCACAGTCTGAGAGGAGGGATAACAGGCTTTGATCCCTCATTTTGCAGATGGGGGATCAGAGGCACAGAGAAGTTAAGTGACTTGCCCCAAATCACACAGCAGACAGGATTAGACAGTGAGCCCGCTGTTGGGTAGGGACCATCTCAATATGTTGCCAACTTGTACTTCCCAAGCGCTTAGTACAGTGCTCTGCACACAGTCAGTGCTCAATAAATATGATTGAAGGAATGAATGAATGATTAAAACCCTAGTCTTCTGACTCCGAGATCCAGGCTCTTTCCTTTAAACTATGCTGCTCCTCACACTCAATTTTAAGGTCCTGGAGGACAGCGATCATGTCTACTGTATTGAATCGGGAGGATATTACACTATTCCAAGCCCTTAACCCAGTACTCTGCACACAATAGGCACTCAATAAACACTACTGATCATCAATCAGTACACAATTGATGGTATAACATATTCCTAAATAGCAAAGACAGCGATGCCTAGAACATATAGAATACCATGAATTTGTATATATTAATAAGTTACATCATTAGGTGTTTCTAATTGCTAAGTGATGCTAACTGAGGTCCAATTTTAGAACTCAAAGCCTCTCAGGTCCATCCTGCTGCTCCAGCTCAGAGGCTGTCCGAACAATGACACCCACATTTCTGCTCCACGGAAACTGCCTGTGAATGAATATCGATTTCCGGGGGAAACAGGCGAACAAACCACCCTGGTTCATTTCCACGTCACGTCTAAACACTGCACACACCTATATGTTGACAAAGTCAGAGACGGTAAAGGCCCTGGTCAGCTTTAAAATGCTTTTCTTCCCTCAAAATATCCTGCAACGGAAGCAGCATGGGCTATTAGAAAGAGCACGGTCTTGGGAGTCAAAGGACCTGGGTTCTAATTCCGACTCTGTCCCGTGTCTGCTGTGTGACCTTGGGCCAGTCATTTAGCTTCTCTGTGCCTCACTTTTCTCATCTGTAAAGTGGAGATTCGATAGCTGTTCTCCCTACTACTTAGACTGTGAGCTCCATGTGGGACAGGGACTGTGTCTGACGTGATCATTTCATATCTACTCCTGCTTTTCCTACAGCACTTGTCATTCATTCATTCATTGTCATATTTATTGAGCGCTTACTGTGTGCAGAGTACGGTACTAAGCGCTTGGGAATACAATAATAATAATGATGATGATGATGGCATTTATTAAGTGCCTACTAAGTCAGCAACATAGAGAGACGGTCCCTACCCAACAACGGGCTCACAGCCCCTAGCAAGCTCGCACACGGAGATAGCATTTTACCATCATTCCTGTCATCTTTGAACACAATGAAAACTTTAACGTATTCAATTTGTGGGCTGAAAAACAGAAACCAATTTTAATGCTTAAAATCCTGAGAAAGAAAAGCATTCCTGGTGAAAAAAATTTGAACTTTTGATAAACAAGGTGATCAACTGGTAGAGAAAAATGTATAACAATATTTCTGAGAAACCACGTGTTTCTATCACTTTCCTTCAAAAGAGGCAAATTGTGCCCGAATAACCTTCAAAATTTCACTCCCTTTGATGTCGTTTGGTTGGTATTTTCTTGGTAAATTTTCTCTTGGTATTATGTGGACGTGTTTGAAATTCAAAAGGGATATTCCAAACTTGTATGCCTGCAAATTTTAAAAAATAAAACGATACAAATATCTAAATATTTTAGAAGGTTTGTTTGTCTTCTCTCTTACATATTCAGTCCCTATGGGAGTTGGGGCTCTAAACTTTAATTCAGCATCCCTTGGATGTAGGAGAGGGTTTTAGCCTAATTTTAGATATTCATCTGTTTGCTTTTCTTATAGTCAGTTTTATTTTGCATATTTATGAGTTGGAACTGGCCATCTTTTTGTCTTTGCTCTGAGTGGAAAGTGGAAACTGATTTTCCAACTTGCTTTGAAATAAGACAAAACGAGAAAGTTTGTCATTGCCTTCATTTCTAAGGATCAAGAATTCTATACATAGTCTTTAGACAACACTTACAATCTATTTAATTTCTTGGACAACTCTAGGTAAATGTAAATTGGAATATATCAGAGGCCAAAAAATTACTTCTACTTTCCAGAGCATTCCATAAAATGTGGCAGAGTTAAGTTTTGGGCTTCAGATGTATTATATTTTTTAGAGCTTGTGAATACTCTCTGGAGTGTGAATTTGCTCTGCAATGTCATGTGAGTTAAAGAAAAGGGAACTCTGAACTACATCACTGCCTTTTTCAGGTAAACTTTGTCTAAGTCCCGTAATAGAAATTTCTTGGTTTAAAAAGTGAGCCTTTTAGGTTGTATGTATATAATCCCGATGTTCTCTTCTCTTACTGCATTAGTTTATAAGACTCACCAAGAGTGTTCAATGTTTAGAAAATCTTTCTTCCATATGACAACTGTTTTGCATACTTAAGATCTGTAAAATGGGGATTAGATGCCATTTAAAAAGAGAAGCTGTGTTGCCTAGTGACTAGAGCATGGTCTTGGGAGTCAGAAGGACCTGGGTACTAATCCTGGCTCTGTTACTTGTTTGCTGTGTGACCTTGAGCAAGTCGCTTCACTTCTCTGTGCCTCAATTACTTCATCTGGAAAATGAGGATTAAGACTGTGAGCCCCAAGTGGGACATGGGCTGTAACCAATCTGATCAGTTTGCATCTACCCCAGAGCTTAGTATAGTGTCTGGCACATAGTAAGCACTTAACAAATATGGCAATTACTATTATCAACTATTATGTTCTATTTAAACACAAAGATTCCACCCCAGCACTTAGCACAGTTCCTGCTACATAGTAAGCAGTGAACGAATACCATTTAAAAAAAATACCATTGATTGACTGATTATTTGCTTAGGTGAAATGGCTAATCATTCATAATCCCCAGAACCACCCTATTCAGACCTCATCTTTATAATCAAACTTAATCAGGGGTTTATTTAATTTCAAAACAATTATTTCCTTCAAAGAATGATGCCAATTAAAGATTCCAAGAAATGGTCCATTAAAATAGGCCATGAACAGTAATTTCATGCTGTTTTAGAAAGTTCTTTGCTCTTTCATACTGACGAGTCCCTTACATCTAGTATTCAGATGACAGTGGTTCTGAGTCTACCCAAAATTCAGCTTTTCACGACTGATTTTACTGACAAATCACATCAAGGATATCAAGTGAGGAACCAGTAGAGGAAAAGGCTGTGTGTATATGCGAGCAGAAAAAGTTTGAAAATCGAATTTAGGAAATAATTCTTATTATTACTAGTAGTTGTACTGATATATTCTACCTCGATAGTGGAGGCAGCAAGATTTGAAATGCAGACAAGAAAATGAGGAGACATAACAATCTTGGCTAGAAATAGTGGAATTATTTTCATAAAAGCCTTATAGAGGGAAATATGGCTTTCAGTTCAGGCTATGTGTTCATAGGTCTTGTTCAAAGCACTATAGGACCGCCCCCCTCCCCCCCCCACTTCTCCTCCTCTTTCTCTTCATGAATTCTGGTTAGAACGTGAGTGTTAGTCGGAAACAGATATATTTATAGTTTATAAATGTGTGCAAAAACTAAAAAAGGCAAAAGATATGTTTTAGATCGGATGCTTGATTTATTACGGTTCCTGGTTGCAGGTTGACTTGCATACTTGCACTGTGTACATAAAATACAATAATGTACCATTAAATAACATTTTAAATAAAAAATATCTTGAAAAGTGCTGAATCTTGGAGATTAGCACAAACTTACCTAGGGAAAGATGACTAGCATTCTGAGTTCAGATTCTAATTTCTTTCTTTCTTTCTTTCTTTCTTTCTTTCTTTCTTTCTTTCTTTCTTTCTTTCTTTCTTTCTTTCTTTCTTTCTTTCTTTCTTTCTTTCTTTCTTTTTCTTTCTTTCTTTCTTTCTTTTCTTTCTTTCTTTCTTTCCTTCCTTCTTTCTTTCTTTTTTTTCTTTCTTTCACTCAATCATTTCCATTAAACGCTGTGAGCAGAGCACTGTACTAAGCGCTAGGGAGAGTACAATATAACAATAATTAGACCCATTCTGAAAAAGATAAAACACGGCTAGCTTTTATATTTGTTAGGAAGTGTGGTTTTTCCACTACTTCCACAGACTCCCAAATACCAAGGACACATTTTTCTTCTTCCCTAGCATTGAAGGGAGGCCTGATGGAGGAGAATAGCATTTCTAACAACTTTAAATTAGCTTATTATCCAGGAAAAAACCCACAAAATCAACACCAAAGATGACTTCCCAAAAGCAAGTTAGAAAGCTGTCTGAACAAGGAAAGTCAGTCAGTCAATCATATTTATTGAGTGTTTAATGTGTGCAAGAGCACTGTTCTAAGCGCTTGGGAGAGTGCAATATAACAATAAAAAAGACTCATTCCCTATCTACAACGAGTTTACAGTCTAGAGCGGGAGACAGACATTAATATAAATAAATTAGAGATATGTACAAAAGTGCTGTGGGGCTGGGAGGAGGGATGAATTAAGGGAGAAAGTCAAGGCGAAGAAGGGACAAGTGGGAGAAAATGAAAGGAAGGCTTAATCAGTGACGGCCTCTTGGAGGAAATGTGCCTTCAATAAGACTTTGAAGGAGGTGAGAGTGATTGTCGGATGTGAAGAGGGAGAGCGTTCCAGGCCAAAGGCGGATGTGGGTGAGAAGTCAGCGGCAATATAGACAAGATATGTGTGTGTATTGTGTTCTGATGAGTCGTTTGGAACCAACAATTTCATTTTTTAGCAAGACAGTTCATTCCAGAAGGGGATGCAACATAAAACAAGCTGTATTTTTTGACTCGAGAACAGAACCACAGATTGGTAGCATAATGGCACCCAAAATGGCGATTAAAATCCTTAGCCTAGATCAGGTGTTGTTTGAGTTCTACTCAAAAATATATGAGCACATTAATTCCACTTATGGACAGCACCATAATTGGAGACTCACAGTTCATAACATCCAGTTAGGTGCATATATGATAAAAAGTGTGGCGTCCAAGCACGGTTTCTTGGAATCCCATTCAGCAGCAGAATAAAAGGGAGCAGCAGTCATGGAGCTAAAATGGGCACATGATACCCATTTTATTGTATTGTATGCTCCCAAGCACTTAGTACAATGCTCTGCACACTGTAAGGCTCAATAAATACAATTGACCACCTTCCGATAAAGTCGCAATAACTTTGGCACCATTAAAGTGATAATCAATTTTCAAACCAGCCTCTGGATAAACAAAAATTAAACGTGAAGGACTCACTGGCTTCTGGGTAATTTTTTTTTTTCAACGTTGTCCTGCAAACTTCCATTTTGAGATCGCAAATCAGGGCAAAAATGAACACTTAGAAACCTCATTTTACAGTTTCCCTAGGCACATTCATCTCTGGTGTTACCAGAAAAAATGCTTGTGTTCAGTGGGAAGGACACACACCTGAAGGAAGCAGGAACAGAAAGAATTTAACCTCAAGTAAAGACTATGACTCAATCCAATAAAAGTCATTTGTTTCAGGTACTGAACAGTTTCAGTGGTCATTTCAGTTTTAGTTCAACTTCGAAATAAAACTTTTCCATGAGGTGATCTTTTGGAGATCAGTCCTTGTTATTAAAGGTGAAGTCAGAAGAGAAAATCGTCTTAATTCTAGAGATGTTCTAGGGAACTTTCTCCAGTGAGAGCAGCTAAACTTTATTTTGAGGGTTCTTCATCAGAGGAATGATTTGCTGTACTTTTAAAACAAGCGATTTTCTCATTTGTTTCAGCAGTCTAGATTAGTAATAGAAATCACCTTCTTATATGGACCAATTGCCTGCTAGGACAATTTCTTTTCAATTTTTTTTCTACTTTAAAGTATGTTTGTCAAACAGCAGGTGCCCAAATTGAAAAGTACAGATAAGAATTTCAAAGCACTTTATAACTGATCACAATTGTTTTACTCCGTCTTAACTGGAATTGAAATGTTATGACAGAAAGCTGGCTAAACATTCATATGAAAACAGAGTTTCATTCTTGCACAAACAAGGAGACAACATAAAACTGGGAACGATAGATTGGTAATACATCTAACTTGTTAAAACTCAGATTTTCAGTGCAGGATCTCAGTTGTAGTTAAAACCAAAGTATTCACATCGCTTGATAAAAACGGTCTTGACTCTTTCCCATTACTAATTTTGTTCTCAGTAAATTTTCCATTAAAACTGTCTCGGAAAGAACATTCTGTACCTGATTAATAGATACATCTCTGTCCTAGTTTCGTAGTACATTCGTTCTCTTTCGCTTTATTTTTTATTCATGGTAATTATTAATTAATTCACTTATTAATGTTACTAAAACGTTCCTAGTGGTTGATTTTCATTGCACAGAAGTCTCGATTAAAACCCCTACCTTCATTAATAGTGCTCTAAGGAAGGTTCCAGGGAGAGACGAGCTGCGATCCCTGAGGATCCAGTTGCGGGGAAGTGCTTAATCATGGATGGTGATGGGCAGGAGGGAGAGATCTAGAATTCTTTATTTCTGATTCCCCCGACTAGACGACCTGCCCCTCTTCTGGTGAGTTTATCACCGCAGAGAGGATACCCATGTCTGGCTCCTGGAAAACATTAGGAGAACAGTAAGCTCAATCGATCAGTGGCATTTATTGAAAACGTACTGCGTGCAGAGCTCTGTACTAAGACCTTGGTACTGTAACAGCCTCCTCACTGACCTCCCTGCCTCCTGTCTCTCCCCACTTCAGGCCAGAGGAGAGGCCTGACTGAACGTCAGAGATTGATGCAGAGAGGAATCGGCAGCTACTGATGATTTTAGAGAAGCAGCGTGGCTCAGTGGAAAGAGCCGGGGCTTTGGAGTCACAGGTCGTGGGTTCAAATCCTGGCTCCGCCAATTGTCAGCTGTGTGACTTTGGGCAAGTCACTTAACTTCTCTGGGCCTCAGTTACCTCATCTGTAAAATGGGGATTAAGACTGTGAGCCCCTGTGGGACAAACTGATCACTTTGTAACCTCCCCAGCGCTTAGAGCAGTGCTTTGTACATAGTAAGTGCTTAATAAATACCATTATTATTATTATGTTAGAGGAATGGGGAGATGTGGACTGAACTGTTCTTTTAGAAAAACGATCTGGGTAGCAGAGAGAAGTATGGACTGGAGAGGGGAGAGGCCAGAGGCAGGGAGGTCAGTGAGGAGGTTGCATCAGTAGTAAAGTTGGGATTTGATAAGATTCTGGTCCAAGAATCATGGCACTTTGGCTGGATATGGGATCAGGATGAAAATGAGCTTGTGAGTCACCTTTGTCATCTCTCATCCCCCACATCAGCCCCACAGCACTTATGTCCATATCTATCATGTATTGATTTCTAGACTGTGAGCCCACTGTTGGGTAGGGACCGTCTCTATATGTTGCCAACTTGTACAGTCCTAAGCGCTTAGTACAGTGCTCTGCACACAGTAAGCGCTCAATAAATACGATTGAATATTAATATCTGCCTCCCCCTCTAGACTATAAGCTCATTGTGGGCAGGGAACGTGTCTGTTTATTGCTGTATTGTACTTTCCCAAGTACTTAGTACAGTGCTCTGCACACAGTAAGCCCTCAGTAAATATGACTGAATGAATTCAATCATATTTATTGAGCGCTTGCTGTATGTACAGCACTGTACTAAGCGCTTGGAAAGTACAATTCAGCAATAAAGAGAGACAGTCCCTGCCCACATCAGGCTTACAGTCTAGAAGAGGGGGGGAGACAGGTATCAAAGCAAGTAAACAGGCATCAAAAGAAATAAATAGAATTATAGATATACACATCAAAACAAGTAAAAAGGGATCAATGGAAATAAATAGAAATAAAGATATGTAAGCATTTAACGTGGCTTATTGGATAGAGCCCGAGCCTGGGAGCCAGAAGGATTTGGGTTTTAATCCTGGCTCCGCCCCGTGTCTGCTGTGTGACCTTAGGCAAGTCACTTTCCTTTTCTGGGCGGCCTCAGTTCTTTCATCTATAAAATGGGGATTAAGATTGTGAGCCCTATGTGGGACAGGGACTATATTCAACCCAAATATCTTGTACTTACCCTAGGACTTAGTAAAGTGCCTGGCACATAGTGAGTGCCTAAAAAATACCAGAATTATTATTATTATAATTATTATTTCCCAGGCTCCCGGTTTCCGTGGGAGGAGAGCAACCATTTTACCTAATTAGGGATACCACCTTCTGTTCAGCTCAAGATAAACCAATCCACCAAACTGTCACAGAGAATATAATGCAGATATGTATTTTAGAACACAAGACTCCTCCCAGGTACAGATTTATTTTTACTGTAACCCCCTTCATCCACTTTTTATTCTTCATTCAATTGTATTTATTGAGTACTTATTGTGTGCAAAGCATTATACTAAGCGCTTATGATTTATGTTAGCTGGCAAAAGCCGCACCCAGATTCTCTTAATTCCTCGAAGCAGAAGATGATTTTTAAATGTGCTCTGTACAGTTAAGATGCTTGGGGATGATCTCTGAATTTTAATTCTAACCTGAACAGCGTGTTTCAAGACATAGCTGTCAAAACATAGAATCCAGGGTTAATCTACATAACATTGTGAGATTTTAAAAAAAAAGATCAAGGGCAATATTTCCCTTTCTAATGGATAATCACACAGTTAGAATTAAGTTAGTGACATGGCCATTATTAAAAATTAATCTCAAATTGATCTTTACATTTGCAGGGTTAAGGGATTAGAGATAAATACATATATATAAATATATATTTATATTTATATACATCTAAATATTTTCAATAGTGGGCTCTGTTCTAGATTATTTAGAAACCTCAGATACTACAATTTTTTCCAGCAGAGGAAAAAGACAATTTGAGCGGTAGGCACCTAAACTCCTCTAAAAAAGATAGAAGCTTAAATCAATTCTCATAAAATTCTCCATAAATTGCTTTTAGATATCTGAGTTCAAGGCTTGATTAAATCAGCCGTTCAAATACCTTCAGTTGTTTCCTTTTCCTTTTGTTTCTATTAGGTGGAAACACTCAGTGGAGAATTTGGAGACTAAGGAAGTCTCCAAAAGGAGACTAATATACTATTTCCCGTCTTTTTAATTTATTTAAAGTCCATCTCCCCCTGTAGACTGTAAGCTTCTTGTGGGCAAGGATCGCATCTTCCAGTTCTCTTCTATTGTACTCTTCCAAGCTCTTAGTACCAAGCTCTACACATAGTAAGAGCTCAACAAATACAACTGACTGACTGATTCATCCATTCATTCAATTGCTTTTATTGAGTGCTTACTATGTGCAAAGCACTGTACTAAATGCTTGGGAAAGTATGATATAACAATAAACAGACATATTCCCTGCCCACAAGGAGCTTACAGTCTAGAGGGGGAGAGGGACATTAATTTGAACAAATAAATAAATTACAGATATAGCTTGATTGACAGCACAAAATGGGTCCCCTAAGATCTAGCCTAGAATAATAATAATAAATATGTAAAATGGGGATTAAGACTGTGAGCCCCATGTGGGACAGGGACTATGTCTGACCTGATTAGCTTGTATCTACCCCAGTGCTTAGTATGGTGCCTGGAAAATACCATTTAAAAAATATGAATCAAATGACTCTTACTGATTCCAGATTTTTTCTGTAAAACAGTTACGCTGCGCTGGTGGTTTAAAATTGCTATAATCAACACGGGCATGTCCTTCCTGTTCCAAGCAGTTAAGTTTTTCATTTTTATGATTTCCTCGTGGGACAGAGAAAAGCATTCGGAGCGACGAAACGAAAAATCCGCTTCCCCTATTTTTCTCCATACCTTTAGTCCCCTGGATAATTAACTTCCCCCACAGCACTGCCGTGATTAACCCTTCCAAACCAGCGGCTCCACTTGAGAATGATTATCCTTTTGTCATCTACCTATAAAAAGGCAGCCCAGAACTTCAAATACCGCAGGCCTTCTCGTTCTCCGCAGGATTAATTAGAGCAGTCGGTCAGACTCCGGTGACTGAGATGGAAAGTCTCCTCTTTGTAGATTTGCTTGAGGTGGATCCTCGTGGACAGATGGCAGCAGAACAGAAGAATTTTCCCAATAATTCACCGCTCATCATAAATGTCCGGCAGCCGTGGGTAATGGAGACCTTCAAAAGAAAGGGGGGGCGTGCAATGATAAGCCCCAAAATTATAATAATAATGTTGGTATTTATTAAGCGCTTACTATGAGCCAAGCACTGTTCTAAGCGCTGGGGGAATACAAGGTAATCAAGTTTGTCCCACGTGGGGCTCACAGTCTTAATCCCCGTTTTCCAGGTGAGGGAACTGAGACCCAGAGAAGTGAAGTGACTTGCCCAAAGTCACACAGCTAACGAGTGGTGGAACTGGGATTAGAACCCAAGACCTCTGACTCCCAAGCCAGTGTTCTTTCCACTGAGCCACGCTGCTTCTCAAAAAAGAGTGGTTCATTGTATCGAACTTCGATCAATCGATCTATCAGGGTGGGCTAGTGGAAAAAACACGGGTCTGGGAGCTAGAAAAACTGGGTTCTAATTCTGGCTTGCCTGATGTGTGACCTCAGGCAGATCACTTAACTTCTTTGTACCTCCATTTCCTCATCTGTAAATTGGAGATCGACGGTATGTTCTTCCTCCTACTTCGACAATGAGCCCCCAAGTGGGCCTGTATCTGACCTGATTATGGTGCATCTATCCCAGCACTCAGTAAAGCGGTTGATGCATGGAAGCATTTAGTAATTTTGATTATTTTTATTGATCAATCAAATACTGAGCACTTATTGGGTACAAAGAACTGTATTAAGCATCTGGGGAAGCAGCATGGGCTTGGAAATTCATTCAATTCATTCAATCGTATTTACTGAGCACTTACTGTGTGCAGAGCACTGTACCAAGTGCTTGGGAAGTACAAGTTGGCATTATCAGAGGATATGGGTTCTAAACCCGGCTCCACTACCTGTCTGCTCTGTGACCTTGCGGAAGTCACTTCACTTCTCTGTGCTTCAGTGACCTCAGCTGTAAAATGGGGATTAAGCCTGTGAGCCCGAAGTGGGACAGGAACGGTGTCCAAATTGATTAGCTTGTATCTACTCCAGTGCTTAGTAGACTGCCTGGCACATAGTAAGCACTTAATAAATATCATTAAAAAATATGTGAGGTGGGAAGGAGGTGTGAGAAAGAAGTCAACAGTGAGAGAGTCAAGAGCAAGGCACAGTGGGTAGGTTGATGATAGATCGTAAACTCACTGTGGACAGGAAATGTGTCTATTGTACTCTCCTAAGAGCTTAGTCCAGTGCTCTGCACATGATAAGCACTCAATAAATACGATTGACTGATAAAGGAGCAAAGGGTGCGAGTTGCCTTGTAATGGGAGAGGAGTCAGGAATAGGTAGGAGGGAGAGTTTTGTTTTGTTGTCTGCCTCCCCCTTCTAGACTGTGAGCTCGTTGTTGGATAGGGATCGTCTCTATATGTTGCCGACTTGTACTAAGGTACAGTGCTCTGCACACAGTAAGCGCTCAATAAATACGATTGAATGAATGAATAAATTGAGTGCCGTAAAGTGGATGGTGAAGAGTCGCTTCTTGATGCCGAGAGGGATTGGCTACCATTGGAAGATGGTGAGGAGTGGAGAGATATGTGCGAGGTTCACTGCAGAGACACCAATCGGAGTTGAGCCTCAAATTGAGAGGGGAGTTGACGCCAGTCTTATAGGGAGGTGCTGGTCGTGAACTCCTGCTTTTTGGTAATAATAATAATAATAATGGAGAAGTTAAGTGACTTACCCAAGGTCACACAACAGGAAAGGACCGGAATAGGAGCCAAAGTCCTCTGGCTCCGTGGGGAGCGTGGGAAAGATAGGGAGTATGTGCACATACTCCCTATCTTTCTGCTCCCCGGGGTTTCGGGGGCAACTTGGCTCCCAGATGCTTTTCCATCTTTTCCCTCTTGGGCGTTGGTGTTTGGGTATTGCTCACCTGAATGGCAAGGGACCAGAGAAGGACTAGTGGCTTCTCATCCCGGCTCTGCCACTTATCTGCCATATGACTTTGGGCAAGTCACATCACTTCTCTGTGCCTCAGTTCCCTCATCTGCAAGATGGGGATTCAATATCTGTGCTGCCTCCTACTTACACTGTGAGGTCTTTGAGGGACCCAATTATCTTGTGTCTACCCAAGCACGTGGTTTACAAAACACTTAAATACCACACTTATTGCTATTCTTCTTCTTTTTATCATTAATACTTATTATTATTACTGGATCTTTATGAACCAAGGGAGCTGGGTAACACTGAATGCTGAAACCAGGGCATAGTTTGAAGTTGGTGGAGATGACTGGAGTTCACAGGCAGAGGAATTTCACAATTTCATTTGACATAATTGGGAGCTACTTGAAAAATATGAGTATTTCATTAGGCAATTCAAACTCACTATCCTGGTTCTCCTTTTTGAAGTCTTCAGTGCAAATGCCGAGTGGTTTGGATTTCTTGAAACGGGTGGTTTGAAGGTAGAGAGGATGCCCGGATTCAACTATTTACTCCCATCACAGCAGATGAATCCACTTCTGTTAGATCCACAGAGCACTTCTTCCGTCTGATTGTGTGTGACGATCAAAACCGGCAGAGAGCAGAGTAACCAGCTCTAATCCGAACTGATTAAAAAAGGAAAGAGAGGGACCTCTTCACATCTTTCAGCTGAGAGGCAAATCTTGATCTTGAAATTTGTCAAGTGCAGAGAGCAGTCTCTAATGCTGGCATCAAGATCGCTCTCTTCCGAGTCCAATTTTATTTATACAGCATCTTTCATCAAAAGATCACAAAGTGCTGTCTAACCGGCTATAAAAAAATGTAAATCAAAAAGAAAATGAAATGCTCCAACAATAAAATTATACATTAGAGACCCATTTACAGAAGAGCAGTTTAAGATGAGAGGGAAGTCTTGGCTGTAGTATACAGAACGTAAGATCTAATGGGAAGCTATTTCATAATTTGGGGAAAAATGAGGAGGCCCTCCCTCTAATAGGAGGGAGCCTATTATTAGTCAGGATCTCTTGCAAGCCAGTATTTTAATGAAGGGGGTGAAGAATATAATAATGTGAAGCGGAATTGACAAAGAATGGAGGCCACAGGGAAAGAAATAGAATCCCATTCCAGGATGGGAATCGTGGCCAAATAACCAAGTCCTACCTTGCCCTTCTAAATCTGTTGTTTTAGGGATTTATCATATTGCTCAGAGCCACTCTATGACCAACCTCGAAGTCTGGAAGCTTACCCAGTGTCACGGTCTCCTGGGACCGACTGTGGAGATTAAATCTCCGATGCTTCTATGGATGCACTTTCCGGACCCAGCTTAATTCAGTCATTACTGAGCCTCAGGATTTCCAAACTGTGACAGAAAATGTCAATTTAATTGAAAGAAAACAAAGGAGTGAATTAAGAATCTCCTAATATGACTGCTAAAAATTAGCTGAAGCTTTATTCTCTATGAAGCGGGGGTGGTGGGTTTGGATCTTGGGATTCCTTTTTGTGATTTCTTTGAGCAAGAACACGAAGATATTAGCAAGAGGGTGATGGCATTCAGACCTGGACTTGTGTCGGAACTCCAGACATCTTGGGAGAATGAGGTTTAACTTTCATTCTACCAGGTGACTCAGTTGAATTAGACCGTATCGATCGGTTGAATTAAATTTTGCCTAATTCCCTCCTCTGTATGCTTTCCCAATGCTAAATACAATGCTCTCCACACAGTAAGCACTTAGTAAATACTATCTCTACAATTTATTCTCAGATGACCAATCTTATTACTGGAAGAAAGCTTTTTTGGGGTCTATAACCATTGGTTAACTTGCGGCAGGAATCATCTGGGATCTAGCTCATTGCGGGCAGGGAATATGTCTGTTTATTGTTATATTGTACTCTCCCAAGAGCTTAGTACTGTGCTCTGCAAACAGTAAGTGCTCAGTAAATATGATTGAATAAATGAATATTCTCAGGCCTTGTGTTAGAATCCTGGAACCTCTCAGAAGCATAGCTGACCAGCTCAGAGCTAGAAGGGAACACTGCCTTTAAGGATTGAGTTTTGCAATAAATCAATTGTGGTTTTTTTTTAAATGGTATTTTTAAGCACTTACTTTGGGCCAGGCACTGTACCAAACGCTGAGGTAGATATCAGCTAATTAGGTTGAACACAGTCCCTGTCCCATGTGGGGTGCACAGTCTTAATCTCCATTTTACAGATGAGGAAACTAAGGCATAGAGCAGTTAAGTGACTTGTCCAAGATCACACAGCAGACAAGTGGCAGAGTCAGGATTAGAACCCAGGTTCTTCTGACTCCTAGACATGTGCTCTTTCCACCAGGCCATGCTGCTTCACTATTTATTGAGAACAAACTTGCAGAGCAAGCGCTTAGTAGAGTACGACAGTATAAGCAGATATGATTCCCGCCTTCCACGATCATACTATCTAGAAGAGGAAATTTCAGTCTAATGGATTGTATTTCTCTAATCGTGGCATGAGATTTTATTTACCTGCCTGGAAATTCAGGAGCTTACATTCCTCAAACCTCCAACAATGTTAATAATAATATTTGTTAAATATTTATTATGTGCCCAGTACCGTACTAAGTGCTAGGGTAGATACAATCCAATCGGATTCGACATAGTTCCTATTCCACAGAAGGCTTCCAGTCTTCGTTGGAGGGACAACTATCCCCTCGTCAAAAGCTTATTAATTTCACACCTCCTTTAAGAAGCTTTCCCTGATTAAGCTCTTTTTTCCCTGACTTTCTTTCTCTTCTGCGTCACGTCTGCTCTTGGCTCTGTGCCCAAAGGGCACTTGATATTCATTCATTCATTCATTCAATCGTATTTATTGAGCACTTACTGTGTGCAGAGCACTGTACTAAGCGCTTGGGAAGTATAAGTTGGCAACATATAGAGATGGTCCCTATCCAACAACGGGCTCATAGTCTAGAAGGGAGAGACAGACAACAAAACAAAACATGTGGATAGGTGTCAAGTCATCAGAATAAATAGAAGTAAAGCTAGATGCACATCATTAACAAAATAAATAGAATAGTAAATATGTAAAATAAATATTCATCCCACCCTCAGCCCCACAGCAGTTATGGTCATATCCAGAGCTTATTTATTTATATTAAAGTCTGGCTTCCCCTGTAGATTGTAAGATCCATGTGGGCAGGGAACATATCCTCCATTTCTCTTGCACTGTACTCTCCCAAGTGCTTAGTACAGTGCATTGCACAGAGTAAGCGCTCAATAACTACCACTGATGGATTGAATTCATTCAATCATATTTATTGAGCACTTACTGTGTGCAGAGCAGAATCCCATTTTACGGATGAAGTAACCGAAGTGATTTGCTGGAGGTCACAGAACAGGCAAGTGGCAGAGGTGGGATTAGAACCCAGGTCCTCTGACTCTCATTCCTGTGTTTTTTTATACCACCCCGTGCTGTGTCCCACACCTCTCCCAGTAGAGTATATGCTCTGACGATAGTATTTATAAAGCACCTACTGTATGCAAAGCACTGCACTAAACACTGGGAAGAAACCACATGGACAGGTAGAAATAAATAGAAACAGTTACTGCTTGAAACACATTCCCTGCCTCAAAGTTCTCATGATCAAATGGAGGAGAGACCGACAAAAGAGATTTATAGGTAATCAGCTTGGGTGGATGTAACAGAAAGCAGTTTGAGCATATCAGGATGAAATTGCAGATTAATTGACCATAATATACATGAGAATCCAAATAAAGTACACAAACACACATACAGAGGGTAGGAATAAAATAACTAAGTGCTAAAGGTAGCTATATTAATAATAATGGTATTTGTTAAGCGCTATGTGCCCATGCACTGTTCTAAGCACAGGGGTAATCAGGTTGTCTCATGTGGGGCTCACAGTTTTAATTCCCATTTTACAGATGAGGTAACTGAGGCACAGAGAAGGTAAGTGACTTGCCCAAAGTCACACAGCTGACAAGTGATGATGCCAGGATTAGAACCCATGACCTATGACTCCCAAGCCTGGGCTCTTTCCACTAAGCCACGCTGCTTCTATTGGACTGATCCGGCAAGGAAATAGCAGAGTATCCTTGACCAGTGTGCTATGGAGAGGGTGCATTTTTATTGTTTTATTTTTTGGAAGTCAACCCATTTGAATTAAGAATTAGGTCATCTGTGCTTCAAAAGTAACAGATAAAGAAAGAGTGACAGAAAAATGATTTTACACTCTGCCCGATGGAAGAAATATGTTGTATTCATTAACTATAGAATACCATTTTCTTTGGGATGCTCCGTAGCAATTAGGAATTGTAAAATAATGAACTAATTACCAGAGTTATTAGAGGGATGCAGCCTGCTTTATCAGCACTCCTGCATATCATTTCTTTCACTGAGATGGCCAGAGAAACCAGAACGAGATGAAAGACTGAATTGAAAAGACCAACCCTTACCTCCGGGATTCAAATGCTGGAGACAAACGGAATCTGATGATGGTTTATGATCAAGTCTCATATCTTGATGGTAATGAGAGATCTCTCTTTGACTGTTTTGTCCACTTTGGACTCATTTGGAGTGGGATTGGCCCTATGAAGAACATTTTAAATTGAGCTGCAATCTGGGAAGATCACACAGGATATTTTCTTGTTCAAATTTCAGGGACTTTCCTGGGGAAAATCTGCCAAAATAGAGGCTAAAAGTCTCTTGGACGATGTTCTGGCTGGGAACAATTCAGTCAACAGGGTATTTATTGAGTACTTAAGTACAATACAACAATAAACAGTGACATTACCTGCCCATAATAAGCTTACAGTCTTTGGGGGTGGGGGGGATGGGGAACTGACATCCATACAAATACATAAAATTACAGAAACGTACATAAGTACTGTGGGGCTGGGAAGGGGGAAGAGCAAAGGGAAAAAATCAAGGTGATGCAGAAGGGAGTGGGAGATGAGGAAAAGTGGGAAAAAGTGTAATACAACAGGTTAGAAAGATGCAATTCAATGCCTCAGGGACATGGAAGAATTGAACCATCTCTACAGACAGTAAGTTCTCAATAAATACTGTTTAATTACTTGAGAATCCACTAGGTTGTAAATTCCTTGAGGGCAGGGATCATGGCTAGTTATCTGTTGTATCATACTCTTCCAAGCACTTAGTACAGTGCCCTGCACACAGTAAGCACTCAATAAATCCTACTGATTTGATTGACTGTCCGGCAATGAAGCAGAAATTCCAACCAAACAAAGCTGATTCCGAAGGCAGGTGATTGGAGATAACCTAGTTAATGCTCTTAATTGTCCCTAAGACTACTATAGCTTTGAGAAACAACTTATCTATCCATTTAGGAATAGAAAACCGGGTAACACACATTTGAAATTCTGACTGAGCGAAGGTCTGTGGCTCGTATAGGAAGGCTGGACAGGATTGGGGTTCATATTCTCAACAGAGTCTGAATTTAAATTGAAAAAAGTATTAAACTCTCGCAGAAATAATTACGGACCCCTGAATATAAATATCTGAGTTTGAATTTTCCCTAAGAATTAACAGTATGTTCCTATTAAAATTATAATAATAATTATGGCATTTGTTAAGCGCTATGTGCCAAGCACTGTACTGAGCACTGTGTTGGATGCAAACATACCAGGTTGGGCACAGTTCCTGTTCCATGTGGGGCTCACAGTCTCAGTCCTGGGCTTGGGAGTCAGAAGTTATGGATTTTAATCCCAGCTCTGCCATAGTCAGCTGTGTGACTCTGAGCAAGTCACCAACTTCTCTGTGCTTCAGTTATCTCATCTGTAAAATGGGGGTTAAGATTGTGAGCCCTACGTGGGACAACCTGATTACCTTGCATCTGCCCTAGCGCTTAGAACAGTGCTTGGTACGTAGTAAGTGTTTAACAAATACCATCATCATGTGAGAAGCAGCATGGCTCAGTGGAAAGAGCCTGGGCTTTGGAGTCAGAGGTCGTGGGTTCAAATCCTGGCTCTCCAATTGTCAGCTGTGTGACTTTGGGAAAGTCACTTAACTTCTCTGTGCCTCAGTTACCTCATCTGTAAACCGGGGATTAAGACTGTGAGCCCCCTGTGGGACAACCTGATCACCTGGTAATTTCCCCAGCGCTTTACACTTAGTGCTTAATAAATGCCATCATCATTATTATTATTATCATCATCATCCCCATTTGCAGATGAGGTTTTTGAGGCACAGAGAAGTGACTTGTCCAAGGTCATACAACAGACACTTGGCAAGAGCTGGGAGTAGAACCCAGGTCCTCTGACATCCAGGCCCGTGCTCTTTCCATCCTAGGGGAAGAGGTAGGTCAGTCTTTGAAGTCACCTCTGCAGACCCTGCTAATGCTCAGGATCAATGGGAGATTAAAAAGAAATGCTCATTCAACGAAATCAAGAGGATTTTTGTCTCCCTGAAGGATTGCGAGAAATAATAATAATAATAATGTTGGTATTTGTTAAGCGCTTACTATGTGCAAAGCACTGTTCTAAGCGCTGGGGTAGAAACAAGGTAATCAGGTTGTCCCACGAGGGGCTCACAGTCTTCATCCCCATTTTACAGATGAGGGAACTGAGGCCCAGAGAAGTGAAGTGACTTGCCCAAAGTCACACAGCTAAGTGGCAAAGCTGGGATTTGAACCCACGGCCTCTGACTCCAAAGCCCGTGCTCTTTCCACTGAGCCACACTGCTTCCCCACAGATAGCCTCTTCTCTGGGTCCCATGGAGTAATCTTAGTAGTGTGGCTTAGTGGTTACAGCTTGGGCCTAGGAGTCAGAAGGACCTGGGTTCTAATCCCCACTCTTCCACATGCTTGCTGTGTGACCTCGGGCAAGTCACTTCACTTCTCTGGGCCTCAGTTCCCTCATCTGTAAAATGGGGATTAAGAATGTGAGCCCCATGTGAGACAGGGATTGTGTCTGACCTGATTAACTTGTATCTACCCCAGTGCTTAGAATGGTTTTTAGCACATAGTAAGTGCTTAACAAGTACCCAAGTTACTATTATTATAATTATTATTATTATTACAGGCTCAGAACAGACTGCTCGCCTCCCATGGCTTATCATTTTGAACAGTCTCACAGTCACCAAAGACGGAGAAGGTCCCCGCTGGCCATGTCCCCTGATTCTCCCCGAGGCGGGAGAGTCTGGAAATTAGACCCTAACAGAAGCTTCTTTGGTGTCTGGTAGTTTTACAATTTGCCAATTTCGTCTAGTGCTTTCGATTGCTACGAGCCCATGATTCTCAGCACAGCTCATCATTACCGTTCTGTCTGGGTAGATCATTTGCAGCTTGGAAGAAAACCTCCCTCTGCTTTTAATCTCACACTGGAGGAAGGCTTCACGTTTTGCTTTTCAAATGCCCTCATGAAGCAGAGAAATAAACAGGCATCCTGGTCCTCCCTGAATCAGAATAATAGCTTCCGCTTTTTCTCTTGCTTCTCAATATTCAAGCCGGCTGGAGAGCGCTCCTTTTTCTCCTCGGATGGACGGGAAACATTTGGATAGGGGTTAGATGGGTCGCGAGCGGAGGATGGGGTTGAGATGGAAGATCGGTACTGAACCCCTCTCTGCTGCCATATTTATTCTAAATTTCCTACAGCTATTTCTGAAATCCGTAAAATTGGAAAAGTCGCTTATTTTTGAAGCAAATATCCCCTGAGCATGGGTCAGAACTGTGAGTCCGTTGTTGGGCAGGGATTGTCTCTGTTGCTGAATTGTACTTAGTACAATTGTGCCAAGTACTTGTACTAAGTACAAGTGCTTAGTACAGTGCTCTGCACACAGTAAGCGCTTAATAAATATGATTGCATGAATGAACGAAAGAAGGTTTAGGGAGTCAGACTCCTCAAAAACCTGTTGTGAGCAGGGAAGTTGTCTGTTCATTGTTACACTGTACTCTTCCAAGTGCTTAGTACAGTGCTCTGCACACTTTAAGCACTCAATAAATACAACTGAATGTATGAAAGGACCTTTAGGAAAGAAGATCTTTACATAGTGTGGTTTTCCAAGGCTTGCAACTTTAAAAACACTGTGCTACTGATTGCCCTTGAAATACATACACTTAAATCGGAACAATCTCTATCTCACCCTATTGTTTGGAATTGTTTCGAAATGAATCCCCCCACCACCCTCCCCATCTTCACATGTGTTTTTTCAAATATTGCCACTTTACTGTATCCCTCTCTAAAAGGTCTCCTCCACCTCACAATCTGAATCGAAAATTCTCACAAAAAAGCCAGCTGAGGGAGTCACCTTTCCCTTCTCTTCCGCAATATTAATTTCTCCTTCTGGATCACCCGAGACATGCAATCTAAGATCTTCCCAAAGCAGAAACAAATGAGCCTTAATTACATTCGGATGAGTTTTGACTGCCAGCCCATCATACTGATTTCTTTGTTGCATTTTTCTCCCATGTCTGGTGCTGTTTTGGTTTCTTCCTCTTGGTGTCATGATCTTCCCAAAGCCTCTGCTCTAAGACAGTTCATCCCACTTTTGATCTCCGCACCAGGCCTGGTCTTCTGCTTTCTTGTTCCCCACTCTCCATAACTGTTGCCACATCATGCGAGGTTTAGCTCCATAGCATCTTTATTATTATTAATAACAATAATAATAATTATGGTACTTGTTAAGCACCATGCACTGTTCTAAGAGCTGGGCTAGATACAAGTTAGGTTGGACACAGTCTCTCTCCCACCCAAGGCTCACACTCTTAATCCCCATTTTACAGATAAGCGAACTGAGGCCCAGAGAAGTAGATTTGCCCAAAGTCACACAGTAGACATGTGGTGGAGCCGGGATTAGAACCCAGGTCCTTCTGACTCTCAGGTCTGTGCTCTATCCACTAGGCTATGCTGCTATTTCTGTGAACGCTTAGTGTGTTCAGATGATTAGGAGCAAATTCATGAAGGTGGAAGTGTTCTGTAAACTCACGAGACAGCGTCTATTAAAACTGTTACAAGGTGAGGTAGGAGGAGGGGAAGGAGCTGGAACTCAGTTCCAGAAAAACTGCTCCTTTATCAGCTCTGATTGTTTTTGTTACTGTTCTTATTTGATTCATTGACTGGCTTTGCTTTATCATGTTCCTTATCCCTTTTCTGCTGCCTGTTTCCCCAAATCTAGATGATATTAGCAATAATAATGATATATGTTAAGCATTTACTATGTGCCAGGCACTGTAATATGCACTGGGGTGGATACAAGCGAATTGGGTTGGACACAATCTCTGTTCCATGGTGGGGCTCGCATTCTCAATCCCTGTTTTACAGATGAGGTAACTGAGGCTCAGAAAACTGAAGTGACTTGCTCAAGATCACACAGCAGACAAGTGGCGGAGCTGGGATTTGATCCCAGGGCCTTCTGACTCCCAGTCCCATGCTCTAAACGAGCCTTTCGTGGAATGGGATCACCTCTGAATTATTATCTTATGACTTACAAATGCAATAAATAATATCAAAAACTAAAAATGGATGAAGTGAGTTTTTCAGTATTATGTAATTTTAAGGTTTTCCTACTGGATCCAAAAATTAGCGAGGAAGAAAAGAGTTTGAGAAGAGGGGAGTTGTCAGGGAGGGCTAAAGAGATGAGAAGGAGAAGAAGCATATCCTAGTAGATACAGCACAACCCTGGGAGTCAGACGGATCTGGAGTCTAATCCTAGCTCCAAACACACAAAAAAATTGAGTTTATAGTTTAGACATGGAGTTTATAAGCCAGTGGGGGGGCTTACAGTCTAGACAGAAAAAGTTTCAAGATATAAAGCCTTTCAGCAATCCCATCCTAGAAATCAGAAATGTCTAGCTCCTCCGCTAGATAGTAAACTCTTTGAGGGTAGGGATCATTTCTACTAGCTCTATTGTATTCGCCCAGGCACTTAGTTCAGGGCTCTGTTCAGAAAAAGTGCTCAATAGGCTCTAGGGATTAATTGATTGGTGCAGATAAAATATGAACAGTCATATGTTTTCTTACAGAACTAAAGATCTTCCACTCCATATTGAATATTTAATGAATTTGATGCAATCATTTGAACAATATCGTTTTTCTTTTTGTTGCTTAAAAACAATTCATCTTCCTGTTGACTTGAATCGAGACTCCTAGCTGATTAAAGTTACTTCCTGTGTTTGGTGGGTAGCGCTTAACTTTCAGAATTAGCCTGTTATCCATGGAAGTATTTCCAAAATGTTTAAACCAAAGCTGCAGAGTCTGTAGAGAGGTTTTTGGTGGGATCAAGGGGCAAAATAAATGTCTTTAACTAGAAGTGATTTTCTCTGCTTGCATAGATCATTTAGTCTTTCAAGACACAGAATGTTAATGAATTACACGGAGAACTAGGACAGAATCATGTCTATAACAAACAGATCAAGGGAAATTTAGAAAAAGAAGTTAATGAGAACCAATTGGGAGTTTTGGTAAGGGAGTGGAATTAGACAGGGGAAAATAATTATTCTGAATTTTAAAATATTTACTAAATATAATCACAAAGGGATAGCCTTCCCAATCAAAGCTTGATTGTGGTTTTACAGCAAACCTCAAAAGAAAAATGACTCAAGCATGGAAAGAGCCCAGATCTGGGAATCAGAGCACCTGGGTTATAATTCTGGCTCTGCCTCTTGTCTGCTGTGTGACCTTGGGAAAGTCATTTCTCTGTGCCTCAGTTACCTCTTAAGGAAAATGGCGATAAAGATTGTGAGTCCTATGTGGGACAGGGTCTGTGTCCAACCCAATTAACTTGTATCTACCCCAGAGCTTAGTTCAGTGCCTGGCACATATTAAGTGCTTCTTAAATACCATAAAAAACCTGTTCTCCCTCCTACTTTGACCGTTAGTCCCATGTAGGAAAAGGACGGTGACGAGGCTGAATAGCTTGTTAGACTCAGGTGAAACTCCTGTTTTGAAGACTGCTTCCCTTCCATATGTGCTGTCTTTAGCTGATACAGATCAGCCTCCCAGGATAATTGTAGATCATAGTAGGTTTGCGTTTAGGTGATCCTTCATCCAACCTCTTTTTCCTTTGCTCCTAAAGGAAACCGCTCCTGAAACGCTTCCGAATGGAACACTCTTTATGCTCCTATCGCAAATAACGTGGACAGTCACGGTCTGAAATATTTCATCCCTTTTCATTCAAACAAGCCATCACCAATTGAAAAACAAAATGAAAGCTTTATGTGTCTGTACTATCACAAAATCAATCATACTTATTCATTCATTCAATCACATTTATTGAGCTCTTACTGTGTGCAGAGCACTGGACTAAGCGTTTGGGAAGTACAAGTCGGCAACATACAGAGACGGTCCCTACCTAACAAAGGGCTCACAGTCTAGAAGGGGGATAACAAAACAAAGCATGCGGACAGGTGTCAAAACTATTAGAATAAATAAATATTTATTGAGAACTTACTGTGTGCAGAGCACTGTACTAAGCTCTTGGGAGAGTACAATACAAAAGAGTTGGTCGATACATTCCCTGTCCACAACGAGCTTACAGGCTAGAGGGCGAGACAGATATTAATACAAATAAATTACTTTGTGCTCTGCACATAGTAAGGGCTCAATAAATACCATGTTGCCAACTTGTACCTCCCAAGTGCTTAGTACAGTGCTCTGCACACAGTAAGCGCTCAATAAATACGATTGATGGTGATGACTACCAGGCCCATGCCCCAACCCTATACAGCAGACAAATGGCAGCAAACCTTCTGACTCCCAGGCCCGTGCCCCATCCCTATGCAGCAGAAACATTGTAACTACATTTTAGACTGTGAGCCTACTGTTGGGTAGGGACTGTCTCTATATGTTGCCGACGTGTACTTCCCAAGCGCTTAGTACAGTGCTCTGCACACAGTAAGCGCTCAGTAAATACGATTGATGATGATGACTACCAGGCCCGTGCCCCAACCCCATTTAGCAGACAAATGGCAGCAAGCCTTGTGACTCCCACGCCCATGCCCCATCCCTATGCAGCAGAAAACTTGTGACTACATTTTAGACTGTGAGCCCACTGTTGGGTAGGGACTGTCTCTATATGTTGCCAACTTGTACTTCCCAAGCGCTTAGTACAGTGCTCTGCACACAGTAAGCCCTCAATAAATACAATTGATGATGATGACTACCAGGCCCGTGCCCCAACCCCATGCAGCAGACAAATGGCAGCAAACCTTTTGACTCCCAGGCCCATGCCCCATCCCTATGCAGCAGAAGCCTTGTGACTACATTTTAGACTGTGAGCCCACTGTTGGGTAGGGACTGTCTCTATATGTTGCCAACGTGTACTTCCCAAGCGCTTAGTACAGTGCTCTGCACACAGTAAGTGCTCAATAAATACGATTGATGATGATAACTACCAGGCCAATGCCGTAACCCCATGCAGCAGACAAATGGCAGCAAACCTTGTGACTACCAGGCCCATGCCCCATCCCTATGCAGCAGAAACCTTGTACCTACATTTTAGACTGTGAGCCCACTGTTGGGTAGGGACTGTCTCTATATGTTGCCGACGTGTACTTCCCAAGCGCTTAGCACAGTGCTCTGCACACAGTAAGCCCTCAATAAATACAATTGATGATGATGACTACCAGGCCCGTGCCCCAACCCCATGCAGCAGACAAATGGCAGCAAACCTTTTGACTCCCAGGCCCATGCCCCATCCCTATGCAGCAGAAGCCTTGTGACTACATTTTAGACTGTGAGCCCACTGTTGGGTAGGGACTGTCTCTATATGTTGCCAACGTGTACTTCCCAAGTGCTTAGTACAGTGCTCTGCACACAGTAAGTGCTCAATAAATACGATTGATGATGATAACTACCAGGCCAATGCCGTAACCCCATGCAGCAGACAAATGGCAGCACACCTTGTGACTACCAGGCCCATGCCCCATCCCTATGCAGCAGAAACCTTGTACCTACATTTTAGACTGTGAGCCCACTGTTGGGTGGGGACTGTCTCTATATGTTGCCAACTTGTACTTCCCAAGTGCTTAGTACAGTGCTCTGCACACAGTAAGCGCTCAATAAATATGATTGATGATGATGACTACCAGGCCCATTCCCTAACCCCATGCAGCAGACAAATGGCAGCAAACCTTGTGACTCCCAGGCCCATGCCCCATCCCTATGCAGCAGAAACCTTGTGACTACATTTTAGACTGTGAGCCCACTGTTGGGTAGGGACTGTCTCTATATGTTGCCAACTTGTACTTCCCAAGCGCTTAGTACAGTGCTCTGCACACAGTAAGCACTCAATAAATACGATTGATGATGATGACTACCAGGCCCATGCCCCAACCCTATGCAGCAGACAAATGGCAGCAAACCTTTTGACTCCCAGGCCCATGCCCCATTCCTTTGCAGCAGAAACCTTGTGACTACATTTTAGACTGTGAGCCCACTGTTGGGTAGGGACTGTCTCTATATGTTGCCGACTTGTACCTCCCAAGTGCTTAGTACAGTGCTCTGTACACAGTAAGTGCTCAATAAATACAATTGATGATGATGAGTACCAGGCCCGTGCCCTAACCCCATGCAGCAGACAAATGGCAGCAAACCTTTTGACTCCCAGGCCCATGCCCCGTCCCTACGCACAGAAGCCTTGTGACTACATTTTAGACTGTGAGCCCACTGTTGGATAGGACTGTCTCTATATGTTGCCGACGTGTACTTCCCAAGCACTTAGTACAGTGCTCTGCGCACAGTAAGCGCTCAATAAATACGATTGATGATGATGATAAATACCACTGATGATGATGATGTCTTTCCATGATGGCCCTCAGGCCACAGAGCTGGAGGAAACCAAATCCAACTGGAAAGAGGAGTTTGTTTGTAAAACTGGATTGGAGTTGGATGAAATCTCCCTGAGTTTATGGCCTCTCGAGTTGGAAATCTGCCCAAGCAAATTCCAACATCCCTGCTCAGGAAAATTTGTATTCTCGACTAGAACATGAACAGAAATAAAGATTTTGATTGCAGCTTTAATATCAAAGTAATATGTTTCGATTGACTAAGCAGGCCACTAACAATTTAGATAAAAGGATGCGATATAACAATTAATGAGCTATACAAATTCCTGATTCTTCATTAACCCTTTGGAGATGGCAGAAAGGTATTTGCATCTTATGAATACAGTTAGCTGGGAAATCTAGAAAATGCCAGGTCTGTATTTGTTTATACATGAGATGTTTTCATTTATGATGAGCTGCCTGGGTTCTCAGAGCTGAAAATAATGAGCTTACTTCTAAGTCCTTTCAAAAGCTTTATATATCTCTCTAATGTCTGTCTTTTCTTCTATACTGTGAGCTGGTTTTGCAGGGACTGTGTCTATCAACTCTCTTGAATTATATTCTCCCAAGTGCTTAGTACAGTGACCTGCACAGAGTAAGTACTTGATAAATGCCCCTGATGATGATGATGATGATGGCGATGAGTCTGCGATTGAAACTGGGGAAGTGTTCTGATTGGGAAGAGAAACCCTAGGAATGTGGGATCAGTTGGAATGGAGTCTCTCTAGACATGTGGTATTTATTAATTATTCACTATGTGTTATGTACTCTGTGAAGCACTGAGGAAGATAAGGAGAGAATCACCATCTCATAGGTGGGGAGAGAAGTTATTTCATTCCCATTTTACAGATGAGGAACTGAGGCACTGAAAGGTGAAGTTATTGCTCCACAGTGAGCTAGTGGCAGAGCCAGGATTTGAACCCAAGCCTCCTGACTTCCATGCTCTTTCCACTAGACCACACTGTCGCTAGGTTGAAGGTGAGCCTACTGAAGGTGACAGATGAATGTAAAAGGATGGGAAGAGCGATGGGAAAGAAGAGGGAAAGAAAAGGGAAGCAGAAATAGTGAGTCATTTTACTTCTCTGTGCCCAAGTTACCCCAACTGTAAAATGGGGGATTAAGATTGTGAGCCCTCTGAGGGACAGGGACTGCGTCCAACCTGATTATCTTGTATCTACTCTCTATAGCAACTTCCTGTTGGCCTTCCTACCCAGTTGATTCCCAAATCTTTCCCTTTAGTCCAACCTTTCACCTCCTTTGTAATCTCACATTTCCTCTTACCTCCAGGACATCTCCAAAAGGAGAAACAGTGTGGCCTAGTGGAAAGAGCCTGGACCTGGGACTCAGACACCTGGGTTCTAATCCCAGTTCTGCCATTTACCTGCTGGGTGACCTTGGGCAAGTCGCTTAACTTCTCTGTGCTTCAGATTCCTCATCTGTAAAATGGGATGCAATACCTGTTCTCCTGCTTACTTGGACTCTGGGGACAGGGATTGTGTTGAACTGGTTATCTTGTATCTCCTCCAGCACTTGGCACAGTGCTTTGCACATAGTACGTGCTTAACTTATTATGCATATATGTATATATACATATATATACATACATATGTATTATTATATTGTATTATATTATATTGTATATTATATTATGTATATTATATAATATATATAATATGTATATTATTATATTATATTGTATTATATATTGTATATATGTATATATGTTTGTACATATTTATTAATGTATTTATTTATTTATTTTACTTGTACATATCTATTCTATTTATTTTATTTTGTTAGTATGTTTGGTTTTGTGCTCTGTCTCCCCCTTTTAGACTGTGAGCCCACTGTTGGGTAGGGACTGTCTCTATATGTTGCCAACTTGCACTTCCCAAGCGCTTAATACAGTGCTCTGCACACAGTAAGCGCTCAATAAATACGATTGATTGATTGATTAACTAAAATGAAAATTATTATTATTATCACTATCATTATTATTATCATCATCTCATGGACAGCACCCAAACCTGGGAGTCAGAGGACCTGAGGTTTAATGTTTGGCTCCTGCTGTGTGGACTTGGGCAATTCACTTAATTTTTCTTTGCCTCAGTTTCCTCAAATGTAAAATGGGGATTAAATAGTTTTTCTCCCCACCTAGACTGTGAGTCTCATAGGTAGGACAGTGCCTGTTTCCAACCTGATTTTATTGTATCAACCCCAATGCATAATACAGTGCCTGGCCCATGGAAAGTGCTTAACAAAGACAATTAATATTATTATGATCAATCAGTCTTCTATGTGCAGAGCACTGTACTGGAGAGTACAACAGAGTTATTATTATTATTATCATTATTATTAATGTCTTTCCGGCATCTTAAGCTCAATATGTTTAAAGCTCAATATGTTTAAAATCTGCTTAAAGCTTACTGTCCCTTCCAAATCCACTCCTCCACCAATCATTCCCCAACCCATTATCCTCTTTGTCTATGTAGCCTGAAGCCTTGGTGCTTGGCATATAATAATAGTAATGATAATAATGGCATTTATCAAGTGCTTACTATGTACTCTCTCAAGCACCTAGTATAGTGCTTTGCATACAATAAACTCTCAATAAAGGAACAAAGAGAAGAGCATCGAATAGGAGCCAGGGATTATCAGAGGTCATGGGTTCAAATCCCGGCTCCTCCAATTGTCAGCTGTGTGATTTTGGGTAACTCACTTAACTTCTCTGTGCCCCAGTTACCTCATCTGTAAAATGGGGATTAAGACTGTGAGCCCCCTGTGGGACAACCTGATCACCTTGTAACCTCCCCAGCACCTAGAACAGTGCTTTGTACATAGTAAGCGCTTAATAAATGCCATTATTAATGGCTGGTACAGAGTAAGCACTTGACGGCTACCACAATTACTATCAAATACCATTAAAAAATCCTACATATGCCAAGCTCCAGCTGGGATGCTATCGTCTCAACACTGTTGTAGGTTTACTTCTAATGAAACTTGGCTTAAAACTTCAGTCCAGAAAAAAAATACTTTCCACGTACCAAGCAATAGTAAATCCTCCTTTGGAGATGTCAGTAGCAGGCAAGTTTGTCACCTTACTCAATCTGAAAAGCCTGCCCGGAGCCGTTCAAACTGCTTCTTCTCTGAAGTGGCGTGGCCCAGTGGAAATCACAAAGAGCCCGGAATCAGACTGAAATCTCCTGACATCTTCAATTGCCAGCTGGGCAAATCGCTTGACTTCCCGGTGCCTCAGTTTCCTCACCCGTAAAATGGAGATTTGATACCTGGCCTCTCTCTCTGTTAGACTGTGAACCCAACATGGGGCAGAGATTGTGACTGATCTGATACAAAATCATTCATTTTAATCGCATTTATTGAGTGCTTACTGTGTGCAGAGCACCGTACTAAGAGTTTGGGAAAGTACAATACAACAATAAACAGTGACATTCCCTACCCACAATAAGCTTACGGTCTAGAGGACAAGCTTGTAGTCAAGAGGAATAATCATGGCAATTGTTTAGTGCTTACTATGTGCAAAGCATTGTATTGAGCACTGGAGGACATGCAAGCAAATTGGGTTGGACACAGTCCCTGTCCTACGTGGGGCTCACAGTCTCAATCCTCATTTTCCAGATGAGGGAAATGAGGCCCAGAGAAGTGAAGCGACTTGCCCAAAATCCCACGGCAGACAAATGGCAGAAGCGGGATTAGAACCCATGACTTTTGACTCCTATGCCCGTGTTCTATCCAGTACGCCATGCTGCTTCTTGTCTATCCCAGCGCATGGCACATAGCAAGTGCTTAACAAATACGATTCTTCTTCACCACCTGTTGAGAAGACACACAGCTCTGCATCCTTTTCTCATTGTGAAATGCTGTGTAGAATTTTTTCTCCTTGCTACTCACTGAACCTCACCATAAATACGAGCTGTATTTTTTAAAATAGAAAAAAAAACTACCTGACATAAACATTACCTACACTTTTCAAGAAATTCAGAGACCTATTAAATTAGTTGACCGAAAAAGGGTATTATGTTTTATGCACGATAGCTACTTTTAATAACTTTAAAAATTGCATATTACATAGTAGAAGCCACTTAACCTGGACGCCTCACTGAATTCTCTTTCGTCTCAATTAATTGACCATTTCGTCTAAACGAAGTTTAACCCCATTGTTCTATGTTCCCTCCACACATCTCTTCAGTGACATTCACTCAAATGAAGCATGGCTTCTTTTTATGTTTCTTTTATTATCACATAAAATTGATTAGCTTCGACCTCTAAATATAACCACGAACAACACATTTTAAGACATTTTCTAGTTGTCAGAATGGGAGATAAGCACAAAAGTGGTAACTGATTTCTAATACTTATCTGCTTTTGTGAATCCTGAAAATTGGGATCAATGAGGCAGTTAGCTCTAAACACTCCCTCTAAAGCCGTGGGAGCAGTCGTGGGAGTCAAAGCAGTATGATGGCACAAAAATAAGATTTCTCTCGACCAGAACTCTCCTGCCCCTCTGGCTTTGACTGCACAATGGAGCAGGGTTTTATAGGGTTGACTTTCATGCTCAATGAAATCAAAATCTCCTCTTAAAGTAGCAGCCCTAAGGCTTATGCGGGAAATATTTCCCTGCCTTCAGTCTAGCTTCTACGATGATTTCGGAAATTATATTACTGAGAAGAAATGAGAGGCAAAAACCAAGTGTTCAAACCAGTCTGACCACTATTCTTTCAAAGTTTTCCTGAACACTTGTTTCCTCCATCTAGACCTTAAGCTCGTTGTGGGCAGGGAACAAGTCTACCAAATCTCTTGGATAGTACTCTCCCAAGCACTTAGTACAGTGCTCTGCACAGAAATGGTAGACTGATTAATTGTTGGGCCTGGGCATCAGAGGACCTGGGTTCTAGTCCTGACTCTGCCACTTACCTGCTGTGTGATCTTGGGCAAGTCATTTAACTGCCTCTGTGCCCCAGTTTCCTCATCTGCAAAATGGGAATTCAATACCTGTTCTCCCTCCGACTTACACTAGGAGCCCCAAGTGGGACCTGATTATCTTGTATCTGCCCCAGCATATTGTACAGTTCTTGGTGTATAGAAAGTTCTTAACAATACCATTATTATTATTAGTAGTAGTAGTATTACAAGACAATCCTATCGGACACAGTCCTTGTCCAATATGGGGCTCACAGTCCAAGTGGGAGAGAGAACAGGCATTGAATCCCCATTTTATAGATGAGGAAACTGGGGCCCAGAGGAAGTGAAGTGACTGACCCAAAGTCACACAGCAGGTATGTGGCAGAGCCAGAGTTAGAACTCAGATCCTCTGAACCAGGCCCATTCTCTTTCCACTAGGCCCAATAAGAATGAAATAATTTACACAATTTGAAGGGCAAGTCCATAAACCAACTATATATACACAGAACAAAAGGGAATGTCATGAGGAAAAACAGCAGATATGTTTAATAATAACAATGGCATTTATTAAACGCTTACTATGTGCAAAGCACTGTTCTGAGCACCGGGGAGATTACAAGGTGATCAGGTTGTCCCACAGTGGGCTCGCAGTCTTCAACCCCATTTTACAGATGAGGTAACTGAGGCACAGACAAGTTAAGTGACTTGCCCAAGGTCACACAGCTGACAATTGGAGGAGCTGGGATTTGAACCCATGACCTCTGACTCCAAAGCCCAAGCTCTTTCCACTGAGCTATGCTGGTTCTCAGCGTAGCTCAGTTTAATGCAGGTTTAATGCACGTAAAACCCAACTGCCAACAGGTATTGGAGCCAACAGGTAGGTGAGTTTGTAGAAGATCTGTCCAGATTTGAATCATTCTATCTTAGGTGAATACTGGCCACTTCTGAACTGCATTACTTTTCCCACCTTCAAAGCTTTCAATGCCTTATCCAAGGCAAATCTCCTCCAAGAGGCCTTCCCTGATTAATCCCTCATTTCCTTCTCTCCCTCTCCCTTTGTTATTACCCCTTCTCAGCCCCACAGCACATATTTGTAATTTATTTATATTAATGTCTGTCTCCCCCTCTAGACTGTAAAATCATTGTGGGCAGGGAATTTGTCCACCAACCCTGTAATACTGTTATATTGTACTCACTCAACACTTAGTACAGTGCTCTGCACACAGTAAGTGCTCAATAAATAGGATTGATTGACTGATTATCCCTCACACCCACACTAGGAAGACTGTCTCTTCTGGAAACCACCTGGCTTACTGCTACAGCTCTGGAGATTCCCATTTCATCTCCCAAATTCTCTCTATGGGAGATAACCATCCAGCAAACGTGGTCCTTAAAAAACTTCCCTGAAGAAAGCAAGTCACAACAAACACGGACACCTTGATTCAGAAATCAGGCCCCCCAAATAACTTGTGGTTTGGTGGATTCATTTTGTTCTGAGAGGCAAAAATATTTTTTCCTCCGCCCACATCTCTCCTCTCCCCCAAACCCTCCCCTGGCTCCCTGTGTCTCCACATCAACTATAAACTCCCAATCTGCTTTAATGCTCTCCAACTTATCAGTTCTCTTTTCTCGCTATTCCTTAACTTTCTATCTCCATTCCTCCCAAGCCAATCTTCTCACTGAACCCCCACCTTGCTCTATACACTCCCACTTCCTTTACCTAGTAAAAGTTGTCCCTGCCTGGTTTGGAACTCCTCACAACACCACTGCTTCTAGACTGTAAGCTTGTTGTGGGCAAGGAATGTGCCTGTTATATTCTACTCTCCCAAGTGCTTGGTACAGTGCTCTGCACACAATAAGCGCTCAGTAAATACAATTGATGAGCCACTATTATTATTATTGCTTATTATAGTGCTTGGCACATAGTAGGAGTTTATTATTATTGCACAGCTAGCTTTTCCATTCATGAGTGGCCATTCTGAAGACTTCTTTGATGGCATTCCTTCCTTAGAAAAAGGAAAAACATGGCACTCAGATACCCAATATGCTATTTTAGCATACAGGTACATTCTTTGTACCATCTATTAAGTTGGGCTAAAGTACCCCATTCAACATTCACTCTTTTCTACCTAGAGATCGTCATGAGTCCCAGGTGAGGGTAAGATATTGAGAACAATATATCCTGCGACATCCATCTGCTAAGGAATCAGCTGAGGGGATTTCTACGATTTATCAGCTGACATCCCAACCGATGTGCTGCTGTGTATTTTGTGTGTGTGGTAATCTCACTTCACAGAGAATTTGTTAGTGGAGCTTGTTTTACTATCAAGATGTAATGTTGCTGATTAAATTACAAATGACACACCACATCAATTCTTATTAGAGAGGTGCAGGCAGTATTATGTTTACATTTCTCTGATGATATGGGCCTCCCCTCTCACCCATTTCGTGTTACGTTAAACCCGGTAACTATTTGTCGCAATTTCAGAATCGAGTGCTTCCACTTTTACGTTTAACCGCCCGTTGTTCTGAGATCTAACTGCTGCGACGTGGCATTGCCCAGGAAGCAACTGGGCCATGACCAGACCCTTTCGGCTGAGCTTCCATCTTCTTTCTTCACTTCAGCTCTTGTGACCCTGGGGAGATGGGTGGGGCTATCATGGACAGCTCTTATATTTGGTGCTATAGGATGGGCCTCAAAGTGCTCTCAGACACTTCCATAAGGAAGAGTTTTCCTTTGACCCTGCCAGGGTCAGATGGGGAGTTTGTAGCTCTATCTAGGACTGCAATAGCAGAAAGGTCTACTAGTGGAGTCTGGAACTATGGCTCCTTGAGGATAGAGATAGGATTGACTAACATTGTAGTAATGGCATTTAAGTGCTTACTATGTACCACACACTGTACTAAGTAAGCACTGGTATAAGATAATTGCTTTGGATACAGTCCCTGTCCCACATAGGATTCACAGTCTTCATCCCCATTTTCCAGAAGAGGTAAGAGAGGTGTGATGTGACTTGTGTTCCTGTCCCACATAGGATTCACAGTCTTCTTCCCCATTTTCCAAAAGAGGTAAGAGAGGCCTGATGTGACTTGTCCGTGGTCACACAGAAGAGAAGTGGCGGAGCTGGGATTAGAACCCACGTCCTCTTACTCTCAGACCTGTGCTCTTTCCACTAGGCAACACTGCTTGTACTCTCCCAAGCACTAGTACAGTGCTCTGCACATACTAAACGCTCAAGCAGTGTGGTCTAGTGGATAGAGCACGGGCCTAGGAATCAGATGGACCTAGGTTCTATTCCTGGTTCTGCCCCTTGTTTGCTGTGTGACCATGGACAAGTCACATCGCTTCTCTGGGCCTCTTACCTCATCTGGAAAAAGGGGATTAAGACCTTTAGCCCTTTGTGGGACAAGGATTGAGTCCAACCTGAATAAACTGTATCTATCCCAGTGCTTAGTACAGTGCCTGGTACATAATAAACACTTAAATACCATAAAAAACAAATGCCATTGTTCGATTAATTTCAATTTCCAAGTGCAACAGTGGAAAGTTATTCTGCCTTGGGTCCATCCTCTCTTTTCCTAACTTAGTCTGTCCGCAAGCCTCTGCCCTAAACCTCCTATCCATCTTGTTTTTCCCTCACTCTCTTTGGAAGCTCACCCTCTCAAAGGGTTTCAGCTTATGTGGGTGATTCCTAAATCTCTCTCTCACCTAATCTACAATCCTGCATCTCCTCTTGACTCCAGGACATCTCCAATGGGATGCCCCTCCAGTACAGTAAAATGGAGTTAAAAATCTGGTCTCTGTCCAACAGGATAATGAGCACCCTCCTGAATCCACTTTTCCTCCTCCTTCTCCTCACTTCCTCCTCTTCTCCTCGTGTCCCTTCATCCTCCTCCTCCTTTCCCTCACTTCTTTGCTTCCTTCTCCTCTGCCTTCTTTCCCCCTGCTTCCTCTTCTTCTCCCCTTTTTCCTTTTCCCCCCCGCCTTCTCCTCCTCTCACATTTCCTCTGCCTTCTCCTCCTCTTCCCCCTCCTTCTAAAAGCTCACACCCTCCAGCAAGCCTTCTCCAGTTAATTCACAATACTCTTCTGTATGAACCCAAAGACACATTTTAGGTGTGTATTTAATTCCAATCCTCAAAACTCACCGACATATGCATATTTATTTGTGAGCTTTAAATAATCATTCAGCATCTCAACTTGGCATATTTTTACTACTTGTTATATCCTTGCTTTTCTTCCTCCAACTGTGAGCCTGTTGTTGGGTAGGGACTGTCTCTATATGTTGCCGATTTGTACTTCCCAAGCGCTCAGTACAGTGGCCTGCACACAGTAAGCACTCAATAAATACGATTGAATGAATGAATGAATGAAAACTACTACTTGTAAATTATTTTGGTCTTCCCCATCAGAATATAAATTCCTTGAGAACAAGAAATGTGTATATCCTGTTGTATTCTACCAAGCACTCGGTGCTCATTAGGAACTCAATAAAGACTATTGGGTCAGTTAATTGATTGATGGATTGATTGATCGATCGAATAAGGAGGGTGAAACCTGTTCCTAGTGACTCCTAGGTCCTCAGTGTCCTGTGGCTTTCTTCTCCCTAGCAGGTCACTGTGTGGAAAAAGTCCAAGGTTTTCTCCTTCAGGTCGCTTGAGGAAAGGATTTAGGAAGTGTCAGGCTACAAAAGCTGATAAAATGGCACAGATAAAATTTGACAAAAAGTCATGTAATCTTTAACTGGTCTGCAGTAAATAGAAACTATTAAGTATTTATCTCATCCCATAAAACTCCTGTCATGTGGAATAAACTCTATCCTCTCACCAATCCCTCTCACAAGCTGACACCAAAATAATACCCCTGAACAGACTGTCAGAGGCAGCTCTAGATCCTGGGTTGGAAGCATTGAATCTGAAGGGTAGCCTGGAGGCAAGAACACAGGCCTGAGAGTCAGAGGACGTGGGTTCTAATCCCAGCTCTACCACGTGCTTGCTGTGTGACCCTGGACAAGTCACTTAACTTCTCTGTGCCTCTAATTTCTCATCTGTAAAATGGGAGTTAAATACGTGGTCTCCTCCCTACTTAGGCTGTTAGCTCCATAAGGGGCAGGGACTGTGTCTGACCTGATTTTCTTATACCTACCCAAGTTAGTGTTTGGAAAATAATGGAGCTTAAATACCACAACTGCTATTATTAATTCACCTATAGATATGTGTTGTATCGCTGTGGAGGTCTGGAATAAGGAAGCAGCTTGTCCTAGTGGAAAGAGAGTGGGCTTGGGAGTCAGAGGATTTGAGTTTTAATCCCAGCTCCACCGCTTGCCTGCTGTGTGACCTTGGACAAGTCACTGAACTTCTCTGGGCCTCAGTTACTTCTTCTGTACAATTGGGACGATGGGATTGAGAGCGTGAGATCCCTTGTGGGGCACAGACTATATCCAACCTGTCTACCTTGTATCTATCCCAGCACTTAGTAATGTGCCTGGCTTAAATTCTGTTTTAAAAAATTAAGCTCTCAAATACCATTTAATCATGTTTATTAAGTGCTTACTGTGTGCAGGGCACTGTACTAATTGCTTGGGAGAATAACAGGACAACAATATAACGGACACACTCCCTGCCCATGATGAGTTTACAGTGTAGAGGAAGAGCTTCCCTTAATGAAATAGCATTTAAAATATAACCTTCAGAGTCTAAGGTGTGAATCTGGTCCAGGTTTGTGGCAGCTAAAATTCACACCTATGGAGGTTTTAGGGTTCACTTTTTTAATGTTAGTTAAGTGCTGACTATGTGTCAGCCACTGTAGATACAAGTGAAGCACGTTGGACACAATCCTTGTCCCAAATAGGACTGATAGTCTTAATATCCATTTAACAGAAGGGTAACTGAGGCACAGAGAAATGAAATGACTTGCCCAGGGTCATATACAGCAGACAAGGGGCAGAGCCAGGATTAGAACCCAGGTCCTTCTGGCTCCCAGGTCCTTGCTGTAGCCATGTCCCACATAGGGCTCGCAGTCTTAACCCTCATTTTCCAGATGGGTTAGCTGAGACCAGAGTTCATTGACTTGCCCAGAGTCACACAGCAGACAAGCGGCAGAACTGGGATTAGAACTCAGGTCCCTCTGACTCCAGGCTGGTGCTCTAACCACTAAGCCATGCTGCTTCTCAGGTTGTTTGTGCACTGGGGCATAGGGAATTGGAAATAGCAAAGAGGACAGATCGAATGCAATCAAAGGGGAGATTTTTTTTTCTTGTTTTTCTCAGTGCTGTTGTCAAAGACAAGACTTCAATCAGATGGTGGTTTCCACCCATCTTCAGTGAAATTCCACGTGGTGGTTTTTCCTTTACAACACTAAATCCCTCCCTTCTTTAAAGCCTGCCTCATATGCACATTAAATCCCATCGTAAACATCCCTTTTCATAGCCCACACCACACTCTATAAAACCCGAGCCATATTTTTTTTTTCCTGGAAATTTAGGAGCTGTGTTCTTCCAAAACACACATGGCATCAGATCTCAAACAACCTCGGAAGCTTCCAAACACATCCATCTCTCCCGATGAACGTGGAACTGTCAGAGAGAAGGAGGCTGTTCAGGAAGTGGCCTGTCACACCAGCTATTTCTTCTCAATCCAGATGCGAAATCAAAGCTTGCGCTTTTGGTTGGCAGATGCCATTGGCCCAGTGTTCAAGCCTCACCTTTCTGACAGGGAACAGTTTATCCCCCAGGCTGCTGCTGGAAGTTGCCTTGACCCTGAGAAGAGCCGGTTAGTAGAAGACAGACAGGAGGTTGGGATTTGTATGCATCCTCCAGTCTGATCTGATTCCCTCTCCTCCACTGGTCAGACTGCAGAAGCAGAAATTCTCAGCAGAAAGTCTAGGAAGAGGGGACAGCACAGACCAAATAATAATCACTGTGGCGTTTGTTAAGCGCTTACCATGTGTCAGGTACTGTACTAAGCACTGGGGTGGATGCAAACAAATGCTGACAAGCTCTTCTAGCCTTCCTGGGATGACCCACCTGCAGTTTGTTCCGCGTTCTGGCTTAGAATAGGAGATGTTTGGAAGTAGAAGGTAAATTCGTGTACATTGAAATCATCCAGTAGCCTCTGTTTCCACTGACCTTTATGATTAGGCTCAAGAACAAAATAGAATCAAAGTGTGCCTTTAATGCGATTCATTCATTCATTCAATTGTATTTATTGAGCGCTTACTGTGTGCAGAGCACTGTACTAAGTGCTTGGGAAGTACAAGTTGGCGATTGTGTGATGATCAATTCCCTCCATTTTGCTGAACATTTGCATGACACAAACCTGTGTCTTTCTCTTAATAGATGCTTTTTAGGATGATTTTCCCCATTTAAGTCCTCCTTTCCCCTCTTTTTTCCCTTCTCTCCTTCCTGAGTCGCCCTTGCACTTGGACTTGTACCTTTTATTCAGCCGTCCCTCAGCCTCCCAGCCCTTATGTACATATCCATAAATTATTTATATTGATGTTGGTCTTCCCCTCTAGGCTTTAAGCTCACTGTGGGCAGAAAACCTGTCTACCAACTCTGTTGCATTGTAAGTGCTTAGTATAGTGCTGTGCCCAAAGTAAGTGCTTAATAATTGCCATTGATTGATTAATGAGGGAAACAAGCCCTGCTAGAACACAACAAAGTCCAAGTTGGATTGCATCTCATCAAATTGTTTTTCCCCTTAGAAGTTTATGGAATGTTGCTTCACTTTATGACAGCTCACATCACAGCATAAACACTGAATATTTTATGCCAGAGAGCAGTGCCCTGTGAAATGTCAGGCAAACAATAAAATCGATAATCTGCAAGTTACAAACTGGAATAAAGCATGTAGATGTCAGTGATTTGCAGTTTGAAGGAAACTCTGATGGCTGAACACTTTGATTGTTTTTGCTCAAGTTCTGTATCTAGTCTGATGGATTAGGCAGATTCTCTAGAGGAAGATCAGAAACAGGTGATTCCAAAATGGTGTTCTGTCCTCAAGGTTAATGCTTGGCTATTTCTATATGGTCATTGTTATTCTAAAAAGATTAACAGGCAGAGACTTGAAAATTTTCTCCAACAACCTTAATTACCTGTGCTTCATTAAGTTCAGTGTTCTGTAACTAGAAAGCACTCAGTAAGCACTGTTAACTATGACTATTCAAACCAGATTCTGTAGGTTCTTCTCTAATTTCCTGGAAAATCCTTTCCCTGGGCTGGCTGTTAAGTACATGGGCACTTTTCAATACTATTAGGGAAAAGGAGAATAGGAGAAAAATAGTGTCACACTGGGAAGAGTTCTTCCTTTTAAAGCCACTTAATAAGTGAATGAACTAACTGAACAAGGATGCTGGACTTGGCTGAAGTTCATATCAAATTCCATGTCTTTTTTCTTTTAGGATATTTGTTAAGCACTTACTATGTACCAAATACTGTACTAAGTGCTCAAGTAGATACAAGTTATTCAGGTTGGACAGTCCCTGTAGACTGCAAGTCCACTGTGGGAAAGGAATGTGTCTGTTATATTGGTTTCCCCTAATCACTGAGTACAGTGCTCTGCACACAGTAAGTGCTCAATAAATATAAATGACTGACAGTTCATGTCCCCGTGGGGCTCACAGTCTTAATCTCCATTTTACAGATGCGGTACCTGAAGCACAGAGAAGTGAAGTGACTTGCCTAAAGTCACACAGCACACAAGCGGAGAACCTGGGATTAGAACCCAGGTCCTTCTGATTCCCAGACCCTTGCTCTATCCACCAGGCCATGCTGCAGGAGTCACCGTTCGGTGAATGTCTGGATTTGGGAATGTTCTTAAAGTATGCAGGTGGCCCCAAAGAGATAAGATGAACCTTTTCTGTCCTTAGTGGTTCCGTGAATTGGCAAGGAATAATTTGGAGCCTGAGAGAGAGAAGGCCACTTTACACTTTCCGAAGGGGAAAAGGCAGTTGAAATGCTAAACGAGCATCAATAAATCATTTATTGAGCATTTCCTGTGGGCAGAGCACTGCACTAAGTGCTTGGGAGAGTCCAACATAACAGACACACTCCTTGCCCACAAAAAGCTTTGAGTCTAGAGGTGAAGAACAGTTAATGCCATGCCCACTCTCCCAGAAGTCTGGACTCAAGAGCAGAAGGTCATTCTTTCTAATCTTGTCCAATGGTGCCGGGTGGGAGATGATCTTTCAGCCGCTTTACCACCACCAATTATGCATAATCGCCCTCAAATATTAGGCATGAAATTAGTTACCCTCCCCAAGGCCACGTTACTGCCCTCTCAAAATGCCTATTGCTTTCCAAATATCACACCTGCAAGCCAACTCTCCTCCAGGAATCTTCCCATTCAGGCCGAACGCAACCCCTAGACATCAAAAGTTTCCACTTTCTCCAGCCCCTTTTTATCCTTGGGCCCCTCCCGCTCCACAGGCTTCTCGCGGCAAGCTAGGGAATCCTTCACTTGTGTCCTTCCCCGCGACCTCTCTGGACTGCATTCTATGTTCTCATTCACGCCATCTGCTCAGCAGGAAGGGAAAACTTCTGCGGTGAAAACAACAGTCGCCCGGGTCACTTGCCATCTCCCGTGATGCATCTAGCCCCCGTCCCCCCCTTCCCCAACCCCCATCCTTCAGCCCCTGACTGGTCCAACCTGCCCCACACATCATGCGATCGAGACGCTTCCAGAAGTTAAAAAAACACACACAAAAAACCAGTCCGCAATCACTCCGTCTCTGGTTTCGGTCTCCCCCCTACAAGGAGAGTTGGTACGATCTCTTCGGTCCTGACAGGGGCTTTCTAAAGAGCTGCTCATGCCTCACTAAACAGCTGTGAGTTAGGTCATTTTCCCAGGGGTTTTACATGTGGAAAACCGGGTATTAGAAAGGCCTCAAAAAGGACGCCATCTGGCCCGAGTGAAAAAAGAGATCATGACACTCTCCGTGGCACCAACAGGCCCTGATGAACCACAAAGGAATTCAGGCCCGGCCGGGGAGCGAATGGTGCCTCACCGGACAATCACCTCAGTGACAGTGATGGCCATTTATCCCACACTTATCTCCATGCACAATGGACCTTTGTGCCACGCTGTTACTTAAAGGCTCAGCCCGTTCATGTGAAGCCTCGCTGCTGCTCTCCTTTTTTTTTTTCCATGGCATTTAAGAGCTTACTATGTGACAGCCCCTGTTCTGAGCGCTAAGGTAGATACAAGCTAATCAGGTTGGACACAGTCCCTGCCCCACATGGGGCTCACCGTCTTAAACTCCATTTTAAAGACAAGAGAACTGAGGCCCAGAGAGGTGAACTAACTTGCCCAGGGTCACACAACAGACAAGTGGCGGAGCCAGGATTAGGTCTTTCTGGTTCCTAAACCAGTGCTCTAGCCACTAGGCCATGCTCCTCTCCTTCCCGGTATCAAGCACTAGGAGATAGAGCAGGTTCTTTCAGCATTGAGATACCTTCTTTTTCTCTCATTCTGCCTGGAACATGAAGACAGGCTGCCAGGGTGGGCAGACCTTTCATGTTTGGAGAAAGGCCCCACCCCCAGCCCCTCAAATTTAGAGGTTAGGAGACCCAGGGAAATGTCACTCCCATTTTACTAAAAATGGGAAGTTGCTAAAAAGACATCAGGATCTCACATTTCAGAGTACCTTTGCAACAGAAGATTAGAAGAATGCTTACTTTAAGAGGGGAAAAAAAAATCTGTCACATTGTTCTGGTTCCAAAATGAGACTTCCCGGCAGGCTAATTGATCTAATATTTTTAACTTCTATAAGACATCTCATTTCACTTACACATTTTGAACAATTATTTTTTTTCTCTAAAAGATAAAACCAATATTTTGGCCTGGATACACCGAGGTTTCTGTTTAACAAGTTTCAAAGTTAGGTGGAACTGGGCAAAGGAGCACTTTTTTTCATTTGATCACTCAGATTGTCCCTTATAATAATCATGATATTTGGTAAGCATTTATTATGTGTCAAGCACTGTACTAAGCCCTGGGGTAGATACAAGATAATCAGGGTGGACACAGTCCCTGTCCTATATGGGGCTCCCAGTCTAAGTAGGAGGGAGTAGGATTGAATCCCCATTTTACAAATAATGAACCCGAGGCACAGAGAAGTTGTGACTTGCCCAAGATCACCCAGCAGGAAAGTGGCAGAGCTGGGATTAGAACCCAGCTCCTCAGCTTCCCAGGTCCACGCTCTTTCCATTAGAACTTGCTGCCACTCATTTGCTGCCTTATTAGCCTACAGTTAAAAAAGAAGCCAACCAATTTTTACTCTGCACCCAATAAGTGCTCAATAAATACTATTGCCACTAACTTTTGGCATTAGTGATAGAATGAGTAGGTCTTTTAAATGTGTAGCACTCAAACTACCAAGAAAGCATGGGAAATCCCCAAGACAGACATCTCTGCAAAAGGATTTCAGGAGAGACCTCTTCTTGATACATTTCTCATGGTGAAAGGTGAAGGCTGAAGTAAGTGAACATCTTTCCCTCCAGTTTAGTGTTCGCTAGGCAGAGGCGATGTCTGACAGGTACCTCATTTCCTTGGCCCCACAAACCCCCATTCCCATTAGCTTTGCAGCCCAGGACTTTTTTAGAGCTCAGCCCTCCTCATTCTGAACTCAGGGCCTTTCTTGATGTCAGACTCTCACTACAAAGAGCATTTTGGGGGTAGAGAGAACAGTAATAACAATAGTTGTGGTATTTGTTAAGTGCTTACTATATGCCAGGCACTGTATTAAGCAGTGGGAGGAATACAAGAAAAGCAGGTTGGACACATTCCCTGTCCCACATTGGGTTTGTAGCCTTAACCCTCATTTGACAGATGAAGGAACTGAGGCCCAGAGAAGTGAAGTGATTTGTTCAGGGTCACATGGGAGATAAGTGGCAGAGCCGGGATTAGAACCCACAACCTTCTGATTCCCAGGCCAGTGCTCTAACCACTAGGCTGTTACTTCTCTGCTTTCAGTAAAAATCCAATCTTCAATGACTCTCTTTTTTCAACATTTTGGGGCTACTAGTATGACCAACCGCTCTTTTCGCCCACAGGGCTTGAGGGAAAGAAAAACCTAGCAAAAGTGGACAAACATAAAGAGAAACATTTGTCTATAAAGGATTCTGTGAAGGAAGGAATGAAGCTCTTTTGTGGGAAGATGTAGGCTTGCTTCCATGTGAGTCACCCCCGCTCATTTATTAACATATGTCTCCAAAGTCTAATTACAGAATTTCAAGAAGGCACATTGTCAGTTAGTACAATGCACAGGGGAAGGGGTTTTAAAATAGCTATTGCCATCCTTACCCAAAAGTGGTTTTTCTCCAATTCCACAACCTCCTACCACTCCAATAACACACTGCAACCGTAAAGCTCAAGTTTTCGTGCACAAAGTTCATCGCGTAATTGAGCAGATGCCTGTCGTAAAGAGGATGTCGGCCTATTTTGAATGTGGATGAGAAGGGAGAGGGTTTACATCCCTCTGTACACTGTTATCTGCCCTGTTAGGCATTCCAGCCTTCTGTTGGATGTCTCTAATTGCTTCTGTGCAAAAACTGCCTGGGCTGTTCTGAACGGAATCCCTGGAAGAGATCAATGGATAGGGAGCCCTGCAGCAGAGACAGAATTTTCAAAAGACTTTGAGGCAGCTGCAGGAGAAGGAGGAGGGAGAGGCAGGAAGGCAAGAAGGGCGGGACAGGGAGGATGGGGAACTGGAGGAGCATGAAGAGATTTGGAAGAGAGGAGAATACCCAAATTTATTCTCAATGCTGCCTGACACAAAAGATACTTTACCTCTCTGATAAACAATTGTTTCTGAGAAGAACTAAATCAAGACTTCATCTGGTTGGTGATTTAAAGCGCACATTCATTCTTCCCTTCAAGATTTTGGCCCCTCAAAGAAGAGACAGGGGCCTCTTTAAATAAAAGACTAATTTGGAAACCTGATATAGCATAAAACTGTTCATTTTAGCTATTATCTCTTTTGACACTTTTCTTAGCTGAGATTCTACAGCATTGTGTGCTCCTGGAGGATTAAATGATTTTAAGGGATTAAAATGTTAATTAAAAATATAATAGAAATGGGAGTCTCTGAAAAGACCAATGTAAGTACTGTACTGGTTTCTTAAAGCTGGAGGCTTGCCTTGCCTCTGTTTTCAAGGGAAGCTATGTTTTAGGGCCTCAGTTCAAGAAGAAGCATGGACTAGGGGATGGAGCAGAGGCCTGAGAGTCTGAAGGACCTGGGTTCTAATCCCACCTCTGCTACTTGTCTGCTGTGTGACTCTAGGCAAGACATGTCACTCCTCTGTGCCTCACATCCCTCATCTGTAAAATGGGGATTAAGGCCAAGAACCCCATGTGGGACATGGACTGTGTCCAGACTGTTTCGCTTGTATCTACCTCTGTGCCTGACACATAGTAAGCGCTTAGCAAATGCCATGAATAAAATGCCATTAATAAATAAAAAGTAACTGATTCAGAAAGAGTTTGATCCTCTAGTCCTCTGAGAACACATGTGTTGTTGCCCGCCCCCCAAGCAGGTTTATGTCCTTGAAAATTTTAAAGATCATTGCCACCCAGATCAATTTCAATTTTTGTGTATGTCCATTGGGTCTTAGGATCCTATTCAAGAGTCCTGTTTCAGAAGAGGGAGCGGTTGTACGGAGGTGCGGGGGTGGGAAGCTAAGGGGAAGGCCTGGGAATTCCGTGTGACCATTTCAGCTGCAATAATCTCTTTTCTCCTTCTGGTCCAAGCTGGTTTCCAAGGGACTTCATTGTCTTTCATCTCTATCTGTCATCCTCTCGGGCCAACCTCTCAAGGATTAGAATAAAAACCTGTCTTCCCACAGGATGCTTGTGCAACCAATGTCATGAGTGCCATGTGCCTATGGAATCCTGAGACTGCATTGAGGAGTCTCTGAAAAGCAACGCCTCAGATTTGTGGAGAGTTTGGGGTCTGATGGAAAACTATGAAGTCTTTGCTGCATGTTGCCAGTGGCCTGTGATGGTCATAGTATTTATTAAATGCTCACTAGATGTCCAGCACTGCGGTATAAACAAAATAATCTGATCAGACAAAGTTCCTGACCCACACAGGTCTCACAGTGTAAAAGGGAGGGAGAAAAGATATTTAAATACTCATTTTTACAGATGGAGACTGAGGCACAGACTTACCCAGGCAACTCGGGTCTCTTGACTACTAATCCCTTGTGCTTACCACTAAGCTACAGGAGCCAATTTTCTTCCAGTCCATTTTGCAGTGCAGCAATGGGTGTCAGTGTTGAGTTGTTTGTTGCAGCTTTTAATCCCAGGACAAAAGTGATGCCCAAACCAAAAAAAAAAAAAATGTCACCATTTATTTTTGGCAAACCCTCCAAAAAATCTACTTGGGAGTTTCACTTTTGAATTGTTTTTAAAGTGGTGTTAAGTGCTTACTAGGTGCCAGACACTGCACTAAGCACTGAGGTAGATATAAGCTGGTCAGGGGGGACAAAATCTATGTCCCACATGGGGATCTTAGAACAATGTCTGATATATAGGAAATGCTTAACAAATATCATAAAAGAGTGCTGCTTTTCACAAAACTGAAGATGTCTACTGTCCTCTACTGTACTCTTGGAAGAACATCATTTCTTCTCTATTGGACACATTAACTGATTAGGGCAAGGTCAGAGGCAGTTAAATCAATGCCAGAGTGTGGATAAATATTTCAACCTATTTCAGCCCAAATGCTAATGTTGAGAACCGAGTAAAGTTTGTTCTCTCCCTTAGCACATTCCCTGTGTATTTTGCAAGAAAGTTTGTTCTCTCCCTTAGCACATTCCCTGTGTATTTCGCCCAAGCAATTTAGCTTGAATATCATCCTGCTTCCCAATGTATCTATGTCTTTCTATAATATTTTTTAAAATGCCCCCAAAGGCCCTCTTAAAAGTCATCCATAGGTTTAGTAATGGATTTTTAACCATTCATCCAACCCTTTAGAACAGGATAGTTTATGAAGGAAAACAACTGTGAAAGAAATGTTGTTCGTATTCCCAAGCGCTTTTTGTTTCTCACAAAATAGCAAAAGGGAAAAAAAAGGGAACAGTAATCAATTAAATTGGCAGTCAGGGTTGGGCCAGGTTCTTTTTCTTCTTGAATAATGATTAAGCTTGTCCCTATATAGAGATCACTTCTTACCTTCATAAAATTTATGACAAAATGTGTGACTTGTAATTTATATGGAGGGATTGGCTTGCAATTTGGTTTTAAATTTTTTCCGACTTTCCTGAATGCTTATATGCTTGTGGAGATGTGAGATGGTTTGCAACATCAGGGGACTAAAAAAAGGTTACATTCAGATTGGCCCTATGTCTATTTTCAATTTGAAAGGAAGTGGCTTAGTGTCGTGAACACTTGCAGCTATGCATTCTGCATGACAATGAATGTGGGGTCATTATACCTAATCTTTTTACTTTTTTTTTTAAGAATATCATAACCTAAACTTGCTGAATGTAAAGCAGAAAAAGCAATGACTGACAAAATCTAGGTGGTGCCAGAGATTTAAATGATTCCATTCTTCTTCCAGATGAAGTTATCTATACTATTCACTCAGTTACCCTTAAATAAAAAATGATCCAAACATTATTTAAAGGATTCACGTCCAAAACAGCAATAGAGACAGAATATATCATTTTTCTAGAGGTCAGTCTATCAGTGGCATTTGAGCACTTACTGTTTGCAGATCACTGTTTCAAGTTGGTAGATATATTCCCTGCCCACAAGGAGCTTACCGTTCAGCCACGAGAGACTGTGGCTTAATCAGGATGTAAAAGTTGTGAATCAGGTCATCATTTGCTTAGCATTTTCTTTTTTGCGCCATCAACACAACCACCCGCATCAATTACCATCTTCATCTCCACCCTTTCCTCTGCCTAAATATTGTCAGACACTCGAAGGATCTCAGCATGCAAGCTTTGTTCTTTCCCAGCCAAGTTTCTCACTGGAACTTATTCTCGTCTCTTCCACCGTCCACCCCTTGCTCTCTCCTACCTGAAACTCCCTCCCGGCTTTCAAGCCGAAAGCTCTCACTGTTCCTTAATCTCACGTCTCCCACTGTCCACCCAACATCACACAGCAGATGAGTGGCAGAGCGAGGATTAGAACCCAGGTCCTCCGATTCCCAGGCCTATACTCTTCCCACTAGGCCAGACTATTTCTCGGTAAAGCCAAGCACAGATTCTATCACCCTGGATTTGGCTCCTATTTTGTCCGGATCTTGTTTCGTGTCTAAATCCAGGTTATTCTTTTTGGAGAAACAGGCTCCATTTCTGTTCCTCGTCACCTCTTGGGAACGAGGTTTGGAGTCAGGAGGGAATGGGTTGACAACAGTTCATGCAAGGTTTGTTCTCGGCTGAATTCACCCCATCCTCCTTTGCTCTATCCATCATCATTTTCTGCTTTGTATCTGTCCATTTGTCTTTTCTTCCCTTTAATTTCTGTCCAGGGTCCCCAGATAGAAAATGAAATATTAGGTTTGTCAAGCGTGTATCATTGTCTAAATGCCTGGAGATGACGAGTTAAAAAGAGAAATCAATGAACAAACCTCCAGCGCTTTTCAGGGGAGGCTCTTTAAGACATAATGAGTCAATAACCTATTAAAACCATACTCTGCCAAAGCCAGCCCTAAACAAGACCCCACATCACTTTAGGGGGTCAGCATTCAGCTCTTGGGTAAATTATATCAAAAGATGTTTGTTTCTGGGGGTTGAAACTGAAAGGTTAAGCTTTAACCAAAAAGGATGATAATCCAAAATTAATTATATGATTAACATGAAGTAAAATTATCACAGTCCCACTGGTAGCCAAGAAAATCCAACTCAATCATTGCTCTAGAACATTTATCAAACAGCCTCGTTACCTTAGCAATGGAACATAAAAATAAAATCTAGAAAGACTGTGACTAAGAAACTCACATCCTTAAAGACAGAATAAATCCTGTCCAAATATGTCTAGACTCCTTAAAAAAATCCTATTTAATAGTAAGTTTTAATTCTCCTGAATATGTAAATACAATGTGAAACAGCAAGGCCTAGGGGAAAGAATGCACGCTTGGGCATCAGAGGACCTGGGTTCTAATCCCACTGCCGCTTGCCTGCTGGGCAACCTTGGGTAAGTCTTCTAACTTCTCTGTGCCTCAGTTTCCTCATCTATTAAACGGCAAATCAATCCTGTTCTCCCTCCTACTTAAATTGCAAGCCCCCTGTGTGACAGGGAGAGTTTCTGACTTGATTATGTCGCATAATATAGAACATGGTGCTTAACAAATATCGCAATTATTCTTACTATTGTGTGAATGAAAGTTTTGTTGGAATGGGAGTGTTGTGTACTGTGGGAATTGAGGATATAATAAGGATTTGTTGATGGATCAAGAGACCCCTGGGTCTCACTGTATGAGAGAGAAACTGCCCTATTCCCCATGCCACAGAGACCCCCCATGAGCCCCTCCTCCAGCTTGGAAGGAATTGAGCAATGGCAGCATGTAGCCTTCTCAGCTTTTAGAGCACTGAGTCAGTCAGTTATTTATTGAGCCCTTACTGTGTGCAGAGCACAATACTAAGCACTTGGGAAAGTACAATATAACAGAAACATTCCCTGCCCACAACAAGCTTACAGTCTAGAGAAGGTGAGCGGTGATAACAATAATAATGGCATTTATTAAGCACTTACTATGTGCAAAGCATTGGTCTAAGCACTGAGGAGGTTACAAGGTGATCAGGTTGTCCAACGGGGGGCTCACAGTCTCAATCCCCATTTTACAGATGAGGTAACTGAGGCCCAGAGAAGTTAAGTGCCTTGCCCAAAGTCACACAGCTGACAAGTGGCGGATCCGGGACTTGAACCCATGATCTCTCTGACTCCAAAGCCCGTGTTCTTTCCACTGAGCCACACTGCTTCTCTTTCTCTTCTGTGATGTCTATGACCATTGAGCTGAGCAGGTTATCCTGTTGCTTCTTTCACATTTATTTTTGCTTTTTTTTTTTTTGTCTTTCCTTGTGGGTCTTTTGCCAATTCTTAGATTGTGAGTTCACTGGGGACCCCCAGTCTGACCCACTGGGAGTCAGAGGACCTGAGTTCTAAACCCAGCTCAGCCAGTTGCCTGCTGTGTGACTTTGGGCAAGTCACTTGGCTTCTCTGTGCCTCAGTTTACTCAACTATAAAATGGGGATTCCATGCCTGTTCTCCCTCCTACTTACACTGTGAGTCCCATGTAGGACCAGAACTGGGTCTGACCTGATTAACTTGTATCTACCCTAGCACTTAGAACAGTGTTTGACTTAATTCCATAAATAAAATAAATGGCATTTATCAAGTGCATACTCTATACAGAGCACTGTGTTAAGTGCTTGAGTGAGTTGCAGAGTACTGTACTCAGCACTTAACACAGTGCTTAGCACATAGCAAGCGCTTAACAAATAACGAAATTATAAAATTATTATACTAAGCATTTGGAAGAGTACAGTATAGTAATAAACAGGCATTTCCTGTCCACAGTGAGCACACTATCTACAGTAGAGGTGGTAAACATGTTCCCTGCCCACAGGGACCGAACAGTCTAGAGGAGGAGCCAGACTAGTACATAAATTATATGTACATAAGTACTCTGGGGGCTGGGGTAGGGTGAATATCAAACGCTTAAAAGGTACAGATGGAAGGGCATAGGTAATGCAAGAGGGAAAGGGAGACTGGGAAAAAGAGGGCTTAACTGGGGAAGGTCTCGAAGATGGGATTTTAATAAGGCTTTGAAGGTAGGGAGAGTGATGATCTGCTGTCTATGGTGGGGGAGAGAGGATGTGGGCAAGGGGCTGAAATAAATGAGATCAAGTCACAGTGGGTAAACTGGCCCTAGAATAGCCAAATGTGCAGCTGGGCTATGGTAGGAAATCCACAAGTTAAGGTAGTTAAGGGGAAAGCTGATTGAATGCTTTAAAGCTGATGGTAAGGAGTTTGCTTGATGAGGAGGTGGATGGGCAAGGAGGTTCCTGAGGAGTGGGGAAGACATGGACTGAACTTGTTTTTAAGAAAAATGACCCAGGTGGAAAAATGAAGTGTATAATAATAATGATAGCATTTTATTAAGCACTTACTACGTGCAAAGCACTGTTCTAAGCGCCGGGGAGGTTATAAGGTGATCAAGTTGTCCACGGGCGGCTCACAGTCTTCATTCCCATTTTACAAATGAGGTAACTAGGCACAGAGAAGTTAAGTGACTTGCCCAAAGTCACACAGCTGACAATTGGCAGAGCTGGTATTTGAATCCAAGACTTCTGACTCCAAAGCCCGTGCTCTTTCCACTGAGCCACGCTGTGAGTGGGGAGAGACAGGAGGGAGGGTGTTTAGAGAGGAAGCTGATGCAGTAATCAAGGCAGGATAGGGTAAGTGTTTGGATCAGTAGAGTAACTGGTTTGGATGGAGAGGAAAGGGCAGACTTTAGCAGTGCCTTGAGGACAACTGGCAGGGTTTGGTGACAGATTTAATATGTGGGCTGAATGAGAGAGGAATTGAGGATAATATCAAGGCTTGTGAGTTAGGGTGGATAGTGGTGTTTTCTATGGTAACATGAGAGCCTTGTGCCCCCTTATGGGAATTTCTTTTTTAAATTTACCATAGAAAGGTGCTTAACTAGGACTAAGCCTCAATCACAAAAAAAATCTAGAATCAAATTTTGACATTTTAGAATGACTAAATATAAAGGCCTCTGGTTCTGAAAGCAGAAATATGAAGTTTAGTATCTATGTGTCATCCCCCAACTTGCACTGGAGAATAAAACTTTGTTAGAATTTACAGCATTATCTCACTTTTACTGGGTACAAATAGCCATGTAATTAGAATGTATCCATGGCAGTACATGCTTATTTGTCCCTGCAGATTAGCTACCAATTGAATTTACTGTTTAATGACAAGTGTAATTACTAAGAAGCTTTTGCTTTGCATCCAGGAGTTTACATTTGAGTACAGCTAAACTGTATAATTATTCTACATTTAGCTTGCTCCTGTTGTTATTAAATAATTACCTCCTTGCAGCCCACATCGTGATTATGCTTAGGTTTTTGTTTAAACTAACTGGTCTGGTACTAATGGCCAACAGATATTTTATGTTATGACATTTTCTATTTTTAAACTGATTTCCATTTTATATCACAGTAACAACGTGTCAAGCTTATTGGTAACATACAAGAATGACGCTTTCCAGCTTTTGAAGCTCATTACAATAAATAATAATGAAGCCAGAGATCATTTAACTTAACCTTGCGGAGTCTCCATTTTCCAGTCTTGAACAGGGAGATGCCTGTCCCGCCCAGAAATGTTGGCATTTTTTGTTTATAAAGAATATTTAACTTATTTACATAAACTATAAAAATCTTAAAGATTTAAATTAGGAACACATTTTTCATAGCACTTCTGTTGAGAAAATGAATAAACATCCTTATGTATAAAGTAGAAGCAGTGTGGCCTTGTGGAGTCATAGGGCCTGGGTTCTAATCCCATCTCCTCCATTGTGTGTTGGGAGACCTTAGATAAGTCACTTTTCTGTGACTCAGTTACCTCATCCACAAAATGGGGACGAAGACTGTGAGGACTATGTCAGACAGGGGCTGTTTCCAACCTGGTTATATTGTATCTATTCCAGCACTTAATACAGGGCCTGGCCCATTGTAACAAATACTATGGTAGAGATGAGATAAATCAGGCTGAGCACAGTTCCCATCCCACATAGAGCCTTCATCCCCATTTTACAGATGAGGTAACAGGCAGAGAAGTGGCTTGCCCAAGATCACACAGCAGACATGTGGCAGAGCCGGGATTAGAACCCAGACCCAGTCTCTTCCCACTAGGCAACACTGTTTCTCATTGTGGTATCTTTCGTCTTACTATCATCCTTTTAAGGCACCTCCATTGCCAAAGATTTTCTTATCTCATTGCAATATCTTGGAGAGATTGGGAAAGTTCACATTTACTTTCTCCATTTCTCAATGTTGAGTCCATTGTGCCCAGACATTAAGTGACTTGTCCAAAACTTCCGAGTCTGTCACTAGCTGAGCTGGGACAGATAATCTGTTTCTACACAACCACGTAAGAGTGGAGTTTGCATTAGAGCAGAAGCATCTCCTTATGTTATGGACTATTCCCGTCGCATGTCTGAAATAGTTCTACATTTCACTAAAGTCTAAGTTTACAGAGTTGAGCATGTATAAATTCTATTACCTCATTTAAATTGGGAAGCATTTCCCTATGTCTCTAGACTATAACCTCACAGTGGGCAGAGAACGCATCTACCAACTCTGCCGTATCCTATTCTCCCAAGTGCTCACTCTGTGCAGACCGCTTGTACTAAGCACTTAATACCATTAATTGATGAACTATTCAATCAATCAATCATATTTATTGAGTGCTTACTGTATGCAGAGCACTGTACTAAGCGCTTGGGAAGTACAAGTTGACAACAGATAGAGACAGTCCCTACCCAACAGTAGGCTCACAGTCTAAAAGGGGGAGACGAGAACAAAACCAAACATACTAACAAACTAAAATAAATAGAATAGATATGTACAAGTAAAATAAATAAATAAATAGAGTAATAAATATGTACATATGTATACATATGTAAATATGTATAAATATGTAATAAATATGTATTCACAGGTGCTAGTGACTTTCCAATGGCATGTCTGAAATATTTCCACATCGCTAAAGTTTTTCAAGTTGATTCAGTTGAGTATGAACAAATTCTACCATCTCAATTAAATCGGGATGCTCACTATATCGGACGAGCTTTCACCTTGACAGAGACCATCTTTTTACCTTTATCAGAGTTCCTGGCTTAACGAGGAGGCAATCTTGAAAAGGTACCTTGGGAGATGGACTTCCCAATTAGATTTCCATCATTAATATATCCATTGCCCCCAGAGGTTCATCCAATAGATACTGCATTCCTGAAAATAGAATTTGATTTCACACAATTTTGCAGGTAATTTATTTTTAATAAGTATAGGTTTGAGTATAAAGGTGGTTTTTCCTAGCTTTCGTTAAGAGTCCGACGCTCTCATGAAAGCTGTGTTAGTTTCAAAATTAAATATTTTTTTTTTAAGAGGAGGAAAAAAAGGGTGGACCTCAAGGGTGAAGAACTAATGTATAGAAGTGACTGAAATCAGTAAATAATGCTGCTATTTGACTGCTGTGGGAAGGTATAGGGAAAAGAGATAATAACCAGTGTGGCCTAATAGATAAAGCACAGGCCTGCGCGTAAGAAGGACCTGGGTTCTAATCCCAGATCCACCAGTTGTCTTCTGGGTAACCTTGGGCAGGTCACTTCACTTCTCTCTGCCTCATCTACCTCATCTGTAAAATGGGGATTAAGACTGAGCCCCATGTAGGACAGGGACTGTGTCTAATCTGATTAGTTTGCAGCTACCCAGCACTTACTAAGGTACCTGATAATAATAATAATAATAATAATAATAATTATGTTATTTGTTAAGTGCTTGCTTTGTGCCAAGCATTGACCTAAGTGCTGGAGTAGAAACAAGGTAATCAGGTTGTCCCACATGGGGCTCACAGTCTTAATCCCCATTTTCCAGACGAGGGAACTGAGGAACAGAGAAGTTAAGTGTCTTGCCCAAGGTCATACAGCAGACAAGTGGCAGAGCCAGGATTAGAACCCACATCTTCTGACTCCCAAGCCCATGCTCTTTCCACTAAGCCAAGCTGCTTCTCTGTATCTGATATAACTACTATAAAAAAAGCCAGAAAAGGGTACCTGCGTATAAACCCCCAATAGACCTTAAGGATATGGAACGTCTTCACCAATGCTACAGTCCATGCCAGAGGACTTATGCTACAAGATCTAAATTGTTTTTAAGAAGAATTCACAGATTGCCCATGGGATTGACTGAGATGAAGGAAGAAACTATATGTCTCTTTCACATTTGAAGATGATGCTATTGATGGTGACAGTTTATCAATAAATGCAAAGGGGGCTGAAGAGATCAAGGCGGGATTGTTTTGTTTTGCTGTCTGTCTCCCCCTCCTAGACTGTGAGCCTGTTGCTGGGTAGGGACCGTCTCTATATGATGTGTGAGCCTGTTGCTGGGTAGGGACCGTCTCTATATGATGCCAACTTGTACTTCCCAAGTGCTTAGTACAGTGCTCTGCACACAGCAAGTGCTCAATACAGTTGAATGAATGAATGATTGGCACACCCTTCCACAGTAATTAATAATAATGTTATCTGTTTAGTGCTTACCAGTCAAGCACTGGTCTAAGCATTGGGGAAGATACAAGTTTCAGGTTGGACAGAATCTCTGCCCTCCATGGGCCAGTCTAAGTAGGAGAGGGAACAGTTATGGCATCCCCATTTTACAGTTGAAGAAACTGAGGCCCAGAAAAGTTAAGTGACTTGCCCAATGTCACACAGCAGACAAATGGCAGAGTCGGGATTAGAACCCAGATCCTCTGACACCCAGGGCTGTGCTGTTTCCACTCGGCCATAATGCTTCCAATGGGATAAAGGTGGATTTTTGTTCCACCAGTGAGCCTATCCCACTTATTTTCAGCACTATCTCATATATCTCTACCTTCACAAAGCTCTGTTACAGGAGGAACTCCTCTCCCCGTATTCTCCTCCTGCCCGGGCTAGTCTGCCCCAGTTCTCCACCATTTAGAAGCAGTGTGGCTTAGTGGTTAGAGCACAAGCCTGCGCGTCAGAAGGATCTGGGTTCTAATCCTTGCCTGCTGTGTGACCTTATTACTCCACATGACTCATTTTTGGACACCAGGGAATTTAAGCCTAGGGCATGGTTCTCTGAAGTAATATTTACGGTACTTGTTGAGCCTTTACTGTGTATCAAGCACTGTTGTAAGCACTGAGGTATATACAAGGTAATCAGGTTGGACACAGTCCCTGTCCCACAAGGGGTTCACACTCTTAATCCCCCTTTTGCAGATGAAGGAACTGAGGCACAGAGAAGTTAAGTGATTTGCCCAAAGTCACACAACAGACTTATGACAGAGATAGAAGTAGAAGCCAGGTCCGGACTCGCAGACCCCTGCTCTATCCATTAAACAGCACTGCTTCTCTGATGTGTTTTGTATTCCCACCCAACCTTGCCTTTCCCCAGCCTGAAAGAAATCCAATGGGTCACTTTTGTGCAGGATTCAGTTACCGGGATAAATTCCAGCTTCTTACCCTTCCCCACACAAGGTTTTCCCAATATAGGAGGGGGGCAAGTGTGAGTGTTTGCCAGGGAAGCTTCTTTTGGTTATTACTACCAGCATCACAGGACAAGAAACAGTGTAGTCTAGTCCTCCTTTTTAGGCAAGCCCCCTGAGGCTATGTCTAATTCCTACCTGTGAGTTCTTTCCCAGCACTTAGCACAGTGTTCTGCACACAGCAAACACTTAATAAACATTATTACCATTACTGAGTCAGTAGAAGGGGGGCATCTCCTCATTTAACTCCTGGGGCCAAACACTATCTGCCTAGAGAAGTTTCAGGGCTCACACACAGAAGCTCATGTCCTCTTCCATTCATCCACCAACCAAATAACCAGGTATAAACTACCCAGAATATTAAGAGATAGAAAAAGGAAAAGAGATTAAGTTAATAAGAGGCAAAAATCAAAATCCAGGATAAACCACTTGGCCTAAAAAACACACATCCCTAAAAAGCCAACAGGGATTTACCTCTTGAATGTATCAAATAATTTTTCCTCAGCCTCCAACTTAAAATTCCTCCTCAACAAGTTTTAATCCTCTGCATCCTTCAGCCAAGATGAGCAGCAAAAGAAAATGCCACCTTCTCTCTCTCCTTTAATAGCTTCTTTTTATTGCCTACACCCATTTTCCCCAGCCTCAGCTGGTTCTCTTTAATCATCCAAGGTTTACAATTAGCCCACCTTGCTTATTGGCCAAATGCTTAGATAACTTGTGCCTTTTATATAACTTCCTCTCTCCTCGTTACATGATCATAGTTACAAGAAACAAACTCTTTCCTCTCTCCATAGTATTTAAATAAATTAGATGGCTATGGGGGCTTTTAGGAAATAATTTAGCCCTTCTCATCCTTTCCACTCTCAAAAGTCTTCTAAAATCACACTTCCTCCAAAAGGCCTCTGTTAAGTAAACTCTCATTTCCCCACCCTTTCTCTCCCCTCTGTCGACTATGCATTTGACTGTGTATCACTTAAGTACTCTGATAATCACTCCAACCCCACAGTTTTAATATAAATATCCTTATACTCTCCTATTTTCCTTATCTGTATTTTTATAATGTCTGTCTCTCCCTATGGACTGTAAGCCCTTTGTGAGCAGGGATATCATCTACCAACTCTTTTGTATTGTACTTTCCCAACTGCTTAGTACAATGCTCTGCACACAGTAAGTATTCAGTAAATACAATTGATTACTTTTCACCTACTCTATTATTGTGGCACTTAATAAGTCTCTCAACTAAGCTCTAGGATTTCTGGGAACATTTCAGATTTTTTCATCTCTTCCCTCTCATTTTGTGGGAATTTTATTATATCTATATTCTGTTTTTAAAGCTTGTGGTGGGCAGGGAACATGTTTACCAACTCAGTTGTACTCTCCCAAGCACTTAATACAGTGTACTGCACACAGTAATCTCTCAATAAATACGATTGATCAATGAATTAATTAGGTCACCTCCTCTCGTAAATTTATTTAACAATGACATCGTTTTCAAGCCCTTTGCCATTTTTGGTGGCTCTGACTGGAAATTCTTTCCTCAAAAATCAGAACTAAGATCGTACTTCACATTTTGCACTGTTTTCTAGGCTTCAAAGGACTCCCTTCTAGATGGTGAAAACATGTTCAAAAACTCATTATCATTCTCTGGCCACTGATTCTTCCATCTCTGTCAGTAGTTAGCATGGTTTAAACGCTATTTTTCTGTGGCACCATGGTAATGCGTATTGGAATGTAGACCTCTAAAGATGAATGGAAGTTCTTGTTTAGTGGCACTCTGCATATTTCTGGACCCCCCTCACAATATCACCAAATATCACCAAGTGCTTACTGTGTGCAGAACGCTGATTAAGCATTTGGAAGTGTACAACAGAGTAGGTAGATATGATTCCTGTCCTCAAGGAGCTTACAATCCAGCGTGGGAGACAGACACAAAATTAAATTATTTGCTCATGTATTTTTTAAGCTTGATTTGCATGTCATGAAAGTTCTCTTTTTCTGTCAGGTCAGGAGATGCTGCAAGGTTTTGCTAATACATGATTTGTTTTGTAAAGAGGCTTTTTAGTTCTGAGTCATTTGCAATAAACTTGTCTTCAGGCCATTGCCCAATGGCTAGATGAGTGCTTTAAAAAAGAATCAGGAAAAAACACCTATTCACTGTTTACATTGCCACTTGTAGGTGGGTATCCTTATTCCATCAGGGCAGTATCAGAACTCAGATCCTTCTGACTCCCAGGGCCGTGCTTTATCCACTAGGCTAACTGTCCTCAACTCTTTCTGATCGGGGCTCTGCCTTCCCAGTCAATCAATTAATACTGTGTACTGAGCTTTTTCTGTGTGCAGAGCACTGTACTAAACTCGTTTGGGAAGCAGCCTGCTCTCCTGTTTGCTGCGTGGGAGCCAAAGTCATCACTTCCACTTTCCACGAGTTCCAGGACCCCTGGTATTGCCATATTTGGCCTTGAGCTCTGCCCTAAGCCATATCCCTGGGAAAAGTCAGCGCGCTTAAAATCAACTCCCTTTTAACTGATGAGAAGAGAAATGGCTTGATTCCGAAAACCGGGTGTGGGGAATCAGCGTGGCCTAGTGAAAAGAGACTGGGCAGGGAACGTGTCTACCAACTCTGTTGTACTCTCCCAAGCACCTAGACTAGTGCTCTGTAAATTCAATCAATAAATACGATTGAATGAACGAATGAATCTGCACACAGTAAGGGCTCAATACGTACCATTGTTGACTGATCAGTTGCCTGCTGCGAGACTTTGGGCAAGTCGCTTAACTTTTCTGTGACTCAGTGTTCTCATCTCTAGAACTGGGATAAAATATTCCTTCAATCGTATTTATTGCAAGCTTACTGTGTGCAGAGCACTGTACTAAGTGCTTGGGAAGTACAAACTGGCAACATAAACCCAACAATGGGCTCAAATCTCCATAGACTGTGAGCTTCATGTGAGACAGGGACTGTGTTCAATCTGATTGTATTGTCTCTCCCTCAGTGCTTAGCCCGTGGTAAGCACTTAATAGTTATTCTTGTTTTATTATTAGCATTGTGAATCAGTCTAATGTGCCAACATATGGGTTCTTTGGACATGTTTTACAGGGCGAGACTGGGGAACACTCCCTCAGGAGCTCTGTGACGTCGGCATCTCCTCGGGCCTTCCTCTAGATTTAGTTTGGTTCTGAGGGACCAGTTGCTCCTGATGTTGATACAAAAGCAAATTTAAGGGTGACATGAGAACCTTCTGCTGATGCAATAAGCAAGCGGAAGAACCAGGGTTATGGTTCGGGTCACCTAGCACCCTGACGCACGTTTTGGAAGGCGTGCTTGAGAAGCAGCGTGGCTCTGTGGAAAGTCATGGGTTCAAATCCCGGCTCTGCCACTTGTCAGCTGTGTGACTTTGGGCAAGTCACTTAACTTCTCTGTGCCTCGATTACCTCATCTGTAAAATGGGGATTAAGACTGTGAGCCCCACAGGCAACAAGCTTATCACCTTGTATCGCCCCCCTAGCACTCAGAACGGTGCTTTGCACATAGTAAGTGCTTAACAAATGCCATCGTTATTATTACTGGAAAAAGCACAAGCCTGGGAGTCAGAAGGGTCTGGGGTCTAATCCCGCTCTGCCACTTGTCTGCTCTGTGACCTTGGGCAAGTCACTGCACTTCTCTGTGCCTCAGTTACCTCATCTGGAAAATAGGAATTAAGACTATGAGCCTTATATTGGACAGGGGCCGTTTCCAACCCGATTACCTTGTATCTACCCCAACTCTTAGTACAGTGCCTGGCACTTAACAAATACCACAATTATTATGATTAAGTCACTTCGCTTCTCTGGGCCTCGGTTTCTTCATCTGTAAAAAGGGGATTCAATACCTCTTCTTCCTCCTACTTAGGACCATGAGCCCCATGTGAGACAGAGGCTGCATCTGACCTGATTATCTAAGCAGTGACGCTTGGCACACAGTAAACACTTAACAAATACTACAATCGCTATTCCCCTATTTATCCATCAACGTCTATTTAACCTGCCACCAAGGGAATCTGAGTTAAGTGGCTACCAAGACTTTGCAGGATGTATTTCTGACCCTTTCTCCTCTGTCCAAAGATGCCCACCAAATCCCCCCGCTTTGGCCATTTCAACGCTTTGAAGGAAAGGAAATCAATTGTTTCATTTTTACCGATCAACAGAGTCCGGGTGAATTATTCCAAGGAAAACTTTCTATCCAATCGTACGAGACAGAAGAAACCCAGAACTCTCACTGAAGCACTGTGAGTTAAGATACCCCAGATTTATGAGTTTCAGCTCCTACCTTAGGCCTGTCATATTTTTTCACCTTTATGTTAGTTAATTGCAGAGTAACATAAATTAACTTTGGAACACAGCAAAAAATGGGAACTTTATTTATGAATTTCTTGGATTTCTTTACCTCAAGCCAAACAACTAAATTGCTACTTAGCATAAATTATTTATTGGCCCTAGCTCAATACCATCCAATACCAACCCCTCGAGGCAGGGGAGATATAAAAGATTTAAAGCATCTGGGCAACAGTGTTGGTGCAGTACAGAGCTATGTTTCTTTCCAGAAGGGTCCACTTTATTTTGTTGTAAATAAATAGAGCTTGGATTTCCAGTGAGGGGAAGTTAGCTTCAGGACGGTGATACTTTGCATATGTTAATTACACCCCCAGTTCACGACAAAAAGATGCACGTATACTCGGTCCAGATCTTTCACAAAAGAACTGTTGACTAAAATACATTTTTTTTTTCTCCTACCTGCCTGGTATAATGTCTGCCTTTTGACCTCACTTTGTAATCTGGAGTTTCCGTGACATAGAACGTAAATGAACGAATCACAGATAACGTATCAGTGGTGTTCCATGTGGAATGGATTTGTGCAGATGTATGTATGTATGAGGTGGTTTATATTGGATATTTACCTATTTGATGAGTGGTCAGAATGCATGTAAACAGAAAGCCAGAAAAGAATGTAGAGAAGCAGGGTGGTCTAGTGGATAGATCATGGGCCTGGGAGTTAGAAGGACCTGGGTTCTAATTCCGGCTCCACCACTTGTCTGTGTCCTTGGGCAAGTCACTAAACTTCTCTGTGCCTTGGTTCCCTCTTCTGCACAATAGGGATTAAGACTGCGAGCTCCATGTGGGAAAAGGACTTTGTCTAACCTGATTAGCTTGTATCTACTCCAGTGCTTAGTATTCGTTCATTCACTCACTCAACCAGTCATATTTATTGAGCACTTACTGCATGCAGAGCACTGTACTAAGCACTTGGGAGAGTAAAATCCAACAGTAAACAGACACATTCCCTGCCCTAAATGAGCTTACAGTCTAGGGGGAGTTGTATCTACATTTATTCTACCTTTATAAATATATGTACATATTAAAACAAAGGTGGCTACATAGTTATTTGAGAACCATTTATTTTCTTTTATAAAACAACTTCAGTGCTCAGACTGAGAGGCATTTTCAGTCTCCTCTTCCGTATTATTATTATTTTTATTATTATTATGGTATTTGTTAAGCATTTACTATATGCCGAGCGCTTTTCTAAGCATTGGGGTAGATACAAGGTAATCAGGTTGTCCCTCGTGGGGCTCATGGTCTTAAGCCCCATTTTACAGATGAGGTAACTGAGGCACAGAGAAGTTTGAGTGACTTGCCCAAGGTCACACAGCAAAGTAGGGGAGCTGGAATTAGAACCCACAACCTCTGACTCCAAAGCCCATGCTCTTTGCACTAACCAGTCCTACTACTCTATTATACTATAGTCTCTCAAGCGCTTAGTTAATGTAATTTTGTTTGCCTGAATTGCTTTTGATGGAAGATCTTAATAATACCAAAAAAAAGACAATCTAATCCCGCTCTGCCACTTGTCTGCTCTGTGACCTTGGGCAAATCACTGCACTTCTCTGTGCCTCAGTTACCTCATCTACCAGAACGATTGCAGATGGAAATGGGGTATTCGGGGAGAGATGTGTCTATGGTGTCACCATGGGTCAGACACGATTCAACAGCATAACACAACAAAAGCACTATCCCCCATGATTGCATAACTAGTCTCCCCTCAAATCTGGGGATTTTGGTGAAGAATAAAGGGTTTTGCTTTCTGTAACGAAGGTGAGTGTAGGCACGTATGTGTTTGTTTATGGGTGTGTGAGATGGAGAGACACACACACAGAGAAAGACAGAGACAGAGACAGAGAGATAAAGACATAGAGAAAGAAAGAGATAGACAGAGGGAAAGAGAAGGAGAGAATCAAATTTAAAACCGCCCCTAAAACCAATGACTCAAAAATATGTGAACTTTACAACTTCCCACTTTTGTTGTGTCTAGGGCAGATGAAGGAAGTGTCTCCTGGGTAATTTGGGAGAAAATATGTATTAAAAGTGAAGTTATGAAAAATGGAATACGGTTTTGGCAGAGGCAGAGAACTCAGGCTCTGATTTGCTCTTTTACTTCCTTTGTTCCTGTAGAATCACTGCCTGCTCTGATGTTATACGGCCCTGGTTTTCAGTTAAGGTGTATCAGGGTTAAATCCTCTTTATAGATTCTTGTCTCCCTGCTGCAGAGGGAGGTAACTCACTGTTGGATGTTACCTCCCCAGCTCCATTTAATGTAAAAAACTCATGAAACTTAAATAAAGTGCTTATAGTGGCAATAGTGGAGTGTGTGATTCTATTCACACACACCCTCACACAGACTGTGAGCCCCATGTGGGATACACTCTGCACAGTAAGCACTCAATAACTACAATTAAATGAATGAATGTGGATAGTGTCTAATCTGGCACAGGGTATCTGGTGCAAGAGAAGGAAAGTGTACGGACTGGGCAGGAGGAGGAGATCAGTTTGGTAAGGTAACCATAATTATGGTATTTGTTAAGTGCTTACTATGTGCCAGGCACTGTCTTAAGTGCTGGGAGAGATACAAGATCATTGGAGGGGATAAATTAATTGCTTTAAAGCCAATGGTAAGGAGTTTCTGTTTGATGTGGAGGTGGATGGCAGCCATTGGGCATCCTTGAGGTGCAGGGGGACATGAACTAATTTTTTTTCAGGAAAAAAAAATACTCAAAATAAACACTCAATAAATAATAGAACCCAACAAGGACCCCTCCTTCCCTTCTTGCCTCCCTGGTTCAAAAGTTACTCTTGGCACTATACTGCTGAATAAATAGCATTCCCCACCATGAATTTTCCCCTCAGAGCTTCCTCAGATTGTATAGGGGATTTCCTTCCTGGGCTGATGGCTGGATATATCCTCATATATATTCTGAGCTCTGATTCAACGAAGCAACGATCCTGGCAATTGCAATATCTTGGAGAGAGAGTGGAAGCTTTTATAACCCTCTGTCTTCCAAAGTGTTATACAGTGAGGGTGTGGGATTTTTAATCTCCATCTCCTTCTCCTCCCTCTTCCTTCTTGCTCCTCAGATTCCTTTAAAACAGGCTGTAGGATCCTGTGAATCTCTAGAAATCCTTGAAGGAGCCAGTTCCACAGTGGAGAGCATTTTAGGTAATGCTGCTTGCCAAACATAAGGGACTGGGCATTAAGAATCCTGGTGTTACCACATTCTGCACGGGGTCTGCACATTGTGGGGTGGGAAGGGAAAAGGTTGTGCTCAGTTGGAAGTCCTGTGCAGAACACTGTACTAAGTGCTTGGGAGAGGATAATAGAGTTAGTAAATATGATCACTGTCCTCAAGGAGCTTACAACCTAGTGTGAGGATCAAAGACTAAATTGCAGGGGAAGAAACTGAGTCTAAAAATCAATCCATCAATTATATTTATTGAGTGGTCACTTTGTGCAGAGCACTGTACCAAGCACTTGGGAGAGTACAATATATTTTACATTTTTTATGCTTTATAAAGATATAAAGATACATATAAAGACATGCACATATAAAGACGTAAAGATATTTGTATATGTCTTTAAGTATAGGAATATATAAATATACTATACTACTAAGCTATAAATATATGAATGTACCTCTATAATGTATAAACTTTATAAAGACATATACAAATATATATAAAGTATGTATATATATATATAACATAAAGATACATAAAGATATACATAAGTGATATTTGGGAAGGGGTGGGCTGAATACCTAAGGGCTTAGCAGTCAAAATGGGTTAAGAACTCCTGAGAGGCATTCATTTATTTATTTATTCATTCATTCAATTGTATTTATTGAGCACTTACTGTGTGTAGAGCACTGTACTAAGTGCTTGGGAAAGTGCAAAACAGAAATAGAGGCAACGCTCATTGTGTAGAGGAATCAGTGTTGGCCAAAGATGTTATGAAATCTATTGATTCTTGAGTCCCTCTCTGCACAGCAGATTGGGAGAGCAGCGGAGACCCTCAGACAATGATTTGGGATATTGCTGTTGATATTGGGTAGGGGGATATAACTGGCAGAATCTTGGTACATAATAAATGCTTAACCAGTACTATTAGGATTATTAGGGTCTTGACTCCTTTTTTGGGTTGGATTGGCACTGCATCCCTGCCGGCCAGAAGCTCATAATAATAATAATAATGATGATGATGATGGTATTTATTAAGCATTTACTATGTGCAAAGCACTGTTCTAAGCACTGGGGAGGTTACAAGGTGATCAGGTTGTCCCACAGGGGGCTCACAGTCTTACTCCCCATTTTACAGATGAGGTAACTGAGGCACAGAGAAGTTAAGTGACTTGCCCAAAGTCACACAGCTGACAAGTGGCAGAGCCGGGATTTGAACCCCTGACCTCTGACTCCAAAGCCCATGCTCTTTCCATTGAGCCATGCTGCTTCATAATAATGGCATTTATTAGGTGCTTACTATGATGAAAACACTGGAGAGGCTACAACGTGATCAGGTTGTCCCACGGGGGGCTCACAGTCTCAATCCCCATTTTAGAGATGAGGTAATTGAGGCACAGAGAAGTTAAGTGACTTGCCCAAAATTGCACAATGTCATACAGCTGACAAGTGGCGGAGGCTGGATTTGAACCCATGACCTTTGACTTCAAAGCCCAGGCTCTTTTCCGCTGAGCTACGCTGCTTCAAAAAGGTACAAAAATCTATTCAGAATCCATATGGACCAAAGGGGCGGAGTCTGGTGGTTCATATCCGCATTCAGATCCGGGACACTACAGATCATGGCCAAGTGTCCAAAAGGGGCAGGGAGAAGGCGACTAAGCGAAGCCAGAACTGGATGATTTATGTAATATAATGCAAACCTCTACCAATTTTTTTAGGGCATTTTTTTTTTTCAGATTTTCAGTTCTGGCCCAGTTCCCACCCCAAATTTATACCCGAGATTACATAAGGCATCTGCCTTTGACATCCACAGCTGAGCCGAACAGTAAGTCGCATCTGACACATGGATGGCATTCATCTCATACCTTCAGCAAACAATATTTATTCCACAAGATAGGAAGCCACCCATGTGGAATAAATAGCGCCTTCTCTGTGAAAACGTACAATTAGCTGAAATGTAAGAAATGACAAATGTTTTGCTCGATTGAAAGCTACTCCGTGGATTTGGATTTTGAAGTGTTCTTGAGATGGAACTGGCAGGTTTGGGAGACTCATTAAGAGGGCAAGGCTATCTGCACCATTTGTTCCTAGAAGTGCCCAAGGGATTACACTGTTGGGCTGAGGTTGTAGGAAAGACAGTTGATCCTTGGTTGTTCTAAAACAGAACTGCTCTTTAACTCTGGCAAGAGATATTCTCCTTTAATCCTGTGAAGCAGAGTGGCCTAGTGGACAGAGCCTGGATTTGGGAATCAGAAGGACCTGGGTTCTAATCCCGGCTCTGCCACTTGCCTGCTCTGTGACCTTGGGCAAGTCACTTAACTTCTCCGTGCCTCAGTTACCTCTTCTGTAAAAATGGAGATTAAGAACCCTGTGTGGGACACGGACTGTACCCAACCTGATTATCTCATATTTATTCCAGTGCTTAGTATGGTTCCTGGCACATGGTAAGAGCTTAACAAATGCCATAAACTAAAATCCCTCTGACATAGCCAAACATCCGATTCTCTCTGTGGGTCCGCAATAAAGAATTCAGTGGGAGATCATAATGATAACTGTGGTTTTTGTTAAGCACATACTATGCGCAAAGCACTCTACTGGGAGCTGCGGTAGAGATAAGATAATCAGATAATCAGAGAAGCAGAATGATGTAGTGACTAGAGCATAGGCTTGGGAGTCAGAAGGTCATGGGTTCTAATCCCAGCTCTGCCACCTCTCTGTGCCTCAGTTACCACATCTGCAAAATGGGGATTAAGACTATGAGCCCCATGTGGGACAGGCACTGTGTCCAACCTGATTTGCTTGTAGCACCCTAGTCCTCAGTACAGTGTCCAACACATAGTAAGCATGAAACAAACTCCAGAGTTATTGGATTGGATACAGATCCAGTCCCTTGTGAGGCTCACAATTTAAAGGAAAGGGAGACTGAGTATTGAAAGCTCATTTTTACAAGCAGGCAAGTAGCAGAGTCGGGATTAGACCTTTAGTATTTCTTACAAGAAAATCACATCTTTATTCCTTTCAGATCCCAAGGGAACCAGGAAATGGCACTTCAGGGCAACCATTTGATACCATCGGACCAAACTCATTTCGTTTACCCCTGCAGACTTGATTTTTTGATGGTTTTACTCCATTTTTCTTCACAACTCCTGTTAGCCCTGGATACTGCCTTTTGGCGCCTCAGAAAGAGGAAATGTATCTTAAACCTAAAACCTGCCTCTTTGTTCTTCCAAAACTTACCATTTAACAACTTGCCCTCCCAAGCCGAAAGGAAGCATTTCTCAACTTCCATGGGTGATTGAGATCATCCGCACGCTGATTTAGCACAGGGAACCCAAACAATAGTTTAGGAAAGTGTGAATGAATTCTTCCTATTTCTCCTAAGTGGCTGTTAACTTTAAACACCAATTACACCAGCAGAAGTGCTATCTTTCCAGACACTATTATTAGTGGCTTCACTTTCTTGTTGTTTAGAGTTTCTAGCTTAATTATTTCCCCCTTCCTCTCCTCCTCCCCCTTCCAACCTCCCCCATTCTACACCCCCATGTCATAGCAACCGAGGAAAAAAAAATGAATGTTGAGTACAAAGTTCTACCTCCAAACCCTGGGCACAGACAAGACTATGAGCCCTGAAGGACAGCCAAGATATCGACCTTCAAGTCCTACAATCTCTATCTTTCAAATTGCCAATTCTGGCAATTCTAGGATAGGTTATGGGACAAAAAGGGGGTATGCAGTTTCAAACAATGTTTGATTTCTCTACCAAAATTGAATTTCTGCCCCAAGCAGCTCTGAGAATGCCCATCACCGAGCAGTTTCAGAATTTTATGTTCTCAGAGAAGCCAAGTGTGCTTGGTAATTGAAGAACCAGAGCCTCAATCAATCAATCAATCAATCAATCAATCATATTTATTGAGCACTTACTGTGTGCAGAGCACTGTACTAAGCGCTTGGGAAGTACAAGTTGGCAACATATAGAGACAGTCCCTACCCAACAGTGGGCTCACAGTCTAAAAGCCTCACGATGTTGTGGGATGCGTTTGTAAGGTTGCCAACATCGAGGTCTTCGGGGGTGCTCCAGGACTCTTCTTGGCTCTGATGTGCTGCAAAGATCTTGTATTTCATTCATTCAATCGTATTTATTGGGCGCTTACTGTGTGCAGAGCACTATACTGAGCACTTGGGAGAGTAAAATATAACAATGAACAGCCACAATGGGTCATTTTCAGCTCTGAAGCTACCAAGAGCTCTGAGGAGAATGTGGACAGAAGCTTGCCCAGAAGAACTGGCTATCATTATCATCATCAATGGTATTTACTGCGTGCAGAGCACTGGACAGAGCACTTGGGAGAGTACAATACAACAGTTGGTAGACACGTTCTCTGTCCATGACGGAGAGCAGTGAGAAGCCATAATAGTTTCCTCAGTCTGATATTATTATTGCTATTCCTACTACAACTACTGATTCCATTGATTGATTGATTAATTAATTATGGCATTTGTTAAGCATTTTGTGCTTATCTTGTGGAACATGCAAGATCATCAGATCAGATATAGTCCCTGTCCCACACAGAACTCATAGTCTAAGCAGGATGGGGTATTTAATTCCATTTTACAGGAGAGGAAACTCTGTCATGGAGAAGCGTAGTGACTTGCTCAAAGCTTCTCAGCAGGAAAGTGGCAGAGAAAGGACTAGAACCCAGGTATCCTGACTCCCAAACCAGTACTCTATCCAACTAGGTGACTCTGCTTCTTTCTCAAAGATGCTGATGATGGTGGCTTATCTTTGAGATCCTGGGGCAACTCCTCAGTGATCCTTATGTTCAGGCAGAGCTATGCAAGTGTTTAAGCAGTTTTTCCTCACCATGCTTGTAGCTGTCAGCAGGCATGTCTTCAAATCCAGATGCTGACGGCAGTGGGTCCTTCCTCAGAAACTGGAATGAGAGTCATTCAGTCTAGACGTTCATTGTTTTTCGTGTTATCAATGTTAGCATCTCTTCTAAGAGGCCTTATTACCTCCAGGCCTTGCCCCCTCCTACCTTACTCTCCTTCTACAACCCAGACCAAACACTTCACTCCTCTACTGTAAGCTCACTGTGGGCAGGAAATGCATTTATTGCTATACTGTACTCTCCCAACCACTGAGTACAGTGCTCTGCACACAGTAAGCACTGAATAAATACAATTGACTGACTGAGTATGAAGTGCCTGAAAGCTTAAGGTGAAAACATAAGGCTTTTGTTCTAACTGTATTTTTTTTTTTTAATGGTATTGGTTACGTGCTTATTATGTGCCAGGCACTGTACTGACTGCTCTGGTAGATTCAGGCTAATCAGGTTGGGCACAGTTCATGTCCGGTATGGGACTCCCAGTCTTAATCCCCATTTTACAGGTGAGGTAACTGAGACACAGAGAAGTTAATCAAGTTGCCCAAGATCACATAGCAGACATGTGGTGGAGCTAGGATTAGAACCCATGTCCTCTGACTCTCAGCCCCATGTTCTTTCTATTAAGCCACTATGCTTTAGCACAGTTCTTGGACTATTCATTGATTCAATCAATCACACTTCCCCTCCTCAAAGCCCTACTGAAGGCTCACCTCCTCCTAGAGGCCTTCCCAGACTAAGCCCCCCTTTTCCTCAGCCCCGCAGCATTTGCACATATATGTACATATCTATAATTCTATTTATTTATACTGATGCCTGTTTAGTTCATTTGATACGCATATATCTATAATTCTATTTATTTATATCAATGCCTGTTTACTTGTTTTGATGCCTCTACCCCCTTCTAGACTGCAAGCCTGTTGTTCGGTAGGGATTGTCTCTCTTTATTGCTGAATTGTACTTTCCAAGTGCCTGGTACAGTGCTCTGCACACAGTAAGCGCTCAATAAAGTCATTCATTCATTCATTCAATTGTATTTATTGAGCGCTTACTGTTTGCAGAGCACTGTACTAAGCACTTGGGAAGTACAAGTCGGCAACATATAGAGACGGTCCCTATCCAACAATGGGCTCACAGTTCAGAAGTGGGAGACAGACAACAAAATAAAACATGTGGACAGGTGTCAAGTCATCACAATGAACAGAAATAAAACTAAGTGCACATCATTAACAAAATAAATAGAATAGTAAATATGTACAAATAAAATAGAGTAATAAATCTGTACAAACATATATACAGGTGCTGTGGGGAGGGGAAGGAGGTAGGGCAGGGGGGATGGGGAGGAAGAGACGATAAAGGGGGCCCAGTCTGGGAAGGCCTACGAGGGAATGAGTGGACTACACTAAATGCTTAACAAATACACTTAATAAATTAATCAATCAATCAACCAGTGGCATTTACTGAGTGCTTATTGTGTGCAGAGCACTGTGCTAAGGGCTCTGGGGAGTACAATTAATTTTTCCCAGTCACTGTCGGACTTGGATCCTCCTTTTCTAGAAGCGAGGACAACTAGATGCCTTGTCTGATAGAACTAGATTCATGGATACAGTCAGAATTTCCATCCATTAGAAGCAGCATGGCTTAGTGGAAAGAGCATGGGCTTTGGAGTCAGAGGTCATGGGTTCAAATCTCGGCTCCGCCAACTGTCAGCTGTGTGACTTTGGGCAAGTCAGTTAACTTCTCTGTGCCTCAGTTACCTCATCTGTAAAATGGGGATTAAGACTATGAGCCCCTGTGGGACAACCTGATCATCTTGTAACCTCCCTACGGCATAGAACAGTGCATAGCACACAGTAAGCGCTTAATAAAATGCCATTATTATTATTCTTATTATTATTATCCATGGCTGTTGTCTCGTTGGTAGTGGTAAAAACTCTTTTGCGCTTTAGAAATGCAAAACTAGCTTCACGTTTATAATCGTTCAACTTAAAAAATGGAATGGACCTTTCAAAATGAGTAATTTTTTATTTGAATTCTACATCCTTATGTATTATGTAACAATTAGTAACGATGTGATGGATAATTTTTTTTGGAACAGTTCCTGATTCCATTACTCAGCTACTCGATCGACCAGTAATTATGAATCATATCTTTAATTAGCTGCAGCTCTTCAGAAACATATGAAAGCCAAGGGCATAAAGTAATTGGCATAAAAGTTTTCCTAATTAATTTATCTGTCCAAGTGAGTAGCCGGGACTGGAGTCTGGGGATCTTTTATAGCTCCAGGAAGACTGCCCTAAACCAAATGTCAAAGGAGATTTATATTTGTGAATCGTAAAAAGAACAACAAACCACAAAACTGCATTAGCCTGATCTCTAACAATCCAACCCATAGTGTGTTGTTCTGAGATGAGTAAAAAGTTCTTATTGATTCAATTCATTTTCATCATATCCTCCACTGAATCTTTCACATCCTTCTTGCCTTTTCTTCGCTCTGCATTGTATCAGTAATCAAGCACATTAAGCAATTCATTAAGAGACAGCCCCATTGACCACAGGGAGTTTAGCCGCTAACTTTCATTATGCAGCGGGGAACTTTTATTTAAGCAGCAGAATTCTCTAAAGTGCCAAACCCGATCTTTCATCTTTTCACAGAGAATATGGCCCTTCAGGGCTGTTCTGCTCAATCATTCAATCAATCAATCAGTCATATTTATTGAGGGCTTACTAGTTGCAGAACACTGTACTTAATGCTTGGGAGAGCACAGTACAGCAGAATTAGCAGACACATTCCCTGTTCATGACGAGCTTACAGTAGAGAGGGAGAGAGACATAAATATGAATATGTGGATTCATAAATAAATATGAATAAATCATAATAATAAATATATGTGTTCTGTTGATACCTTTCAAAACGGTAGACCCCCCCACCCCTTCTCTGCTGGTCATTGAGAAAAGGAAAACTGAGAGAAAGTTGGCCTCGGGGTGTCTGGCTTAAGGTCATTTCTGACCAAAGGCACGGTGAAAAAATTCAACCTTCCTACGAAGCTTGGAGATTGGGGAATTAGGTCTGACTTGAAAAACAAATCTTCAAATATTGATATTTAGGGCCTAGAATTTTTCCAGCCTTAACATTCGAAAGGCTCTGTGGAAGTCCAAACTGGCGAAGAACGTGCTATTAAAATTGATATGTTTATTTTCCTTCTTGACAACTTAACCTACTGTGTGGCCTTGGGCAAGTCACCTAACTGCTCTGTGCCTCAGTGTCTCCACCTATAAAATGGGAATTAAATAACTCCCTCCTTCTTAGACTGTGACCCCCTTGCAGGACAAGGACAGTGTCTTATCTGACTGAATTGTGTCTACCACAGTCAGTCAGTTGTATGTATTGAGTGTTTCCTGTATGGAGAACACTGTACTAAGCACTTGGGAGAGTACAATAAAGCAGTGTTACAGATACATTCCCTGCTTAACACAGTACTTGGTGTATAGAAAATGCTTAACAATGCCCCAATTGTTATTATTATTATTATTGTCATTGTCATCAACATCAGCATCATTACCACATCATTATCATCATTAAGAATGCTGAAATAAAATCCAAACTGCCCAACCAACTCATCCTCAAACCTGGTGAACTCTAGAAAATCATTTCTTCCCTTAGGTAGGTAGTCCTGACTCCCAGAGCATATCTAACTGGGAAGTGAGTTGGAAATTAAATAAGTTAAGAGTAACTTACCCTTTTGGCTGGGAACCATTCTATCATTGATCCACTCACTTCTGGCTCTGCTCGTTTCCTCTTTCCAGAACAATTTCAAAAAACTACATTCCTAAAGGGAAATATTTGGACCATTTATTGAACAAAAACAGCATTTTTTCAATAGGATGTGTGTGTGTGTGTGTGTGTGTGTGTGTGTGTGTGTGTGTGTGTGTGTGTGTGTGTGTGGTATTTGCTAAGTGCTTACTATGTGCCAGTCGCTGTTCTAAGTGTTGGGGTGGAGACATGGTAATCAGGTTACATACAGTCCTTGTCCCACATGGTGCTCACAGTCTTAATCCCCAGTTAGAAAATGTTTACCTAGACAGAATGAACACTGGGCTGTGTTAGAGTTTAAAATCTGGTCCTCTATTCTACAGCCCAGATGTGGCTTGAAACCAAAAAGAAGAGGAGGGGAAAAGGCACCCTATCCAACCTTGGATTAGAGTTTGAGGAGAATCTAGCAGACTCTTCCTCCCCTCACCCCTTACTTTAAATATGCTGCAGAAATCCCTTTGAAGGCTAATTATGAAGTTCAGTTTGAGAGGAGCAGGGCGATTAAGGGATTGGAGAATTGATCACATGGTCAAAAGTCAATTTCAGTCCCATCCCAGAAAGCAATCAAAGATCGCGAGCTTATCTCATTGAGTGCTGACATTCTTTGGACAAGAATAACAATAGCAACAACAACGATAAGAATAATAATTATGTGTGGTATTTGTTAAGTGCTTACAACATGCAAAACACTGTTATACGTGCTGGGGTAGATCATCAGTTCCTGTTCCACTTAGTTTTCAAAGTCTAAGTGGGAAGGAGAATATATTTATTTTCTTGGCTGTGGAAATTGAAAGAGGCAGAGGGGCTGCACAGACTCTTCAGGGCAGATAGCCCCATATTTTTGTAGAACTCCAGAGGGCATAAAATGCTTTGCGTTCCTTTCTGTAATGACACTTGTGACTACAGTACCATTAAACTGCCCAAGTAGGACGGTGAAAGGTGATTTTTTTATTAGTGATAGTGAGAAAATATGATAAACAACATCAATAGTAAAACATATCCTAGTTATATTCCCTTGACTACCATTTCCACATATGTACCTGGTTTACTTACAAATATAAAGCCAAGGAGGTATACCCTTGCATTCATATATCCTGGATTCCGGCCAAGATATCTTTTGTGTGGATATAAACACCCAGAGGTACTCTGAAAATAATAGTGCATATACAATGAACCCTCGTGAAAAGGTGAAATCGAGAGATCGTGTATTTCAGGGCCAACCTTTCTGCAACTACCTTCTACCCAGCAGATGTGCAAAAGGACTTAATCTCCTCTTTAAGTCCCTTCTCAGTGATAGTAATTGCTGAATTTGTTAAGCTCTTACTATGTGTAAAGTGCTGCACTAAGGTCTGTGAAGATACAAGATAATAAGATCAGAAATGGTTCCTATCCCACCGGGGCTCAGAATCTAAGGGGGAGAGAGAAGAGGCCTTGAAACTCCCTTTTGCATTGAGAAAAATGAGGACCAGAGTGACAAGAAGTGACTTGCCCAGGGTGACAGAGCAGACATGTGGTAGAGTGGAATTAGAACCCAGGTCCTCTGACTCACAGGCTCGATCCACTAGGCCATGCTGTTTCATCGGCTTTTTCGGACAGGCGACCTTGTCTGGGATGAGTCTGGTACTAACGCATATCTAAGTGGATGAGGGTGTGATTCGTAACTTCAGAATAATGAATAAATAGATGAATGGAATAGAGTCATCACCATTATTTCCGCAGAATCTCCAGGGTTCCCCCAGGGCACAGGAGTATCTGTGCTTTGTGCCTTCTTCACCAACTCCTGGGAATGATTGTGACTCAGTCTCTCTAGTGCCATCTCTGGGACACACACTTCACGCCAACACAACTCCCTGGAGAACCCGAGATGCCAGCTCGCGACCTGTTCTTTCTGCCAAGACCGTGAGACCCATGTGGGACATAGAGACTGTGTCCAACCTGATTGTCTCGTATCTACCCCATCGTTTAGTTCAGTGCCCGACACATAGTAAACACCCTTAACAAATACCCTAACACCTGGATTCATTTTCTTCCCTCCCCTCATCCCTTGATGCATCAATTCATTCCCTCAAACAATCTCCTCTCACCTGAAGTCAACTTCTTCCCTCCACCACCTGTTGGTCAGTAAATCATAGTTACTGAGTGCTTACTGTGTGCTGAGTTCTGTATTAAGCTACTGGGAGAATCAAACGCTTAGTCCAGTGCTCTGCGCATAGTAAACACTCAATAAATATGACTGAACGAATGAATACAATGGAACAAAATATGAGACACATTCCCTAACCACTACAAGACCCACCGTTCATCTCAAATCAGCAACTCAGATCAGCAAGTCCCGGATCACCTACACAGTACCCGTCTTTCACTTCTGCGCTTGTTTTGCTGAGCACTGTTGGAGGAAAGCCAAGCACAGGCCAACTTCTGCCTCTTCAAATCCCCCCTCCTTGCTATAACTCTGTCTTTTCTTCTGCTCGGAAACATTACTTCTCCTCCCCCATGGACTCCCTTGTCCATTGCCTACTGAGTGCACTTAACCCATGATGGATGATGATAGTTGTCCTGGGATTAAAGACTGTTCCTCACAGACAACACCTTGGTCTCACCCTTTTTCCCTCCCTAACAGCCATCTTTAACCACCGACTGATAGCTCCTTTCCCACTGCCTTCAAATAGAGTCAAGTCTCCCCCGTACTTCAAAAGCTTTCTTTCTACCCCACTGCATAATCAGTCTTTCATCCCATTTCCCTGCTCCTATACCAGTCCAAATTCCTGGAATGAATTGTATACATTCCTTTCCTTCAATTCTTCTCTTTCAACTCCCTTCTTGACCCCTTTCAAGTTGGTGCCTGGCCCCTTCTCTCCAGCGAGACTGCATTCTCCAAGGTCACCAATGACCTTCTCTAAATCTAGTGTTCTCTACTCCCTCCTAGTCCTACCTTCATCTCTTGGCCACCTCTGATATCCTAGACAACTCTTTCTTCCCAGCTAGACCATTCATTCATTCAATTGTATTTATTGAGCACTTACTGTGTGCAGAGCACTGTACTAAGTGTTTGGAAAGTACGATTCAACAACATATAGAGACAGCCCCTACCCAACAACGGGCTCACAGTCTTGGTTTTGCCCCATATCTTTCCCCTGCCTTTTTCTCCTACCAACCGGCTGCTCTTCTTTCTCACTGGCTGCTCTTCAACTCCTTGCCTCATAGCTATGGATTTCTAAAAAATGCTATTTGTTAAGTGCCTGCTCTGTGCCAGGCACTGTACTAAGCACTGGGTAGATACAAGCTCATCAGAATGGACACGGTCCATGTCCCAGGAGGTGCTCGCAGTCTTAATCCCCATTTTACAGATGAGATAACTGAGGCACAGGCAAGTGAAGTGATTTGCCCAAGGTCACACAACAGCTTTAAATGTCCCCCAAGGTTCAGATATAGGTCCCCCACTCTTCTCACTTTATACTCACTCTTTTGGGGAGCTCATCCACTTTCACCACTTCAGTTTGGCAGAAGCCTTTCAAACGTACCTTCCCAACCACAATCTCTCTCCCCATTTGCAATCTTGCCTTTCCTTATGCCTCCAATTCAATTCCATTTAAATGCCCTGCTAAGCCCAACATGTCAAAAACTGAATTCCTCATCTCCCCTTCCAAATCCTCTCCTCTACCCAACCTTCCCATCTCAACTAACATCCCCACTATCCTCGTGGACAGACAGCAGACAAGTGATGGTGCTGGGATTAGAATCCAGATCCTTCTGATTACCAGATCTGTGCCCTAACCTCTAGGCATGCTGCTTACTAATGGCTAAGCCCTAATGACTAAGCTCTCATTTCCTCTTCTCCCTCTTCCTTCTGTTTCACCTGTATTTTTGCACCCTTTATTCACCCCTCCCTCAGCACCACAGCACTTATGTCTATATCTGCAATTTATTCATTCATATTAACGTCTGTCTCCCCCGCTAGACTGTAAACTCACTGTGGGCAAGGAACATGTCAGTCAGTTATGTTATATTGTACTCTCCCAAGCATTTTGTACAGTGCTCTGCACAGAGTAAGAACTCAATAAACGTGATTGATTGGTTGATTGATTGATTGGGCAGCCCTGTCCAAGATTTCAGGCCGATGTGGGATTCTATTCTTTGGTCTTCAACTTCCTTTCCTGGGGTTCTAGACTGCAAAGGTCCTTGAGGGAAGGAAACATGTCTACCAGCTTTCTTATATTGTACTCTCCCAAGTGCTTAGTACAGTGCTCTGCACACAGTAAGTGCTCAATAAAAACGATTGCTTGATTGATAGACAGCTTTTGAGGTAATTTTCCTCTGCTAATTGTACATTCCTTGGAGAATCAGTTGCGTTCAGTATCATTCTTTGTTTCCTTTTGCTTCCATATCTTTCCCCACATTTAATCGCTCCCTTGATGTTAAAGACTTTTATAGAAAACCTTGAGAAGCATCCTTCTTGGAAGCAATTCTTTTTGTATGTCATTTATGTTCTATATTTCTCTTCCTTTGTTCGTTAGTTCTAATGACATTTGCATAATGGTGATACTAATAATGACAGCATCTGTGCCTGGGATAACTTGTTTCATCTCAGCCGAGTTTTTACTTGAGCCTGGTGTCATGAGGTTTTTCTTAATTATTATTTAATGGTATTTGGTAAGCGCTCGCTACACGCCAGGCACTGCACTATATCCTGGAGTAGATACAAGCTAATTAAATTGGACACAGCCCATGTCTCACCTGGCACTCACAGTTTAAAGCCCCATTTTACGGATGAGGTAACTGAGGCCCAGAGAAATTAAATTATTTTTCCAAGATTCTACAGCAGACCAGTGGTGGAACCAGGATTAGAACCCAGGTCCTTCTGAATCCCAGGCCCAGGCTCTATCCACTAGGCCACACTGCTTCTCTTGAGTTTCTTGGTGATTGCTGTCACACATTCTAGAGAGAGACAGGTTTTGGGGGAGACATTAGGGCTTTATAAACCTTCCCCCCAGCAATCTTGGGAAAGCAGCTTGGCCTAGTAGAAAGTCAGAGGCTGGAAGTCAGAGGATGTGGGTCCTAATCCATGACATGCCTCCTGTGTGACGTTGGGCAAGTCGTTCACTTCTGTCTGCCTCAGTTACCTCATCTGTAAAATGAAGATTAAGACTGTGAGCCCCAGGTGGGACTGGGATTGTGTCTAACCTATCTTGTATCTACCCCAGCACTTAGAACAGTGCTTGACACATAGTAAGCGCTTAACAAATACAATCATTATTATTCCTGATGACAGTTTTCCATGCTCCTCAACAACTGACTCCCAGTTGACCTCTGGGGTGCAACATCGTTTGAGACTTTATTTTCCCATGTCCTTAAAAAATTTCCTCTGCCCTCCTTGCCTTCAGTTTCCTGATTTCAGCTCTGCTGCTGTCACTCATTTTCCTCAGACATCCCACCTAGCCCAGCTGTGTTAAGGAGAGCATGAAGAAGATGTTCTCAGTACACCATTTGCCTATATCCACTCAGACCTTGCTTTCTTCTCTCTTGACATCGATGAGTGCTCTATACTGTGAATGGAGAGACTGGACTCCCTAAAGAAGCAAGGATCCAAAAGCCCCGGAGCTTAGACAAAATCCTTTCCTTGACTTCCAGCCACCTTGCCTAAGTCCCTTGTCTCTCCATAACTCAATTTTCTCAGTTACACCAAAGAGGGGAAATAAAATATCTCCTCATAGTCTGTGAGGTAGCCTCTCAAGCGGAGGAGCTCTGAACTCTCTCTAGAAAAGAGGCTTAGTAAATAAATGCAAATACAGTATCATTATCTGAGAGGGAGATTCCTTTGTTAGCATTTAACAGAGGGGAAAGTGGGTCATAATTGGATGCCGAGCCCTCACTTTCCTGGATTTTAAAGCTGACAAGCAGTGTGGCCTAGTGGAAAGAGCAGTGGGAGTTGGGGTCCTGGGTTCTAATTCTGGCTCTGCCACCTACCTTCTGCATGACCTTGGGCTAGTCACTTAACCTCTCTCTGCCTCAATTTCCTCCTCTGTTAAACATAGGAATTAAATACCTATTCTCCCTGGCCTTGGACTGCGAGCTCCTTGTGGGACAGGGACTGTATCTCATCTGATTATCATGGTAACCACTTAAAAAATACCACAATTTAGTAATCTGACACAGATCTTAGGTTTTAAACCTCCAGGATATACATTTGCAGGAGGAAGCCATAAGAGAGAGAAAAGAAAAATCCAGTGTACTGGGTGATACTTGCCAAACAGATGTATTTTCCAGGAGATTTCCAGAGGTATACTTGAAGCTGTGGATGGATTTAAAATTCAACTCTTCTACCACCTCCTTTTAGAGCCTTGGGAAACTCAACATCACACTAAGTGAAGGTGAACTGGGTCCTAGGGAATGTGTGGGTTTATTTTTAGAAGACGAGGTTGCTCTATCCTTGTACAAAATGCCGACTGCCTCCCTCAAGAGTGAGAAAAAACAGGGTCAGGTCCAGTTGGCAATGTTCTTGACAATGACTCTCCCCACCTTCAAAGCCTTATTGAAGACCTCTAAGAGGCCTTACCTGACCAAACCCTCAGTTCCTCTTCTCCCACTCTCTTCTGTATATCCTTTGCACTTGGATTTGTTCCCTTTATTCACCCCCCACCCCACCAACCCCACAGCACTTTTGTACGTATCTGTAATTTATTTATTTATATTAATATCATTCTCCCTGTGGGTGAGGAATATGTCTACCGACTCTGTTATATTGTTGTAATGTACCCTCCCAAGTGCTTAGTACAGTGCTCTGCACGCAGTAAGCACTCAATAAATATCATTGATTGGTGCTCTGCTCACAGTAAGCACTCAATAACTATAATTGAGTGAATAAATTAATTGATTCCTCCTCAGCGCTCCCAGAAAACTTCACTCCTGCCAGGGCAAAGCTCAGAACGAATGATTTTTGGAGGGTGTTGAGGTCTGAGGACTAAAATGCAGTTTTGCCTAATCTCCTTGCACAAGAAGTTATATTTCACTGTGTAAGGTCATCTATCAACTCTGTTATATTTTACTTTCTCAAGCACTTGATATTTGCCCTACCCTCAACTCCACAGTATGTATGCACATATCTATGAATTATATGTTGTGTATTATTTATTTA